>NW_027526335.1:139233073-139833073 GCF_048455015.1 Haemaphysalis longicornis | reverse complement strand
TCGATGCCTGAATAGGGGGATGCTATCACAGGCCCATATTTTATGGGATAACGATGCGTCAGAGACTGAACAATATGGACATGCGTCGACGCAGTTGTCGGGAAAGATCGCAGACATGATGGCAGGGGTGGGGAGAGAGAAAGACACAGAAACAGACCGGGGACTTGAAAAGAGTTGGTGTGAAGTGATAAGGTAATTTGTCAAATTAGAAGGATGGTTAGTCGCAGGCATGATTTTTGAAGCACACAGCAGGTTCATGAATATATTCTAAGGATATGCACGGATATTTATCGCCCTCAACGCAAGGGTCGAGACAGGGCTATTGCGGAAAGCGACATACGCAAGGCGAAGCCCCATGTGCAGCACTGGGTCAAGCATTTTCAGTGCCGCTTTTGTTGGAGACACATATACAATACTCCCTTAGTCCAACCAGGGACAGTACAAATACGTTGAAGTTGGTCTGCATCATTAGATTGAGGAGACGGAACCTTAAATATTGTCATGAAGCCAAAGATGACGCAGTTGTCTTCAAGGAAAACAAGTTTATAGGAGCGAACTTGTGCTCCCCAAACAACTCAAAGAATACACACACGGCGAAGCAGCAGTCAGCCGAGTGACGTACGCAAGCGAGCGTCGGTGATCGGAAACTTGCGGCGTCTGCTGTGCAGGCTTTTCTCTTTCGGCGCCAGTGTTTCTCGAACCGTAGATTTACATCTAAAGCGTTGTAGGTCAAAGATGATTATTCGAGGTTAGTGACGTTAGGGCGAAACCCTTCCCTTATCAGGATGAGATAACCCGTGCGGCATAAAAATAAAGAATAAAACATGCGCTTCGCTTGGGACACAGATAACATAGCCGGGTGCGGCCGCGCAGTAAAACCAAAACATAAACAAACATACCTAATGCCTCGGCGTCGTCGTCGGCGTTTAGACGTCGGCGTTTAGGTCGTCGTCTTCTACGTGCGGAAGCATGGCGTCGAGCATCCTAGTCGGCCGTCTTCCGTAGACAAGCTCGAACGGTGTCATCTGCGTAGTTTCCTGGATAGCCATGTTATAGGCAAATGTGACATATGAGAGGAGTTCGTCCCAAGTCTCATGTTCAACGTCAACTTACATAGACAGCATATCCGCGATCGTCTTGTTCAGACGTACCGTAAGTCAGTTCGTTTGGGGATGGTACGTCATCGTTCTTGGGTGATCCGTGTTGCTGTAGCGTAAGACTCTGCATAAGGTCCATAGTGAAGGCCCTTCGGCGGGGCGTGATTAGGACTTGAGGGGCTCCATGTCGCAGCACAACCTGGTTTATGAAGAACTTCGCGACTTCTTGTGCAGTCCCCCTCGAAAGAGCGGCCGTCTCGGCGTAGCGCGTCATGTAGCCTGGCGCTACCACAATCCAGTTGTTCTCGGATCGTGACGCAGGGAACGGGCACAGAAGGTCCATTCTGATCTGTTGGAAGGGCATCGATAGGACGGCGATTGGCCGCAGAAGTCCGGCGGGTCTCGTCGGAGGCGTTTTTTGTCGCTGGCAGTCACGGCACCTCCGGTTGTAGTGGGTGACGTCAGAGGTAAGGTGGGGCCAGTAGTACCTAGCCTTGATTTTTCCCATAATGCGAGCTGTGCTCAGATGTCCGGCAGACGGGTAGTCATGGCACGCTGCCAAAAGGTCGTCACGAATGTCCGCGGGGATGACAAGAAGGTAATTTGTGCGCGTTCCGAGGCTGAAATTCTTCACCAGGACGGCGTCTTTCAGGCTGAGCGCTGGTAAGTTGCGTTTGAACGCTTTAGGCACGGCGACGTTCCCTTCTTCGAAGTACTCGATCATGACGCGTAAGTCGGGGTCGGCATGCTACTGGCCGGCAAGGTCGCTCTCCTTCGTGACTCCGAAGAACGCGCTGTCTCCATCGGAGCCTTGTGGGGGTACCCGCCGTGGTGGCTCAGTGGCTAAGGCGTTGCGCTGCTGAGCACGAGGTCGCGGGTTCGATTCCCGGCTCTGGCAGCCGCTTTTCTGATGGAGGCGAAAAGCAAAAACGCCCGTGTGTACAAGATTTCGGCGCACGATAAAGATCCCCAGGTGGTCAAAATTAATCCGGAGCCCTCCACTACGGCGCGCCTCATCGCCTGCGTTGCGTCGGCGCGTTAAACCCTACAATCAATCAATCAATCAATCTTGTGGGGGTGGGTCGACGGGGGCGCGGAACAGGCAATGGGCGTCGCAGTACTTCCTGCCGGATTTATGTACGATCTTAACGTCAAACGCTTGCAGGCGCAAGCTATACCGCCCAAGACAGCCACAGGGGTCCTCCAAATTGTCGAGCTAACAGAGCGCGTGGTGGTCTGTCACAAACGTGAACGGTCTACCATACATGTATGGGCGAAATTTTCAGATCACCCATATAATAGCGAGGCACTCTTTTTTATAGGCTGAGTAATTTTTCTCCTCTTTCGACAGACCACGGCTGGCATAGGCGATTACTTTCTCGCAACCGCTTTGCTTTTGGATGAGTAAGTCCCCCAACCCTAGATCTCTGGCATCCGTGCGCATGTCCCTTTCGACGTTTTCGTCAAAATGAGCGAGCGCGGACGGGTTTCGCAGGCGTTGTTGCAGCTCGCACTTTGCTTTTTCTTGGGCTTTTTCCTAGCTGAAAGGGGTGCTATCCTTCGTCAAGCGCATGTGTGGCTCTGCAATGCGTGCGAATCTTGCGACGAAGCGCCGGTAGTATGCGCACAGTCCGAGGAATCTTCGCATGCCCTTTTTGTCTTTGGGTCTTGGGAAGTTCCCTATGGCTGAAGGTTTTGCCGCGTTAGGCAGGAATCCTGCGGCGTTGACGACGTGGCCCAAAAACGTGAGTTCCTCGTACGCGAAATGGCCCTTCTGAGGCTTCAACGTTAACCCCGTCGGGCGAATAGCCTCGAGTACAGACCCCAATCCTGCAAGGTGTTCCTCGAATTTCCGGCGAATACGACAACGTCGTCGAGGTATACGAGACAGGTGTTCCCCTTCAGGCCAGCTACCACGGTGTCCATGACTCTTTCAAAGGTTGCTGGTGCCGTGCCCAGCCCGAACGGCATCACCTTGAATTCGTAAAGGCCGTCCGGGGTTATGAATCCCGTCTTCTTTCGGTCTCTGTCGTCCACTTCTATTTGCCAGTAGCATGTCTTTAGATCCATCGATGAGAAGTACTTCGCGTGGCAGAGGTGGTTCAGGGCGCCGTCGATACGGGGCAGGGGTACACGTCTTTTTTCTCGATTTGGTTCACTCACCCGTATTCAACGCAAAACCTTCATGTGCCATCTTTTTTCTTCACCAGTACGACTGGCGCAGCCCACGATATTCTAGATGGCTGTGTGATGTCGTCGCTGAGCATGTCTTCCACTTGTGTCCGGATGGCTTCCCGCTTGTGGAAAGACCCGCGCTACGGTGACTGTCGGGTAGGTCAGGCTCCACCTTCTGCTAATTTTCGATGCTTCGCAAGTGGTGTCTGACGCAATTTTGAGTTCGACGAAAAACACTCGATGTAGCGACGCAGAAAAGAAAATACTTTGTGCCGTTTTTCGTAGGGAATCGCCGGGTTCACGTCGAAGGGATGCGGAAGCTTGAAGGTATGCGGAAGCTTGAAGGGATGCGGAAGCTTGAAGGGATGCGGAAGCTTGACTTCCTAGCTGTATAAAGTTGTCTCTTCATGCTGCCAAGGTGTGCGCGTGCGCGTGGTTTTGCATATAAGTGTACCGTATTTCCCAATTAAATCAGTTGGTAGTCCAGCGTTGTGTTTGTGTCCCTCCTTCTCTTGTCCTGCGTGTGCTTGCCGCTGGTTTCTTTCTTAGCAACAGTATGAACCAACAAGCCCAGCATTTTACTCTCTTGAAGGTATCTTCAGATTCGAGTTGAAAGTTGGCGACCGCGACCACTTTACTTGCTTCTTGCATTTTTTCCAGGAACGCAATTGCAGCTCCCTTGTTTAAATGCTGGTACTCCTAAGTAACATTAGTGAACAAAACGTGGGCTTGGCATTGCTTTAAGCGCGCAGTGCCTCTTGCGATGAAGAAACCGCGGATGGGAAGCAATCTTTGGTCACTCTCTACGATAGCGTCGACGTCTGGAGCAGCACCTTCCCAGTAGACCGTGGTCATCAAGCTTGCGCGGGGTGGCAGGGTGACATGATAATCCGCGATCCTTACAGCAGCATGATGTTCGGGGTTCGGTTCCGGCGTCATGGAGTGATCGGAGGAAAAAGTTATCGACTTGGGCTTCAGATCTATTATTGCACCGTTGTCCGTCAAAAAGTCCATTCCGAGAATTTCGTTACGGGAGCAGTGAGGCAAAATTACGAATGAAGCAGAGTACGTCGTGCCGTCTATGGTGACGCATGACGTGCACGTTCCACTTGGCGTTACGAGATGGCCTCCTGCGGTGGGTATGTGCGGACCATCCCATTTGGTCGCAACTTTCTTCAGCTTAGACGCGAATGATCCGCTAATCACCGAGTGCATCAAAGCCGTCGATTGACAACTGAACGTCAGACGCCGCCTTCCTCGAGTTCTGGGTCCGTCGGAGTGTCGTATCTCAGCTTTTGCGTCTTGACAGGTGGGCCCTACACGTATTCGTTATCGTCGTTTTCTCAGTGTCAGGCTTGGTCATGTTGGGTACGCGTCGAGCCGTGTCGTTGTCGTCGTGTTCGGGAGTAACGTCCGGGTTATATCGGGTCGTCCGGCTGAGGGCATGTCGTGAATCATGGTCTTCGTAGAGGCGTTGCGTCGTTGGAGAGGTTGCGGTGTTGCGACGTCCCCTCCAGAAGTTTCTGCTTTTAGTTTTTCCGCGTGGGCTGGGGGCTCTTCCTCTTGCGAAGTCTGCATTGGCATGGTGGTTTGGGGACTGGTATAGGTATGGTGACGGCGAACGGTTGAAACGGGCTGGTCCACGGCTGGTGTTCGACAGATATTCTTCGATCTAAGTACGGCGCTGGCCGGGTCGGGGGCGTGGGGCCTCGACGCAGAACCCTCGCACACCGAGCCTCTTGTAGGGGCAGCTACGGTAGATGTGGTCGGCCACTCCGCAGTGGGAGCACAGCCGACGATTATCTGGCGTTCGACACATGTCGATCTTCCTCGGGACGGGGGGTTGCACCACAGGTGGTCGGACCAGCGACAGGGGACGACGATATGGAGCCTCGTGACGATAGGGTGCAGGTGGGCGAGGTCGACGGGCAGCAGCCCCGTAGGTCATGGCTGGGGGCTCGCGGGGTGCTTATGGCGTTGTTGATGTTCTCAGAGCTTGCTGCACTTCTTCCCTAATAACATCGGCAAAAGAAGCTACTTGGGGTTGCGGCGGCGTGGGGAGAAGTTTCCGCAGCTCGTCCCTCACTACTGCGCAGATAGTCTCGCGTAGGTTCTTTGCTAAATTCCACATGCTGTTGACGTAGTTAGCATTGGCCGCGGCAACAAAGTTGCGGTCATACTGCTTAGCACACAGTTCGAGGACCTTCTCAATTGTGCTTGCTTCGGTCTCGAATTCGGCGACGGTTTTGGGTGGGTTGTGAACAAGTCGAGGAAACAGTTATTCCTTCACACCACGCATCAAGAAGCGCAACTTCTTTTCTTCTGCCATGCAAAGGTCAGCACGCGGGAAATCCTCTTCTCCTCGAGGAACACAGGAATGCTTTCATTAGGGTGTGTCCGCATCTGTAGCAATACTTCGGCCCGCTCTTTTCGCGCAGCAATGGTGAACATCGCTAAAATTCTTTTCTGAAATCGTTCCAAGACTCAAGGGAGCTCTCATGGTTTTCGAACCAGATCGGTGCTGAATCTTCATGGTAGAAGAAAACTTCCCTCAATATCTCCGCGTTGTCCCATCGGTTAAACCGCCTGACCTGTTCGACTTCGTCCAACGAGTCTTCGGGATCCTCAGAAGGTGACCCGTGGAATGATGGGGGCTCCCTGGGTTGCTGAAGGACGAGGCCAGGATTGGCAGCACTGGTCATGGTGCCTGCGTTGATCATAGTCGTTCTGACGTCCTATTTCTTCGCTTGATCCGGAAGCAGTTAAAACTCTGGCTGAAGACCTTGCTGTCGACGTCTGACACAATTTGGGCTGGCTTGGTGGCTTCCCGAGGTTGTTGGTAGCATAAAGGCTGCGTACCCAGGCTGCGTACCCCGCACCTCCACCACAAATCACGATGCCAAAGACGTCGCAGTTGTCTTAAAGGAAAACAAGTTTATTGGAGCGAACGTGTGCTCTCCTAACTCAAAGAATACACAGGCTGCGAAGCAGCAGTCAGCCGAGTGACGTACGCAAGCGAGCTTCGCCGATCGGAAACACGGGGCGTCTGCTCTTCAAACTTTTATCTTTCGGTGCGAGTGTTTTTCGAACCGTAATATTACATCTAGAACGTTGTAGATCACAGAAAATTATTCGATGCTAGGGACGTTAGGGTGAAACGCTGAGGAATCAAAATAAAGAATGAAACATGCGCTTCGGTTGGGACACAGATAACATCGCCGGGCGCGGACGGGCAGTAAAACAAAACATAAACAAACCAACCCAATGCCTAGTTCGCGGCAATATGTTTAGTGCTTACTGGCATTTTTGTTTGAGCAGTTTCAAGTGTGGAATGAATGGCAGTTTCATATCTGGTTATATAGTTGAAAATATGTTCCTGTTTAGAGATCGGATTCAGGGTCACCTACCCGAGCTGGTATTCTTGCCTTAATTACCTTGCGTGCATGATAACTGCGGAGGAAATGAAACGGATTTCAACAAAAAAGAAGTTATTCTAAAGTCTAACATATTTTTCTCACCTCACGGCATCGAACGAATACTTGTTATACAGGTTTTTTTGAGTAATAATGAGAATCAAAGCAGATTTACCTTGGGAAGCAACTTCCGAATAGAAACTCTGGATATATGGGGAACACGAGACGTATGTCCTCTGTAAAATGTCACGAAAGCCCCGTAGCCTCCCATTAATATTTACAAATTAATATTTACAAAGGAATTCCCAAAAGCACGAAAGTGTAAGTTCTAATGGCCTTAGTTTACGCAAGGAATGTGCAGTATACGCTGCACGGCAGTCACCCATGGCAAGCTATTAGCGTCATTTGGGTACTAGAAATTTCGCCATGAAACAATTACCGCAATTTCCTGTTTGCTCAGTGCATCCTAAGTGCTCTTCCCTGTGGCCACATTACCAGACGTGCGAAACCTAACCCGGGTTCATGTGCGAGCAGCGCACAGAATATTTAAAGGGCTGCAGTAATTACAAGAATGAATCAGAGAAAGCAGTAAAAGTTACCGGAAGCATGCACCAGTCCAGAAGGCAGCCATTGCATAATGAATAAGTACCAGAAATGTGCCCCAATTTAAAATTGGGTCTCGTATCTTCAAGATAACCCTCTGCAATTTGATCGATCTACAGAGACGCAACAAAAACAAATTTTTAAAAATTTTCGAATCGCTTAAGCTTTATCGTAAGGAGTAGAATGTGACAGCGGAGACGTGGAAGACGTAGATTCCCCATCCAAACTCAAGAAAGAGAATTCTGGAGAACACCCCCCGACCCTCCCCCAATCAGATGTAACCGTGAGGCGCGTTTTATTGAAAGGCCTGGCGTCGCCAAGAAGTGAGGCTCAGTGAACTTTGCTACGTGTAGCCCCGTTTAGGGTAGCAGGAACATACATTATTGCTTACCTCTGGTGATACACCCTGTGTGTTACTTGCGACATGTATACATTTCCATTTTGATAATTGTGCCACATGACAGAGAGAAAATATATACAAAGCTTTAAAATAAAAAAAAGAACAGTGGTATTGGGTGCCTGTACATTTCTTCGTCATCAGTTTTCGAAGTTTGTCGCCCTCATTGAACCCTAATGGCAGATGCGTTGGGCAGAAAAAAGCCAACAGCATCGTCTTCCAATCTTTCCCCAAGCAGCTGCAAGCGCAGCGCAACCGCCCCCAATATCCTGCTGGCCGGGACAGGGATTGATGTTCTCCTATCCACACGTCGTCTTGGGGCTTAGCTTATCTTCCCCTCTCCACATGCTCCTAACCATCCTCTGTTCATTCGGGGTTATAGGCGGATCAACGCGGAAAATTCGCTGGCAAGTCCTATATATTGCGCAAGCAATAGCACTGTTTAATCCCGAGAACACTATAAAAGATGCAAAAAAGAAATAAGCCTCTACAAACAACGGAAAATAAAGAAATGCTGGGAGCCAAAAGTATGCCCCGAACGGTTAGCCATACAAGCCACTTAAGTACGTTCGATAGACAATATGGAGCTTAAAATGTAAAGCAAAAACAAAACTTCAAAGCACCTCTGTCAAAGCGGCGCGCAATATCATTAGCTTATATGCTAGATATGCGTCGCTAGTAAGTGAACCACTCTATACAGGGATTGGAGAGTAATTTATGAGTGCACGGCATTAAGAAGGGATCAAGGTGCTTTGAGCAGTGACCGAGCTGAGCAAGCAAGCTGTAATTTGAGGCGGCACTAATCTAAGGCGGATAACTTGCCCCATGCCGTTAGGCTCTAACAGACGCGAGGAATGATTCACCCTCCCTTTTTAAACGCTGACGGACTGGTAAAGCTTGTGTGACCAATAATTTTTTATCACTAAAGCGTTTTGCCGCACATAATAGGAAATGTTCTTTTACACAAGTTGTAACAGATTTAATCGTACCAAAATAGTGTAGTACAACATACTTGTAGCCCAATCTAGCGTCAAAAGATTTTTTTCCTCGCGCTTCTCCACTAACTTTCAGTGCCGCTATATGGTCTGCCAGTGTAAAGAGTCTTTATACGGAAAGACGACAATTGTTGAATATGCAGTACCAAATGGTACACTATCTTGGTAAAATTACCGGGTCAGCAGGCAATCGTTGAGGAGTTTTAAAAAATGAAATATTTGGCAGCACGCTGCAGGGTGTGCTTAGTAAAAAATGCTGCGATCCTGTAGTCATCTTTCCAGCGTTGTGTCTATCGGATGCTTTTTTTTAGTTTTTGATAGGAATGTTTATTAAAGGTTTTGGGAGAGCACAATATGTGGCAGTAGTTTTACTACTATATGGATACCTTTGAATGCTCGAAAAACATATTTGAGGGGCAATTGTTTTCTCGAATCACTTTTATTAGGCGTTACAATCGTGCTTGTGCGTATTACAGTCACCCGTGTATGAGCACGGAGCGAAATATTTCTTTTATAAATTCTCGCAACCATGTTAGTCGTAGGCGGCACCGATCTGGCAACATTAATCGCAAAGTATATAGTCTAGTCTTCAGTTCTGTTATATTGAGTACTAACATATCTGGAGATACATTGTCCTTCACAAAGTGAAATACATAAATGCTACGCTTGTGACATATTTGTTGTATACTTTTGTCAGAAGCTACTTTTCCGCAATGATTTTCCTCGCGCACTTCTAACAAGAAAGTGGTAAGAAAGTACCCTAGTCGTCTTAACGATTTTCCGTTGTGGAAAATGAAGGCAGCAGAACTGCACCTTCAAATATTTGCTTTGGGGGATTTGTTTTCTGATCAGTTTCACGCGTTATTCTATGCTCAATGAAACATAACATGCTTTGTCTACGATTAGGAATAGGTAGCAGAGAGGGGAAGTGGGAGATTTGTATAGTGATATGCGCTGAGTGTTCTGGGTAAGTGCAATATTTGTTTGGAGCTGGTGCCCTTACAATGAGGCCTTTGTGGAGGAGGCAGGTTGCTAGTTTGAAGTCAAGAAATGGTGATTTATTTATTGGGGCGATTGCTTAAGATGTTCGATGGAGATGTGATGCCCACTGAATATAAGGAACTGCGTGAAGTATTGCAAGGTAACCAACGGAGAGAACGCCGTGCATTGTTCTGCACCCAGACTACCCTCGAAAGAATGGCACCATCTCACTCCACATCAAAACATTCTGAATATAAGCTTCCTAAAGATTGCTTCAAGGATGGTGGCACCATGACATAAAGTTGCTCAGAGTGAAAATGGGTATTTTAAATCTAAACTTTGTTGCCCAGAAAGATAATAGGACCTTTTGAACGGTTTTCTGCTCTCCACAATAAACTGGAATCTCCTTTGAACGGCTGTGTGTAAGTTGCCTATTCAGGTTGTTTCAGGGAAGACATGAAGTAAATTTAAAGAACACGCTTTCTAAGATAAATTTTTTTTTTCGTGCGGGAAGTGATGAGGGTACATACTGAGCCCAATAAAACGCGTTCTAAGCGCTATTTAGGTTAACATAACTAGTACTTCTATTACCTATAACTTATTGCCGTTAGGCGCGTTACTTTACTATGAAAATTGCAGGGGATCATCATACAACGCGATATCCCGCGTTAGGTGTGCGAAAATTAATTTGCGCGCAGACCTATGGATTGAGTACACCAGTCCTACGGACGCGGGCATCCAGAGCTCGATTCCTGCAAAGCACCGCAAAGCCATTTCTCGTCTTCACGTCACTCACAGCTCTACACGTCACACGCACGCCCTTCGTGATCACGACCGGGATAGAGCGGAACCGCGCGCTCGCCAGGGCAGCGGTTTTATGTTGTCGGGAATGGAAAGTAACACAGCGTGCGTGTGACGAGCACAGCTCTGAGCGACGGCAACATGGGGAATGGCTTTGCTATGCTTCGCAGCGAACGAGCTCCAGGTGAGCGCGTCAGCAGGACTCAATTACTTTGGCAATAGGTCGGCGGGCAATTACATTTTCTAAAATCTATGGCTTCATAGGGGATTGTCTGACGATTATCTACCATTTACATATTGCAATCACACTTCTAGCGTAATTACACAAGTAATTAACCAGTATTAGTAATTGTCAACCAAAGTATTTAACTGGAGAGGGTTTTATTGCCCCCGCCATGGCCCCTGATCACTTCCCGCTAGAACAAACATACCTCCGACACCGTTTTTTTTATGATTTAAAGTCTTCACTGAAATGCCCGGTGTAACCGTTAAAACAGCAGTGTATATGTTAATCTCTTCACCTGGACTGTGTGCTGCCCCTTGTGCAGAAGTATTTCATTTTAGGTACCATTTGTTTCAGATATCTCGTGTTTATTCAATGTTTTTCTTTCTCTACTCCTTTCGGAAATGTACTCTAACGAAGGCAAACACGACGGAAACACGAAACAGCCTACAACGTTGTATACCACGTAATTCTGATCGATTTCACTATCGACGCAGGGAATGTCAAATAAAATATCTATATTTCAATTATGTGGCTTCGACAGGAGCAGCAAACAAACATTTTCTCTTCGTTGGATCTTCCGCAGGGTTTGTACCTCAAATACTAAGTTACTTCCACACCAGAACATTGATATTGCATATCCGCAACCATATCAGTAAACCACGTACGCCTGAGTTGACAGCCCAGAATTAGCAGTTTGCCAAGTATACCGGCCTTCAGGTAATCGCTGCCCCACATGGGCCCTTTTCGCTCCGTATCCATTATCGCTATGCCGAGGCGACACTATAGTAGCGCAAATAGCCTTTGGCACCACCGCAGCAATCGTAATTACTTAGAGCTCCCAGTCTGGCCGCCATCTGGCTTTGCCATACGAATATATTTCTCTTACTACTCATGCAATTGGGATGAAAATTACGATGACCATTGGACGCACGTACTTCTCTTAGTGTTTTCGGCTCATTTCCCACTGTAACCTTAGAAAATATCACGTTTCTTTCCGTCGTATATATAACAGCGAAATAAATAAGTACTACTCTTGCAGCCGCTGCAAGCACACAAAAAAAAAATTCAGACATGCTTGCACTCACGCGCAAGACTGGAATAGCGAACTGTTAGAGGTGAGCCTTGCTGTACACAGTTTCAGCAGCATGGTTTATTTGCACAGTCGCGATGCTAGTAATCATCGTCATGTGCATCGAGCTTGTCGTCGTCTTCTTTGTGGCGAATAGTGGATGACAAGTCATCCTCAGCATTTTAGACTTCAACAGGTCACCTAGCAAAATTCACACTAGATCAGGCCAGGCTTGAACCATAGCGGAACTGCAGGATTCCTTTACATATTAGCACTAGAGGACACATCACCACTCATTTGCACAAGTTTGAAATTGTCCATTTTTATGTTCCGTCGTTGCTTAGCACTGTTCTATTAGTAGTCATAGTCGTATGCATCGATATCATGGTGTCCCTCGTGCCAAGCACTATATGCGCGGTAGCGCTTGAGAAAAGCGCTGTCCTAAAGCCACTGTGTGAACCCGGGGACTCGACAGTCACCCTAAGACAGGCGCTGACGAGCGCAACGCATTTGTTCGCTCCACGTGGTATTTTGCAGTTTTTTGCTGCTGCCACTGTAGATTCCTCGAACACTTGGCGGTCGTCGCGAGGCAAGCGATCACGAGCGCTCCGCGGTTTCCTAGTCTACGTTTCCTGGTATACTTTATTCCTGTTTCTTTCATAATTTCTTCGTATATGTTTCGTAGTATAGGTTTTAACCGCTCAACTGTTTAAAAAACAACGCTCACAAGGCCGCACACGCTTGGATGCTTACATATCGAAAGGGGAGCAGTAGTTATGAAAGAAAAGAGAACTATTTCGGCCAGTTGTTGTGATTAGGGCCTACCACGATTCCTCAAACGGTCACACCAAAGGGTTTCTACTTACATCGGAAGATGACACACAGCGATGGAATAGGTAGAACTTCTGAAGGATGCTGTATCATGCGCGACGCACCCAAGCTGTATGTTCAGGGGGTCCTACGCGCATCCATATGCGCCTACCGCATATGTCAAATTATCCTCAAGATATAACAACACATTGCGTCGTCGCGAATTTGCTCATCCCCCTTAAGACCTTTTTGTGTGAGGCATGTCTCGGCAAGAATTGGGGGTGGCAATGGCTTGTGTTTTTGTTCGTTTTTTTTGTAGTGCCAAAATCTATAACCGTGGCACAATCGACATGCGACAACTTTTCCGAATCGTTTAAGCCAATAATTTACTCTGCTCAGCTTAGTGGCCACTACATAATACGATGTAATTTTGGAGTGAAGTTTCATGAAAAAGTTTCTCCTCCGGCTTGCGCCAATTTTGAAGACCACTTCTTGTGCGTTACCTTTTGGTGCATTCACTATAATTCTGAAACTTGAAATGACTGTTTTTTAGCTTTCAACATCCACTTAGAAACTCCCCACAGCATGCATTTATGAGGACGGGATCACTCGATCGGCACGGTTGTGATTGCAATTTTGAAATACCTGACTATATTAGCGTATTGCAAAAACCACCCTTTGTTATTTCTTCTTAATTTTAAGGTGGTCACAAAAACAAAATAAAACTTTGTTTAATTCAAAAGTGCTGGTTTGAAAACCGCACTCAGTTTCATTCCAGCCACTGTACGGGTATTTCAAATTAAAAAGCCAGAATTCCTGCAAAACTTTCATATTTCAGCCTGCAATTCCGTCGTAATCCCAGGAGTAAAAGTGCTGCGGAGCAGCACTAAAATGATAATTATCAATGTGTTAATGGCATGTTAGCGTTAAGTGGTACGAGGAAATTGGTCGGCGGGTGCCGCTACAATCGCCCAGTCGTGTTTATTGGCGGTGTTCTGTGTCAGGGACCGGCAATAGAACCGATAAGATACTCTGAAGACATTGAAAATTGGCCGGAAATTGGTTGGGGAGTCGCCACTGCTCACGTATTTAATTGAACACCTCCGTTAGGTGTTGAAAGCTTGCAAAGGACTTGGTATCTTTTATTAAGACAAAGCAGTGGTTTTATCAATAGGATGTGTATTTTGTCTTCATCGCCCCTTTAAACAAAGAGGGCGAAATGTAAAAGGACGATAATCGCCCCCTGTACACATTGCAGACAGTCTAAGTGGGTCTTAAAGACAGAGGAATTGTGAACATTACTGGTGGAGCTTGCAGTACACTGGTCATTGTTCGCACATTCTCCACCGGTAAGTTTTCTGCATGTGCGACAGCAGTGTCGCTACATCTGACACCTGCTTCATCGCGGTAGCTTCAAAACTTATGTCTGGACTTGACTAAAAATGAGGGCCTCTTTAACAAAGTGAACATACCTGCTTCTGTCACTTATGAGTATTATGAGCTTTCTTTAGAAGCTATCGCATGCTGGCTGATTTTCATAGGTTTTACTGTTATTAAACTATTACAACAACGTACACCGGAAAAATGTTTGTGAGTATAGTGGAGGAGTTTAATTTCTCGAATTACAGATAGAGGGTTTAATGGTTTAGGCAAGGGGTTCAGATCCTGAAAATTTTCGATCGTACAGGTTTTATGGTTTAGAAGATCTGTGTAGCTAAGATTACTTTACGCTTCAATGAGCATGTTTCTCGTCGGTAGCGTGTTCAACTAGTATCCGCTACCGACGAGTGACCAGAGAATCTGTGTCGGTTTGTGTACGAGCTAATTTGGGACTTCTATTTTACATATTAGAGAATGAATGAGAGCGCATCGTAATATTGTTTAGGCTTTTATATTCGTCACTTCCGTAAAGGACTTCCATGGATCGGTGCGGACAGTCTCATGAGCCCAATAGATTAGTTGGACCATTGTGAGAAAAAAATGGTGTCATTCTACTTTCTGGAGACGAATAATCAGTGAAGCTTCTTAAGATATTATGATACATTGTAATCTGTGAAGGCGGAATACCAACAAAGCTTCATAGCGCACAGCAAAAAGTTTACGCAGAGTTTCGGGTGACCGATATAAAAGAATTATATTCTGATGGCAAGGGTGACTATTCTTTCTTTTTCCCACTCGGTACCCTCCTTTTGAACAAACGAGCGATTCGACGTTTCGGTGTGGATGCTCACGATGCACTGGTTGTACCTTGGCTGAGCTTTCCTTACTCTTTCTCCTATAAACCCCACCGCGGCCCTCCCTGTGGAAGAAAAGAGCGAAAGAGAGGCGTTCACTGCGCATGCGGACGAGTCGCTGGGTTGAACTGGGCTGATCTGGAAAATCAGATTGAGACTACGACAAAAGAGCCATTTTCTATTTTTATTTTATTGCAAATCAGCATCGCTATGCACTTATCACCTTTGATTAGAGAATTTTTGCGTACGCTTTTCTCTTCCGATTAGCTACTGGTAGTAGCTATGACTTCGGAATAAGCCATAACACTTGGAAGAACCGCACTTTTACCCTAGCGAAAAAGCACGGGGCTGTCAGCTTTTCTCTCCTGAACGTCTATTTATTGGCAGATCATGGGAATTCCACAGTTTCCGCAACTTCCCTGTGAACTACCTATGCCCCGGGAGTGAATGAAATTCGACGTTTTTTTATAGTCTTTTTAACGGAATTTGGTCATATAATTACTTATGGAAAGGCTCCTTAACACAAAACCTTGAGCTGGTTTGTTGTGAACATTTGCCATGAAATTGGCGATGATTACGCCCAAAACAATTGCCAATGTCACTAGGTCGTGAACCTAAAATTTGCGCACACTATCGTTGCCTAGGCATTGGCAAGAAAACACGGTCAAGTAAATGCCTAGTTACACCATTAATTATCATTATTATAAGCCTACACAGGTCCATTACAGGACGACGACCTCTCCCATTGACCTCCAATGGCTACTGTCTTGGACTGCCCAAGTCCGCACCTTACCCCCGAATTGTGTTATTGAATCCCTCAACAGAATAACCGCCTACCCTCATTCAAGATCCACCATTTGGTATCCACTGTAACCCTAATTTTTCAATTGCGATAGAATGCCCTTTGGGGTAGTTTAGTGAGTCCGAAAAATACAGATTCGCGCCAATTCCCAGGAGGAAGTCCAGAAGAGAGCGGTGGTTGGGCACCCACAACCATCGCTATAGATGGGGGATATTCATACAGTCCTCTGCCGTGAAGGTGTCTTGATCTCGATACAGCCAGGGAAGGGCCGTTCATAAGCGGTGATTTGTGTCAGCGCCTTCTGCAAGAGCCGTATAGAAGGGGAAGTTGTTAGCATCGCAAACCGATTGCCGCAAACCAATAATGGTTTTGCGGTGGCCATGCCCGTGTTCGCGCCGGAGGGAGGGCCACACCCACTCGAAGTGTACGCATCAGGACCTGCTCTCAGCGAGAAAGCCCATTGGGAAGGTCTCTTCAACCATCAGATCAGAGTGCGTGTGGCACGACGCCGATCTTCTTTCACATTGGACAAATTGTTCATGTGGGTTCGTTTTTAGCAAGGGCAGCGGTCATGGAACAGACCTAAGGTGACAGGAACTATCCGCTGCAGTATGAGCGGTGAGGTTGTTACGACTGATTCAAGACAGTGGGAGCGGGCAAGGGTGCGTGTCCAGTATTTATGAGTGTCTCTTGAGACAGACGAGTTCGAGGCTATGCGGCGCAAATTCCCTATGGCCACTGTTTCACCTGTGTGAAGGTGGACAGTGGTATTTTCAGGGGCTTGAAGAAGGGCCGGCATTAGCGCCTGCAATTCGTTCCAGATGGCTGTATGCTCGGCCAGGAAAGAAGGTAATGTGTGGGGTGTTTCGTAAACGCACGGTTTGATTCGTTCCTCAATAAGAGGGACATTTTATCACTGTAGTGAAAAAGCCTGCTTAACTGCCAGCTTCCACGAACACCTCTACAGCCTACGTTTGGTTCAGTATTGGAATGCCAGGTGAATGCGCGTGTGCCTTTCCGGTCGACCGAATGTCGAGTTTATAGTGAGCGGCCGGTTGTCGGTCCCTTGATGGTACAGCGCGGGCGCTCTAGTGATAGGGTGGGCTGGGAAGGCGGGTAATGTACAGCCCATGTAGAACGCCGACGACGCTTCCTCAGCAGCAAAATTAAGCTTTTGCTTACGGACGGAGCTGCATTGATGTGCAATATCATCCAGGGTGTTGAGTTGAGCTGCTAACTGCAGAAGTGGTATAGGGGTTAGTTGAGGGAAGCAGGCGATCATCCGCACTGCGGTTCTATTGTGTTCTTCAAGTCAGGCCAACTCTGTCTTGGTGACGTGCTGGAATTGACCCTGATAGAGAAGTCGAGGCTGTAGTATTGACCGCACCAACAGTCGGGCCATTTTGAGCAGTACTCTCCCGACTTATGCAAAATTACTGGGATAAGATGTCGCGTTTGACAGGCTTCTTGGCGGGCAGATCGGAGCCCAGGGCAGCTGACCCATAAGGTGAAAATTCCAATCTTCGCACCCGAAGAGTGGTGGCAGTGCGCACAGGCTTGCCGCTTGCCGAAGATTTGTGCGATGGGAGACATTCCAGCCGACGACGGCCCCAAGCACTGGCCACGGACAGAATTACTGTCTTTTGGACAGAATGCGCAAAGCCAGCGTATTCAGGGCACTTCTGCATGTTAGTTAATGCTTGTTGCATGCACATGGCTTTCTGAGACATATCTCGGTGGACAGTTCATACCGTAATATATTCCGCGCACACAGGCAAGTGCAAGTCTGATATGGAACCAAGATGGGTAAAATTAAAGATTTCACCCTACTTTCCTAATGTTACCGAATTCGTCCCCCGCTTGGGGTTTGTTTGTCTACATAGCCGGCCCAAGTCCAATTCTGTTTGTTTATTTAAACTATAATATCTTGCACTCAAGTTTGTTCTCTGATCCAACTAGCTCATTTCCTGTCCCTAATTGGTTCTTCTAACAATATTCGTTCCATGGCGGGTTGAGTCGACGTAATTTTGCTTTCTAGTTGTTTAGTAAAGCGCCAAATGGCAGCCCCATACGTGATAACCAGCAGTAAGCACTTGGTGTAGATTTTTAGGGACATAGGGGGTTAGTATTTATTACTTTCAATTGCTTGGCGAGTGCTCCCCAACCCAGTCCTATTGTACGGTGGATTTCTCTCTCGTGGTTGGGGTCAGCACTAACCATCTGTCCGAGGTAGTTGTATTCTTTTGTTCTTCTACAGTTTCCTTTCTTTAGCTGAGGAAGATGCTTTGGCATGCATATTTGTCTATACTTTAAATTCCCTCATATTTACTTTTAACTCCAAGCCGTGCGTTTTGATTGGAGTTCTTCTAGCATTGTTTGTAGCTGTCAAGCAGTCTCACTTAGCAGTAATGTGTCGTCCGCAACCCTCGAATGGCCTAAGTATTAACCGATTATCCTTATTCTCTGTTTTCCCAGTCACCCCCTGCAGACTGTTCTTTACAGTTTTTCGAGATGATCTCTCCCTGTCTTACCCCATTTTGGTTAAGGAATTTATCGCTTTCTTGTGACGTCCTGTTGTCCCCTACATCCCTTATACATGTCATTTAGACGATTCATGGGAGCCTGCAATATTTCCTGGTATTTTAATTCGTTTAGCACGGCTGTAGTGTGTACAGAGTAAAACACTTTGACTTAGTCTATACATGGCTTGTAAATGGGTATCGTGCATTCTGCGGATTTTTCTATCACTTGATTGACAACGGAGATGTCATCAATAGTTTAGTACCCTTTGCTAAACCCAACCTGCTCTCTTGGTTGTTGTAAATCCAGGATATCAACTACGCGGCTAACTACAACTTTGTAAAAAACTTGTACAAAACCAATTTAAGGCTGATGGGTCTGTGATTCTTGAAGTATTTGGGATCTCTTTCTTATGAATCGGAGTGATGGCTTTTCTGCAGGTCATGGGCATATTTCAGTTTTTAAGTAATATAAAAATCGCACAGTAAGTTTTTCCAGTACAATATCTCTTCCCTCCTTCAAACGATACACGGATATGTCCTCGTCACCTGCAGCGTTTCCTCTTTTCGTTCCTTTGGCAGCTTTTCTACCTCCCCTTTATTTACTGGGGTGACATCGCAAGTTGTCCTTGTACTCTCAATAGTTTCCCGTAGTATAACGTCGCTGGGATACAGCCTGGTGTAGAATCGTTCTGCTACATTTAGTATCTCGTCCAAGTGTTCGTTACGTTACCCTGCTGATCTCTTAGTACGTACAGTCTGTCGTTGCCGATGGCTATATTTCTCTTACATTCTTTCAAGCTTCCGCTATTTGCTGAGTTTCCGTAATCACTGCCATGTTATACGCACAAATTTTGTCTGTGTTACTCCTTTAATCAGTTTCGACAGCTCTTTCATCTTGACATTTTTATGTTCTACTTTTGGGGAATTCCTTCCTTTGTTTTCTCAGTTAGCTTTTAGATTGTTGCCTACATGTTCGTTTTCCCACAGCTATTGCGAATTCACTGATGGCCGATGTTAGGTTGTCCTTCAGGGTGTCTACACTGACCTCGTTCTGCTGGCTAAGAAGTGTGAATTGGCTTTGAAGCGTTATTTTAGGCACCTGCGATCTTGCTCGTACTAATTTCATGCGGACTCTCCTATTTTTACGCAGGACCTCCTTTGTCTTTTGAGATTCAGCCTTAGCTTTCATCTAACCATCCTATGATCGCTGCTCCGAATCTTACTTAGCTTTCTACGTCTAGCAGTATACCTGGGTTGTCACTTAAAATGAATTGAAGTTTATTTTTATTGTAACATCAGGACTTTTGTATTTCCTATTCTTTCATTCCTAAAGGAATAGGTTTAGCAACTGAGGTTATTTCTCTCGGCAAATCCAACCACTATATCTCCTCGGCTGTTGAGATTGTCTGTTCAGAAGTTTTCTACTAACCCTACATTTACTTCATACCGACCTCTTCGTTAAAACCTCTCACTAAAAGCTTGGACTGTGTTGTTGCATTCTTCATTGCTGATTCGACATTCTCCAAGAAGCTGTCTGCAGCTTCTTCATCACAGCACGTTTATGGCACATAGGCCTGTACTAGCTGTAACTCGTATCGCTTGTTTAGCTTGATCACAGCGACTGCGACTCCTTCGTTAATGCTGAAGAATTCTCCGACATTACCTGCCATTTTTGTATAAAATATGTATCCCAATCCGTATTTTGTCTTATGGTGGAGTCCCCTGATGTACAAGATATGCTCTCCAATCATCTATGCGAAGCCTTCTCCTGTCCTAAGTTCGCTTAACCCTATCATGTCCCACGTAATATCCGAGTGCTCATTCAGTAGTACAGCTAACCTTTCTTCGCTAGACAGGAGCCTGAAAACGTCGCCAGGATCAAGTTGAAATGCCGGCCTCTCCGTACCAAGAGATTCTTAGTTCCCTCTGCTGTATCGCTGTAATGACAACCGCCGTGAATAAGTGCTCTTCAGCTTCTGGGGACTGAGGGCCGATAGTTGAGTTGGCTAGTCAAGGGAGGTGGTGACTATCGTGTCAGTAGGGTGGTCAGATCGTTCGTTGGTGAAGGAGCGCTGTTTGTTTCCCTCAACGGCTTCTTTGCATCGTTGAACTTACCTAGTGTAGCCCATGAAGTATCCAGAATGATCCACAATCTATTTCTTCCTGTGATGTTAGCAATGATAAATGACAGAACTATATGCTTTATTCTTCCAGGAAAGTATGAACTGGGCATAAATTCCTAGTTACGCATTTACCACATTCTCTTTCTCTTGAATGTTTGCAATGAGAAGCGACTTAGGTATATGCTTTTTTTCTTTAAAGAATCTAAGAAGTGTGCATGCCCAAACCCAGTGACAGGAACACTAGAGGGAGGAAATTTAGAAACTCTCGCAAAGCAAAATCTGAAGCTTCACTTCACATTCCTACTAGCAATGTTCACCACCCATGGGCCCCTCCGACCACCCAGATGAAATTACTGCAGGGTCACACTGCCGACTCGCATTTATGCCAGACTGGACCGTTGGCATTATTGTTAAAACTACCAGACGATATCTGACAAATGTACACTGCGCTGCAGCAGTGCCGCACTAGGTGGCTGACTAAAATTTTGGAGAATTTTTCAAAGGCATCCAATGCCGCCTGGTGGTTTTTTCGCAGAGGTGCGTGCCTTACAAAATTCACACAGCAATACGAAGGGGATGTTTCCGTGATTAGGAAAGACAAACCTGGTTATATGCTCTTACGAGCCGACGGGTAAAGGCAAGGAGTGGCCCACATTGGAGAATCTTCTGGCGATGAATTTGCGTACAATTGCTGGGCCAGTAATGCAGGGGGAGACAGACGCCCACACGTGCGCAAAATTAAATTTTGGGTGTATCTCATTTAGTCAGCTCCTCGCGCATTCAGAGAGATGCTATGTTTCAACCAAGCCTGAGCAAGCTGGTGGGCTGAAACGAACACACCCACATGCAAAGCAGGGTGTAGACGACGCGCGCACAGCAGACGAGTACTTCGATATTAGATTATGTTCTGAAGGAAAAGGGACAGCTGCCGCTAGTTTAGCTATTTTGCGTCATTGGCCCCCGTCATTGGCGTGGCTGGATTCTGGAATCGTCGCACTTTACGCGCAGCAACGCCTCGGGACCGAATAATTTTGTACTGTGGTCCATACTTCGCCGCGTGGAATGGCAAAGATTCAAAAAAGGCGCTCTTTGCTCCAGATGGCCTTCTGTAATAACCTACAACAATTATCATCATCATCACTCCATGTTTCAGGGCTGCGAGCTGTTTCTCTTAATTGATTTTCCGCTGTCTTGGAACGCTGTTAACCGGAACCGAAACACAAATGGCGGACTGCCCTTGAAATGCCTGTGCCATGCCAAGAAACGCGAGGAGGCTATATTTAAGGTGTAGAGGTCTCTCTCCCATATTTCTTAAGAGTAGACTTGTTCCGACGGGTCCTTGCAATTTCCGCACCCTCGACGTCACCATTATGTGTAATGAGGCCCACTGCATAGAGCAGTGCACGGGTAGCATTGCAAGGCACCGCAATGTGACATCGTAATGGCGTCGCAACCAGTGTTCAAGTGTGTGTGTGTGTGCTTGCGCGTGTGCGCGTGTATGTTCGTGTGTGGGCGTACATGCGTGCGCGTACACGTGTGCCTGTGTGTGTTCATTTGTATTATGGTAATTCTATTCGTGTAAATTTTAGCTTTATGCCTTGCGCAATTTAACCATAATCATCATCATACATCGTGCACTCGAAACTAAAGGCGTGTGACGTGCGCACCCAACAGATTGAAATTTGAAATCCAGTTCGAGCAAAGAAAGAAACAAAAAGCACCTGCTTAACAACCTGCAGCCACGACTAGCGAGACTTCTATTGCGACTTCGCTGAATCTGGCCGATGGCTGTAACGAAGATTATGAATGTGTACCGCATAAACGAATTGGGAAATTGTGAAAATAGCGGTCCTTCTACATTTGGACTACAATCAAACGTAATGCAGTTTTTATGCCCACGTAAATTGCGCAATTTGTGAGAGTACTTGTTGTCGTTCATATAAAACTGCAAAAGGCAGCCTGGTGCAACACAAGACACAACCTTTTTTTACTTTCTGTCTTCGCCGATATCTGGATCTAATCGGTGAGCTTTTTGTTAGTCACAATCAGATATATGTGTGTGTGGTAATTTGATGCTTGGCTAGACAGAAGAACCCGGGATCCTCAGAACCAGGCAACCCGGAGGTGGTTCTTTTTGTTATACCTCTTTTACTCCTTTTTTTATTTCTTGATTCAAAGAAACTGCACCATTTACCCTGCGTAGTTCGTATCATATATTCTGGATAATTTCCCGCACGCCGGTTTGAGGCGGTGACACCTATTTAAAGAAACCGCCATTACGACCCGTCGGAAATTTTTTGGAAGTTTGTATCTAAATGTATATGGTAGACACTGCAGAGGTTACCTCACAACACGACCGACGTCGCTGGTTTAAGCCCCAGCAATTATGGCCCCGTATTTTCTGCGCTCTATTAGAATGAATCTGGCCCGAGAGATTTCAGCTCAACTAATCACGCGGCCAATATCCGCAATGTAAGCGGGCTCGGGCCCCATCGGTCATTAATTTTCATTTCCGAGTCAGCTTGCCTTGATGACTTGCACCGATAAACCTGTGTGCGAGGGGGGTTCTTTTTATAGCTGAGTACCTATTCATGTTCCCGTTTTACACACGGTGTTGGTGCCACAGTGCTTTGCACCCCCCCTTGTTTAGAGGAAAACTATAAAATAGGCCTAAAAATATCATAAATATTACGTCATAAAGTTCGGGCTGCTGGACGGGGGGCGACACCACTCGGTGCTCCCCTTGTTAGTGGAAAGGCCCAGCGCATTGGACTACGCAGCCTTTGGTTGAAGTGGTAGGGTTTTCTTACGTGCTCTTAATGTTTAGGTGGTGTTGTGATCGATTCTATGGCATGAAACGACGTCTGGGTAGATGTGTGTGGTTCTTAGATACACTAACGGCTGCGTAAACTCGTCGCACGCTTCTGTTGTTAGGTAAAGGCCTTATTGATAGAGCCCCTTTTTGCAGCGCTTTGCGCCTGGCTCCACCCGATTTAATGACAAACAAAATTATTAGTATTACAATTCTTTCCTACCAGTTTATTATTTCCCCTTGTTTCAGTGACTGCGGTTTCCACACTAGCTCTAAAGGTGGGGCGCCTCGATACGTGTGCTTTAAAAAAATGCACCTACGTACGAGTTGCATTACCGTATCTCCATGTAAACTCCCCAGCACTTAGGATTTCTTTCGGTGGTATTAGGTTTTGTGCCTTCTGTTTCCATGAGCAACACCATGGGACCCTGAGAGCTGAAGGGGAACTTTAGTGTTTGTAGTGGTCATTATATCAACATTCAAAATATTTCAACGACCGTACAGCCTAAGCTACAAACAAGTATTTCAATCTACCAAGCACCTCAACGCAAATCGTGTACTGCCTTGGTAATGTATTTATCATATAAGAATAAATGTAAATATTTAAAAGGAAGAACAAAAATATAAGCAAATGGAACAAAAGTAACCCAATGTGGATAGTAACAGGCATATATGGCAACTGTGGCAACCACCACCTATGCGTGGAACGTGCGAAAATAAAAGGAAAGAAAATATAAATTTTTAAAACACAGTAATACGTAATCATCAGCTTGATGCATGCCTAAAAAATAAAAAACAAAACTGAGAATCAGGTGACACAACCCACATGTATTCCGATCCGGCGCTATCAAGTTACCTGTCTGAAGGTTGGCAAAACCGAAAACCACGCAACAATTGTTGTGCATTTATAGACACTTGTGAACGTTTCTGTATTTCTTATGACGTTGACTTTGTTACTACAACTTGTGGCAGGGGTATCTGTGCAGCGGAAGGTACGTAGTTTATGTTTATTTGTTTATTAAAGTGTAGGCGGTAGCTTGTCTTACAGCTGCGACCGCAGCATTCCGTTGTGAGAAGGAAGGTTTGACATCCACCTGAATGCAGCCATACGTCTACAAAGAAAAGCTGTACAGCTTCCTCAGAAACTTCGCAGTTGAAGAAAAATTCGTCCTGGTCCAGGATACGAACCAGGGACCACCACTCAAACGGAGCAGTCGCTCTCACAACTGAGCTAACCACGAGGATAGTCGTTCATAGCGCGATAATGAATTGATGAACAACCTAAACTAATGGACAGGAGTTAATCGATCAGACTTAGGGGAAATCCCCGAGGTGGAATAAGTTCCTCTGAAGGAAAGTTTGACATTCAACTGAATGCAGACATTCGGCTTCAAAGCAAAACTATGCAGCTTCCTCAGAAACTTCGCAGTTGAAGAAACAGTTGTTCTGGTCCAGGATTGTTTCTTCAACTTCGAAGTTTCTGAAGAAGCTGTATAGCTTTTCTTTGTTGCCGTATGGCTGCATTAAGGTGGATGCCAAGCGTTCCTTCGCAGAAACTTACTCCACCTTGGGTATTTCCCCTAAATCTGGTGGATTAGCATCGAGTTGCTAATTTGAGAGCAGTCCTTTGGCGCCCTCTCTCTGTCGCCATTTAGCCGCACAGAAAGTGTTTTTTGAAATACTATTACCTAGCTATCACGTAACAAATTCTCATTACAAGCAAAAAGCAATATTTTTCACGTCAAGAAGTACCTTTATACACTCGTTCGGGGTTTTTTCTGGAAGTCATTCCAGATGGCTGTTGTAAGTGTATTTCTGTGAAATTTCCCAAGGTGGAGGCTCAGTGGCTAAGGCGTTGTGCTGCTAAGCACAAGGGCGCAGGATCGGTTGCCGACCCCGGCGGCCGCTTTTCTGGTGGAGGCGAAAAGCGAAAACGCCCGTTTGTTAGAGATTTTCGCGCACGTAAAGATCCCCACGAAGTAAAAATTTATCCGGAGCCCTCCACTGCGCACGCATTATAGCCGCTGAAGCGTCGGCGCAATAACCCTAACCATAAAGCAATAAAATCAAAATTTTTGAGATATTAACCATGTTTCTACCGTAAATAATGAGGTTACGTAGCGTCGTTCCACACCCTCTTTCTTCTGCGGTAAATCTTAGGAGGTACCCCCAACTTTGTCTTTCACCCGTGCACGACACCGTTCCTTCACCAAGAGCCAAAGGCCCGCGCCGCAACTTACTTCGATCGGCTGCCCTCGCCGGCTAGCATGAGCATTTAGCGGCAATGTATGTCTCAATACGCCAAATTGCACGCAAGCAACAATATTTCATGAAAATGTGCGCGAAGGAACGGACTTGCACTTCTAGCTCGACTTGCAGCGAGGTACTGTTAGAGGCGTCTGCGATTTGAGATTACTGAGTATGGGCGTAAATTATACACACGGCATGATTCCTAAAGGTAGCCTCCGCTATCAGGATTTACAAATTTGAAATGTTTATTGTGATTATCTAGCCATTGCCAGGGGCGCCGCAACAGAACGGCAGAAAGCCATGCACAAGAACGACCTGATAACCGCCACCGACATTTATCTGGTGAGCGGTTCGCCACGGGCGGCGCTGCTCCCAGAAGCGATGGTGGTTATATACAATAGACTCCAGGTTTGTATAGTTATACACAGTCGCACATTTTCTGCCTTCAGTATCAGTTCAGGTAAATAGAGCTCCCCCATTGATGCTCAATGATTAGGTGTAAAAAATGCTGAGTGCTTTTACATCGAACAATAGCCTTTAAAAGCGAGCATTTTTTTTCTTTGGGTTATAACAGCCTATTACCTTAGAGATATCTGCAAAGAAGCATCTCTAGATCATTGGAGAAAAGCAATCTATTGCCCTAAGCCTGTGAGTGTTTGTGCGGCGTGTCTAACTGTGCGTGCGTGCTGGCGTGTGTGCGTGTGCGTAAATAAATTTACGCTACGGCAAGCTGTAATGTGAAAGTTCACCGGAAGCTGTACAATGAAAGGCTACGGGTAGCTCCGGCGTGAAGGTCTGGATAGTAACTAAAATTTTCAAGGTAGATTAAATAGCAGGAAACTGCAGGGATAAAAAATCCGCACAAAGTAAAAGAGTGGATGCTGTACGATACGGCTTAAGTGTGGACTGGGTGACAGCATGACTTCCTAAGTCGGACGTGGGGTACTACAACTAGAAAACTGACTAGGAGAAAAGTGAACAAGAGCAAATAGCGAAATAAAAACAAAATGGCAGCAACTATGCCAGTACTAGACTACAATAAAAGAATTGTCCGTGGACCTGAAAATATTCTTTGATACTCTATCTTGGAAAATGCGCAGCAAATGTCTCCTTACGCGAGAGGAATTATCACGGAATATTCAAGGATGAAGAATGTCTCAGCTTAATGTTGAAGCCACGACTGTAAGCTAGCCATAGGAAGTGATAGCTATTATCACATGCATACAAAATATATGGAAAATAAGAGATATAAACTAATAGAATCGTCTACTGATGCATACAATGGTTACACTGCTTGTGTAGACTGTCACTTTTTCACAGTCAAATATGAATATTGATAACGAAAGACGTTGGATTATTTTATTTCTGCTAAGTTTTCGGTTGTTTCCTTTCGGCAATGATGTAAATAATACAATTATTGCGATCAGATGCCTTTACCTAAAAAATTGTGTATTTTTTCCCGAAGGAGCAAGCCGTACTGCAGAGATGTTTCATGTACGCAGTTTTATACCTGTTTCCATCGTTATTCTTCGGACTTAATTGTTTATTCGTCGGTTTGGGGGGACATGTATTAGATGACTATTAGATGCGACTGCATCTCATTCCCTCGCCTTGTCCATGCAGCGTCGTCGGCGTTGTTGTCGTACGCCCCTCCCCCTACACTATAAAAAAAATAATAGTGGCGCCCGGTTTCGATCCCACGACTCTGTGGGCGGAACGCGAGGTACATGGTGCCCTTCCCACTGCGCCACAAAACCGAAACAGAATCAAATACTACGAACGCGCCTTATTTCCTTGACTCATTCAAACTACGTCAAGATGCTACTGATACAACGCATGATGGGGCAATGATTAACACTTGATAAAAGAAAAGAAGCACCCACTTACAGCAACAATGATGGAGTAAAGGTCGTTGCGACAGCGAAGCCCCAAGCATACCACTTAGAGAGATTGACCATGATTGGCCAATAAATCATAATAATAATCATAAAACATAATAATAATACGCGTTCCCGACATGTTTCACGTGATTTCAGAATCAATCCATAGGAAACACCAAGTGAACCCCACGATGCGTCACATCAACACAGGGTTCCCCTCGCGGGGAGGTGGGCGCAATTTTTTCGAAATTGTCGGACGATTTTTGTACTTCTTTTTTTATATTCCTGATTTATTATTTTAAAATTTCGTTCAACCAATTATCTCTATTTAAGCTATTATAACTATTACAGGTGTCAATTACCAAGATGGCGCCCAGTAAGGATGCGTGTGTTCTGTGCTCGTGCGTTTTCTACGGGAAACAGAAATTTCTTCGTTGCGGTGAGTGCTACAGGTGTGCTCACGCAAAGTGCATAACGTTGCCGGACGAGGACCTACAGTCTATTAAGTCAGGCGCGCGTCGTTTTGTGTGCAATGCCTGCAAGTCTGCCTCGTCACCGTGTGTGCTGGCTAGCCCTAACGACGACTACGGCGGCGCTGCTTCGGCAGCGACCCTTTCGTCGAGCCCTCCCCGCACAGCCCCCGCCACCCAACCTGTTGACCTTGCGGCCGAGCTGCTGTCCCTGCGCGCCCTTCTCGTGGACGCCCTGGAAGGAATTTCCTTCCTCTCCGATCAGCTTACCAAGTTGGGAGAGGACAATGAGCGGCTGCGCCTGGACAACGCGACAAAGGCTGAAGCTCACGCCGATGTCGTGAAGACCCTGCGGGAGGAGGTGCGTGCACTGCGCACAGATTTGACTCGGTTGAGGGGCGACCCTCCTTCCCCCTCTCGGCTAGCCGAGTTCCCGCCGCTTCCAACCGCGTCGTCCGCGGAAACAATACCCCCCACTCCGCTGTCGCAGAGCGCTTCGCCTGCCGCATCGCCTCTCTCGGCCGACCCCAGCTCGAAGGTGGTTTCTTCGAAATCCCATCGCCTGGACCGTCCGCCCCTGCACCTACCTCTGCAGCAACGCACTCCCAAGAACTCCGTACCGCGTCCCCTGGCTGTTGGTGTATCTGAGGGATCTGGTCTTGTGGCTGTCAGCCGTCGCAAGCCCCCCAAAGCTGTGTTTGTAACAAAACTGGTTCCGTCTACAACTTCAGCTCAAGTCTTCGAGCACCTGTCCGGTGTGGGGGCCGCCCCGATTGTGTGCAAACGTTTAAAGACGAGGCATGACTCTTACGCCTCTTTCTACGTCACTGTGGACGACGCTTGTTTTGAGCGGCTCAAAGACCCTGCGCTGTGGCCTCGGCACTGTCTTTTCAAGCCCTTCCGTGGTGAATTGCATGAAAAAATGATTCATGCAGAGCAGCAACGACTTGATGATGATGGCAGGTAATAGTAGCTTTGATTGCTTTTATCAGAACGTCCGTGGACTTCGCACAAAGTCAGCTGAATTTTTCTCAAGTGTCGTTTCTTCTTGCTGGCCTATAATTATTCTGACAGAAACTTGGTTGTGCCCGGACATAAGTTCCAATGCCTTGTTCCCTCCGCATTACCAAGTTTTCCGGCATGACCGTGACCCGTTGCACGATAAACAACGGGGCGGTGGTGTGCTTATTGCCCTACATGACTCCGTCAAGAGTAAACGCCGCCTTGACCTTGAATTAGGGGGTGAGTGTATTTGATTAGAGGTGTTTTGTGATCGGGGTGAACGGCTCTTAGTGTGTACATACTACATTTCCCCTGAGACACATGCCAGTGAGTTCAGAAATATCCTTAACACAATCGAAACTACAGTAATATCTCACATTGATCACCATTTCCTTGTCACTGGGGACTTTAACGCACCGGGGATTTCTTGGGAGACTCAGCGGGTCAGTCAGGCGTCTCAACCAATATCTCCAAAGTGTGACTTTCTATTTGATTTTATTTCCTTTACTTCCTTGCAGCAGTGCAACCTCAATAGGAATTCATGTGGGAACGTCTTAGATTTGTGTCTGACTAGCTTGGAAGCTGTCGTCGTCTCGCGCAGTGATACTAACCTTCTAAAACCGGACAAGTTTCATCCGTCATTACATATTTCATTGCCTGACGTATCTCTCCTTCATTACAGTCCCCCTGTTTGCACACCAGGAAGCAGTAGTTACGACTTTGCTCGTGGTGACTACATTGGTTTATTTCACTTTCTTAGTAACACTGATTGGTCACCAATAGCTAACCTCAACGACGTTGATGAACAGACCGATTTTTTTACTGAAGTTGTTCACGATGGCTTGAGGAGCTTTGTTCCCCGAAAATTTGAAAAGAAAGGCAATTTTCCGTGTTGGTTTTCAGCTGAACCTAAACGAGCTTTGGGGAGGAAAAATCGAGCGCACAAGCAAGCTAAGAAAACGGGGCAGGAAAGGTGGCAGAATGAGTTTCGTCAACTCAGATCTCTTTGTAAATGTCTGGTTAGGCGCGATAGGTCGAATTACATTGCCGCGGTTGAGGCTGATGCAACACGCAATGCAAAAGCTTTCTGGGGCCACGTCCGTTCTCAAACATGTAAAAATTCACCTGGGAACGTTAACCTCATCGATGAACGAGGAGAGAGCATATCGGACGTTGCCAATGCCTTTGCGCGACAATTCCGTACCACTTATGGCAACAACAGTGCAGCTTGCCCCCCTCCACAATCTCTAGGTTACTGTAAAAACTCAGAAGTGCTGGTTTCGGAAAGTCTCGTTTTGAAAGCTCTGAAACAATTGAAATCGTCATTTTCAAGCGGCCCTGACGGCATTCTTTCAGCCGTACTGAAAGCGTTTGGTGATATCCTAGTTCCAGTATTGACGTGTATATTTCAAACTTCTCTCAAGTCTGGCAAGTTCCCCGCTCGATGGAAGAATGCAAGGGTTGTTCCTGTATTTAAGACAGGTTTAAAATTGGACCCCACGAACTACCGACCGATATCTATTCTATGTGCTGCTTCTGAATTGTTTGAGTCAATACTGCATAAACTACTCACATTCAGTATAAATACCACATTATACCTGAACAGCATGGTTTTTTTGCGGGCCGATCGACCACTACCAATCTCGTCAACTTCATGCTGCATGCTTCGGAAGCTGTGTAAGGGAGAGGTCAACTTGATGTAGTCTACTTTGATTTAAGCAAGGCTTTTGATGTCGTCTGCCACGAGCTCTTAGCCAAAAAACTATCTGAGCTTGATATACAACCATCCCTGATATTTCTTATATGCAATTATCTATGTGATAGGTCATGTTTCGTGCATGTAAATGGACAGTCTTCTCTTTCCTATGAGGTCACCAGTGGTGTGCCTCAGGGCTTAGTGCTCGGGCCACTTCTCTTCTCAATCTTTATAAATGATGTCGCGACAATATTTAATGATTGTAATTTTCTTTTATATGCCGATGATGTAAAAATATTTAAATCTGTTTCCAACTCTGCCACCTGTTCCGCTCTCCAGAGAGCAATCTCGTCCTTCTCGCATTGGTGCTCATGCAACAAACTCCTCATTAATACATCTAAAACTAAGGTAATGACATACACAAGAAAGACTGACAACATCTTGTTTCCCTATAAAATCAACGGTGAATTACTCCCACGTGTGGTAGAGGTTAATGACCTAGGCGTCACTTTCGACAGTAAACTGAGCTTCTCTCCAGATATTCAGGTAATTACTCGTAGAGCTCTTCGATCGCTTGGCGTTGTCTGTCGCGTGTCCAAGGAGTTCAAGGAGCCGCTTTCTCTTCTCAAGCTCTACACAACTATATGTCGTCCTCATCTTGAATATGCATCTGTTGTCTGGAACAGCACGAGCAAAACAAACCGTAAGCTTGTAGAAAGGGTCCAAAATAAGTTCATATCTATCTTTAACCATCGCTTTGGCGATAGTAGTAATTATAACCGTGGATCGCCTTCTTCATTGACGCTATCATGCTTAACTTCCAGGCTGAATAAGGCTGATATTCTCTTCCTCTTTAAAATTATGCACGGCATAGTGTCTTGTGGTGAGCTGCTACAACATGTTCGTCTTTATGTGCCGCAAAAGTGGACCAGGAAACATGATACCTCTTGCAACCCCGATTGTCTGCGTGTCTTGTGCCCTGTGTTCCGACTGCAATGCACGTACAATCGGTACTCGGATTACCTTGATATATTTAATGATTGCCCTACTCTGTTTCGCAAACATGTCTGTGAGTTTGTATTGGCGTAACTGCCAACTTCTCTTATTCTGCATTTGTCTTTTATCCTTGAGTTCATGCACTTAAATGACTTTCATTCCGTAACTTCAACATAAGCTATCCTTTCGTTTTTTTCCCTTTGTATTTTGTATTTCATTTTGTATTTGAGAGATGTGTACATTATGTTTCGTGTGTTTCTGTTTCCGTGCGCCAGCACAAAGGCCCCCCCGGCTGTTCCTGGGCACGCAAATAAATGATTGATTGATTGATTGATTGAATATCGCCAATTGTGAATTTTTGTTTAAATGCTGGGCGTTACGCGGTTTGAAATTTTACCATTTTTTTCGTAATTTGAACGTTCTTTGCGTACTTGCTTCCTTTATTCTTTGGGTTTTGGTGGAGATGTGTAATGCGCATATTTTTTATTTTGTTCGACCAACTTTGTAGCAATGTTTTTTTTTTATTTTTCCTATTTGTACCTTGTCCACACGCTGTCAACCCTTTGTATCTGTTTTTACGGTATTATAACGATTATAAGTGTTTATTTTGGTAATCTTCATTTTTATGGAAACATAGTTCGCCATTTTCGCGATTTTTAATGCGTAGCATTCTTTAGCGAGTACCCCGGAGCCATGACCGTGTAACGAGTAACTGTCTGTGTTACCACAATAATGCAGATTTCGTTGAAGTTTCTTTTTTAAGGGTATAGTACGCAAATGGGGCTTTCAAACAGAATTTTGTAAAACAAGAAATTATGAAAATTATAAACAATAGCGAATAATCGAACCCTGCACTGCCCTGCTTCCCACAGAAATGCAGATTTCGCAGAAGGTATACATTTATTGGGTAATATAGCGTAACTCGAAATAATTGGTCGAAGAGAATTTGAAAAAATCGAAAAATAAGAAAAAATAGCTAAAGTCGTGCACAGTGTAACGGCCTGCATTTCCAGAATAATGCTTATTGCAGAGCGGCTCTAGCTTTATTGTTTATAACAGCGTAAATGTAAACAATTTGTCGAACAGAGTTTTGAAAAACCAAAAAATAAGGCAATTGTCATAAATAGAGAAAAAGGCGAACTTGTGTAACGTCTTGCATTTTCCCAAAATCGCGGGTTTCGAGAAAGTTTCACCTATATCATTAAAATCGCGCTAATGGACTTGATTGATAGAACGAAATTTTTTTAGAACCATAAAATAACAATGAAGTACAAACGATAGATAAAATGGCGACCCGTGTAATGCCCTTTATTTACATAAAAATGCAGATTGGTGGAAGTAACACCTGTAGTTGTTATTATTGCTACGTGGAGATAATTGCTCGGACAAAAAGAAAAGCAAAAAAATTAGGCTGTAAAAGAAGAACACTAGAAAAGCGGTGCAAGAATGCTACGCAAGTAGACAATTGTTTGAAGTTCTTCATATTTTTTATTTGTATTGTGAATCTTTTATTGCGGTCTTGTTTATTCTTGTTTCAGGAGGGGGGGGGGGATTTAAAATATGCATATTTTTTATTTTGGCAGATCATTTTTGAAAAAAAAGATATTATTTTTCTTTTTTTCTCAGTCTTTAGTTTTTCAAATATCGTTTCACCAATTATCTACGTTTTTACAATTATAACAATTACAGGGGTTAATTCAGCGAAATCAGAAGTTTTATGGAAATGCTAGGGGTTACACGGTGCGCCATTAGAGCCTAGTTTATTTGTGTTTCCAACGTTTTGTTGTGGACATTCTTTTTTCTTGGGATTGGGGCGGATGTAAAAGATGCATATTTTCGATTCTTCAAGTTCGTTTTTTTTAATATTGTATTTTTATGTTTTTATTGTTTGGTTTTTCAAATTTCTGTCTGAACACGTATTTCTATTTGCGCTATTATAACGAAAACAGGTGTTACTTTCGCCAAAGCTGCATGTTTGTTGAAATGCACGGCTTACACGCCTTGCGTTCACGCTATTTTATTGGTATTTTGAAAGTTTTTTGTGAATTTTTTTGTTTATTTTTGGATTCTGAGGGGAGATGCGGAAGGTGATTTTGTCAGATAATTTTGTGATATGTTTTTTATCTTTACTACTGTTTAGTATTTTCAGAAATATGATCCATAAACTATACTCCTTTACGGTATTATAATGATTAGAGGTGTAACTAGTTTCGCCAAATGTGCAGTTCTGTGGAAATATAGGGCGTTAGAAGGTTCTGACTCGCGTGTACTCCGCAATGAATGCTCCCCATATTTCACATTGAATGTCCTCGCACATTCAGCATTTCAGAAACGGGAGGGGGGTAACTTGTTTGATATAAAGAGGAAGTAGTATGTATAGGCCCCTCATAAATGAACGCTCGAAAAGGAAGCCTGAATTTTGTTTGCGAAAGCCTCCCGGCGTACGAAACCTGCAGTAATGATCAATGGAGTAGAAAGTTTGATGAGAGTGTGTGGTATGAAAGACATCGACTTGTGTGATCTCGCAACTCGAGGCCAGACTTCTCGTCCATTGATTGGGAAACTCCAACATTCCCCCGAAATGTTTTTCTTTATCCATAAACCTTCCAGTAAACGGTGAACCAATGCGTACCACGCCTTTGGATTAGTGGGCCACAAAGCACCCCAGGAAATCAGCACTGCTCTACTCCCAAGAAATGATGTATAAGCTTCATTAGCAGGGTAAACCTTAGATTTCAACAGGCACTCAATGAGCAAAAATTGCAAAACTGAATTACCCACATTGCAAAAGTGCTTAAAAACCATGAAAGTAACAATGCCTAAAAATGAGAGGATTTAGTATTGTAGTAGAAGAAGAGCTTGAGGTTGACCTTGTGACTACCTCGGTAGTTCGTGCTCAGCAGCCTATACATGTAACAAAGCAGTAGTTATAATACACCAAAGCGGTAGATGAAATATTGTGATCGAGTGGTAACAATTTATTTGGTGGTCCTACTAAGCTAGATTAAAGAGAACATATAAACACAGAATTTCGAAAAATAAAGCGGCCATGATATGTAAACACGTAAAACATAAAACACCAAGTGAGGGGCCCAGATGGGAACAGAACCCTAGAACTGAAATACCTACTATAACTGTATAGCTTATGAGCATAAATTACATTGTACAATACTGAAGAAGACCGGCTGCTTACCTGAGGAGTTTCAAAAGAGGTTCCGCTAAGCCCCACATTTATTCACGACTTTTACAGAGAGAAACATATAATTTTTGCAACAGTGACTTCTTGTGCCAGGAAAAAGTTGAGCCTGAAAAGCTTTTCGAACCGTAAAAATACGACTACTAATGCTGAAGAAACCTTCTTGTATTTGAACACTTTCCAAATTTCCGCAGACAACGAAGTCCTTCGTACGAAATACTAACTTTTTAATCCCTCGCGCTAAAATGATTCGGGTTCAAACGTATTGGTGAAAACTCGTTATAACCCTAGAGGGACGTCTTTTGAAACGACTGCTATTAACAAATATTGTCAGCAGCATTACTTCGCATGGTGGAGAGCCTTTCGTATTTGTTCTGTACAAGAAGCCTTCACGGGTTTTCGGCCCAAATAAACTGCCGCTCGAGGCAATGCTTCATGAGGATTTCGTTCTCGCGTTCGAAGCAGCTACATATGGGCCTCCTTTCGCACTCGAATAGGTGCTTCTAATCCCGGGAAATAAATGAGCCGCAGTAACTCCATGCCGCTCTTTTAAAAAGACAGATGCACATAAAAAGAAGCGCTTACCAAACTGCTGCACGAGCCCGGAGAAAGCACGCTGTCCTGTTTCCGTTGCGCCACGATAAAGAACCCCCTTTTCATCCGTCCTTTCATCTGACATCGTCAAAGGATGTGATTCCGCGTTCAGCGGAGAAAAGTACCCTTCCACATAAATTTCTCTTGTTAGACGAGAATTGAAAGACAGCCTTTAAGGATGATAATGCCACGTTCCTAAGCGTAATAAATTCCATTTCAGTTTTTTGAGTTTCCCTCCAATGTCGCTGCATGGTAATGGGAAGTTTCCCTATAAAACAGGCATGGATGAGATTTTTCTATATTCCCACCTATGGCTGGGATCCAAGCGCCGTATTTCGAACAAACAGCACAAATAGGGCGGAAGTGAGGCATGAAGAGGCAAGTAAAAGCAAGAAGACACTTTTGGGCTGCGTAGGCCTTTTTTAGGAGTCGTTCAGTTGCAACGCATCGGGAGCCATTACTTCCCATTTAGCGGTCATGGCGCAAATACGAAAAAAAAACCGCTGGTCCTTCTTCACTTTCTCTCTATATTCTGTGGCAAACACCTTAGGCTAGGCACAAGCTGACTCAAAAAAATTTTATGCTGAGTGTGGGCGTGACGCTTTTGTTGTTTTTTGTTCGCATATACTGTCCTGCTGTGTATTCTTTACGTCCATGAAAACAAAATGAAACTAAACAGCATAACATAAATTAATGCCGACTAGCCCTCATAGCAGCTGAGATTAGGCCTCATACTCCTGGAGCTCAGCGTAGTGTTTCCCTCTCCGCAAGATATTCTAATTAGGGCCATCATCTCTGTTTTGGAGTTCTCAATTTCAGCAACAATTTCTGATGCTTTTATACACTTCACTTTGCACATTTTTTTAACGTTGAGAGATAAATGTGCGACCCAAAAGACGCAATTGCTTTTTCCAAGTATATAAAAAGCATTAAGGGAGGCAGGATAGCTCTTATACACTTCACTTTGCACATGTTTTAACTTTGAGAGATAAATGAGTGACCTAAGAGACGCAATTGCTCTTTCCAAGTATATAAAAAGAATTAGGCGTGGCAGGATAACCGGAAATACAGGCCGAAAAATAAGAGAGATGGTGGCTAGTGGTCCACGCTCGTGTCAACTTTGCCAAAAGAAATAAGATGAACTTGTGTTTCTGTTCAATGCCTAGGGAAGTTACCTCTTTGAACGGCGCTCATTTTTCTACAGCTCGCCGAAGGGTGTTGTTATTACGGTGCGCACGCCTTTCTTCCCCCCAAAGACATGCATCAACTAAAATGCGAATCCCTGGTTCTACCTTTCGTCACAAATTTCCGGAAATGCGAGGGGGATATGAGTGTCAATATAAAATACAACCGGTACTCTTATAAGGTAAAGCCGACGACGCCATTGCGGACGTAAATCTCGCAGTTTTAAGAAAAAGAGCTGTTATTTGTGAATTTACCTTGGCGCCGCCCTCTGTACCAAGTCATCACACTTGGCGTCACCCTGGATATGTTTAGTCCAACATCACTGGTTTGGTGGGGGGGCCAGGTAAATGCTACTTATTATTCGATTATTTTGCTACGTAGGATGATTTGTCATCAATCACGTAGTCGAAGGTCTGAATTTAAATTTCGTGAAAAGTAAGCTTAGAGAACTTTTTGACACTCATTAGAGCTCTCGTCAGTGGGATGGATTTTAAGATAGTAATTACGGATGTGGGCGTCACTATAAATACGTCTTCACTACGACTGACGTCTTCCGCCATTCTGTTAACTAACCTGAGGGATGTTATAACAGATTACGCGATTAGAAAGTGAATGGTGATGCGAATGTTGTTGTTGTTATTATTGTAGCTTGAGGGAAAGAAAAGGGAAAGGAAGTGCACTAAGGGTATTGTTGAGCTTAGCGGGCAAATTACTAGCATACTACCCATGGTGGCCAAGCAGAAGTAGACGCTAGAGGCAGAAAGAGTGGGGAGGGCCTTATTAAGCAAGAGATTCAACTCTTTTGAGAGAGAGAGAGAGAGAGAGAGAGAGAGAGAGAGAGAGAGAGAGAGAGAGAGAGAGAGACTTTTGCTTAGAGCCTGTGTCGAGAGTACTGCTTGGCCTCTCGGTGAAGTTAAAGGGACTTGTCTAGTCCTGGCGTGTTTTCAATATGGTTCCTTAGTTTACCATAATAAACCTCTTCAAACTCCTTAACGGGTATAACCTATGCCTGCCAGCTTGAAGGGCACTTTGTGGCAGGAATCAGCTGGAGGGAAGATCTCAGGGTGGCTTGCATATTTAGGCCAGTCCAGAGGGTGGGTTCATTTTTGTAATATTGGCCGCAGTGTGAGCATTTCAGGGTGCCCGGAAGCCCGTTTACCCAGTGTTGCACGTGCTGTTTTTGTAGTGAGCCCGCTTGAGGAGGCCCTTTGAACTTGTCAACAGCAGTATCACGCTTAACCCCGCCCTCCCCCTCCAGAACCAGTGACAGTAGCAGCAGAGAAGTAGGTTAGACTTGTCAGGCAATCGCATATGCGAAAGCAAAGCACCCCTAAAAAGGCAAAACTGCAGAAAAAGCGCAAAAGCATAGCGTTGGGCAAATTAAATATTGTCGGACCGGCCTGCCTTCCTGCATGTGTCGTATGCTTCATTAGTGACGGTTTTATCCAAGACGAAATACGTAGCGTCTGCAACGTCGGAGGATAAAGATTTTTTTGCAATAGGAGAACGTGCGTGCCATACGCTAACAGCTATGTCTTGTATATCTATTATCGTTGCTTGGATGCACTCAAAAACGCCAAATTGTTGGCTCGAAGCGTACTGAACAACTGGCTATTATATGGTGCACAACCACGTTCGCTGTATTCGCCGGGATGACAGTTATGGATTTGTTTAAATTCGGAAACAGGCAGGGATGTCTATATTGAAATCTACCTGTGGCGTTTCGCTTATTCAATGACTGAATGCAGCAAAAAAGAGCCACTTTTGTTTGTTGGAATCAGGCACGGAATAATTTGAAACCACGATATGGTCCCTTGGAAGCCCACTTGTCAAATAATATTGGGGCGTTTGATTCCTTGAAGCTACTCATGTGCTATGAGGCGCACCATGCATTGAAAGCAGGTCGAGCAATTTCGACATCCTGGGGATCTTTCCTTCCCTCGATATCCCCACGCATAAGAATTTTCATTTCCATTTATATCAGAAAGTGGCGCAGCTTGCACTGGTGTTGCAAGTGTACAAAACAGCAAGCAGAGCTGGCGGCCCCTCTCCCTTCGTCGCAGACCCGGGGTTGCACCATACATTTATTTACAAACTTGCCCCTGATAGGTCTTCATGACTAGCTGACCCTGATCGTTTCGTCCCCAGGCTTCCACATATATTTGAAATTGGACTGGTTTAGAACACGCTACAACGTGCGGGCAAGTCCAAAGCCAATGTCTGCGCTACGAACCCAAACGAAGTGCTGTGCGGCCTGAATACGATAATAGCTCAATCGGATAGGCACCAGTTTCAGAACCCGAGGGACCCAGCATCAATTTCGACCGCGGGAAGGGTTTGTTTTTCTTTCCAATTGGTTGCACGTGTTATCGTAGCCCACCGCTGCTAACACCACACCCCTAGGGCATTTGAAATGGCCCAGTGGTTAGGATGACTGTTTCACAGCGTAAAGGTGCTGCGTTGCACTGCCGGGACCTTCATAAACACATATCGCACCCCATTACCTTTTTTCGCGGGTTTCGTGCCTCCTCGCCAATTTCTCTTAGGTTTAGAATTTTTTCGTTGCGACGGAAGGATATTCCTATGTACCAACAGGTACACTGCTGAAACGGCAGTCAGGTGCAGTAATCGCTACCCTCATCGTTTCGGCCGGCTGGAAATGGCTCACCCACCGGGCAGCGTCTTAGGGTCATATTTTTCATGTATTTACACTCTGCAGGAGTGCGACGCTTTTAAATATAACTATGAAATGGAATAAATGATGACATTTCGGGTGTTTGCTTTAGCCGTTGCGAAGTGGAGCAGTCTTGCTGCCCGGTTGTCATTTCGAAGTCGCGGCGAGTGAATTGCAAAATCGATGTTTTATATCGCCTGCAGGCTGCCGAGAGTATGACATTTCGTTTGCTCAGCCTTCAACTCTACTCGCGCTAGCAGCAGTAGCATACCTTTGCCGCATTTCTGCGAAAATCGTACCTCATGTTGGCACGACGAAGAGAGCGTGAGTCAGAAGGGGAAAATGAGTGAGAAGATACGAAGATGTTGGGGCGCGAAAGTCAAAAGCCCCGAATCGTGTTGGCCGTGTATTTCAGCAGCGGATGGCCGAGCCTTTTCGCCGGGAACCGGGAAGCAATAAATATTTCTTCATTTCAGTGTCGCTTCCGGTTCAGCGCGGTCAAAAAATAACTCTTCATGTTCGGCGTTAGTTCTGGCAAAAATACCGCTCCGGTTCGGGTTTTTGGTTGAGTTCGATTTCGGATCCAGAGCGTGGTAATAATTGCAGCCAAGGATTTTGTCAAAACACGTAAGCAGACCCTAACACTTGCACAGAGGATACAAACGTTCTCATCGAGCGGCATTGTGGCGACAACGTTAAAGAGTTTTGTTGAATTTCAGTAAAAGTGGTTAGGGGGATCCACTTATGTGAGTGTGCCTTCCATGAACTGTAGATCATTATGTGTGCTAACATGGGTGAACAAAGAAAGATAATTTGTAAAAGGTCATAAGTTCCTGTCTCTTCCTTCGTCGGAGACCCGTCTGCTGCACCTTACATGGATTTCCGAACTTGCCGCTTACAGTACTCTATGAATGGCAGGCCCGGGTCGTTAGAACCCGCTGACAGTTCTCTATGAATGGCAGCACGCGGATGAACCCAGGGCAACCAGCTTGGTGAAGTCGGCGTCCATAGCACGAACTCGGCGTGTGGGCTCCCCACTTTTGGCACGAGCGGACATAAACTGCCCAGGAGGACCGGACGCGAAAATCACGAACCAAACAATGGGCAGAGTGGTCTCCAACGGTGAGCTGGCGGTCGCCGGGTGCTCAGTACGACGCACACGCTCACGTGCGTTCGGTATATTTTCTTAGCAATTTTCTCGGGGCTCCCCACCTGGCGCCAGCCTGGCCGACACCGGGGGCTCCTCATGAATGACACGCTTATGAGCACTCAGCTGGGATAACTGTTCTGGTTATGTCCGATGGCGGCACTAGAAGCTTAAACAGCTCTGCTGTTAAAGCGACGCTTATTTGACTTTTTTAGTACCGAGACAGCCGATCGTTTGTAGAGAAGAATAGAGGGCCTGGTTCTTGCTGCAGGAAATCGTGACTTATGAAAAATATTCAATAGTCCTTAATATTTAAAGCACTTGGTTACACATAGTTGAAATTCAAATAGGGACTACGCCTTGGATTCTGAGCTCATTTATCTATTCCAAACGGTTAAGCACACATGTCTTTATCTGCTGCGTTGCCGAGAATATGCCAGCTGGGACAGCGGCGGTAAAACAATAACTACTAGGCTCAGTTTCTATAAAAATTTTTGGATGAACTTCCAAAACATAACTTCAGATTTTCGCCTTCACCAGTAAGGCCATCTGCAGGGGCGAGGAACCAACGAAGCCAATTGGTCACCATTGGTGCAATCCGGCGTTTTTTATTGTCAGTGTTAATTGTCGTTCTAGCTTTTGCTCAGTTGCTCTGGTTAGATTATCATTACTTCATAATGGATCCGTAGAAAAATTGTAGGCCGATGCCAATATTAGGCGAATAATTCTTTCTGAGTAAATGCTTCCCCTTGCCGCGTGCTACACACAAAGGGTGCATATAAAAATTATGATAACGTACTTGTTATGCTCTGATGCTGTTAAAAATACAACTTAAGAACGGTTGGTACCAATGGGTGGTAACGGGTTCTGTGAGTACAACTATTGGCTGATAACCAATTTCTCCGTCCTGGCCCTCCTAAAGTCAGTAAGGCAATCAATCTAAAAGATTTTGGGTGCAACTGATGGCTACTCCCCGTTTTTTGTTTTCAAAAAAATGACAACTTATAAAGAACAATCTTAAAATGTTCGCTTTAATTCGCATTGAAACGAGTGCCAGAAAAAAAAACGATTTTAACGTGTCCAATAAAACTGGTATTATCTTGTTCGAAAACAGGTGCGTCCGTGTCTAGTTAGGGGAACGGCTTGAAAGTGATTGATGTATGGAATTGTTTTTGCACACATCTGTTACGACCGAAATTTTGAAATATCACTGGTAGTATGTTTTCAAACGACAACAAAATATTCAAATAAATTACCAATAAACAAGCGGTCTTCCCTTATAAGACCAAATATTCATCATCCGACACTAAAAAAATAAAAATTTGAACACTTATAAGTAAATTTTGTCGTTTCTCTTACTTTACCTGCTGCTGGGTTCCGAAAATGACCGTAGAGAATGGCAAGTTAAGCATTAAGTTTGTACTTCATGTGGATAAATAACCTGCACAGTAATGCGCACACGCTTCCGTCCTTGCTTTTTTCCATCATAGGTCCACCAAAATTATTTCTGGGAATTTATCATTTACCAGGGTTAAGAAGTTCAAATGTTCAGTATGCCCTATTTTGGGAGGTTCAATATAAAACTTTGAGCCCTACACGAGAGTAAGAAACAAAGAGGCGCCAAAAACATTTGTTTCAGTTTGAAAGTGGAATCACTTTCAAACAATTGGAAGGCAACGAACGCGAATGTTACAGCTCTCATTCCCAGTCCTGCCCGCCTTTAAAAAAATGGTCGAAGGGAAAGTATAAAAAAAGAAAAATAATGTTTTACCTAGAACCGAAGGATTAAGTGACAACTGCAGGAGTTCTGCTTCGCCTCCGCATATGTAATGAATTAATTTCGCCGAGGCAAGAACTGAGCGTGACATGTGCAGTCGTCGATTTATACTAATTCTTGCCTGTCGGTGTCTCGGGATTTAATAACGTGAATGAACCCAGGGAGTTTGGGGTTATCCTTCCTCACACATGTCTTCTAGATACTTCTCCGTTTGTTCATTGATGCTCGCAGATGGAAGGGCCCGGGAGAAGCTGAGTAGCGCTCTCTTATGCACGTTTACTTTGACCGAGCGCAAGCTAGAAAGAGCGTTTTTATGTTCCTCCGTTTGGAGGTCTGGCCATTGCTAGGCAAACAAAGACAGCTGGTGGTTGCTTTATTGGTCGGTGGGTTGTCACTGCGAGGGATGTTAACATTGAAAGGAGATCGTCGCACGTAGGACACTGAACTGTGAACAGAAAAGGAAGACAAAAATAAAACTAGCGCACGAGAGGGAAGGCAAACACATTCGTCACACGGACATGGACACAAAAATGTCACCGGGCGAGAAGGAAAACAAGAAGTAAACTGAAAAATAACAGCCTAATAAAATGGGCTTGGAAAGGTAGTACCGATACCAGGTAAAGGTTGCAAGTTCTCGGAGTATTCGCGTCTCTTTTTCTTTTGTAGTGCCTGTTTTGCTATAACGTGTACCAAAATGTAACTTGGTTTTGTATTCTTTCCCTAACACTGTATTTTCTTCCTCCTGGTGATTTCTACAGCACGCATTCTATTTTGGGTCTTGCGCTCTTTTTCTCATTTCCGGCACTGCGGTGTCGTTATGTGAAGCATATACGTTAAAACCTAACACCTAGCAAGAAGACTGCAATTCATGCGGAAGATAAAGAAATCACTGTGAAAAAGGGACACGAAAAACTCTGTGAACGCCTGTGTAGACAGCTATTGGCAGCTGGCGACTTCTGCTAGTAACTCTCTGGCACCTCTGACACGCGTGCACGACTAGTAACCAAGGTGCCGTTCGCAAGCTGGCCTAAATAACGACGCACGAGCCACCATGCCTTGCGCGAATAATCGTGATATTCCTTGTGGTGTTTACACGCAAACTCGTTTGTTGCTTTTTGTGACGTTTGCGGGTTTTTTGGCTTTCACCATGGAGCAGCCAACTGGATCAAAGCGTCCTATTCGACCTGAAGCCGTCGTTCTGGACCGACCCTGTCAGGTGGGTCCGACTGCGCTTGAGTGGTGCGTCCGCGTTTAGTGAGCGCTGCGCAGCACGGTTGGTAAGTGGCAGTAGGTCACCAGACGTTGTTGGGGAGAGTCAAACTTTGAAACCACGCCACATCTCGGCACACGGGCATTTATGTTTTTGGTGGAAAGTAGGAAAGCAGTTGCCGCTCCAGCAATTTAAAACACGTTATAGGTCTCAGCAGCGCAACTTCATATAAGCTGAGCAAGTGTCCATTTGCAGCCTACATACCGCGTTTTAAGCAGGCTCGTACTTTGTGACTTCGAACACGAAAGTGATTTATTCCTTGATATACCAAAATTTCACTGCCGTCATATCCGTCCCAGAAGTGATGCCAGTAGAACGAAGCAAGCGGCCTGTAAATGGTGCATCCCTGCACAAAGGGTGTTATTGCGGGGAAGCAACCTGTAGATCAAAAGGGTACGTTGACTTATTGTTCGTGGTTTTCGGGTTTTATATTTTAACGCGAAAGTGCTTTATGCCGGGATACAGCAAGATTTCATTTACGTCGTTTCCGTCACAGAAATGAAGCCAGTACACCTTTGCCGAAGCGATCCGCCAGCAGGACGTCGCTCGCGACAAGACAGCTGCCGACCCGCAAATCATAATTAGCTGGAGATTTCGCTGCACATTTCACTTTCGTGTTTTACCTATTCCTATGACAGAGGAATCAACCCCAGGTTTTTTCTATTTTCACTCTACGCCGTATTGACAAAACGATTGATAGGGCTGACGTAAAATACAACAGCTTTATTTACACAAAATAAAATTTCGCCATCTAGCTACACAAACCAGTGTGCAGTTCAAACCACACGACCGTACAGAAAACACTCCCGAATGTCTAGTATCGTTAAAGGTGCTAACAGCGTGTTACAGAAAGAGGTCTCCCATAGTCCCAACTTTCATATGTAGGTGTGTGATTTGGAAGAGGAAAGGACCGAGTTAAGAAATTCCCTCTCATGAAATCTGCGGTGCATTGTCTTTGAAAGGCTGCAGTTGGAGCCAAGAATACTGCTGATGATAAAACGACCGCTATTCCGCTGAGCAATATAATATTCTTCACTGCTCAAAATAAATAGGCGTACTAAGGCTGCAGGTGAGCATACACGTAACATTTACCTCCATTCAAATTTGGCGGGGGAGCAGCAAACAGTAATTGTAAGCCAATAGTCCGTATAGTGATCCGTGCAAGAGTGTTCATTCATTGTGCATACACAAACAACGGCGCAATGCACAAATATTAAGTCCCATGGTGAGTCAACATTCTGCCAGCCGGAGATTATTACGGCTTAGTGCTGAACGAATGCGCTTCCGGTGTTGCTCCCTCGCAAGCGAAGAAGGAAGAAGTGAGGCTGCCTCACCCACGCCCACAGGTTTGTGAGAAGGTACAGACACTCCGTAGCACAGCGGAGGATGGAGAGCCCCCATAATCCTGTGTTACGCGATGCCAAAGGGCCACCCGACGCCAGTACATGGTCCATCTTTATTAAGGAGAATATATGGCTTTCTCTAGCTTGCACATGTCGACAACGCATTTTTGTTAGTTTTTACGAGCGACCCGAATTCTTTCCTAAAGGGCAAGTGTTCGTATTTTGTTACTGTCTTTGCCCACTTAACACCCGCGTGGCTGCAGCCCACCAGAGCTCCTGTCAGTTGTTTTCTTCAGTATGTTTTTGTTGGCAGGACTCTGCTCACACCTATCTGAAAAGTCTGCATCCTAATTCTTCCAAAAGGAACGCCTGTGGCCCGCTTCACCAAAACTTCTTAACGAAAATTAACAGGATTCATCTATGCCGAAGTGTGATTCAATTGGCTAGGTTAAAGGTATAATAGGGGGATGTGTTGACGCGGCAAAAATGTAAGAAATTGTTGGGGTACAATATTCGACATCACTTAATTTCTAAACGTATCTTGGCCCAACACGCCAGTTAGTGGCCGAATACCAAGTGGCCTGGGAAAGATAACCCAGAACAAGTAAAAGTCTCCACCACGTGGGTGATGTTTACGCTAAAATCATAGGTAATCTTGCAATTTATTTTTGATTGATTAAGAGGTTCATCCGTCGATGCTGCGAGGGCGATGAGGCGCAGTGTAGTGAAGAGATTCAGAATAATTTTGACTATCTGGGTATGTTTCAGACCCTTTGACGTGTGCCGAAATCGGAAAACACACCGGCGTTCTTGGTTTTCCGAAATAGATTCCTAAACAGACGTTTTTGTATTTACTCGATGAATATTACACCTTTTTATCTGGGCAAAAATGAAAGGAGAAACGCCTCCTTCAAATCACAAGTGTGGAGCAGATACAGCAATTCTGGGTAAGTTACAATTGCCACCAGTGTTCGAGGCGTGTTACGTGCGACGGGATCAACAACAGTGGAACTACGATTCTCTACTCTTGATTTGATTGATTGATTGTTGGGTTTAACGCGCTGACGCAACGCAGGCGATGAGGCGCGCCGTAGTGGAGGGCTCAGGATTAATTTTGACCAACTGGGGATCTTTAACGTGCGCCCAAATCTCGTACACACGGGCGTTTTTGCTTTTCGCCTCCATCAGAAAAGCGGCCACCGCGGCCGGGAATCGAACCCGCGACCTCCTGCTCAGCAGCTCTTCTCTACTCTTGCCTCGCCTTTCTAACCTTTACTTTTAACGCAAAGCTTTCCACCTTTACCAGCCAACGGTTCTTTCTTGGCGTGGACAAAAAACTTCCAACGTGGCTGGGGAGGCGGAGGGCACTTTTCGCTCATGGAGAACAGTATATATTGCGCGGCGATAGGGAGCTATTAAACCAGCTTCCCCGTGCTCAACCCGGGAACCGCGTCGGTGGCAACCTACCCTCGGCTTTGTTGTCGCCTTTAGCGATGGTGTTTGGTTTGTTTTCGCGTAGCTTCGAGTCCACTGGGCGCTTACTTCGCACGGCTTAATTAACTTGTTCGACAGCCCCACCGGGGTAACCTGGACTCGACGGAATTAAGCGGCCGTACGGCAAAGATATCTTAAGGATCGATTTGCAGGGCGGGAAAACAAAATTTAGAGAACACTCAAAGACATCTGGCTTCTAAAGTTACGCCACCCTGTGAGCACTGCTTGTCACGAATGGGACTGCGAATACCAATACGGTTGTGTTTTAACAGGTATTACAAAAGACGAATGGAGCAACTGGGTCTGATAAAAAGCGAATATAACTGTTCCGTCACCTTTCTTTTAAGCCTCAAACTTGCGAAACGCTTAGTTTATTTCTGTATAAATGAAGTGCAGCACTAATTGCAGCAGGATTGTTTCGGTGTCCGCTCTTCTGTCGCGCGACGATGTAGCCCTCAGCTAGTACATCGGAATGTTCTAAACATGCTCTTGTCCGTTTTCGTTCTTACGATGGACATCCGGGCTAGAGCGGCGGCGTGCACCGCTATATGCCGGCCGTGGCCGACGCTGCTGCGTTCGGGACGGCGCCCCCGCGATAACGTGAAACAAGAGATAACGGCTGCAGAATCTCTGGTTTCCCTCTTTCTCGACACACGTGGGCGAATATAGGTGACGCCGCATGTGGAATTGTTGTGGGGGTCGTTCACAGCTTTGCTTTTCGACCACCTTCACAGCGGCGATTGTAGGCAATTTTTTTCTATTCAATCCTAGCATCACTAAAAATATCGCTGTATTATTCATATCTGTTGATGCCAGGCCCAAGACGACGGTTGCATAATTCTGGAGAGAAAGTATAGCGCCACCTCATAATGTGAGTGCAATTGATAATATATCTGTTGACGCCACCGCCGAGAATCCGGTTGAAACGTAGCAGACGATGCACGCTGTTTTTTTTTTTTCATGCGAGATGCGGGCGCAAAGTGCATGTGCAGGCACAGTGGCCACGGTCATTATGGTTTACAGAGTTTGCAAGCGAACAAATCGCCCGTTAAACGGTTCAGTGAATACCACCTACAGCCGTCTATATACTTCCTTGTTTTCGGCACCCTGGAAGCATTATAACAAAATGTAAAAGTTTGGCCTTTTACAAACTTTACCACTATGAAGGATAGATGAACACAAGGGGACCAAAAACCTGCGCAAATATCCACTCATGCCTCCTTTTTTTTCCACTTTGAAAAGGGGACCTAAAAATGTAATAGCCAACTCAAACTTCGTTTTGCAATTCTCTGAAATTTCTCACTAAATAAATATAGTATCTGCACCTTCTTCCATATAACTATCAAATACCTAATACTGTAATTCAATTGAAGTTGTTTCTATTTGTAAACACACGATTGAATGTCAAAACAAATCACTCAATTACAATAATCTTACGATAATCGGGATTTACATAGCGCGGCGCCATTCTTTTTTAGATGCGACGCATCTCTTGCTTGCGGGTATGTCCCTCCAGCGTCGTTGTCGCGGCGTTGTCCGCATGCTCACTGCACATGCGCAACTCTCCTCCGTTCTTCTCTCCGACAGCTGTGCGCAACACTCTCACTCCGTCTCATTATCACAACAACAGTTGCGCGTGTGCGCTTCGCTGCTCTGAGTGCGCGCATGTGTGCGCGCTCTCACTCCGTCTCATTATCATAACAACAGCTGCGCGTGTGCGCTTCGCTGCTCTGGGTGCGCGCATGTCTGCGCATGCGCCCGACTCTCCACCCCCGGCTCCTCTCCTTTCAAAAGCTGGAATATAAGCGGGGGAGCGCACGGCGCTGGATCAGTCCAGCGCTCGCTGTAGGACTTGACTTGACTTTGCTTGACGATACCTCCGTGCAAGATCTTCCGATGAAGACGTGACGGAAGCGACAGTCCCTTTTGCGAGTGGACTGACGCAATCTAATACCAGCGTCAGTCAAAACGCTCCCCCCTGATGCGTCGCATCTCATCAGGGTTCCCTCGCGGGAAGATGGACGTAATTTTTTTTTTACCGGAGGACATACAAAATTCGTTGATGTAGTCCAGAAATTTTGACAGTGCATTCCTTCACTGAACCAGTTGCTAAGAGGGGCCATTTTCTTTGCAGCTTCCCTCCAAGGTTTTTATACTTATAAGTGTATTCCGTTTCCAAACACCTAGGACCTGTTAGGATCGCGGAGTTCAAGCACACTTTTTTTGCTCCCGAACATTACCGGAAAGAAAGCCTTAAAGAAGAACCAAGGTGTGAGAAAAACTTGGCATTTATATTCCAATATTCTCAATTTAAGAACGTGCGGACAATACATCTAAGGCAGACTGCGGGGACCATTCCCCACTGTAACTGCGTAGCACCGAGCAGCGCAATGAGGAAAGTTAGAAAGCGGTGAAAGATAATGGGTACTTGTTTTGAAGGTGTCTCGCATGCGTGCTTTAAAGAAAGAGGGTGTGGTGGTGTTGAGCCTTTGGCGGGAGTGCTGCCTTCACAGGCTTGGCCCGTATGCTCACCGCGTTAATTTTTGTGTAATTGCTGGTAATATGTACACAGCGTAATTATGCTCTTGATGTTTTCACTCCATCTAAACGACTGCTGGCATCGTCGTGGCGTCTGCACTGAAGCAAACTCCGCAAGACATGCAGACAGAAGGGTACATGAGTTAATTCAAATACTTCTCTGATAGAGCATTCAATTTAATTGTACAAATGTTAGAATCAGTGTAGAGTTCGGCCAGAGGAGAAAACCAAAACACGGGTGCCGGCTTTCAACGGCAGGAAGACACTCCCCCATGCGAAGTTGTTCATCCGGACAAGTTAGACACAAGCTTGCAAGGTGCCCGGGTTCGCCTTGATCACCAAGACCGTGGTGTCACAGGAACCACCGGAGCTTGCAACGAGTCAAAGGAGCACGTCCCACCGTTAGAGTTCAGCCGCTGGGCAATGCAGCAGCCGACGAAGCGGGGAACATGCGCAAAATAGTAAAAGCGCCTGACCGTAGCCTGCTCGAATACTTTGAGGAGACTATGGCCCGACTGAGCACCCTCCTGATGGGGCAACTATACTGTCAGAGTAAAGTTTCCGGCCAGATGCCTGACGCCAGTGGAAGAATCTCTTGGGGTTTTGGGGTACGCCGATTCATGGCTCTCAAACAAGGGTGCTGGAGTTCTAACGGTAGTGTTCTTATGGAAGCTAGTTATGTATGACGAGGGGAAACGTGATCCAGAGAGATGCGTGGGTCCTCGGTTGAGCGAGTGAGCCAAGTTTACGTAGTGCTGTTCTTGAAACCGGAAAGGGGGGCTCTAAAGCCATTTTGCGTCAACTACGACTCGAGAGAGAGCGGCGGACATCATAGCTGCCTTCACAGGAAGCCGCAGTCACAAAGCAGAATCATCGTCCCGAAAAGGCGGCACTCTGAGGCGAGGTTTGCCAGGCTTATAGTGCACGCAATATCGCGGTATATTAGCGTAGTGTGCGGTATGCGCTCTTGTCCAGCAAGCCATCCACGTTGAAATTATTGAAGATGAGCTCCAAACTTAAAATTGAAGAGTGGCACCGAGAGACATGGAGAGTAAAAGCAACAGGGTGCGAAGGTGGCGGGGATTTTCAACACACTGTAGCCGCGCGAAACGAAGCTGAACGCAGAATGACACCGCTGCATCAGTGAAACACTCCCAGAGCCTGGGCTGTTTGAAACACAGGAGGGGGAAGGGAAGAAAACAGCCCTTCAGGAAGAAAACAGAGAGCTCTTCGATCTACCCTGCACTAGAGCTTGCAATATACGTATGCAGCGATCAAGCTACGGATCTAAACAGCAAGAATATGGGTTCAGGCCAGCAGAAGCTTGTGACCTCCAGGGCACATCATGGAGGTGGCATTACGCTCACAATCAGGAACACAGGGGAACGTAGAGCGGGAATATATTGTGGCAGAGTATATAGGGGGCGGTCGCATTGAGGAAGGGATTCATCTAGATAGAAGAAGACGCCTGCAGCTTTCAACTTCCTGGGCACCCGAGGTGACAATTCTCTTCACGAGTTACTTTACGAGTAAATAACAAACAGGCAGAAATACAGGTGTGATTCAAAGTCAAGATTTCACCGTGGCTGTCCAGCATCTGCCGCGAGTTTTGTCCTGCCTGAGGCATGACGATTCTGGCACCACGTTTGGCTGCCGTAGTAAGCCGAGTAGGATAACGACCTCCTCAAAGTCGAGCGTCTTGTCGTGCCGGAAATGTTATTCGAACGGGAACTCATAGGTAAACGGGAACTATCAAAAGTCAATTATGTGTCGACTCATGTCTCGGCAGCTTGCAATGACGGGACGACCATGACCACTGGGTTTCAGCAACCCAAGTTTGAGAGTACTCTGCGCAAACCTGTTGAGTTATTTCATTGAAGCAGAACAACCAACAACTAAGAGACGCTCAGATGCGCCCATATGAGCATATTGCAGAGAGATGTGGCACTTCGGCTCCCGTATTAAGATGGTCTCGAACGTGGGCACAATTAGAGCTTGTGTGCTCTGGTTGGTGTAATTTTGCCATAACAAGGAAGCGCTTAAGCGGCCTCGGAAGAGTCTCGAGCTTTTTAATACTACTTTCAAAACCAGCACCAGTGCTCGCATTCGGGAGAAAGGTGGGGAAGACCTACTATGGAACTGAAGGTAAACTCGTTGCGGAAAAAAAAAACAGCGGGGTTCGAACTCTCAAAGAAATTGTTGCTGTATGATCGGTGACACCGTGAGTGTTCTACCCCGTTTTAGTTTTGTTAGAAATGATAGTCTTGGTTGGCCGACTGAAAAGCAAAAAAATGCGGTTTATATATCACTCGATTCAACTGTCCGCACAAAAGAAGAAGTATCTTTTATGTAGCCATGCAGGAAAGACCATTAAAAGCTACTCAAGCGATGGGTATTGGCTACGCCAGTTCATTTTATGCGGTGCCGAGGAAACCACAGCCATGTTAGATCCAAATGTTACGACGCAATGAATAGAACCAATGTTCTTTTCACAGCGAAGCAGTTTCTTAAATCGTAATTTTTTTCTGTCCGCAGTTAAAATTAGCAGAGAAATGCCGAGCGCACACAAGTGAACCGTGCCTAACTGCGACGTCACGGCGGTTAAGACTATCAAGGAAATGCCGAGCGATCATGTGTCCGTGCCAAGCGGCGACCGTCCAGCATCCCCAGCGGACGTTTGACAATCCGACCTTACCTACTTAAGGAGATTGGACGAGATCGTCCCGAAAAACTCCAGCGTTCGCCGTACTTGTGGCAAAACTGGCCGGGAACAGGAAGGGCTCCAGCGCAAGTCATAATTATGGCCTTACTTGCACGGAGAGAGAAAGACACGTCATAGCGTACGCACCTCCATGTTAATGTCGAATTATTATCACTTCGAACAAAATGAAGGAAGCTCACAAGTATAGCAACAATGATGAGGCAAAGGTTGTTGTGGCAGCGAAGGAGCACATAGGCTGCAATCGTGAACTCAACTGTTGTGAAGGTAGGGAAAGTTGTGTACAGCTTCGCTATGTTCAAGTGTTACGTGTAAGTGAGCTTTCTTGCTTTTTTTTAATTGGGACTACGTATTTCGTTGTCTTTTGCGATAGCAATAGAATAAACAACGCTTTCCAAAAGGAGGACAGTTGCGTGCTTTTGGCCATCGCAGGCGCGTAAGAAGTGTCGGGGCGTAAAAATATATTTCATTGGGAAATTCCCATTGAGCAGCGCAGGAGTATCGAACACGGAAGGAGCCCTAATGATGGGGTCGGAGGTAGAGAGAAGAAGGTGTATTACGTTGAAGGTACGTCAAAATACCATGGTATTTAGACGATATACACATCATATTTTTGCTGTTTTACTTTTCAACTAATGCACCCGAGTCCGCCCAGATGAATAACTGATAGTCTTACCACCGGCGTGGAACGAATTATTTCCCCTATTCTCCTGTTGAATGGCAACCTTGCCTTTACCATTGGGTAGTGTGATTCCCCCATTAGTGGCATCTCAACTCTGGTGTTAACATTGAGATAAGAGTTTTAAGTTGGTGCTTTACCACTCCGTAGCTATGACAGAAACCGCCAAGTTCATTGCTGAGATATACTGCACTGCCTGCTATACAACCCATTGATCGTGTCGCTACTGTTGTTTGCTGCTTCAATCATTTTTTTGAACGTTTACAACTGCAGTACCTGCTGCTTTTGCCGCTTGCTATAGCGCCGCTTTTGTATGAATAATTTTTGTAATCCGCTTATTCCGAAAATAAAACTACTCACTCTGGTCGACCGCAGGTCCTTAAAGCATGGGCAGTGTGAAAAGTAATCGAAACAAGATTCTTTTTCGTCAGCTATAGGAATTCTCCAGACACCCCGTAGGCTAGGACACTTACTCTGTTACATGTTGAGTATAGGCTTTAAAAATCTAAAAAGCACTTTTATTCTCAATGAAAAAACCATCGGCCTTGTAATCACCACTTCAACGAACCTCAATTCTGCACACGCAGATAGAAAAAGCTCGACTAGCAGCATGAAATCGCCGACGTAAAGAACCAAAATTTTGCCACAGGCATTGAAGTAGTGTGATCATGTAAGTAACTGCGTGCTCAGCGTTTGCAAAGGTTTGGCCTAAATAACGCAAACACGCTATTCACCGGGTGATTCTTTTTACAGTATTCCGGGTGTAGAATCAAGAATTTAAAATAAAAATGCAGGAACTCTAAAAATGTTTTACCTTTCGCTCTCTAAAACAATGGTTCACAGTTTTTATATAAAATTTAAGAATCTGAAATGTCAATGCCGGCACAAAATGTCGGGCGAACTGAATACAGAGGTAGCAGGCCGCTGATCGTTCCAATGAGCTGCTGCTTCTTAGTTCTCTTCTACTGCTTCAACCTTTTTTTTTCTACATCGTGAACCCGTTCCGGGAAGATGCAGGTGCAATCCCCGCAATCTGTTTTTTCTACATCCGCCCTTAGGAATGTGCAGGTGTGAACTCCAAAATATGTAGGGGGAACTCGAGAAATCGCCGGCGGGGTTATATTTCACGTCCATTTCCATTGAAACGTCCTTGCCGTAAAACAGCCTTGCCGGTTTTATGGCTGACTTCTCCACCAACTTTTCCTCTGAGACCAACTTGTATAAATGAAGCTGCAGACCTTCTTTCACAACTCCGGGCACATGTTTTTTCATTGTAATTTTGTCATAGGCGTTTGCGGATATATCTCGCGGCCGCCGCGAGAGTTAAACGGAGTCGGTTCAGCTCGTAATTTCTGGAATTCTTCCTTTAGGTCAAGGGCGTTTCTAAAGATGAATCGTTTTCTTCGGTAAACTTGCTTCTATCGTGATGGCAGTTTTTCCGGTACTTCTTTGCTGCTCGGGTGTCACACCCCTCTTTAGAATTGAACATGTCGTCGTGTGTATGGGCGACAGGGATTTTAAAAGATTGCAACTCATCCACTTCACTATGGTTCCTGTTTCTGTTTTACCTTTCACCAGTGAATGTTCAACGTGCCTTAGCTCTGATCCAACGTGATAATGGCACTCTTGCTTTCTTTTAGAACAGCAGGGAAGTGGACGCACGCCCCGTTGCTCGGAAGCCTGACGTCATAGAAGAACCTGCGTCTTTCTGTTGACCAGCCGCGATGTTTCTAAATGTGTTTCAATGGGTGGCCTCATTGAGCGAAGAACCGCACGAAAAGATGATTTAGGTTGCCGTTAGTGCCTCGTTGCGGGCTTCTTTCGTTGCGGGCTTGAATGAGAGCGTGTCTGATAGGTCTTTGGTGCTGTTGGGATGGCCGCGTTCGGCCGCACGTACGTGTAACTCTGTCAGGTTAGGAAGGCCTCGTAGTTGCTGAAAGGCTTCCTTCTGAAGGGCGCACAAGATCTTTCTGTCTTGTGATATGGCGGTTCCTTCACACTGGCTGCCTGATTCCCCAGTGGTCGTTTCATGGATTACATCGTTGCCCGAACATATGTATAGCATGGTGGTGGTGGTTTTGGGAGATCTCGGGTTCGATAGAGGGCATTCGGTGAGATTTGAGTCGAGAATGGCACTTATAACTCCGGTAATTTAATTTGAAATTGCCTGCGTGTTTTATCTGTGATCGCATACCAGCAGGTCAAAATACTTGAAACGCCAGATACCCGCGATCGCACACGTGTTGCAGTATTGAGGGTAGCAATGATGGTACGGCGATGTCGGTCAAACTTGTAGAAATACTTCGTCCATCAAGAAGGCAAAGAAGGACAAGTTGGGCTTGTGGGTAAAGGTTCATCGTATGTTAGTCCCCCCTTCCGTTCACACAGATCGGGCGCGGGGCTGGAATGTCCGAAAATAGTTTGAGTTTGAACTTCGGCGGTATCACCGTGCGCGAGTTTTCTTTATATCCCGTTTCGACACTCGCTGATTTGGTCGGTGAGCTAATACGAATACATGGCAGTCCTTCGTCAGGAATAATGAAATTTACTGCTACGTGTTTCGTTGTGGCGGGACGTTGGTCTGCCCTTTGAAATTGTTGTGGCGTGGCCATCATTTACTATCAGTGTCAGTATCATCATCACCGGCGGAACAGTACGGTAATCCTAAACCATGCGTGGTGTGGCGTGTCAGCAATGCCACGTGACATCACAGATGTTATACCTACGCGATGTTATACGATATTATACCTTCGCGGACGCTGCAATCAACGATTTCCCTATTCAGGGCAGACCTAAGCACCAGCAATAAATGTAGCAAGCCACACTCACTCTAACGATTGTACGGCTTCTTCTTACAAATTATTCTTACTCGTCCTGACGTCTCCTGGTTCTAACAACTTCTTTCTGGGCGGAACATGTCGTTTGGCGACTGCCTCGTTGCTGGGTAACTCGTTCCTATTTAGCAGACAGTTTATCGTCCTTGATACGAGATTGAATACGGCCGAGAATCGAAGTTTGGCTGCGCTTCAGCGAAGATGTTACGAGATGGCAGTGCCGCCAGTGTCTTGTTCGTTGACAATATTTGGGACGAGGCCATGATAAAATAAGCGCGTCTGAACAGCTGCAAGCGTCTCAAGCGCTCAAGCAGTGTCATCGCTTTGATTGGCGACGGTGCAGTGCCTTCCTTCTGCAAAGAGTGCTGTCTGCTATGTTCATAGGGAACGAGGAGGCAGGCGGCCAGCAATACAAAAAGGTACTACTTCCGTTGTTCCGCTTCTAGTGCTTCAACTTTCGTCCTGCAATACCTGACGCCTTGTTTTGCCATTATTGGCCGAGGTAAAAACTGAACTTTTATGGTAAACATGGACCATGTGAGTACAGTTCCAAGCGTTTTTCAGAAACAGAAGCACAGAAACATCTGTGTGCGACACGCTGAGTACGCCTTGAAACCTACGTAGATAGTAAAAGCGTCTCTAATCGCTCGGCTGCGGTGCGTCTTCCAGGAAAATCGGAAGTTTCTTTATGAGATTATAGTTTGCGGAAGTTTATAGCATGAAACAATAATGTGATGATAACTTTGAGGCCTACGTGCTAAAGTGCTCAAAACGGTTACATCGCGCCCCTCTAGCTCAAAAGTTGAACTTGGCTACAAATGGCCGATCGACCATCACACCCCCCCCCCCCAAAAAAAAAACAATAAGGCATTGGTATAGTTAAATTACCCCTTGTAACAAATGCTTAGTTTAGGAAGTAAACGAATATTTTAATGCATAATAAAGGGGGTACCTTGAATATCAAACCGAAGTTGGATTAAATTGATAGATTATCATCCTCAAAAAACGAATATCCCACTCTCCGAGGAAGTACATTTAAAGTAACCTCGTAAATAATACAATAATAAAAAAGGGAGCTGTCGGAGGCCAAAAGAGATGACGCAATGAGCGCCTGACCGGATGTGCCAACACTGACGCAACGAAGAACAGAACGATAAGTGCGCACACCCGCTGTCAAGTAAACACGTAGACTATTTCTTCACACGTTAACTTTCATAAGCCGCAAAAGAATTTAAATGGGCTGGTTTATTCTAGCCGCCCCGACATTTGCAAGCTGCCCAGCCACAGCGCCGCTGGTGGTATCGATGGTTAGTGCAGGTTGGGCGTAGTCACAGGACTTTTACTTCAAAATCTACCTACAGCACGTCCGCGCTAGGTAGGCCCATCTGTCGCGACAGACATTTGGATGTCTTGTTCGAGTTTTCGGGTGAAAGTCAACACGCCAAACTCCGTATTTAAAGAACGCAAACGCCCACGCACTGCAATTTAGGTGCTCGTACACCAGGCACCTAGGCACGTTCTTAGACTATGAATTGGGCGCTGTTACAAGAGGAACTAATAGATGACAGCCCGTAGTCAAGCCGCGTGCCTAGACAGCTGGCCAACCGACCGACCACCGGCGGGAGCAGCGCCCAAGCCGCGGCGCGGTCACACAACTGTCCTCTCCACTTCCCTTCGGCTACGCGCAGTGAAATTTGAGCACACTCCACACCGGGTTCCATCTGCGCCATTCCGCCACATCACTTTCACTCGTATTCTTCAGCTATGTAGCCGCTTGCACTGACTGTTCCTCTCTAACGTTTAATACAGCCAGTGAACTGCAAAGTATGCCAGAAGTCTAGTGTTCTATACCCAATCCCACAACAAAACAGGCGATACATTGGTCAATTTCGATTAATGTAGCTTTAACATGGGCACCGTGAAAACAAGGAAAGCCGGTGCCCGCCAAAGCTGCACCAAAATAGAACGTTGTGAATGCAAACAAAGCGATCAAACCACTTTGATCTTCCGAGACGAGACACCAAACAAAAGAGCGCCCCTGACGTTGCTCTCGCTGTGGTTCCGCTTTGCTCGAGACGTTTCTTAGGTAAATTAAAAGGTCGCATGGCGCGTTCAAATTGTTTAACCACTATTGCACGTCCCACCTACACTGGCGGACACAGAGCGGTAGCTACTTAAAAGAAAGGTGCGCAAGTAGTTTTGTCGTATTCTCTGAGAGCGTGACCAGTGGCTCCAGCGGCCGCGATGCTTCGTTGGCAAGTTTTATTTTCCCTTTTACCAAATCCCCAATGTGTTATTCTCTCCCGGTTGCGAAACTCCATAAAATTACTCGAAGAGAGAAACGTGTTTTTGAACCGGTAATTTCTTAGCAAAAAAGCATCTTTTCTCGCCCAATAAACGCTGAGAGAGGGACGGGGCGGTCGAACTTTCGTCTGAAACAAACTTGCTAGTTACGTTCAGTGCCCCTTTCTGTAAGCAGTATGCGCTTCTTTACCCTATTTGTGTGCATTCACAAACGCTGATGGCAAAAGAAAAGGAACTTTCACCCAAACCTCTGTTCATAATATTTCTTTGTTGAAACCAAGCACACGCGTATACGGTACTTACTATTATGTTCATCCGAAAGACAGAAAATGGCTTGTCTCTTATGCAGGCCTAGGACAGACCAAGCACCCGGGATGATGCCACAAGTAGCTAATATATGGCGCACAACTATTGCTTTAAGCATTGCATCTGATTAGATGCGCCATAATGTTAAGAAAGTGATGCTGGCTGTGGGATCATTTCTGGAAACAGTGCGTAAACTTTAAAGGTTCTGTTCACTAAAAAGGCCCTGAAGACCAAACATAAGTTTGGTTAATTACAAATACTTGTTTTTCCTGGTAACAATGATGCCAACTTCATCGTGAGCTTCGAACAAATGGGTGAGATAACAAGAAAAACGTAAAAACCAGTAGAGACTCCCCAGCCAGTGTTCCGCGGCGTTTCTATGACGTCATAAAATGTCTGCGCGATAGCTCCGCCCACCAAAACACCTACCAAGAAAGATGAGTAGAAGATCCGGGGTATGGCGTCTAGTTTTGCTTGATTTTATGACTTGAATTCTGAGGTGTATTAATACACTGTATACTACGTTTTTAGTGCTGGCTCGTATTACGTCACTCCTACGCAAGCGCAAATTTTGAAATATTGGAAAATTCTAGTATTCTTTGCGTACAAAAACCGCTCACGCGGCTGGAATTAGGATTATCGAGTTACCAAATGCTTGTTCTTCCAAACTAAAGAAATGTTTCTTTTGTTTTTCGGGCCACTTTATTGCTATTATTGATCCGCTGTTAGTTTTCAACGTGTTTTAGGGTTCCGCCCGTTATTCTCGGGCTTAATAAGGTTGCATTGGTCGAGAGAATGACACTTTTCGCAAGTGTTTTTCAATTGGTTAATAAAACACGTTCCAGAGCAAGCAGGTAGTCGGATAAAAAATTTTACCCTGACATTGCAGAGCTTAATTAGTTGCTTTCACAGGAAACTGGAGGTGACAGATTTGCAAATCATCAATTAATATTCGGTTTTTTGCATCTAGTTTATGCAACGTGTGAAAATATTTGCAGGGCTTGGGAGATCTGAAAGCAAAAACCGAGATAAAAACTTGTAAATCCCGCGACAGGTTTTTCTCTGCTAGTTTTTCAGTGTTTTTTAACTAGGAATATTTACGACCGAAGTTAGGGCGTGTCAGGAGTGGATCAATAACGACCTGGTCTATGACGTTTTGGTTCAGTTCTTGTATACTTGTATAATTAACGTGATGCAGGTACAAAGCATGGGTAGATAATTACGTATATTTTATGCCTAAATTAGACAGGTTTGATATGTTTTTCATCGCCCACAGGACGATAAAAAATGATTCAGAATTCCTATAGGTAATCTTGCCATTGGTGCTATCGTTCTTCCTCTTCTTTCACAAACCCTGAGCAAAGACTATCAGGGACTGCAGAATCCCCGTAAAGCCACATTAACCCGGATTCCCAGGATTCTTCAGAGTAACGGCGCTTTCCCATGACTAATGTGGAGGAGCCCTCACTGACGCTGACCCACGTCCCTCACTGCGTGAGTGCCTCGATTTTTCTATAAGGTAGCATTAGTGCCGCGTGTGGTGTGACTTTAGGCCGGCCAGAAATTAGCACGCCAGGCCGTGTTAGCCTACTTAGCCTACTGTGCGTGGTGTGATCCCTGTTTCTTGGATGTAACATAAAATAAATGAACTGGTGTTTTTTAACGGGAGAAGATTTTGACGGATCCATGTGAAACGAAAGTCTACATTTGTGTCGCGTAATAACACCTTTAGGAGCTCAGATAGTTCCTATATACGTCTTTTCATGGGCTATGCCAAGCTGAGAGCTCTTTTATACAGTTATATAGAAGACATTTTTACCGCAGTGAGGGGCTTACATTTATTCAAAAGGTTTGAGTGAGACTGCGCAGTCCACTTAATGGCTGTAAACCGGGTGTAGGAGCGAGTTTTGTAACTGTAGATCTCTATGTACGTCCTGCATAAAAATCGGCAATATCTCTCTCCCCAGCACAAAATTTATATTTTACTATACGATTTCTTGTACAGCGCAACTCCTCCACCAAAGTAGCGTTATACAATTGTATTATAATATATTTTTTAAAGGCAGCCCCGTACCACTTTGGGATAGTGCTACTTTAAATTTTAAATGTGAGAAACAAACATTATTCCGAAGAGATTTGCGTTCCGGTGAGGCCGAGGATTATAAGTCCCCATTTCTAAGCCTCCAGGAAGTGTAACAAAGTTTGAGTTGTGTTTCCGTTTGAATTTGATGTAGTACTTTCGGCAAGTTCGTGAAAAATTCCCTATCCAAGTCCGGTTCCTTGCGGAAAACAACCCACTAAAATCATAATAAGTTTTTCCGATGCGCTTTCATCGTTTTTGATTTGCAGAAAACACAAGGCACTACCCTAATAGAAATTTTAACTTGTAAAAAATGAGCTTTTATTCGAACATAGAATTGCAAAGGGTATTGAACTGTTTCAGTGCTTTTGGAAACCCAAATAATTATTTTGTGTACATCTGAATTTGGATAGCATTAAAGAGCCCGTATATGGCGGAGCTATTCGAAAATAACCAGTAATGTGCATCTTTTTTAAATCCCAGAAATCAGCCATTATTATATATACCAATGGGCGATGTACGGGCAGCCAGCCAAAGAGACCTTCCCCTTAACGTGAGAAAACTCACTGAACGAGCCCATTTGGGTGGGAACATAAACGCGCCGCTGTGGCTCAGTGGCTAAGGCATTGTGCTTCTGAGCACGAGGAAGCGGGTTTGATTCCGGCAGCGGCAGCCGCTTTTCTGATCAAGGCGAAAATCAAAACTCCCGTGAATACGAGATTTCGGCGCACGTTAAAGATCCCAATCTGGTCCAAATTAATCCGCAGCCGTTCGCTACAGCGCACCTCATCGCTTGCGTTGCGTCGGTGCTTTAAACTCTACAATCAATCGAACCAATACTCGTGGTTTACCCGTATTTATGGATTGAAAATGAGTGTGTACGCGCCGGCTTCGGTTTAACTTTGTAAAGAACTTAGTTAATCAGTGTCGGTGAACAAGATAAAGTGGCTGCTACTGTTTAAGCATGCAGGAGTGCAAAGACGCAACGATGTTGTTTCTGTCGTCATTCAGACATTATATTGTACCTCAGTTGCAACATCTGGCACTTGTTTGTTTTTCCAGGGAATTTAGACCGACAGAAAAAACGATGTACACCTAAAAAGCAAGGGTATGGGAATTTTCTTAGAATATTGATATTAGATCATATTTGTCATTCTACATGAACGGCTGTGGCGTGAGCAGTGTGTCGGAAAGAAGTTGTGTGCCCCTGCAATTTTGCCGCGAACCCCTTTTGTAAAGCCACTTGGAACGCAAAAATTGTATCCTCCGTTCCGCATAGCATTTCTAAACTTTATTGAAGGAGATATTGTCTATATGTATCTCACCCTTTCAGTGTATTCGAAAACAAACAGTGTTCTACATTTTCTTGTTTTAAGGAAAAGCCAATGAAATGTTATTATATCCAAAAGCGGAAGAAAATTTTTAGGACATATCCTGAAGCGCCAGCACCAGATCAGGATGTCTACATTACATATGAATGGGACTACAGGTCTTAATAAGTGAACCATAGAGCAGAACGGCAGGGTGACAAACTACCCTGAGATATTTTTATTTCGGGGACCTTGTCCTTATCAAATTGACTTCTCAATTTTGCGTATTTACATCCTACTAATTAACCTGCTTACATCCCGCTAACCAACTTGATAACCACCTGCTTGCGTTGTACAGCAGTGTGTAATCCGCTTCCGCACTATGCTTTTAAAATACAGCAACCAATAAAGTTACGCCGGCTTCCTACTTACAAAAGTAAAAAGAAATTGATGGGAAATGCACAGTCGTGAAAGCTACCTTTACAGCTGTGTCGTTACATGGCTTAGCAGGAAGACGCCCTCTTTCATTGGCAGGCGTCCCCCTTCTAAAACAATTCTGTCTGCTATCTTTGCAGTATTTTGTAGGTATGCGCTCCAAAAACGTTGTACCACTGGTCTTTGCGACATCCGGAATGTTCGCGTGTACAGGATGAGGTCAGCTCGGCGTGACAGACCGAGTGGTGTGCGCGTCTGCCACAGGGGGAGGTGTGTTGAACCGGCAAACTCGACTGTCCCAAGAACATGGTGCGCTGCCTGCAGCACATACTTCATTTTGTGTTCGACCTAGCTTGCTGCACAAATCACCGGTCTTTTGTTGGTTGGTATTTTAAACCTGTGCAATGACTAGAGAAAATGTAGTCACCAATTACAGAGTGATTTTAATCTGAATTCTAAATCACGGCGTTACCTTAAAGCCGACGAATTATGTATTTACAAAAATTGGACGTGCCAGGTTAGAAGAGTTTAATATAGTACTTTTTGTTATGAGCGGAACAAACGGTAATGTGTGCAGTGTAAGCGATGGACGGTTAAAGGCGCTGACTGATCGGGGGCTACGTCAGACTGCAGATGAGCTTTTTGAGTACCAGGCCCCCCTTGGCATCCAAAAGCGCTGCTTTATCGGTGCTGATCAGGACTCCACATAGTTCGCTGCAGTAAACAAATGCTGCTACTTCATCGAACGTTCAGTGACTGTATAATTTGAAACAAAAAGTTGTGATAAGTGGCTGCGTAAGAAATGTCATGAGTTTCAATTTTAAATTGTTGCAAACATGTAGAAGTTAAAAAAATTGTTTGTGGCAATTGCCTGTCGATATATTTAAAGCCGATGAAGAGTTCCTAATTAAATATAAACGCTTGGCCATTTGTGTTTGTAGTTTTTCCTCGAACTAGAGACGGTATCATTTTCTCATTGAAACTGCCCAGCAAACCAGTGACTACGAATGCTACGCTTTTGATTCTGAGCTATGGTGTTGGGTGGTGAGGCTATTGGTTGAGGTAACAGCTTTTAATAGTGAATGCCTGCTCAGCCAAAATTTTCCGTGTTCGTATCAAGCCAAACTCCAAACTCGGTAGCACAGAAATTGAGAAAGTTTTGTTTGTGTTGCAAGATATAAATTTTGTTTGTGTTGCGGAGATATGCTCATAATTGCCATGATGTGTTGTAAACAAAGCTAGCGAGAATTGTAAGTAGTAAATTATGATAGAGACCTCTATCAAGAAACTCGTCCTCAAACTTGGGGTTTCGTAAGACTTGCGCTCCATGCTAGTGATCCGCCGATATTTCAGTGCGGGCACACGTTGATTGTACAAGTGCACCAACCGCACTTAAACCTACGCAGGCGACCACATTCAAGTTTAGATTGTAGGCGCGCTTGCAGCTCTCATTTTCGCCCCACAAAATCTTTACCTGACCGAACTCTTCATGGCGGCGCCCTTTGTTCAGTGCCAGGTTAATCCTACGACACACACACCGACATTGAGCCTATTTAGGCATAGACACAATTGAATTCTCTGGGAAGAAATGCCGGTCACACGATGTATTTACTAGGCCCTTGTTTTTACTCTCAAAAATGGCATGCGGGAAAGGGGAAATAATTTCCGTAATGACTATGGCTGTATTGGGAACCGTAAGCAGGCATTAGGTACTGTGACTTAGTAGGTACAAGAAATTACGTAAACTTGTTCAAACAAAGAATACCCTGGAGCACAGTTGCGAAAGTTGCTTCGTTATTTTGGTCTTTTTCACCCCTCGTAGATCAACGAAAGGCGTGCTGCTGAAAGCATTTCTTTTGCCTTTTTGTAGCTTATACAGGCGCCTGCATATCATTTTACCTGGTAAATAATTAGCAATGTTTTTTTCGACCCTTCTTAACACCAAGACCATCACGTCAGGGATAATAGATTGGATATCCGCGTACCTAACTCTTGTGGAGTGGTTCAGGGTGCCGATCATCAAGTACGTTGTTTAAAAGCTAATTTCCTAATTAATCAGGGTAACCTACAGGTTACAAGCAAGTGAAGTACAAGTAAACAATTACATGTAATATTGTTCGTGTAATTGGCTTAAAAAACGCTATGTCCGCCTATTTTAAAACGGGCACCCCAAGTGCCTGGCTGCTCGCACAACTGGCCTGCAAGCCTTGTGTAAAAAGGTAGTTTCTCTGATTCATTAACCTGTTCTTGAGAAAGTAATAAACCATGTCAATTTTTTGGTGATTGTAGCCAGCATAGGGGTACCTTTTCCATAAATTTTGTGCAGCCCACAAAATGAGGTTGGCCCAATGAGCCCCTAGCCACTAGGTAAAACAAAACTAACCATTCTTCTTCGCGGGATTCCTCAGCGGGCAGTGTTAGCCACTTACAAAATCGTCTACATTTAACTCTTGTTAGAGGTCTTACTAAAAGCATGTCTAGTTCTTACCATCATAACACTTTTGGGAGTTTGTGATAGTGATGCAATATTAGAATAACGTGTCTCAATGACATAGCTGTTTCATTGGTGTCAGCTGTCGCAAATTACAGTTTTGCCGGCACTTGAAGAGCTAATTTCAGCTGAAAGATGCCACTAAGTTGGAAAAAACACAGTTTTCCTGAATGACCTCATTAGGTTTAAATGTGCACATTATCGTACGAAGTGATCACACAACCGTTATGGGGGATTTACACTCAGAGCCGCGTCATTACAAATAATTGCGTTCACTCGTTTTTTCAAAAGGAATTACTGTTCTCACCCAACTCGCAGGCTACACTTAACGGTCATCAGCTTCATAAATGCACATGTTTGTTAACGCACAGCAATAGATTAGAAAAATGGGCGGATAATATACACAAGGTTATATTGGATAGCAGAAACACGTTGTTTAGGACGACAAGGTATTTCTCTGCTTGGTTTGGTTTGGTAGCTATAAAGAAAAGAGCCACGCCAAAGCACCACGCAAAAAGCATTTCTGGAGAAAAGTCTGTACCGCAAGAAACATGGGAAGACCTACTCTTATAAACACAACCGACATAAATAACGCCTTCAACCACGCAGAGTTCAATTTAGAAACAGATGCGGTTAGAAATTACAATGTAACGCCACGTATTGATGTTTAGTAAAAAAATTATCATGTAAGTAAAGGAACCCTGCAGCACGTTTTGACGAGTGACACTTCGACAAAATTTCGATTGCTCGGCCAGGAATACTTACGCCAAATATTAAGCATAACCGTGAAGGGCTACGATCACAAATATCGGTGAAAGATGCGGGAAAACTATTTACGCTATCTTTTCTTTCCCGCATTATGCAGTTTTTAAAGCTTCCTTACAGCAGTGGCTGTGCTATTGGCTGTTGCTAGTCAACGTCACGGTTTATTCCTAGCATTCTGGTGAGGATCCGTCGTCATCAGCGCTGTGCATCAAGTTCTTGTACGCCTGCATCTGTACACACGTTCTGAGGTTTTTGTGCTTCGAATGCGCGCGGGGCAGAAGTGACAATTTCAATAGATTACTTTCTGCTAGCCCACTCGTTAGCGAGTGTTTATTGCGAGTGTTTATTGCGCAACTGGGATTTACAGTCGGCGTCATTGCGGTCGTACGAAGAGCAGCGACCGCCTCCGAGGGTCTTACTGTCCCTGACTTGGTGGCTGGATACCCGCCACCATGTTCTAACTGGGCCTAAATACTACAATGCTCTTCAGGTTGGACACAGTATTCATAATCTCCATCTTCACAAGCCGCACAGCCGTCATGATGTGCTCAATCCCCCTCAGCGTAGGCTGGATGAAATTGTGAGCGTTTCAATAAGGTTTCTTCGCTACTGCAAGGTCCGCGTTACTCACGGTGGGGTTCCCGCCTATGCAGGCCAAAAGACTCGAAGCACTGTTCACAATGGCGGCTCCTTTCTCGGGGATCTTGCGAGCAGCGGCAGGCGCAGGTGGCATCGAGCCGAACTATTAACCATTCTGGTGCCTCAGGGTGTCCAGGCGATAATGGCTTACGATTTCGTCGAAGGCGTTCACTTGGTGAGCCACAGGGACGTCCTCGCAGCCGTGAAGTAGAAGGTATGAGCCTTGGGCGGTGACTGAGAAACCCCCCAAGAAATCATGATTACGGCTCCTAGCTGACGGATATGGTGGTCCAGTGGTCAGTAGGTAGACGGCGCCCAGGAGGGAGGAGCCACCTCAACGCGAAAAGGGAGGGCCGTCCCGCTGCAGCCACGTTGAAACCAAGGCAGCCGCGTACTGATGATGCGTTCTTAGATTCAGATCGACCCGTATTTAGCGACGGAGCTCGCCAGGATTTCCTGATTGTCCTGCGATTTAGCCTTCCGGCTTCCCCTCGATTCGGTCATCTTGCGCTTCTTCCTCGATTGAGGCTTCCGGCCAATTGTTAAGTGGACTCTTTATCAAGAGGTCAAGATAAGCAGAACTATTTGAAACTCCTAGAACACGTGGCACTTATACATGTCCGCAGCGATAGCCCAGAGGTACAGCACTCGCCTGGTATGCGGGAGGTACTGGGTTCGAATCCTGGTACCGCCGGGGATCCACCGGATTCTTTAACGGGTACAGGCATCCCTGGTCAAGTACGGACCCTTGAAAGGGGAATCCATGCCTGGAAAGCTGCCTTTACCCTTTCGAGGGCCCCTTGACCCTTGTCCATCTGGCGGGACACCCAGCCTGCATGCCACATTGCGCACTTGCCGGGTGGTAAAGAGTCTGGCGGCATGTCCTGCCACATGCGGTTACGAGTTGAGCGTCCATCGTGGCTGTGGAAGGCAGCATGCACATTCATGTGCCTTGAAGGCGCCGGGCATGTACCATTAAAACAGTAACAAGCGACTCCCCCGCCTGGCGCTCGGCCCTTGTTTGGGACTACAACGCTTGGGAAGTTCACTCAGCTTGTCTGGAAAATCGATCCTAGAAAAAGAGGCGGCAGCAAAAATGCAGGAACTTTTTTTAGCGCGAAGACGGGTGCAGGTATATTTGAGACAAAATATATTTAATTAAATTGCAGTCCCCGCTTCATTTATTAAGAAATGCTGATTGGGTTGTTTTTAACAATAGTAAGCGAAAAAAATGGCCAATAAAGAAAACAACCCGGCGCCTACAAAACGGCACTGAAAGGCTTCTGCACGTGCAGATGAAAGCAAGCACAAAATGAACTGAACTTCCGCTCATGCTCTTTCATGCAGAACAAGAAACAAGAGATAAAAACAAAACATAAAAATGAAAATTAAATTGTACTGGACAAGCCTCTGTTCCATTCAACAAGGCAGGAGCGAGACAGGGAGCGGAGGCTTGTGAGGAGTGGTAGCAGAGAGCGAATAACAGCCCCACATCCACTCTGGCGAATCAGTGTTCCGTACTTGCGACACCTTTCACCTTCAGTGGGATTGCCTAATATTTTTTTTATAATTCTTGCGGGATCATATTTAGGGAACAAAAACATTTACAACAAAATTTATTTCGATTAATCAGTGTCAAGTGCTGCAGGGTTCTTTTAGTGCTGGACCTTTGGGGTATGGCCCCTGCTTGAAGGTGTACCGCACGGGAACGCTATAAATGATACGCTTTTTTGTATCAGTTAAACATTGAGAAAGAAATCGACAATGCACAAGTTAAGCTTTCACGTTTAGCCTGATGACCAAGCTATAGAGTCACATTCATGCTGGACCACTAAGCAGCGTTTTCTCCCACATCGCATACTTATTATGACTAGCATGTAAAATAATGATGGCATGATAAAATGTTTCTTTAACAATTGTCATACTTTGAGTACGTTTCGGCATGCTTGGTTTAACAAATAAGCGAAGAATCTTAGGAAGCGAAGCAAATTCATTTGGCAAACTTGTGAAAGCCTTTCTCTTGGCTTCCTTAGACAGTGTTGTTGTATTACTTTCTTTAACGCGATTTCAGCTGATTTTGATCGAAACACTGCAAAAACACTTAGCCAGATGTTGGTGAAGCCTGAAGGTATATATGAACTACAAGTTTTCTCTATAAAAAATAGCTCCAGCACACGCTGTGAAGGTGGCTGGAGAGCAAAGTTGTGTACGAACCCCACGACAATTCAACATGCGACTTCATCTGAATTCACACACGTGGCTCTAGATAGAGTGAAACCAGACATTCTGAAAGCCGTTACCTGAGATTCTCGGGTCGTAGTCTTGAACGCAGCAGCGTACAGCACGGCCGCGATGGAGTGGCTCGATGGTGCCGCTGTAGCCCGGACGTGCGTTGAACGGAACAAAACAGAGAGGACCGCGCTTTGAAAGGTGAGATATCGGAAACTAGCCACCTGATGTGCTAACTTGAGGCTACAACTCCGCGCGACACAAGCGCAAACACCGAAACAATCCCGCATGTGAGATTAGTAATTCACATTTATCGACATTTTTAAAATAAATAGTTTCGTAAATTTGAGAATTGCGAGAAAGCTGACGGAACATTTATAATCGCTATTTCTCAGAACCAGTTGCTCCATTCGGCTTTTGTAATACCGGTTAAAATGCAATCAAATCGATATTCAGCAATTTAGAAAACGCAGTCCCTGTCGTGACAAGCAGTGCGCCAAATGTGGCGTTTCTCTAGCGGCCAGATGTCTGTAAGTGCTCTCTACATTTTGTTTTTCCGCCCTGCAAACCAATCCTTAATGTATCTTTTCTTTACGAGCCCTTAATTCCACCGGGGCCCAGTAACCTGAGAGGTGCTTTCGAACAAGTTATTTAAGCCGTGTGAAGTAAGCGCGCATAGGACGCAAAGCTGCGGCAAAGCAGGCCCAACACCAGCGTTAATTCTGACCACAAAGGCGACGGAACGGTCCATCCGATGCACCAGCCCGGGTGAGCACGAGAAAAGCTGGGTAATAGCCCCCTATCGCCGCAGCATCTACACTGTGCTCCTTGAGTGAAAAGCACCCTACGCCTCCCCAGCCACGTTGGGAGTTTTTTGTCCCGCACGCCACGAAAGAACCATTGGCTGGTGAGGTAGGAAGGATTGCTTTAACATTTTTTGCTCATCCGTACATCTCAACTTTTATAGCCCATATGCCATATTGCGCAAAATTTACACAAACGCCGGAACACGAGCAAAGAGGGACGGGCTCTGTGCATAACAGTACCAGCCAATTTCATTTTTCTGAACATAAAAAGAAACATCTCACTTATTTTCAAAGCAATAGATAAGAGCGGATTTTACCGCAACGAACAGACGGAATGCCGCCAGCCGCATTAGGGCGCCACTGAACATCGTTCAAACACAGCACACATGGCATAAAAACACAGCACATGGCATCGTATGCATGGCCATTTCAAACGAACAACTTCCTTCAGTAATGCATAGGGTTAGCAATATACAGCTAAAGAGCAAAGCGGTAAAAGAAACCTAAGGTAACAAAAACAAACGTAAGCCTTTAAAAATGCAGCGATTTATGTTATTACAGAGTAAAGTATGCGAAGGGACAGGAAATTTGTAAAATTCCGCAGAAATAATTATGGAAGCAAACAATTCTTGACCAACAAAAACCAGTACCTACATTTCATGACGAACTATGGGGTATCTTGTAATCGTACTTCCTTATTAGGCAAGATGAGCACTCCGCGTTGTACGTACTTGTTTCTCCTGTGTATGGACTTTTAATATGACGACGAATGCAACAAATGCTTTCTACCTCCAGCCTCCTCGGGCTAATGTAAAAAAAAGCTATTGTAGAAGGTGAAGAGAGATCCGAAACCCCTGTTTGTGGCGGTATTTATGTTCTTTGTATCAGTTTCCTAACTAAGTAATCGCCACGCGTGCCGGTATCTGCTCGTTTTCTTGCGCAAAACGGCGATAAAGAACGTTTTTCTCTTTGAAGAAGACGAGTTTTTCCCTTCACTATGGCTTCAAGCAGCCAACGTCAGCTTAGCGAAGCTTTTGTACACCTAATGCTGACTCAAAAGCATACGTTAGCATTACACCACGTCATTCCTAAAGCAAAACAGAAAAGAACTTCGCTGTGGTATGATCCTTTCTACTAATAGATTGGATACCCGCTTGCCTCTTCAGCATGTGATACATCCATTACTAGACACTCATACAGAAGCCGAGAAATCTTTCTGGCACTGCAGAAGTTTGTATAAGTTTCTGAAGGAAAGCGCCGATGTGGCGTTCTTTCAGTGGCAAGTGGCGCAAGAACAGCAGCATTGGGAGGACGATGTGATGATTCCCGATGAATGCTCAGCCGGTTGCTTACTACAGTGAAGCCCGTAAGTAGGGAATGCGGGAAACGGTCGACCCTCTTCCGGAATGCACTTGTAAACTGAATGGACACTGAAGACGATGAAACTTTCTTTACTATTTTAAGTGACCCAAATGAGACTGAAAAGTGATTGATTGATTGTCGGGTTTAGCGCACCAACGCTTTACATCCGATAAGGCCCGCCGTAGGTCTGGAATAAATTTTACTACCTCGAGATCTTTACAGTGCGCCGAGATCTAGAATATTTGGGGTTTTTGATTTGCTTCAATCAGAAAAGCGGCCGCCGAGGTCGAGAATCGAGCCCGCGTCCTGTTGTTCAGCGCCAAGACGCCGTTGCCACTGAGCCAACGTGGCGGGTGCGACTGCACAGGTTGCGCGTCCACACACACACACCCACACACTCAGACACACACACAGGCACAAATATATATATATATATATATATATATATATATATATATATATATATATATATATATATATATATATATATATATATATATATATATATATCAGAAAACGGGAAATGAGGGGCTCGGTGAACTAAGACCGAATTAGGGTTGGCAGTCAAGAAAAAAAGGGGGGAATGTTGTAGGTCATAAAAATAGACGAAGAATTTTTTCAGTCAGAAAGAAAATGGTGAAAAAATGCCCGACGGGTGGGATCCGAACCCACGAACTCCAGAATACCGGTCTGGTGCGATAACCGCTACGCTACCGGCGGGGCTGTTTGCCCACCTCTTTATCGGGTATTTATGTTAAGTTATTTTTGTTTCCTGCACTTGGGGGTGGTAGCCAGCGCCACTCGGACTACTCGGGGTGAATGGGACCTTTTTTTTAACCCCCGGGCCTTGACTCGAGTGTCTATGACATGTCAAGACTGGTCGACCAGCGTTAAACCCTCTTAAGCTACCTTTGGCACCAAGACTGCCAGAACAGAGGCCCTCGCTATTCATGTAGCGAATCAGAAAATGGGAAATGAGGGGCTCGGTGGATTAAGACAGAATTAGGGTTGGCAGTCAGGAAAACCTCGGAAAGCAAAGGGGGGAATGTGGTGGTTTATAGAAATAGATGAAAAATTTTTTTGAGTCAGAAAGGAAGTGGTGAAAAAATGCCCCCCGGGTGGGATCTGAACCCACAACCTCCAGAATACCGGTCTTGTGCGATAACCACTACGCTACCGGAGAGGCTGTTTCCCCACGACTTTATCGGGTAGTTATGTTAAGTTATTTTTGTTTCCTGCAGTTGGGGGTGGTAGCTAGCGCCACTCGGACTACTCGGGGTGAAGGGGACATTCTTTTTAACCCCCGGGCCGTGACTCGAGTGTCTAGGACATGTCGAGAGTTGTTGATCAGCGTTGAACCCTCTTAATCTACCTTTGGCACCAAAACTGCCAGAACAGAGGCCCTCGCTATGCATGTAGCGAATCAGAAAATGGGAAATAAGGGGCTCGGTGAATTAAGGCAGAATTAGTGTTGACAGTCAAGAAAACCACGGAAAACAAAGGGGGGAATGGGGTAGGTCATAGAAATAGATGAAGAATTTTTTGAGTCAGAAAGAAAGGGGTGCAGAAATGCCCGCCGGGTGGGATCCGAACCCACGATCGGTCTAGTTATCGCACCAGACCGGTATTCTGTAGGCCGTAGATTCGGATCCCACCCGGCGGGCATTTTTTCACGACTTTCTGTCTGACTCAAAAAAGTGTTCATTTATTTCTATGACCTACCACATTCCCCTCTTTCCTTTCGGAGGTTTTCTTGACTGCCAACCCTATATATATATATATATATATATATATATATATATATATATATATATATATATATATATATATATATATATATATATACACATATATATATATATATATATATATATATACACATATATATATATATATATATATATATATATATCTGTGTGCGTGTGTAGAAGGATAAATCCATATATTCTACTCACATAAAAGAGGTCAACCAGTGGCACAAAGCCGTTTAATTTCCGCCAGGGCTCGGCAACCTTTTGAGATGGACGCCCGAGTTGCATCAAGCAGACGTCGTTCCGTGGGTCACCAATACATCCTGGAAAGCAATGGGCTTCCGACCACTGATGTACGTAGTTGATGCCTACGTAAACAAAGAAAAAATTCGGCCACGCTCCTACAAACTTGTGAACAAAGCTTAGGCGATGAGCGCCAGCCAGAACAGACCTTTGAGAGGTTTTATGGGCCATTTTTCAAGGACAAAGGAGTATCTGAATGTTGGTGCATAATATTAGTTGTGCGGTAAGTCCAGGTGCCCAGCGACACTACGCAACAATTGCACAATTTATGCATACAACCGATTCGGCGCTTGCCGATGCGGCCCGGCCCTTTGGAATGCCACGGCAAGAATCGCGTTTTTGAATGCTAGAAACGGCGAGAGACATCACAATATCGAACATGGCTGCGTCGATGCCACCGCTCGGTAAATGGTGTATAGAGATAGGTGAACTTACAGGGAAAATCAGGGAGACAGATAGTGAGAGGCAGATGCCGAAAAGAAAGCAGACTGGGAAAGCAAGATCTGTTTGTCAGGACCGAATTAAAGAGAGGGAAACGGGGATGTACTTCATGCGAAAGTGCAGCCCGCTCCGAACAAGGCCGGCTGGAACCATATTCTTTGGAAATAAGTGGGTCCGGAGGTGAGTATGTACAAGATGCTTGGTGGTGACGCAGCGTGACGTCAAGCGAGGAATTCGCGGACGCCAAAATGGGGGCGGGTGGTACGACGGAGTTTTGCGGAATTTGTAGAAAATGCCTGCAAACTGTGAGTTAGGGAGAAAGGAAAACACGTCAAACAAAAGCGTTAGAGTAAAATATAAAGTAGAAGTTTTTGGATGTTTTTTTTTACAAAGCGATGCGGTAAAGCTAGAGTCAATAAGCTACACAAGAAGAAGATGATCCAGAAAGGAAGGTTTTCCCGTTCTTTTGATAAAAAAATAACAAGAATAAAGAATATTCTCACCCACTTCTTAAAGATGGTAAATGGCTAAGCTGTGACGTGCGGCCGGTGTTTACTCGTGTGTTATTTATATGGTTCCTTAGAGCCTCTGTTTGCGCCCGGCTTGCAGCTTCGGCATGGCACAGATTTTTTGGCGCATGCTCACAAGTTTGCGCTCCAGAAGCTTTCTAAGAACCCAGTACCACGACATTTGTCTTTGGCATAGCTTTATAAAATTTTATTTTTACACTATGCTGACGCTGTTCTGGGAAAAAGCTAAAAGGTAACAGCTTCGCAGGCATGCCGATGATTTTTATAAGAAGCGATATGCCAACACCATGCAAACGCCAGGATGCTAAGTTCCTTATATAATGATTTATGATTTATTGTTTCTTAATTTTTTGTCCCTCGGAGAATACCAGTCACCTGTACAATGTACAGCTTGAGATCACCAATATTTTGGTCTGTATGGTTCAAACGCTGGGCTTGTATTCATCGCATTGTTAGTCATTGTCCGTTACTCGTTGCTTCTACGACGTACTGCTTGTTACAAAATGAACCATCTAATATAAGCACAAAGCGCGAGAAGCGCCCGTAAAAACCAGTCATTTTTGTAAGTATTTGTTCACCGTGCTATTACAATTCAGTCATTATGCAGGAGCTTCCAATGCTTCCATCCAGGACGGAGATAGGGACTTACTGCATGTCGCTGAGAAACATCAATTATGGCGGGCACGGAAATACTTCTAGGTATCCATTTCGTTTATTGGGGATGCTTGGTGCATCCGGGAACGTCTCTTTAATTGCGTTGTTATTGGTTAATGGGGAGCTTATACTGCCGAAGGATATACTTCATAATGGAGCGTGCTTGAGAATGTATTCACTAGGGCACGTCGCCGGGCCCTTCAGTTTAGAGAATGATTCATGAGTGCTACTTCCTTTTCGAGCATTATTGTGCATTCGTAGGCTTGAGTAATACACCTGACCGAGGACTTCCGGCCTGCTAAGGCGGAAGTAAGTGTGTCGAGATGTGTTAATAGTCTGTGTCGTGTGCTCCATACCCTTGCAAGTGCCGTAGCTCTTATTACCAAGATCCTCAGTTTGTATTGTTCCCGGGCTAGTGTATTCATTGTAGTGCTGCCTGCCCGTAGGATTTCTATAAAGTGTAACTCTTTGTTTACTGTTATCTACACGGACAGTCGCGTCCAGGACATTCCTGATTAGAAGCTACTAATTTACAAACAAAATCACAGAGAGATTGGGAAAGCTACACCTTTTTGAGTTACGTATTGAAGACATTTGGGGATCTGGAAATCCGTCGACGTTACGCCACAATGACATCAGTTTACAGAGCAAACACAAAAGGGAAATATAACCGACTGTGTCGTAGTGAGTTCAAAACAGCCGTTAAACAGGCCCTGTGGGTATTGGTGCCAATCCCAACGTCACAATTCTATGAGGTTTATCAGGCGTGTTTTCTTCAGAAGCCCACTCAAAATTCTCGCAGAGCATAAAAAACATCACTCTAAGCTTGGATAAACCGGAAGTGCAGGTCGTGTCTACCTGGTTGGCTAAAAACCTATAGTAGAACAAAAAACATAAAGTGCTTCGGCTATGACTCATTTTTCAGCGCCGCATTGATTAGGCTAGGCTATTTAAATAGTAGCTAGCAAGTGACTACTCTTTCAGGTTCGGGAGGGGTTTTAATAAGGAACTCCAGGTAATATTGTGGTTCGTTTAAAATGAGGTGTGCAGACGTCTTCAATGCTCCGCTTAAAAAAACGTGTTAACCGGCCTATCACATGAAACGGAAGGTTTAGAGTATAATACACACTTTTAAATGAGGGAAGGTGTGAAGGCAATATACCTTCCTGCTCAGCAAGGTATACAAGGGCTGGACCGATACTCCGGAACGAAAGCTCCAACAGCCACTATTTATGCGCCTTAGACCATTTCGGTTCAATATTTTCGTCACATATGTTAACGGTTTAATCATGACGGCTCAGGGCACTGGTCATCTAAACTCACCGTCAATAAGATTGCTCGAGGTGCACCTATGCGGAACCGTGGTGAGGCTGTTTGTCGGAAGGGCGACTACGTAACAGGAAGGGCGTTCATTACGCAGTACTAATGTCTATGGCTCGCCGACCATCACTGCTGTATGTACACAGAGACAGGAATAACTGTTGCGAGCATGTGCTGGTGTGCCGGAAATATACGATGCGATGTACCAGGACCAATTTTCTACTTTACTATATCTCTGTGATACCATCATCAGAAACACGATGCTGCATGTCTGAAATTATGAAAGTGGCTTTAAAGGATGGCGCACGGAGAGTCAATGACAGTTCCCACTTTTATGTTTGTGTGGTATTATTTGGCTCAGCTTAGCACCAAATCAAAAAACCACAACCGCTTTGCTCATATTTGCGTCAGAACATATGATAATCATAGTTTAATTGATATATTATTCTTATATGGTGGCTACGTCTAGTTCGTAGGTAAATACGGTCGTGGTTTCTCGGGAATTCGGGCAATCATGTACCGATATTTGCTGCAAAGCTAAGACATTTGGCTATATTGGTGACAAACATCACAGTTTGGTAAAACCTCCTGCCGGCGATTTCGTTTTCTTAAATAATAAGCTTGTACGGAATGAACTTGCTCTAAGGAAGCCGATTTATAGCCTTTCTGTGTTAGACGTCTAGCGGTATGGCGCATAATATGAATAAGTGCCCTTGCATTGCGTGGCCATTGCAAAATCCAATAGGTAGGACACTGATTCCTGTTGTTTTTTAATGAGAAACACAGCGCGAAAAAAGACCAGCGACAAGACGAATACTACAAACAAGTGCTGACTTCCAGCTAAATTTTAATGAAAAAAAAAGCACACATAGATATACATTCTATCACAAAGGGACGGCAGATACCATACCAGGAACCCAGCCACGTGCACAAAACAGATCAAAACCCACTGACGCGGACATTGAAACAAGTGACAAGGAAAATAAGACACCACAATCACCTAAAGGAAAGTTCACAATTGGGTGCCCAAGTAAGTAATCTCATTTTTTGACAACAGAATGCACAAGGCACCTATGCACTTACCTGCTTCGCTTATTATCACCGCTGCCTCAGTAACCTCTCGGGTGAGTGCATGACCATGATGGCTGCCAACCAGACCCTCATCAAACAGTGGCGTGCACCCTGCTCAGCAATTTGTCATTAAAACAGGGGCCCGTCTGTCCTACGAAATTCTTACCGCATGAAAGAGGTATCTTGTAGATAACCCCTTCCACGTGCTCAACAAACTTTTGCGGTGATTTACAGGGAAAACACTAACGACTGGAGGTTTGGGACTATTTATTTTACACAGCCTAGACATCTTATGCGGCACAGATAACGAGGACTTGAAAATTCACACGATCCGCAACTTTCTTCACTTTGTGTGACACTTCATGAATGTATGGCATAGCAACAATTTTCTTTTGTGTGGATGACTTGTCAATTGTTTCTTTGTTAGTGTACTTAAGAGACTTGAGCAATCTTTCAGCAACGGCACTGATCAAAAGCGGAGGGTTGCCTGCAGACAGAAGACGGGAGGATGAACATTACAGCTATCTGACATTGCATGCGTGCATGACTTTTTGATAACATTTGACAAACATGTATGAAGAGTACCCCGCTTGACAAGCTTTGAATGACAAGGCTCATATGGAAGCAACGGCCTAATACCACGTGGTTCATACCACCACCACACGTGGGAATCCTGGAAAAACAGATATAGATCGACGAAAGGAATGGAACTTTTAACTGTTATTTCGTGGGTCAAAATCAGCGGGCTAAGGCAATCTTGAAAAATCCACAGAATACATTTTTTGGCCTGATCAACACTATTACCTTTCCCTTTATACACCAGATAATCATCTACGAACCTAAATACACGGAACATGTCACTTTTTGGCAGACGAGTAGCCAGCACCCTATCAAAATGCGTCAACACCACGTCACTCAACAGTGGAGCAATCGAAGAGCCAATACAAACTCCTCGCTTCTCTATGTACACTGAATCATCTCGTCTGACATACGTTGACCGCAAATATACAGACAACACTTTCAGAAAACCCGCAGTCGTAAGACCGGAGTTATTTTAAAACGCCACATCACCAAAGCTTTCAATGGCAGCCTCGACGCAATCCAACAATTGATTATGAGACAAAGAATAGTACGAGTCTTTTATGTCAATTGAAAAACCGTTAAACACTTATTCAATACGTTCTCTAAGAAAGCCTACTACCTGGCCTAAATTATTTGTGTAGAACGAATAATCAATTATTAATAATTTCAGCTTCTTTTGGAGAAACACAGCGACACTTTTCGGCCAACTTCCCTGCTCCGTGACTAACACTCTGAGGGCCAAATATACTTTATGTGTCTTTATCTTGAACAACATATCAAGGCTCAAGGCCTTGCTTTTCTTAATCTGTTTCGACAACTTTGTTAAGTTGTGCTTGGTGCACATCCTCTCGGCAACGCTTTTTACCTTACTTAGATAGAAAACCCCGACAAGATTGAAATTTGAGATGATCGCCTTAATAGCCTTACTTTGGAATACCCCTTTTGAAAGGACAGCAAACCCCTCTTCTTTATCAGAGAGAAGCACACACAGCGCAATGCTTTGCAGGTACGTGGCCACGCGTTTTACTGGTGGGGTTGCGGCCGGCAGGCTTGTGCCGAAGGAGAACATCCAGTCCCTCTGAGACGCACCTATCACTTTCACTATCCGGAGCCAACGTAAAAACTTAATGGACAAGTGTCAGAAGCTCGGGCGACTTTTGTTGAGTGTGTGGAAGGAATTATCCCCAAGATACCCTTTTCATGCGGTAAGAATTACGTAGGACAGATTGGCCGCTGTATGAATGACAGGATGCGGGAGCATGTGACGTACGAAATCATTCCAGTCACGCCCCCGTCGTCAAATGTGCACCCAGCGTCTCAAATTGTGCATGTGTCCCGCCTGAAGCCCTACTTCGTCCGTGATTAAGTTCAGCCCACACCTTCTACCTCTTCAGCACCGGGACGTTGCTTCTACCACCGGGGGTCATGTCACGGGCTCCGTTCCTTGGCTCCTTACTATAAACGGAACCAGTGTCGAACCCCGCTCTGCGGGTATGCGCCCTCTGGGATGAGAAGACGACGCTCGCTGATGTGGGTGCGCGTTCAGTTCCTGGGACATCGCGGCTGCCTTGTCTGCCTTCGCTATCCCGTCTATTTTTGTAATTACACTATCTGAATACATCTCCTTAGTTGCCACGTCACAATATTGTTAAGTGCGGTTTGGAAGGGAATCTAGCCGGCATTGTCGTTGGTGTGAACAGGCAGGGTGCACGCCACGGTGTGATGAGTGCCTGGTGATCAGCCGTCATCGTCATGAACTCACCCGAGAGATTATTGAGGCAGCGGTGATAATAAGCGAAGGAGACAACTGCATAAGTGCCCCGTCCATTCTGTTGTCAAAAAATGAGATTACTTACTTGAGCACCCAGTTGTGAACTTTCCTTTAGATGATTGTGTAGTCCTATTTTCCTTGTCACTTGTTTCAACGTCTGCGTCAGTGGTTTTTGATCGATTTTGTGCACGTGGGTGTGTTGCAGCTGCGGTATCTGCCATATCTTTGTGATTTATTGTAGGTTTATGTGTGAGTTTTTTTTTCATTAAAATTTAGTTGGAAGTCAGCGTTTGTTTGTAGTCATCGTTTCATCCCTGGTCTTTTTTCGCGTTGTGTTGCTCGTGGATTAACAACTAGCCGGAACACTCACGCTTTTATGTTTCCAATTCTCATTTTTTGAGTTATAAAATACTATTACAGTGAGAAATTGTAATTCGTAAAGCTTCTTTTGTCCCGTCTTTAGCGGTCTGAAGCAGTATCGGTTGTTATATTTAGGAAAAATCGCTCTATTTGTGCACAGTTTCTCGAGAGAAAGGCATGAACGGTTTGCTTGCTGTGTGAGGAAAACTTCTTCTCTCGCATAGCGATTTCTGAACATTCAGGCGTAAAGGGCCGCAGCGCGGTCAAATGCGGGGACACGGGACGCAGCATCGTGTTTGTGCCAACATCTTGTTTATAGAACATGCCGACGTTTTCTATAATGGTGCGTATTATTATAATAAAAGTTCGTCTTTCATTGCTGCAGCATTATTACAGCACGGACAAGGAGACAATTGAGTGTACTTTCTGGTACTTCCATGATTCTGAATTTGCAGGAGTTCAATATACCCGTTGTGTGTCGAAGTGGCCAAAAACGTCTAAAAAAGTGGTGTACTTTGTTTCCTTTCACCCTTGGCTTGGTTAGCCCGCGATAGTTCTAGAATTTACAAATTAACATGAATGCTTTTCCCAATCGTTAAGATTTCTGGGTACGTATCTTGCACTGACATTGAAGTGCTGCGTTAATTATCAGCTTCGAAGGCTCTGTCAGCCCCTATATAATGCCTCAATGGTCACGAATAGCGTCGATTGGTCGCCAACAGGTCGGCAGGACTGTTCGACAAATTTCACCCCCCACAAGGATATACAGGAAATTTCAAAGCCCGTTTTCTTGTTCTCTTGTGGTTCTCTATATATTCAGGACTGTTTCTGGACACTCAATTTCTTGTTTGATGCAAGAGTAGCCCAACCAGTTGAACCAATTTACATAAAGGATTTTCACGTACACAAATGTTGCAGAAATAAGTTTTGTTTTTATCCACAACAACATTTGCAGTGCAATTACAGCGGACAAGGTTGTGTGTTTTTGTAGTGCGCAGTAGTATCTTCCCGAGCGAGTAGAACAAACGAAACACCTTAATGAGTACCACAAGAATAATCGATTAAGGTGTGTTTGTGCGTGTGGGTGTGGATGTGCGTGCGTGGGTTTGTAAAAAGAGAAGATAACCTTGATGTGTAAGTAGAAATGTAAAGGAAGTGGGTGCGGGAAAATGCTAACATGAAAACTTTATGGGCAGAATTCCTGGCGTGGTAACTTTTCACGGGGCAACTTTTCACCGTTAAAAATAAACTAGGGTTAGTTCACTTCACTGGGAATAGGAGGCGTTAGTTGCTTTCTGTACTGTTTTCAAGGTGGAGTTAAGCAGTAGTTGTGTATGTAGGGATGGTGATTCTGCTTTTTTAACCGTGGGGCGTCCTGCCAAATTTCCGCCTAGAAGAAAGGTGTGCACTGCGAAACATAGACGCTCTGACAAATGAACTGTGCGAAACATCAAAACAGTCTAGTATAAATTACCTGGTAATACTGTGACAAGTGGGCCCCTTTAAAAGCAGAGGGTGGACACCGAATTAGGCGTACTCAACTGATATCCTACGCGTTTCCGATTTTTTCGTATTAGCAAGCCTAACACGGCCAACAATTTCTTGAGTGGCCTAGGACTAGGGACGCGTGAATTATTTATCAGAGATCATGTCACCGCATAGGCATGCGGTTTTTCTGCTGGGTATCTTAGGTATTTCGAAGTGTTTTCTGAATGTATTTTACTTCTCTAGCGTAACGACTCTCCTTGCGTATTTGTACGGTCTGCTTCGAACTGGCTGTCTGAAGCTGTAAACGTATATCCTTTAAGTTGTTATAAAATTTTGCTTTACCCATGAAACAGCTGAGCGGCGAAGGTGCCCGTGCGCGATACCTATTCTTTTTGTCAGCACTGAAAGACAAAGCCTGAAAAGGAATGTTTGCGATGTTTAAGTTATCTATTTTCTTTCGAGAATTCTACGGCTTCATTACCATAAATAAAAAAGTCGATACTGACTACAGTTTTGTTTTATTTTGAATAGACTATCAAAATGTCCATGCAATTGCCCTTGTAAAGATTTGTTAAGTGGGGGAATTGTTTTAACTGCTCGGAATTTTACCCAAATTTGTCACGCTGTCTTTGGCAACATTTATGCTACGACATTTTTGAGATGTGCAGGCAATCGTCATGTTCCGAAAATCGGAGCGGTTAGCCGATGAGCGCGCACAAGGAAAGCGAAACAGCAGCACAGGAGGAGGGTCGGTTATTGCCACACGTGAAAACACGCTGGGTATGCGGGTAAGGGTACCAACGGGGGCGATCAGAACGCTGCTGGCGTCGGCGGGGAAGTGGTACGAGCTTCTGAGGGGGCTGTCGAGGGGGCTGGTCAAGGGGCGACGGTCGCGGATGCAACGTTCGACAGAAGGTCTAGCAGCAGATCAGCAGAAGGTTTCAGCACGCTTTTGTCTGCACATTCTTAGAAAGTTGCAAGCACCCCCCTTTGATAAGAGAACAAAATCCTGGTGTACAGCTCCCCAATAACAAATAGACGATACCAATATCTGGTCGCTATGCTGTTCCTAGTGGCCACAATTTGTCTTAGAAGGTCGGCTTTTTAGAAAAGCTAGATGATATCTCCTTTCCAAATATTCATACACCCTCAACTATGGCCAATTGCGCTTCAGTGCGGTGCTGGTTCCATGTTGTCAGTGCTCTCTTGATATTGACTGAGGCGTGTGATGTTTCAAGCACACCTTTCTTGTTGTAAACTTGCTGAAATTGGGGAGTTGAGTTGCAACTCATTGGTAAAAGAAATATTGTGAAAATTTGGCAATAACGTGCTTTACGATTTCAGGATATGAAAGTTCAGTTAAAGCCTCAGGACTTGCATTGCAAGCCACAAGCATCTCTGCAAAAGGCCTATCATGAGTCAAAAGACCGATGGTCTTTTTACGCTCGCTAAATTCTACGAGTGTTTGCGTTTGCGAGAAGCCGCGCTAAGGAAAAGGAAATATCCGCAACAAATATCGTGCGATGAAACCAGAAAAAACAACTAAAAAGTAAACTTTCCTCCAAGTGGCCTTGTCGCAGCGGAAACCGGATCCGGTGGCCATTATTAAATTTCAGGCTTTTAGGACGAAGTGCTACCCCAGAGAATAGCCTCTGGTTGAAATGTGGTTAAAAGTGGCGTGGTAGGGTGCCTTTTCCTGGGGCTCGGTAATACGGCGCTGTCATCAAGACTGATGAGATTTGCTTATCATTATTACATTTGGCGTCGTCACGATATCTAACGCCGGATTCTGTTGTGCCCACAGAGCTGCAATTAGATTAGGCGGCTTTCCTAAAAAAGTGTGGTCAGGCAACACAATTTCCAACCACGAAATAAGTGCGAATATAACCACATCGGCACGAAAGGGGGTAGAGAACGTAATACTAAACAAAGCATTGATGAAATAAATTAGACCATAATATTGTTACGGGTTTTTTGTTCGATATCAATTAGTTATATGTCCCTTTAGTAACTCACAGACCGCAAATTGGTTTGCTTTGATTGATTGTGTAATTTAACGAGCCAACATAGGGGAAGATAACCGCCATAGTGGAGGGTTCCGGGTTCATTATGACCATCTGGGGATCTTTCATCTGCGCCATAATCTGGAACGCACGGGCGTTTTCGCTTTTTTCCTTCATCATAAAAGCGGATGCCGCTGACCCGCGTCGTAATCGGTTTCACAAATGCGCTGAACATTCGCGCCGTTGTTAATATGAAACTGCACAATAATATTTGTTCTTGCAGCCTTATAACTGTATAAAGACTGCATCGTGATCAAGAAGAAAAGTACCCAAAGTACTTTGTGAGAAAAAAATTCAACGCTGGTAACGTGCCGTTATAAGGAACTTATCTTACTTAAGCGGACCGTATTTTATTTCGGAAAACACTTCGATTATGATAGTTGAATATAGCAACAATTTTCTGGCTGGTATATTACGGTAGCAAGAGTAACTATCACTGCACTGACTGGATACAGCTGCGCCGTAGTATCGCAAAAATGTAGTGATTTTTTTTCGCAGTGTCAACGTTACAGTGCAGAAAATGCTTACCTCGGCTTGCGATTCAAAACCAAACTTTTTGCTGAACGCAAAATATTTACCTCGTTAGGAAAACTTTCGCAACACTGTAACCCATTCTATTGGGATCACAGTGATCAGTGGTTTCGGAGGTGGATGGTCACAAAGAGAAGTTATTTTTTGTTTGCTCCCGCAAAGAAGTCTGCTCAATTGCGGAAACTCCAATGCTGGAAAATTCGTGTTACGTTCTTTATTATTCCGTACTTTTGCATATGTGGCATGTCAGGTAATTGGTAGATTAGGATTGCGTTATCGCAGTGTCGGTGCTGAGCGTTGCCCAAAATTTCCATCGACTGCGAATCTAAACCCTACTTCCACAAGGCTGTCCATTAAAAAGGAATGTATTCTGTGTGGAGTTGCGTCATTCTTGACCAACATTCCTTGTTTATCTACCAACAGCAGCGCACCAGTGGGGCTTGGGTGTATTGGAATTCATTCTGGCTCAATGGTTGCTAGCAGCTTTTCTCTACTTGAAGCATTGTCTATTTTTACGGTATTCTGTTCATGCTCTTTTGCCCTCGGGACTCATATCTTCCCCCGAAAAGCTCGTTTCATTCGTCTTCTGCTCGATGTTTTTTATTCATCGCAGGATGCTATTCTTCCTTAGATCCCGTAAATTTAGCCTGTGTCCTCCAACGTTACAGTTTCCTCCCACTGTAAGTGTAACATCAGAATCATATTCTTTCCTCCATCATGACAGGACAGTGACTACCAGCAGTTGAAGGTCCCTGCTTTTTTGTCTACGTTGAATTCGCCCCCTACTCGGTATACAAATACGTGCGCCCCGTCTTTTTGTCCGTGCCTTCGGTATATACAAAGTGTTAGATAATAAAATCAGTGAGTATCCACATAAATTGTCCCGCAACACTTGCCGCTTTAAAAACGCCCCTTCCGTGAAGCCTGCAGGCTTCACGGAAGGGGCGGAAGGCTTCCGCGGTGGAGGAAAATTTATTTCTCTATTTTTGATGAAAAAATCTTTCTGTTACTCACATGTACCCAAAAATTTCAGTGCGTGCCTATTATGACAGTGTTATATCTTTTTTTTAAAAGAGAATTGATCTTAGTTGTCAACTAATATATGCGACAAACGCTACCTACACATGGCAAACACGGACGGTGTGACGACTAATCGTAAAATTATATTTTTCGTTCCTTCTATCTGTACGAGATCAAATGTGTGCACCTGTCGATCGTATTCCCAGAAACCTTAAAACATTTTCCAGAACGTCCTTCTGGTTGTTGTTTTAGTGAATTCTTTCATGGGATATTCGTTAAATTTTCAATCACTACTTTGGGATGAACACACCATCTATCTTACATTTTTGTGACATTTTCGCTGGAAATCTTCCTTGCAACAATTTTATACAGAGATTGTGTCTCTACGTGTCAATTTAACCATAAAATTTAGGAGCGCCAACATATTGTTACATGGCGGCAAGGCAAAGATGAGACGAATATTGCACGATGGTACGCGACCTATTAACATGGATGATCTATGTACAAGTGGTCATCAGAGAGCTGGCACCAGCCAGAGCTCTTCGATGTAGACTGCGGCCACCGCAAGCGCTATCCAAAAAAACAAGCGAATTATTCAAACGGAAAATTTAACGTTATATTTTGTTTAAAAGGCATAATTCTTTATTTTTGTGATTTTATAAGGTATTGATTGCTATCTTAACAACGGTTTTTATTTTGCGATTGTTTCTGCGTCCGCGAAACTGCCTCGACCAATTAGCGCTTGTGCGGGCACTCCGGAACAACATAGACCGGACCTGAACCACTAAATTTGCAGTTATCGTTCAGCCTACAGCATATTGTATGCCAAAACTAATCTAGTACCCGATCAAGGGGCTATAAGTAATAATTTTCAGCTTGCATAAAGCCGTAGAAGCCACTTCTAATTTACCTTTTGCAACCAGAAGACCGAAGAGGACGCGCAGCAGACGACAGTGCTCAAGCGACAGTTCACCCTACGGTGGCATTTCTTTTTGATACTCTTGCTTCGTATGTATGTAAAACACTTGCATAGTTGAACACATTGGGCTCCTTCAGCATAACAAATTTACGTGAGCACTCAACTACCATTTTTCGCATAGGTCGCGGAGCGGCGAAGCAAGTTGTATAGTTTATTTTGTCACCGACAGATGGCGCCACTGTAAAACAAGATCCAAAACAGTGGACCAATCGTGAGGCCACTTTTTGATGCATGGGGCCTATGGGGGGTTTCCCAACTCCTATATCGGGTAACTGTACGGGCCAGCCACCTCCTCTTTGTCGTCTTCGGTGACAGGTTACGGCGCTATGGGGCATTGTCTACATAGATGTGCCTTGACATCAGCCCCCGGTGGATGCCGACCGTCCCTGTCAAGGCAAAGGCAACAGGAAGGGGCGATGCGGATCAGGATTGCGGTGAGAATATGTATAATGAATTCCTTGCCACCACTGATAATAGTGATGGTCGTGATAAGCACCGGTCCCGGAACAGCTGTGACCACTCCCGATCCCACGAGGTGGCGTCCAAATCTCTCGGAGAGGCGCCGGAGATCTGGGCGCGGGAACTTCGTCGGCTCTGTCTCGTTGTGGCTGTCAGTTCGCCTGGTCTCGGTGGGTCTTGGGCTGGGGACACGGGCCTGAGGAATGGTCACGTCCATGGCTGCCCGTCGCTGGGGTGGGCCGACGCTTTGCAATCTCTACTTGTGACACAGTATTTATACCAACGGGCATACTATCGTAGTAAAAAAGGGGCAGGATGAAACCGCTTCATGAGCCGAGACTGGGTGAAGTTCGGGGCCTGGATCGGACTGTACCCCGCACCCTCCCAAAAAGTGTTACGTGGAGGCAAGGCAAAGATGAGACGAATATTGGGCGATAGTACAGTGAAGTATCTACTAGCATGATCTATGTAGAAGCGGTCATCAGAGCGCTCGCACCAGCCACCTCCTCTTCGCCGTCTTTGATGGCAGGTTACGGCGCTATGGGGCATTGTCCACATGAATGTGCCCTAACAATATTGACACAAAAGTGCGGTTGAAAAACGTATCTATAGTGGGTCATCAATTCACAAAATAAAAGAATACTTGAATCTAAAGGATGTAACAAAGAGGACTACCAAGATAAGCGCGTTGTTACTTCTTGTAATTTTCTACCAGGTTTCACAACATTTCATCAAGAATCTAGAACCGCCCAACTCGCCAAGCTTCCCAATCTGCCGCAAACTGATTTTCCAAACGGTGGAAACTGAGCCGCCATAGCATAAATTTCTCCTCGAACCAGAAAATGCTGGAAAACGACATACGCCTAGAAAAACGATAACAAGGGAACTTAAGAAACAGGAAGCCTACATACCGCCAGTACCATGACAAAAATCGCGAAAAGAGCACTAGCACGGCATTATGAAAAACGGCAACATACCACCCAACTCGATCCAAATATTTTATTTGGAAGGCGTGTATGCTTACACAAATCTCCGAGCAACGGCTTCTTGGACCGAAAGTAAATAACCGACTACAAGTTCAATTTTACATACACTGCTTCACGTGTTCTGCTTGAAAGCCCAGAAAGAATACACAATACTTTGAGACTAGAAATCAATGTCAGCTTGCTAGCAAAGCTCAGACGCGAAACTATAGCAGGTATTGGCGGTGAGCGCGAACACAGGCGGCGCTGCGAAGCGCGGCTCCGTGACGTCGGCTTAGGGATTCTCGCATTTGTCGTACGCTTCACTCAGGCTCGCTGTGCCTGCTGTTTCTTTGCGCTCGGTCAACGTCTGATGCTTGTCCGCACCAGAATTGGCGTGCGGGTACCTTTTTATCACAGTAATAGGCTTAAAATCGCATACACTAGCTCCTGGTGTCAGTTAAAGTATAGTTTTGGATACCGCTACGGAAGAAACATTGCCGGCGTCGCCCCATTCCTTGCGAAGCCGGTCCTGTCCGTAGCGCGAAGAGTCGGTGCTAGGCGTCAGCTTCTCAATTAATCAATCTTTCGAACAAAAGGAACAGTCAGCTTCTAATAACCGACAACAGCGAAAATGGAAGACCGAAACAAATTCTAGGCCTTCAGGGCTGTGGGCTTTAGCAGAAGGCATTACGATTCCGGGTGATTATATGTAAGGTAAAACAGTTTTTGCAACCATGCCGAATGCTCGAACGTGTTGTGTCACATCACTTTACGTTGTCAAAGCATGAAAGTTTGCCGACATGCACTATGGGCTGCAAAAACTGTAGGTTGAGTTCCAAATAACCCACTTTGTATACAGGCGCGTGCTGATTTTATATCAGGCATCTAACCAGTATGTACGTTTATTGAGCAAAACGAGTCACCTCTACGTTAAATATACAGTAACACTATGTTTGTTCAGACCTGGAGGGATATTTCGGTACATTTTCCACAACCATATCTTCCCGATAATCGGATATCCGTTATAGGAAAACTGCACTGAAGAGGAGGAGGAGAAGGCCGAGGAGGAGAAAACTTTATTTAACAATTAAATAGAGCTGGTTAGTGGACTGGGTCCTCAGTCCAGGACAAGAGAGTAAAAATAATTTTCTTCAATTCATAGAACGCCATCCCGAGTTGAATAGGATTTGTTCTTTGCGCCTGGAAGGGTTGGAAAACAATAAAGAGCTACTTAGAATTATTCCTCGGTTTCAATTCTCGTAATATATGCAGGTATACTATTTATTGCGTTAGTTAGCGAATATATCATGCCTTCAACACCGTAATCATGTCACCATTGTTCGGTTTGAGAGTCAGTTCGTTATGATAAGGATATGATTACGATAGAAATTCGGAGCATAAAAGCCGCCTTCCAGTACTGTAAACAACGTTGTTTAGGGCGCGATCGCGGTGGTGTAGCACAAACCTTGTCATTGTATTTGCATGTGACTAAACAAAGCACGCTGCGGATATGCACCTTCTTGCACGCAGCCGTAATGAAGGCCAATTTGTGAAGAATTGAATGTATGCCATACAACATGAAGGAAATATCCACACGATCTTTGTGAGCCTCCCAAACATCCCAAAACCTCCTAATAAGACGTTTGTGACGGCGCAGAAAAATTAATGTGTTGGGCAGAAAAAAAAAGCAAGAAACAATAATCTGATACAAGACAACAACAACGAAAGAAATAGAAGAAAGCCGCTGTATTTCCTGCTGTGCGATGCGCGTGTAGGGGCCGCTGCTTGGTACGTAGCATTAGACTGTTGAGTCTTTATAAGAGCATCTAAAAAATACTGCAGGGAAGCCTACGCCTTTTGAATGCTTATCGAGGAGCTCTGATCGCTGATCCTCGCGAATACGCTAGAAAGGACGAGTTACATACGATCTTCTGGCCGATGCTCTGAAGAAAGCTGTTCTCTATCTCCTCGTGTGTTCCAAACTTGGGGGGATACAGCTTGAAATTATTCAGATGCGACTGAAGCTGGAAAAACAACTGACTCACTAGAAACACGCTTTTCAACGCACTACAGCAACAAAGCGTGCGATTTCTAGCACAGGCACTGCTGCCCCTCACAAGCGGAGTGTAGCAGACGACAGCGGCGCGAGTCCCTAAGCCGACGTCTTAGCCAGGGGGCGCCGCTCAAACATCTCACCGCCAATAACGGCCTTTCATCCCCACCAGTCGAATAAATAAAAGAAGGCCCATGTGAAGAGCACCCTAACTGTCTTTCATTCTACCGCTCCTGGATTCTGTTGGGCACGTGCTTCACGGTGTAGCCTGTATAAGTGGCCCCCCTGCCAAGAGTAACAATTTATGCAGATCCTAAACACATACGCCTAAGGTAAAACTCAAGAACCATTTCATTGTTATTATCGACGTAAGTCAACAAACAAAGGCTTGCTCCAGCCTATGACTGACCATGCTTTTTAACGTTCAAACATTTTTTGAAGTCTCCAGCACCTGCCAAATATAAAAACTCTATTCTAGCATCGATGAACGTTCGCGTTATAGGAAAAAAATTGAAGCCAATCAAGTTTCCCGCAGCACCACGTCAGCCGAGAAGTTTACCGCCGAAACACCCAGTCAGCAGTGTGCCAACCATGCATGATCATTTAAACGATGCTTTCCCATGGAAGCGCCCATACAATTCTGTATATTGGTTGTAGATTGGCGGTTTGTGTATATTGGCGGTAGATTTACGAAAAACTATCTTGTTTTTTTAAACTACGTGATGTGTTACTATGACATTACAACTATACATATAAACGAACCTTGTATTTTGTCAGCGTTCCCCTTAACATATGGAGCTTTTTGCCGCGTACTCTGAACACGATCACTGAAGTTTTCCCACGGCCAGCGATATGCAATGCAAAATTGATTGCCATTTGCCCATATGTTACGCTGTTTATAATACGAAACCTTCGATGGCTCGGTGATGGAAAACGTCACGCCAAAAACACTTTGCTGGACGGGCAACTTTCTAGGATGGTGATGATGATCGTGGGTGAAGCGAAAGAAAAAACTCTTCGTGGTCTTAATCGATCCTGAATCCCTTGATCGAAGAACCTGACGTGTATTCAATTGTGAAATTCTAACACGACCAATGCAGTTTGGGTTTGAAGAGGCATGCGGCGATGTGCAGAATTAGACTTAGAAATCATGACGATGACAATATTTGAACGTGAAGCTTTCTTCATGCGAAGTGAAATGGGGAAGGGTACATGTCAAATTTACCGCGTACAAAAGACCAAACTGCGTGTGAGTTCAAGTCAAAACTCGACGATTCACAGTCTTAAGCGTCAATGACTCCAATTGCAAACTCGCACGACAACCAAGGAATACCTCATTGAAAAACTTGTTTTGAACCATCGTCGTGGTTAGACGGAAGGGTGCGTGAGCTTTCGAACTCTCATCCACATTTTACTTCTCACAATTTTCTCTCAAACCATATTCTTTCACTTCGGTGACAAATTTACTTGATACACTGTTTCTTCTTAGAAATAATTACGTTCACTTATCCTCCTACTTTCCGTCGTCTAGAGTTATGCCGTGGGGCCGACCTCGATATTTAAGATCCGCCTTCCTAAGACGCTTTATTTTTAGCGCTCTGTTTTGAGTGAAGGGAAGCCGTTCTTTATACCCATGAAACACTTGTCGAAGACACCAGGTTGCGTTCTCCAAAATCAAGTAAACGGCTTTTTATTCAAAATATTTATAATTATTACGTACTCTTGTTGGACATTTGCAGTCTACTTCTATCTCAAACCATATATTATTTGTAAAAAATGAAAAAGTGAGAACGCTCAGTGGTAGCTGGCAGCCACACGATAATGTTAGTGAACGCCAGGGTGCACTTCATAACTTTCATATAAGCTTCATATTCACGAAAAATTTATTTTGCAAATTTCAGTGAAGACAAGATTGAAATAACCTACTAAGTAGGGCCAGTTGGTTCATTCTGAACATAAAGAGCAATGAACGAATAATAGGAGTGAAGAAAAGAACACAGAAGTTTTCTGTGCTTTCCTTCGCTCCTAGTCCTCGTTTTTGCGTTTTTGTATATTCTGACAAGATAGAATGAACCCATCGTGCCAATAAATGTATTTTGACTAGAACCTTTGAACGGAAATACACAGAGCAATCTCGCCCATGATTCGTGAAAACTGGGGTCTATTCTTGTTTGCCTTATCCAGCCGTGCATTATTAATTACTGCGTTGTAGTGACTACTGTAATTTTGTACCGAATACCTGCAGACCCTTATTATCACTCAATATTGAAAAGATCCCTTTGAAAGCAAAATGGTTCGTTGATAATCATCCCCGCTAAACAAAAGCGACTATTCTTTCTCGCCCGCCATACAAGAAGTTTTATTTTTTGGTGGAGTTTTGCTTGGGATTATGACTGCATAGCTGAACCATTTGTTCATCATGCCTTTATTCTCTAAAACTTTCTTTTTTTTCTGGTTGCACTGCACTCGAAGCTGAGTTTCTACAGCGGCTGCTATGACAGGCAGTATCATGGCGACGGTACATGTGTTTCTATTGGAATCTTTGTTATGTAACGCCACGTCACTGGAAAGTCGTATTTTATACGATGCGCCACACTGAGAGTAAGAAAGCGGGAAGGCACTAGCGTTTTATAGGCACTCGTGACACTTTGCTGCGGCAATATATCGTGCTGTCAATGGTTGTAAGCACCAATTTTACTCCTTCCTCGGAAAACTACCCGTCCTTATCCCCCGCACTGCCCATGACTACATGGTTGGCCTGCAAAAAGGCAGTGGGGCTATAAACAAAAATTGAGAGAAGCAGTTAAAGGGATGGAGCGAACAAAGACACGTACGCTAGAACACATGGCGAGTGTGTGCCCAACAAGCTCGACAAAGCGACATGCGTGCAGCTACGTGGGCCATTTACGGCTTATGTGACGGAACGTTGCCAAAGAAATAAGAAAATATTTCGCGGGTTAGCGTGTCGGCTGAAATTGTCTGCGCAGTTATTTACGGCCCAAAGAAGTTCGCCGGAAACTGCCTAGCTGCGGGACAATCAGCACGATCTCTCAACGCACAACCACGGTGAAACAAGCCACCTTTCAAGACTTTGGAAGTCACTAAAACGTATAGCTATGTTTACTGCTGTTGTAACACGCGAATAAGTAATGTTGAGAAATACACCTATAGGAGGAATGCGTTACTATTCAAACTGCGGGTAACTGAGGAAAGCAGTAATTGCACCAAACCATGAAGTCAGGAAGGTCAGAAGCCGATCAATATCACCCCATGCATTGCGCTGCTGGTAGACGTGAAATTGCTTTCGTTTCGTAAGTGGTGTCCTTGGGTAACAAACAAAGTTCCTTCTGTAATGTGGGAAAGGACTGTAGGTGTCGTATAACGGCACTGAACAGGATAAAAATCGGTTCTGACTATTTTTATATAACCAAATATGTCCACACAATTGAAACCGTCCGCGGATATCAATCCTAAACTTGCATATTGTGGCTTCCCCGAAACCTAACTTTGTAACCTAACTTCATGTAGCACCTGACTGCCAGCAGAGCAGTAATCTTCCGCATAACGCTTACACGATTTGGCTTTTCATTTTTTTTCTTTGCAATAACCTACTTCTCCAAGACAGAGCTGTAACAATGTGCTCATTCTAGAACGTCTGTAATTAAGTGGAAATGGGAACTTTGTGCCCAATTTCTGTCGTTTTGGAAAGTGGGAACCGAATCGGCATGTTAAGTCAGGTATCTAAAACATAACTGCAACTAGCAATTCGCAATTGGAGTTCACATTTATTTACATTAAAAGTAAAACAATTTAGGGTTCTATCCTCCTTTAGATGTCCGCTGTGGTGTCCGAGTGGTGAAGTAGTTGGGCAGCTTTGCCCAAAACCGCTGGTTTGACCCACGCCGTGGCGGCCGCTTTTCTGATTTAGGATAAAGCAAAAAACACTCGTGCGTCGAGATTTCCTCGCACGATATAGATCGCCAAGTAGTTGAACATAATGTAGAGCCCTCCCCTACGGTAGGTCGCACAGCCCAGGTCATTAGGTGGGCGGCCGTGCACAAAAAACCCCTAAGTTCCATATCCCATTCCTTCAAGTGTTTCCTATTCGGCCTAACTTCAGGCTCGGTGTGCTATTGTATTCTCCGTGGTGCTTTAAACATGTCGACATAACTGTTTCGCACGAGCCTAATAGCAGAACACCATGGCTTGATGTACTAGTAACACGTTTGCGTTCAATTTGTGCGTGCCGTTTAGAGGATGCGGGGGACAGATGCTATACAAAGCTACAAAGCTTTGTCTGTTTTTTTCAGCGAACCGCTTTAAATGTTTTGCGCACTGGCTTACAAATTTAACCTGGGCGGGAGTGATACTGGCTATTGTTGCCGGGCCGCACTTCTCATGCGCACCGCTCCGCTGAACAAGAGGCCTCGGGTAGTGAAAAAGACTACCGCCCCATGCAATACCGCAGATATAAGTATGGGTTGGTTATAGGCATATGTTGCGTATTTAGTGGGAAAGCCGTGCATAAGGTTGTGTGTTTAGTGATGGCTATTTTGGCTCCCACCAGTCGCTGATTAACATTAGTAAACTTCTTATGCATTATCACAAAATATCCTTTCCCAAGATTGTCTATAGAAGCTGTATTCAAAACACTCCTCATACAAACAATCTTCCTGTGAAATGTGCTTCATGGTGCAGAGTAAGTGTGCTGGTGAACTCCTCAGGCAACCTATTCTGCAAATACGCCACATTGCTCCTCAGTGTCTGCCATACCATCAATGGTTGTATTTTTATTCCCACATTTTGTACGCTTTTTCAGCTCTTCCTATTACTTTTGCTGCGAGCCTTAGGTATAGTACAACAACAGCCAGCATAGCAGCTATTTGTACGAAGGTTTGTTTCGAAGTAAGGTCGGTGCCCTCCCTTTCCTGTGGACAACTGCTGTCCTTGTTGTGAAATCAAAAAGCAATACCAATGTTACACCCCTGTAGCAGAAAAGGCTTTTATAAACAAGGAGGAATGTTTAGTAATGAAACGTCCGATTTTAGATGTCGTCGCAGAGATATAGGCACGTGCACGTGCGTAGTGAACAAATCTATGAAATGACAAGGAAATCGAACGATTTTTTGCTTGAGAGCCCTGGTTTAGGTCGGCACCTGACATTGTTCGGCGGTGTTTGCTTCGCCTGCAGCGTTTCGTCAGATCTGTGCATATTTAGGCTTATTCTACCAGTTTCATGTCCCCTAGCTTTTTTAACTTGCTGTAGTTTTCAGACTATCCAGCTGAAGCGGCTTCTGAAGGTGAAACAATATTCAGCAGTCCTGCACAACCGCGAAAGAGCATCCTACAAAATGTAAATCTACTTTTCAAAAGTTTACTCCATCGGGCTTCCTCTTGATGCGCGCCACAAGAGTTTTATTAGAGCCAAACTGTAACTGCCAACAAAGTGATGACATAAAGTGTAGATAAAAGTACACGGCAGCTGAGAACGTCTGCATTCGATTGTGAATTTCTGTGCTTCACAGCATATTTTAGCTACAGACTGACATAAGTTACCAGAAGAAATTTGTTGGGTTGAGTTAAATACCGTGTTCTCTTTGGCTTCAACAAACGTTCTCAATGATCTGATTATTTGCCCACCACCACCACCACCACCACCACCACCACCACCACCACCACCACCACCACCATCATCATCATCATCATCATCATCATCCTATCTACGCCCACTGCAGGGCAAAGGCCCCTACCATTATTCTGCAATTACCTCGGTCCTGTGCCAACTGTGACCAATTTATCCCCGCAAGCGTCTTGATCTTATCTGCCCATCTAACTTTCTGCAGCCCCCTGCAACGCTTGCCTTCTCTAGGGATCCCCTCTGTTACCCTTAAAGGGACACTGAAGTGAATTTGTCAAGCTCCCATTTTTGCTTGTACTGCGTAGACTGGCTCAAATTAGCACACTTTTCATAGTTTATCCGGTTGACAAATCGGCAATTATTTTACAAAGCGCGAAAAAAGAAAAACTACCATGCGCGGTTTGCTGCGGCTGCACCAACTAAGGCTGTGACTTTGGGAGGAAGGGGCACCGTGATTGGACAATGCCCAAGGTTAGCAATCAAACAAGTTTCGGTTTCGGTTTTGGTTCTGTAAAACACAATAAATGGCGTTGTTGGATGGGCATTCTCAATATCTGAGTAATCATCGTACCGCGCTTCAATGTTGTCGGCTGTAAAATGCATAAGATAAGCCTCCCAGGACGGCTTGGAATCGTAGCATTCACTAGCCGAGGCCTACGCAGTGCATGAATGCCCTCCGCGTCCCCGGAGACGCTCAAATGCCATGCGCTTTTCCCCTATATTTGGAGCTTGCCTTACTCATGCCTGTATCGTCTGGGTCTGTTGATTCTGGCCTGTGCCCTCTGCCCGCAAGCAGTCGGTGCTTATGGCAACAGCATGCCAACGAGAGCTCGCTAGCGTGCCAGTGCCAGCCTGCGCGTGTTCTGTGAACTAGTTCGCGGAGCAATGAACGTTGCGCCCCAAAAAATGTGAACTCAGTATAGAAAACATCGGCGGAAAACGAAAAAATTAACTTATAAAAAAAAAGAACGTACCCGCGGGGATTCGAACTTGTGACTTGCAAAACACTTGCGCTGAATTAGCTAGCGCTTCAAACCACTCAGCCATGGGCGAGTTTTTTTTTTTTTTCTTTAATGCATGGAAATGTTAGAAAACTTCAAAAGACGAGACACTTAACACACAATTTAAGCACTAACAGACAGTCGAACAAAGATCAAAACTCAGGCAAGCAAACGCACGCATCCAAAAGAGGCAGCCACTCTGGTGGATCACTCTGCGCAGCATAAACGCTCCGCACCAACGCCGCCTGTTCCCGAAAAATGAACTTGGTCGGCCTAGGGGGTTCCGCATGCCGATCAGTCATACGGCACTTCCACAAGCTAAACAATCCTAGGAGAACGAAAACGTCATATGGCACCCGATTAACATCTTCAAATGGCAGGAAGCGAATGGTGTACGGGGTGATGTCGATGTCCTTTTTTAGTGTCCGCTGCAAAACGTCCCAGAAGAACACAGCGTCCCGGCACAACACAAAACAATGATCAATTGTCTCTGGTTGATTACAGAGGCGACAATTGTCCGACCAAGGAATAGACATTCCTTTTTCGCGCAGCCATGTCTTAACTGGGAGTGTGGAAGAATGAAGCTTGAAGAAAAATGTCTTTGCATTTGGCGGGATACACAGGCTCATTACGCGTTTTAAAACATTGCTTTTCTGGTGGCCTAAGTAAGGCTGGCGATAAACAGGCACCGGGAATAGACTTTCAATAAGAGTGTTTGTCATAGTTTTCCTTGGCATGCTGAACAGATATTCCAAGGAAAACCGCGCGGTAAGAAAGTTAAATGACTCCACGACCTCTTTGAGAAATCCCCATGGAGGCTTCGTATTGACCTCGCCCGTAGATACAAGCAAAAAAGGCAAATGGAAACTTATGCGCTGCTGAAGTACAGTCAGTAAAAGTGGGTGATCAACCAATTTGTAGAAGAAAAAACGAGACACAAGTTGGTGCACAAACAAATGCATGAGCCCAACACCCCCTGCCTTTAAAGGAAGAAACAAGTTGTCCCTGCGCATAGGTTCCCATTGAGAGCCCCACACAAATGTTGCAAAAACTCTATGCAGGGCCTGAACCTTTGCTCGCGCACAGTTAAGCACTTGAAGCACATAAAGGAGCTTTGTGGCAAGGAAGACGTTACACACTCTTGCACGTGCAAACACAGAGAGGTCTCGCCCATTCCATGCCTGCGATGCGCGCTTAACTTGTGTGAGCGCTGATGACCAATGAGGCCCTGTGTTCCGTATTTGATGTAACAGCACGCCGAGGTACTGAAGTGGGGCGCTATCCCAAATAATACCAGCGAATGTAGATGGTTTTGTTCCCCATTGTCCGATCCAAAATCCCTTAGTTTTTTCCATATTAACATCCGCTGCAGACACATCGCAGAACTGCTTAGTCACTGTAAGGGCTTCCTGGACACTCCTTTTGTCAGCACAAAAATACGCTATATCATCTGCATAAGCAAGCACCTTAACTTCGCACGATTGTAAGCAAAAACCTTTTACTCTTTGACTCTGCTGAATGCTGAGACAAAGAGGCTCGAGGTACAATGCAAACAGCAATGGTGACAGGGGGCAACCTTGTCTGACAGACGACTTGATCGCAATCGGCTCAGACAGAATACCATTGACGATAAGCTGTGTACTGCACCGATCATAGCACAGCTTGATGCCCTTATATAACACATCACCTAAGTTGACTGCTGCCAGAAGTGCGAATACGAAATCATGAGAAACCCGATCAAAAGCTTTTGCAAGGTCAACTTGTATTAGGGCCATCTGATCTACCGAATCGGACACGCACTCCAAGACAGAACGAGCGATATGAATATTTGTGTGAATACTCCTACCTCGAATACCGCAAGTTTGGTGGGATCCCACTAAACTAGTGATTACAAATTGAAGGCGCCTAGATAAAATTTTTGCAAAATTTTTGTAGTCAACGTTGCAGAGGGAGATTGGTCGGTAACCCTCTACATGCCTTAGTTTTTCTGCATCCGCAGTTTTGGGGATTAGCACCGTGTGTCCTGAATAAAAGGTGGGCGGCAAGATATTATGATCATAGGCAGCCGTAAATACGTCCAAGAGAACTGGAGCAAGGATACCAGAAAACTTTTGATAGAACTCCCCACCAAGGCCATCTGGCCCTGGGGTCTTGTTAGTCTTAAGCGCGGAGATAGCATCCTTAGCTTCCTCCAGTGTAATAGGCCCTGACACCATCATGCACTCGTCCTCTGTAAGCCTGGGAAGTAAGTCAATGAGGGAATGGAACTTTAATTGCTGAGTATAAATTCTGGACCCCCCAAATAACGTGCTGTAATGTGTGTGGAAAGCACTGACTATTTCTTTAGCTTCAGTATACCTAACACCGTTATAGTAAATTTCAATTATCTCCTTTGCAAGTGCGGATTGGCGCTCATCACTAAGACACCGGCGAGAAGGATAACTATCAAAGAATCTTTCAGTTCTGGACCGAATTAAGGCACCATGATACTTTTCAGTTACATATTTTTGCAATTGTCCTTTAACAATCCCAATTTCTTCCAAAGTTGATCCCGCATTGACTGCTTCCAGTTCGTGAAGCGCCACCAATGTACGGGAAAGTTCACGTACATAAAAGCATTTTAAAAACGAAAGCCGAGCTGACTCCTCTATTGCGTCATTCCGAATTTCCTGTTTAAAGAGATCCCATTTTTGATAAAGAGATAGTTCGGGAGTGTTTAGAATATGGTGTAAGCAATCAGATACCCTTTTGCAAAAAATTTCGTCAGCCAGTAGAGAGGTATTAAGTTTCCACAGATCCCATTGAGTCGGCTTGTTACGTGGTCTTGACCTTCCGAAGTAGATTGAGACCATACAGTGGTCAGTAAAAAATATTGGACGTACATTATAGTCCGAAACACCAGAAACTTCCTCTGCTGATATATATATCCTGTCAAGGGGAGCATTTGAACTGCACTGAAAATGAGTAAAGTGCACTGCACTTCCTTTCATCTGACCGACATCAACAAGGCCATGCTCGTGCACTAAATCGGCCAGTGTGGCTGCACTGCGGTCATAGCGCGCAGCTGGCCTTGAACGATCATGCTCACAGCAGACACAGTTGAAATCGCCCATAAAGAGAAGCTTTCGTTGTGTTCGGAGGAACTGCCCCAGCGACAAGAAAAAGGTATCACGGTCTCGACAATTAACTGGTGCATAGAGGCAAATGATACGCCATTCAACACCCCCAAGAACAAGGTCACAGCAAATCAAACGCCCTGAAGTATCTACAGTGCAGGAGAGACAAGAAAACCCTACTTGCTTGCTGATGAAGAGGAAACATCCGCCAGACAAGCCTGAGGAATGAGTGACGCACGCATTATAATGTTCTAAAAAGGGCTCTAATGCGGCCGCTGTGTCCTCATCACGGCAAAGCTTTGTCTCCTGAATAGCGGCGATGCTTACGTCCATCCGTTTTAGGAGACGTAAGAGCTGATACTGTCTTCTCCTGTTCCTGAGTCCTCGCACATTAAGTGTGGCAGCGTGCAATGCCGTGACACTTGCCATCCCGTTGGAGCAGCTTACTTAATTCTTCCTCCAGCTGAACCACCCTTGCGGCTGGCCTTGGACAATTGAGGCATAACTTGCTTCTTGGAGCCGGCCAGCGGCACGCCTCCACTAACCCCGGTGGCCATGTCGGCATGGTCCAAAACAGTGGACGCCTGCTTTTTGCCGGCACTGGATGCTTTGTTTTCGCTGTCAGCTGGAGCTGGTCGTTTTATCGGTCCACTGCTGGCACCCGAAACGTCCTCAGGCAGTACCGAGGCATCCGCCCACGATGGGTATGAAACATCGCCATCGTCGATATCCCCAGAAGACATGTCGCTGCGATCGCTATCGCTTGCCGGAAGGGGCACTACAGTGTGGTCGTCACCCACCGCGTCATTTGGAGGCAGTAGATGCGTGTCCATTTGCTCTTCCTTCTGCTGGTCGCATGACGTTGCCTTAGACTGGCTGTGATGGGCGAGCGCCGCCGACGTTGGAAATATAAGGTATATAGTGTATAACCAGTTTACACTTTTATTTAGTTTTAGCATTCTAAGCAGCTTAGGTGACTATTCGTTGTTTTGCGCTCGTGCAGTAAGCATCCCCCAAGTTTCCACAATATCTCACGTCTAGCAATTGCATTTCTTAGACGGAAAAGCGTTCGCAGATGCGTAGTCGTGCTGCTGGCCGCTGTGCTTGTTCGCCCAACGCAAAAAAGTGCTTCCCGCACCCTAGTTTTACGCTGTACGGTAAAAATATCAGTCGATTTTATTTCCTTAGTACATCTATAGACTTTGCTGACTCTTCTACCGCCTTCAAGAGGCCTTATATTTTCCTTCTGGCGTGCCAGTCCGCGAAGCATCGCATGTGCGCTTGTGCGCTTGTGCAGCACTTGTGTGAAGCGACCTTGACTTGGAGCTAGATACAGTGTACAAACTAACCAAGTAAAGAAAGGCACATTCTTCCATTCACAAACGTGTCCTGGCATCGTTTCAACTGAGCGAACGAATTGCGACGACCCGTCGGCGGCTGCGGACGAAACCCTGGGCCGACTGACTCTGTCTGAAGGCCGGGGAGGAACCGTGCAGTAGCGCTGCCAATTGCGAGCTCGGCTCCTCCCGACGTCACACGAAAACGTCATAGAAAATGGGCGAGCGGAAAGATAGAAGGACAGCATTTTCGAATTAATTTTTCTACTAAATTAATTCGCGTAAACGCGCCCAGAGTGGTGGAAACATGGCCTGGGGACACCGGACTACAATTTGCGCTAGTAATCACGCAATGTTTACATATCACTTCAGTGTCGCTTTAATGACCAGCGGTTATCGTGCCTTCGCATTACATGCCCTGCCCACTTCCATTTGTTTTTCTTAATATCTACTAATATGTCCTGAACACGTGTTTGTTCCCTGACCCTCTCCGCTCGCGTCTTGTCCCTTAGTGTTACACCTATCATTTTCCGCTCCATTACACGCTGAGTCGTTCTCAATTTAAGTTGAATCCTCTTAGTGAGCCATCCAGGTTTCTGCCCCGTAGGTGAGTACCGGTAAGATGCAGCTGCCATACACTTTCTTCTTCAGCGACAATGGTAGGCTGCTATTCATTATCTCAGAATGTCAGCCATATGCACCCCACCCAATCCTTATCCTTCTAATTATCTCTGCCTCATGGTTGGGATCTGGGGTCACAACTTGTCCTAAGTAGATATATTCGCTTACCACTTTCACTTCCTCGCCACCTACCTGAAACCGCTGTGCTGACCCGAGGTTATTGATCATTACTTTAGTTTTCTGCATATTAATTTTCAGGCCCACGGTTCTACTCTGTTCGTCCAGTGCGGAAAGCATGCTTTGCAATTTGTCCCCCGAGTTACTTAGCAAAGCAACGTCATCAGCAAATCTGAGGTTACTGAGGTATGCTCCATTAGCCCTTACTCCCACCTGTTCCCAATCCAACGTTCTGAATACTTCTTGTAAACATGCTGTGAATAACATTGGAGAGATTGTGTCTCCGTGTCTGACACCCTTCCTTATAGGTAGTTTACTGCTCTCCTTATGGAGGATAATGGTAGCTGTGGACCTATTGTAGATAACTTCTAGTATTCTAGCGTAATGCTCATCTACCCCATGGTTCCGTAATGCCTGAATGACTGCTAGTGTTTCGGCCGAGTCTAATGCTTTCTCATAATATATGAAGGCTATATATAGGGGTTCAGTATACTCAGCGCACTGCTCTATCACTTGATTGATCGTGTGAATATGGTATATTGTTGAATAGCCTTTACGAAACCCTGCTTGCTCTTCAGGCTGACTGAAATCTAAGGTTGCAGAAATTCTGTTAGCGATTACATTGGTAAGTAGCTTGTAGACGACTGACAGTAAGCTGATCAGCCTGTAATTTTTCAAGTTCTTCATGTCCCCTTTCTTATGGATTAGGATGATGTTCGTGTTCTTCCATGATTCCGGTACACTTGCGGTCATTAGGCATTGCGTATACAGGTTTGCCAGTTTTTCAAGTACAATTTCTCCGCCATACTTCAAGAGGTCTGCTGTTATCTGATCCTCCCCAGGTGCTTTGCCCCCTTTAATTTCTTTCAAAGCTTTCCTTACTTCTTCGGCCGTTACTGGTGGGATGTCTATCTCCTCTGAACTACTGTCTCGTTCGGCATTATCCTGGATGTCCCGGCTACTGTACAGGTCCCTATAGAACTCCTCGGCCACTGTGACTATTTTATCTCTATTTGTGATGACATTGCCTTGCTTATCTTTAAGTCCATGCATCTGATTTTTCCCCGCGCCAAGACGCCTCTACACTGCTTTCAGCCTACCTCCGTTCTTTACAGCGTATTCGATCCTCTCCATATTATACTTCCGTATGTCAGCTGTCTTACGCTCATTGATTAACTTCGAAAGCTCCGCTAGTTCTATTCTCTCAGCTGCGGTAGAGATTGTCATGGTTTGCCGTTTCCTAATTAGTTCTTTCGTCTCCTGTGAAAGTTTACCAGTATCCTGTGTAGCCATAGTGTCCCCGACTTCTACTGCACGCTCTGTGATAATGAGTGTAAGGTTGTCGCTGGCTTCCTGTGTCGTCAGCTCGGCTTCATCGTTAAGAGCTGAAATATCGGTTCTGCAGCATGATCCTGAATTCTTCTGCTTTACATCTTACTGTTAGCTCATTTATCGGCTTCTTTCGTACTAGGTTGTTGTGGTCCCTCGTCAAATCTAGCCTAATTCGAGGTCTTACCTTACGGTGGTCACTACACCTTACCTTTCCGAGCACTTCCACATCCTGCACGAAGCCAGGGTTATCGGATAATAAGAAGTCTAATTTTTATGCTCTCCATTTGGCCTCCTTCAGGTCTACTTCCGACTCGCCCGTTTACAGAAGAACGTATTCATTATGCGTACGTTATTCCCTTCTGCAGACTCAACTAGTATGTCCCCCTGCTATTTCTACAGCCCAGACCATAGTTCCCAACTGCCTTGTCTCCAGCCTGATTCTTGCCTACTTTATTTATTTATTTGTTTATTTATTTATTCCAAATACCTACAGCGCCCGTTGGGCATTGAAGTCCCCCATAACTATGGTATACTGTGTTTTTACTTTAGCCATTGCCGATTTTACATCTTCATGGAAGCGTTCCACTACTTGGTCGTCGTGGCTGGATGTGGGCGCGTAGACCTGCACAACCTTGAGCTTGTACCTCTTATTAAGCCTAATTACAAGACCTGCTGCCCTTTCGTAATGCTATAGTGTTCTTCTATGTTGCCGGCTATGCTTTCATTGACTAGAAATCCCACTCCCAGTTCCCTTGGGTCCTCTAGACCCCGGTAACATAGGACGTGTCCATTTTGCAGCACCGTAAATGCTTCGCCTGCCCTCCTAACCTCGCTAAGCCCTATTACATCCCATTTAATTCCCTCTAATTCATCGAACAACAGCTCTAGACTCGCTTAGCTAGATAAGGTTCGCGCGTTAAACGTTGCCAGGTTCAGATTTCATTGGCGGCCTGTCCGGATCCAGGGATTCTTAGCACCCTCTGCTGCGTCACCGGTCTGACCGTCGCCGTGGTCAGTTGCTTCGCAGCCGCTGGGACGGAGGGCCCACGGTAATTGGCGTATTCATGGGACGTTTTGGCCGTTATTACACCAGGGTGGCCAATCCTGCTCTGGTGAGGGAGTGCATTACCGGCAATTGTCACCGGGGTGAGGCAGCGCCCCAAGACCCTTTGTGCAATTCCATCAATACGCGGTTTTTCTTTTTTTTAAACCGGTGGGAATTGTTCGGCACCGGGATTCGAACCACGGTCCTTCTGCACGCGTGGCGAAAGCTCTACCTCTACGCCATCACTGCCCTCTGCGCCATCTACCCCTGCCATCTAGCATCTACGCCATCTACCTCTGCGCCATCGTATATTTGCCTATGTTATCGCATTATTTTCACAACTATTTAAACGCTACATAAACCTGAGAGCTTACATATGAGGTTTTTTGTTCAAAATCGGTGATATGAACAAATCGAAATTAAGCCAGAGAAAACTGCCGTGATGAAAAAAACTCGGAAACGGTCCCACAGGAAAAAAGTGGCTGAAAAATAGGTGAGATTACGCTCTAATAACGTGTACTCAGATCGTAGTTTGTATAAAAAATGAGCCAGATCCTGCTGTGGCGCGTATAAAAATGAGCCTAATCCATTCGCTATATGGGACTTCCCTTTTGGCGTGAATGCTAGGACTGTTTCGTGGTTGTTTTCAGAAGTTTTTCTTCTTGTCAGAGCTGGCCTACTATAAATTTAGACAGCAATTGAGAGCTCGGTGAGATATCCCCATACGTCAAAGACAAAGCGAAACGAAGGAGAAGTGAATGAAATCAGAAAGAAAGTTATAAAACAGTCGTTTCATCTTGAATCCCCCATTCCTAAGAAGTAAATCTTGTTGTTATTATTTTTACTCTCATATTTAACATTTTGTACTTCAATATTTAGCCGCCACTTAGAAACCCTGGTAAATACCCGCTCTGTACGGGCGAAGAAGATATAATCAGCCTTTTCTAATGCGTTTTGGAAATTTATAGCAAGGAAATGAACATCTTGCTAAGTTCGTGATGGCTTGCTTACTTCAGGGCTTCAGAAAAAAAAAATTATCCTACTGAAGAATTCAAAAATGTCTGCTAATTCTGCCAAGCAGACTCCTCTGCTAGTCATGTATTGTTTTACTGTTCCTGAAGCCCCGTTGCATATGTTTATAGCCTTTTCCACTAAAACTGCAATGTACCATTTTTAAGCGCCCGTTTTCAGAAATGTTTTATAGGAGTTCCAGCAGTAATGTTTCAATTCAGTACGAGCCAAATCCGAACTTATCTTTCTGATATTGTTCAAGTTCATCGCATACTTTAAATTCATTCTGGCCATAACATTGCCCTAGCCGACAAGTAAAACATCCCATATAAGAGCATTGACAACGTTGGATTTAAGTCAGGTAACAACTCGTTTTTCCCAAATTCGCTTTAGGTGGATTTGGCACATTTCACAAAAAAGGAAAAGCCTCATGTATTTTTATACGCGAAAAGTCTTCGTTAAAACTGTCATACTCACTCCTATTTCCAATTGATTTATGATGCCTTCAAGAAAAACAAGTTTGAGGCATTGTGCATATAGTTTTTTTCAGTTTGTCTTACATATAAAATCTATGGTCGGACGGAAGCCCGTCTGTCCGGGGTGCGTCATAATACAATAGAGAATAGAAATACCGACCAAAAAATATCTTTCGTAAAATAAAAGACGTTTCGGCTCCCGCATGGGAGACGTCTTAACATTTCTTGCACCTAATGAAGTAGACGTTAGCTATTAATCGACGAAACTAGGTATGCATTTTCCTTAGGAGGTGAGGTCGTTTATTATTATTTTTTACGGTAAGGCCTCTTTCACCCTTTATATTAGCGTACGTAACACGCCATGCAACACGACAGCACAATCTGAGACAAATTCATACTGATGATTTTAGTACAAGCAAAATAAAACCCCCGCACACATTGCACATGTAGAAAAAAACACGTTTTTTAGCAAAGCAAAGTAGCTTGGTAGTGATTTTCAATGGTGAGTCACCTATCTATTTTGTATCTACTCAGCAACTATCATTAGTTTTGAAACAATATTCCACCTCCTGAAACAAATTTAAAACGAACTTCTACCTCTAACGAATGACAACCTGTAGCAGCGGATAAAAGCTTCATTCAAACTTCTTGTGCCAATATTTTGTGCCGTACGCTGTTGACCATAAAGTTCTTTCAATTTGGTATCGGGTCAAGAAGCTGGAGTCACTTCCTGAATGACGGTCGGATGTAAAAGCCAGAAGTTTCTGTTGATATAGTCGCGAGACGGTTAAGTAGAGAAGATAAAGATAGCCACGGCTATGTGCTGTTCAGGCTTATTTTAGAAGAGGACGACAACCGCTTTGAGCTACGGGTCCGTACGCTCTCCCACTGGCGTTGTTCAACATTGTAAACAGTGTGAATACCTCAAATTGTCTTGCTTCTGCCTCGTAACATATTCGTGAATTGTGCGGGTTCATCCACATCCTCGCACAAGATGGTGTCCTGTGCGAGCACCCCCATTTTACTGTCCAATATGCCTAACAACGACCCTGCTCCAGGCACTGACGTTCCCCCGTTGTTTAGTCTCACCACCGAGAGCCTGGGACATCTACCGGCACCGATGCAGTCGACGCTGATGAGTGGATTCATATGTATGAGAAGGTAATCAGCCTTCAGAGATGTGATCCCACATTGATGATTGCCTATACTATGTTTTTCCTCAAAGGTGTGGCCCGGAACTCGTTCTCGCTAAGCACACGCTCGCTAAACACACCATCGAGCCCTCGCGCACCCCTTGGCCAGGACGCCACGTATCCCGAAGAGATGGGAGCGTGGATACGCTCCGAAGACCCGAAGACACAAAGAAGGGCCATCCAGCGGCTTGAGGAAGCTTTGGCGAAGCAGCGGAGAAAGGGAGCCGACGACCCGTCTAACGGGCGCGGAGGCACCCGAGTACCTGTCGCCTAGTTGGAGCACAACATCCTCGAGGTCTAGGCTCTGGGACTATCGGACTCTAATAGCCGTAGTCTTAAGATAGGGAACATCCGCGCCCTGCGAGGCCGGGGACTTCCCACACGCCGGATGTGTAAATAAATGTTATTTCTCTCTCTCTTGGGAGTCACTGGTATTACTGTTTCAAAATAATGATGATGAGTGTAGTTTTTGTGCGAATTATTGTCACTTGAACCACATAAAGGAAAAAGTCGTGTAACATCTTCCCCGAATTAACGACGCACGTGATTGTATCTACAACGCCAACTATTTTCCTTCCATCAATATTCGTTCTGGTTATTGAAAATCGAAGTGGATGAAATGGGTTGAAAGAAAACCGTATTTATTCAACCGGATTGACTTTACCAATTTCAGGTAATGCCTTTCAGTCTATGCAACGCTACAGCCACGTTCTAGAGAGTGATGGATACTCTCTTACGTGACCTTAAATAGGCCACCTGCTTGTGCTACCTCAATAACGTCATTGTTTTCTCTCCGACCAATAAAACGCATTTCCAACGTCCGTCAATGGTCGTTTCAGTTTTTCGCTTACACAGGTCTTCAACTTATTCCACCCAAGCACTGATTCGTCCAACGTCCACTTCGAATTCCCGGTCACGTTATGGATGCCCCGGCATTCAACCCGATCCAGCTAAAAAAACACCCAGTACTAACCTTTCCCCCTGCGGCAAACCGCATAAGATATCACAAGCTATCTTTGGCTACGCCCCTTTTCACGCTTATTGACGGCCTCACTACTACAACTATTCTCGTCTACTTCGACGTTTCTTCTCCAACCGAGCTACGCACTGACGCCTGTGGCCAAGGAAGAGGAGCGGTCTTAGTACAGCACCAGAATAGAGAAGTCCGCGTGATTGCGTACGCCAGCGGCCTCCTTTATTCGCTAAGCGCAAATAAACCATCAGTTGTCCTCGCAATATCTGACCTTTCTGTAAGTCACTTTGTCAGGAAAATCAAGAAAACGCCCATTGAGCAGAAAAGCGACCATTTCGCGTCTATGGCATGTGCGATGCAAAACAAAATCCCTATTTCGTATTTGCCGCGCTTTCGAGGCGCTTTTTCAAAGAAAGTGCTACGAGTTGTGCCGCGCCTCTGCCAGATGGCGCCACGGGTCCCGCGACCGAGAGAACACGCAGTGAAACATCCCCCTCACGAGGGGCACGATCAAATGCAGAGCATTTCCGGGGACGCACGACGTTAAGTAGTTTGCGTTACGTTAATGCTGTTGCACTTGTGGCAACTGCGCAGAGCGCTCGTGAGCAGTAATTTGAATGAGTCAACGATATAAGGCGCGTTTGTAGCGTCCCATTCTGTGTCGGCTTTGTGGCGCAGTGGGTAGAGCACCATGTACATTGCGTTCCGCCCGCAGGGTCGAGGGATCGAAACTTGGAGCCGGATAGTATCTTCTTTTATATAGTGTAGGGGGAGGGGTGCGGACAACGACGGTGCGGACTACGACGGGACAACGCGGGTGACATCGTGAGTTACTGAAATGCTCTGCATTTAAAATTCACCAACCGAACGCGAGTGTCTTGCCTTGGTGTGGGCTGTGCCGAACTTCCGTCCGTATCGCTTTGGCAGTACGTTTTCTGTCGTTACAGATCACCACGCCCCGTGCTGCCTGCTAACCCTTAAAGATCCCACGGGCCGTCTTGGCCATTGGGCTTTCCGTTTACAAGAATACGGGTTTTTAGTCGCGTGCGAATCAGGACAGTTCCATCGCGATGCCGACTGTTTACTTCGTTACCCCGCAGATCCTCCACACGTCCTTTTGTATGGTATAAACGAATGTGTTTTTGCATTTCCAGACTGCTGCAGATCGGGACCAAACAATACCGGGATACCTTCCTAAATTTAATCATCCATCGCCTCCGCAACACTGCCCTGATCGCAAATCCTGCAACTCCGTGCTGCAGGACGGTGTCCTGTTAGGTCATAACTTTCATTATGGTGACCAAGAACTGTTGTCATTGATACCCCTGATTTGTGCTCCATCCACCTTGAACGAATTCATGACCATCGACTTCCTAATCACCTTGGTGTTAGGTGCACATACGCCCCCGTACGACGCCGTTTCTTTTGGCCTGGCTTCTACCGTTCGGTCAAGAAGTATGCTCAAGCTTGCGACCAGTTCCAACGGTGAGAAGTTAAAAGCAAATGGCCCGTTCTACTCCTTCATCTCCTAACTATTCCTCACGAACCATTTGTCCGCGTCCGTGTCGACCTCCTGGTGCCTTTCCCAGTATCCACTTCTGGCAGCAAGTGGGTTGCTGTTGCAACAAATCACGCGACAACCTACGCCATAGCGCGGGCCGCACCCACAATCTTGCAATCAATGTAGCTAACATCATTCTTTATTACGTCGTTCTGCATCATGGGCACCTGGCAGGTTTTGAACCACCGGGACCGCAATTTCCTCTCTAACGTCAGTGCGGAACTTTCTTCATTCCTGTTCTAAGCATAAACGAACCGGCTCACAGAACACCAAAAGCGCACGTGGGTCAATATGATTTTTATGCACGTTTTGTCTAAACACCAGGATTTGGACGCCCCTTTCTGATTTGTCACCTGCAAATATAAAATTCGTACCACTAAGAAACCACCACTCTACCACTTCATTTTTGGGCGGAAACCCGCTGTACGTTTGGACAACCTGGTCGTGTCTGCCGCAGCTCCTCCTAGTTAGTACGCCAGCGGTGACATCACCGGCATCATCTCGTTCGTGAGATCACTCGTACACGTCTCACTTCGTTCTAAGCGCACCAAAAGTCTCTCTATACTCGCCACCACACCCATGACCAGCTCCAGCCAAGTCCATTTGTGCTACTGTGTTCACCCAAACATCATGCAGAACTCTTTGCAAAATTACATTCTCCCAAAATCGGCGCCTATAGTGTTTTGCGCCAAGTCACCAAAGTTGCGAAATCCCGCCACACCCACCTCCTCTACCCAGCCTCGGGGGGACCTTGTTCGCGTGCCCCGGCTTAAGCCCTACCACACAAATATTTGCATGTTATTTCCCCAAATGCCGTGATGGCGCCTTCCCGCCAGGGGGGGTTGTTTACCCGACAGTAAAGTTAAGAAGTCGAGGACAGCTGTGGCTATTTGCGGCTTATAAAGAAAACGACGAGGCGCCAAGACCCGTTCTGAAGAGTGCTTTAATGGAACTTGATCATAATGATGATGATGGGACGAGGGAGGCGAGGCGTCATCTTTTTTAACATCCTCCCCCGAGCGAAAATGGATGCAAGTTTCACACTTGTTTACAGTCCATGGGGGAAATCAGTCCAGTTGACAAGCAACGTTATTGATGTCCGTAGAGGCAAGCAGTTTGAGTGCCTCGCCAGCTCTGCTTCCACCAATGATAAGGATGCTTCTTTGCCTGCCGCTGCACAGGACGTCTTCTTTTGAGAGTCGCCGTTGAACTAGTTCCGTAAAAACTAGTACGCAGACCAATTCTTCCTACGCTGGTTTCGGGTTCACAGCTCTTCGTTCACCAGTCTGTATCGTTGTGTTCCTCCGATAATTTTGCCTTCTCCGTATCCGCTTGGAGGATACCTGGTGGACTTCTTTGGTATCAAAGGTATTATTTCCCTTTTTTTCGATTTCACCTTGAGCTGTTCATGACTGGGTACATCATCTTCATCTTGGCCATCCGAATTATCTGGTGCCGGTTGCATCGTAAATCTGTTCCCTTGTATAGCAAAACATTTCTACGTTTACCTTTTTTCCGTATGATTTCCTTAAAAGGACAGGTAGCGTTCGTTCCATTTGATGCCCGATCTCCTCCAGTCAACTTGTTACGATTATTTTCGGGACCCGCATGTCTCACTTCACTTATGATTATGACTCCTGTTTCGCCTGCGCAGAGTATGTAAGTTGGATAGCGTTTGGTAACTTATGCGCAGAAATCAAGACGGCTGCTGTCTACCGGCGATATGTCTTGCCAATTCATTTCTGGCCTCCACTGGTCGTGTTGGTGTCCTTCGGCTACGAGGATATTGCTTCCGTTCAAAGTTTCCTTATTTTCTGTAACAATCTTTTTTGGTTTCGGCCCGGTGTGGGATCTGATCTAATTCGAATTCTGGTGGATCTAAAGACAGGTTGCCGATTAGTTCTGACATCGGTGATCTTCATTTATAGCTTAACCTTTGCCGATATCACGGTGACTTCGAAGTGAAATGCTTCAAACATTACAGATTCCAATTTCTTAATGTCCACAGTAGTTTCTAATTCTCTGTTAATCTCCGTCAAGTATTCGTTTTGTTCAGTCAGAGTTTTTAGAAGATAAATTAACTCACCAATAGGTGGTTCATCCCCGTGAAGAGTCTTTAGCCTTGCCAATCACACCTGTCAGTTGCTTCTGGACAATCCGCTTCCTTTCGTAGAGAGCCTCCATGGTCCAGTCCAGCGTCCCAGACGTCGATAGGTATGGGGATCGGGCTTACGGGGCAAAGACCGGCGCGATCATTCCGGCAAGTACGCAGCCGTGAAGGCGCATCTCCTGTGTGTTGGCAAAGACGCATCAGTACGGTGTCCGGTTGATTCCTTCTTCTTCTTCATTTCCGAGACGCGTTACTCACGTTCAACGAAGTAGTCACACACTACCAACTTACGCGAAGAACACTTCTGCTGGCCCACCCTGCTCTCACACACCCAAAGTCAGCAGCCTTTAGAATGCTTCAGACCGGTACCTTCCCAACCAGGAGCCGGTTTAGCTTATTTCACCCGGACATTGACCCTCACTGTCCTCTCTGCGACGCAGCTTACTGTAACTCAGACCATATGCTATGGCAGTGCCCGGCGTTACAAGAGGACGCCGAACTCATCGCAGAGGAAGAATGGATACACACAACTCCGGGCTGTCCAGAAGGCCTGCGTTAGGGCGGAGGTCTTAAACCTCCCGCCACCCGCGCAGATGCGGCCCGCGTCTACTTTGGACGGTCCTCTGGGCCGCTAGGTTAGACCTTCCGGACCGAATAAAGTTCAATGTCTGTTTGTCTTCTTCATTTGTCCCTAAGCTTTCTCAACGGGTTCACTGAAACGGCGGCTTCTTTCGTGTTTCCTAGAGGTGAGAAGGCGGTCACAAGTGAAGCCGAAAACCGCTTGGGGTGGCTCACTTCTGGAGCTTCTTTGGTTCTAGGTTTCTTGCACCAAAAATGTGGAAAAAGGCACAAGCCGCCAAGACCCGTTCTGAAGGGTGCTGTAGTGGAACGTGCTGATGATGATGATAGGCACGACCAGGGGAGGCGTCATCTTTTTCAACATCCTCCCCCGCATGAAGATGGCTACAAACTTTCACACGGTGCTAGCGTCCGTGGCCGTAAAGCAGTTGAGGTGACAGGCATCAAGAATTTGTATCTGTTGAAGGAAGCAGAGTGGGGGACATCGCCGCTTCTGCTTCCACCGATGAAATCGACGCTTGTGAGCCTGCCGAAGCGTAGAACTCTGGTATCGATGAGCAGCTGCTGAGCCTTTTGAGTAGACGAGAGCCCTTGAATCTACGAACTCACCACTGCTTGTGGATCCAAAACACTTCGTTCGCCGGCAGGCTTTCCCGTTCTTCAAAGAAGTTCGCGTTGTTTCCAACGCCTATATAGGCCTCCGCAGTTCTTTTGAATCGAACGCATTGTTTCCTTTTGACTTCCCTTTCACTTAACTCTCTCTGTCGTCCTGGGGATGTTCGCGACTCGGCGTATGCTCTGCATCTTGCCATACCGCATTCATTGGTGCCGCTTGCATTTTGTATGTGCCACGTTGCGGAGCAAACCACTAGTAGATTTATTGTATATCGGCGTGGTTGTTCCTTCTCGGCCTTTCTGGCGACATTTCAGGAGTTTGTTGCAATCTCTTACTTTAGGTAATATAAATATATTCGGACGCGGACCCTGAAATCTGTAATCGGCGAGTACCGTTAGTCAAGCCCCCCAGGCGCTGCTCATACTGGGGAAAAAGGTATTCTGGTGCTGGCGGTGCCATCGGCTCCTCTCTCTGGTGGTCGCGCGGAGAAGAATCCAGAACGGTTTCGCGCGGCATCGGTACGGGCGTGCGGGATATTGTGGGTCTGTGATTGGATCCCAACATTTGGGATTTGAGCTCCCTAGAAGGACTGTAGGGGCTTTTGCATGAACAAAAAGGTGGTGTTGCGAGCCGCCGAGTGTCGCTGTCGGGTAACTTGTGTCGCTCTTGGGGTTGCGGTTAGACTTGTTTCTGTTGCTGTGGCTGTTGCTAGTCCAGCATCCCAACTTGTACTCATCATGTAAACACGTGTATAAAGTTTTGTTCTTCATCAGCAAACATCGGTCTCTTGATCAACGTTTTTCGGTCACTAGTCACGCTACCAAGATGGATTCCCGAACCTGAGAACCACAATAACTTGTGGCAGCGGTGGGATTGGAACACTCCGAGTACCAACAGCTGGTGAGTGCGGGGGGATCTGACCACCAACGTCACAATAAAAAAACTGCGTCATAAGTTGGATTACACCATCCGACTCCTATCGCTGGTTTTTTTCAATTTCTGGAGATCGGATACTTTACCTGCTGCATTTCTCATTCTTGGTTTCTGATAAATAACGGTGGAGTCGTCAACGGTTTTTTCGCTTGCTCTAGGCTGTCTTTATTCAGAAAAACTTCACTTTGCTCTGAGCAGTTATTGTCCGTTAGATGGTACGAAGTATTTGCGGTAGAGCACCCAAGACAGCCGTTCTTTATTGGCAATATATCTTGCAAATTAAAGGCTGGATTTTAGTGGCATCTGTGATTTGGGGCCAAGGGTATTTTTTCCATTCGCTGTTTCCTTATTTTCCGTATTTATATCTTCATCCTTTCGTTGCTCTTGTAGCTCTGGCCAAATTCGGGCATTGACAGGTGCTATGCGAGCTTGTCGGTTAGTTCTGGCATGGGTGATCATCATTTATTGTTTAACTCTTAAAGAAATTACCCTGCCTTCAAATAAAAGGTGTGAGACATCTCCAGTTCGAGCTTTTCTATGTCCACGATATTTTCTATTTCTCGGTTAACATTGTCCCGGCAATCACTTTGGTAAGTAAATAGTCTTGAACGATCAGTTATTTCATATATAGGTGGTAGCCTGATGCGTAGAGTGTTTTCAGCATGGATTATTGTATCTTTTAGTCGCTCGCGGACGATCTGCCGTCTTTCAATGAGGGCCTCCGCGGTTCAGCGCAGCGTCACGGACGTCAATATGGCTCGCGATCAGACTCACGTGACAGAAGTCGACGTCGTCATACCGGGAAAATCGGCAAAGGTACAGTCCGTATGGGTCCGGCTAGTTTCGTCTTCTTTAGCTGACCCAACCTTTCTCAGCGGGTTCCCTGAAACAGCGGCTTCATTTCTGTTCCCCAGAAGTGAGAAGGCGATCACAAGTTAAGCCGAAATCCTCTTGGTGTGGCTCACCTCTGGAGTTCCCTTGGTCTCCGGTTTTTTGCCCCAACATTTGGAGAAAGAGACGAGCCACACAGACCCTTCCCGATGAATAGTTTAATTAAGCATGGTCTTGATAGTGACAATGAGCACAGGCGAGGCGAGGCGGCATCGTTTTGAAGACGGCTTCGGCTTTACTTTCGAAGATGGCGACAAACGGTTTCAGCGAGTGGTGTACATGCTCTCCCGCTGGCATTGTTCAGCACTGTGTACAGTGTGGATGCATTGTATTTATTTGCTTCTCTCTGGTAACAAAAATGTTCTAACTAAATGGCACCTACGGCCAATATATTGCAGCGCACAGGTTTCTAATATTGAGTGCATAAATATGCATTAAACTGAACCAAACGATCACACAATCAAAATAAGAATAAAGAGAGACCATTGTTATCGAGAATATTTTTTTTCGAAAGGTTTTCATTGCATTTTTTCAAGCACGAAAAAAACTGATTTTACGTGAACACATGAAAATGCAACAGCTCATGTCCGGTTTGCCCCATTCTATTTCAATTAGTTTTAAGGCTGTGACATGCTGATAAAAATAATTTTATGCTTAGTCTTAGCGCACTGCCAAGTAAAAGCCCCGAACTATAAAAACAAGGCTTGTCAGATCTAAAACAGCTTTATGATGGGACCTCTAGCAGCTGTAGCTAGCCCCAAACTGGAGACCACCTCATAGAAGCGCTTGCACGATGGTAGAGAATGGCCGATACCTTGAAGTGATGGCCACCTTCATTATACGGGCGATGTTTGGCGCCATTGCGTATTCAGTGGTGACATTTTGTTATCAGGTCTTATGCCTGTGCACCAATTTTTGCATACTTACAATACCACATCCAGGCTTGGCTGCGGAAACAGCTGTTGAGCAGGCGTTGTCACGATGATCGGGACAACCGAACACCTCTGGTATCAATCTGTCCTCATTTCTATATGGCAGATATTTAGGAGCCAGCTGAGCAATAAAACGAACGGCAAAAGGTATACGCACCGCCAACGCGTTCTTCCTAGCTGCGGCCTGTGATTAGTATGCGTGGTGCCTCTTTTTAGTTTGTGTGTTTCAATAACAATAATGCAAAAGTTAGTAAAGACGTTTTCACCACAAGTATGCTTGGTATAATTTTGCCCGCAAGGCAATGTTTCACTGGCGATTGCCGAATACGGCAACATGAGGACTGAAGCATTCCGTGGCTGCAAAAAGCTACTGGGCCAGAACCGTTTTTAGATGCGGAGCATCTTATAGTATGGGCATGTCCCGCGTCGGCGTCCGCACTCACACTGCGCATGAGCAACTCTCCTCCTTCCCTCTCTCCCACAGCTGCGCGATACCCCCGCCACTTCTTCTCTCGTACCAGCTGCGTGCACTTCGCTTTCGCTTCTCCCGCGTTCTCGGTTCGGCTTTCGCGGCGCATGCTCGGCGCTTGCGCACGTCTCCTCATCTCGTCTCCTCTCCTTCAACCTTGAATGTAAATCGGGTAGCGCGCTACGCGCGTTCATTTCCGCGCTTGCTGGGCATGTCCCGCGTCGGCGTCCGCACTCACACTGCGCATGCGCAACACTCCTCTTTTCCTCTCTCCCACAGCTGCGTGATACTCCCGCCACTTCTTCTCTCGTACCAGCTGCGTGCACTTTGCTTTCGCTTCTCCCGACTTCTCCCTTCTGCTTTCGGGGCGCATGCTCGGCGCTTACGCATCTCTCCTCCTCTCGTCTTCTCTCCTTCAACCATGAATGTAAATCGGGTAGCGCGCTCCGCGCGTTCAGTTCAGCGCTTGCAGCGGTTGACTCCACTTCACTCCGTTCTTCCGATGAAGTGTGATGGAAGCAACAGTCCCGTCAGTTAGTGGTTCCCCAAATTCGACTACGAACACAACGGAAAACAACAGAACCCCGAGATGCTCCGCGTCTACTCAGTGTTCCCTTCGGGAAGATGGGGCTAATTTTTGCTGAGAAAACCGCCCGCTACATTTTACCTCCCCTTAAAAGGTGACGCACCAATGGCAAAGAATTAGGCCCCGTTCAGACTGCGGGCGCTACATACGCATCGTTCATGCGGATCGTAAGCGTAAATGCAAAAACTCAATGAGTTTGTTCAGACAATCGCTGCATTGAGCGTGAAGTACGCATCGTTTGCTGCAAGCAGTGGCGTAAATGTTGAAGGGTCCGCAAGTTTTCCGACAAGCACAGATGCAACTGTTACGGCGGATCCAATGAGGAGAGCAGTTTCGGTTTCGCTTTCCGGTCACGGGCCATCCGGCCTCCCCAGATGATTTTGCACCCGGTGACCGTCATCGCAGGCATCCGCCGATACAGCATAGCAGAGCAACACAGTATCGCCAGTGCTAGGTTTCGCAAAAAGTATTATGCAATCTTCTTAAACGGCTCTATGCAGGAAGATTTGACGAACCCACATTATCCTGCCATTCCTGCGTCTGCTATAGGTTAGCGCGTAGACGATGGTGCTTTCATTTTGAAATTGAAAAGGCTCGACCCCCGCTAACAGCCGCTTGGTAATAGGCGGCATTATGAAAAATGCGAAAAGCAGTTGCCACAAAGCAGTGATTGACAGGTCGTAAAATACATATCTCACGGAAGGGCACAATGTGAACCTAGGCTGTTGGTAGCGGCGTATACGGGAGTTCCAGAAGTTGCGCAGATTGCGATTAACACGCAACTTACGGCGGATGCGACTGTAGGCTTAACTCGGACTTAGGCAGGTACAACGCTTGTTTTAAACATAACTTCTTCAAAAAAATTTTTTACATGATTTGGGAAAAACTAAAATTTGTATCGGCATGCTTCTAAGTGCATTCCTTCTTTCATGTCATGGTATGCGGGAAACTCTTTATTACTTTTCAGAAAACCTTACCCACGGGATCTTCATTTTCTCCTATTGTCATGCATGATGTTTTATATTGGGGTAATTATGGGGTAAATTGTGCAACTGGACACAAAAAAGGCTACTCGAAAATTTAAATTTCCCACTTTTCAACGCTGACGGAACTGCCTTGAAGTTTCATCAAAAGCATATTCTGTTTAGAGAATCTTGAGCGATCATAACGGGAATAGTTTACACCGTCAGAGAGATTTCTATAGGCCGTTGGCTAAGGGCGTATTCGGTGATGTGTTCAAGAATGTAATGATTTGTCCTCCCTTGTTGATGGTATGATCCTCCGGACGTGGATGAGTAGCTATTTCCTGAAGTGACGCACGTAATCGCAATAGCCAACGCACAGTCAGTAAGAAGAGATACTTGCAATGTTCACCAGGTCACCGAATATGGTTCACCGAGTACCCTATATTTAGGTGCAATGGCATGAACCAGTGCACTCCCAAATCACAGAGCACAGAGAGGCATTGAGTAGGCACAAAGTGTATGCTGGGAGGGCCAGGAAAATATGTTCCTGGATGGAGCATTTTTCGGATTTGTGTCATTGTTAGGCCTCAACGCTTCTTCAGCCTTGTTTAGATGGAATAAACGGAAGGCTTACATTCGTTGTAGCGCTATACGATGAGCCATAATATCGTGGCATTCACGTAAAGGGAAACATTTTATTGGTGAATGACAGCAAAACAGCTGGCGAATCCTTCACTTGTTCATTAGGCAATAAGTATTTTATCCGGGTTGTGTGAAACTGGTGATTTTTCTGTTCACAAATGTTCTCGAATTTATTTCGGCCAAGTGGTTGCCACTCGGCTTTCTGAAGTAATAACGTTGCGAGCACGCTCTTGCCTTAAGCAACAACTGTACTTGTTAGCTGAGGCATAGTCACTTCGGTTGGTTAAAGCTACACTCCACTTACCCGTGCTGCATGTCTAGAAATGTATAGTTAGTTTTGCTTAGAATTTTATTCGTGTGGTATAAATTATATTGCCCATCTATGACACCAAGGTCCTTTTTGCAGACATGGGTCAAATATAGCAAGCAAGCAAAAGCAAAGGCACGCTACATAACACTGCGAAACAGCCAACAACTGAAGAAACGACATTAATGAATCAGGAGGTTCAGCGAACGTTTCAAATGCAGCGAGCGGGCCAAATTAGGAAGCTCAATGCGACAAAAGAGATACATATATCAGGCCGCGCAACTTTTGGGTAGATTTCAACGCAGCCGATATATTCCTGGCCGGTTTTTTTTTTTTGTGGTTGTGTAAACGTTTGCACTCGAGTAGTAATGGGAGTAGTAGTATAAACGTTGATTGACCATAAATGAGAAAGGGAGAAGGTATGATCTCCTGCGTTGGTTATAAAGGGTTCATCCTGTGTGGTTGGCGTCCTTATTTCAGGATGCCATGACATGCAGCAGCACCAACGGCCCGGCACACCAGGCCACCCTGGTTCTTTTGGTCCAAGCTTATCAGCACGGCCTCCCACTGGTCTCGAGAGGGTGCAGAGTCTCCGCGAGTTCCTTAGTGCCCTTAAAATTCCACAACATGTGCGATAGAGTGTCGGGCGTTCCGGTTCAAAACTTGCTTTCGTGGCTGCTCATTGTGAGATGCATCATATAAAATTGTGTGGCATGTGGGAAATAATTTGTTAGGTCTGCGTAGTTGTTTTGATTCTTCCTTGGTGAGCTTGAATGTGAGGCTGGATATTTGCTTTTTGTAAACCACTGGTGTTCCAAGTTTTCTTTGCTTCGTTTGAAAAAAGGGATGACTATGCGGCATCCCAGGGAAGAGGTGTGTTCCGGACAAGGCAACTGCCAGGAGTGAGTAAACTTGGGATGCGGCGTCGGCCAGTACTTTACCCACTAAGGATTGATGTCCCCCGTTTCCACACAACGTAGACGTGTAGTGTGTTAGCGAGTGCTTGGACTATCTTGGATATTTTTAAAGCGCCACCTTAGAAACTGGTGCGTCTTGGTAATTCCAAAAGGCTGTCTGCTAATTTTTGAGCCCTTGACATGCTCTTTGGTTTCCGGCCCTGTGGTCGTCCCAAGTGCAACCGCAGCGTCCTCCGCCGAGTCCGTATCTCCCATCTTAATTTTTGCCGATGATAGATCGGAACCTTCGTAGTCGACAATGCCTTTGTATGGGCTGGTTTAAATATTTGGCTTGTGTACACCGCCACACCGACGTATCTCGAGTTGCAATCGGTTCTGTAGGATCTCTGGAGTGCTTTTGCTCTGGCTTCGCGACGCTTCTACAGTGGTAGACGGGTGCTTATTAAAAGCGTTGCTTGCCACTTCAATGTGTCTCCTGTAATCGAGGGGGATGCGCTGTTTCTGGTTTTCGGCGTCCATTAGGCCCACATTGGTAAAGCGGCACGGGATAGCTCTGCCCGTTTCTGTAAGATTCAGGCGTTCTAGTTGGCTGGCCGTGTGTGATTCTGGCAGTTCGTGCCCCGAATTAAGGCACTATATTACAGGAGTCTTTTGGTTGAGAATTTGGCCAGTAATCGAATAGCAATTTCGTGGGTTTCTTGAATTAGAGTTAAAATTTCCTTTTTGTGCTGTTTTCAGTCCTAGGTAAGGGGTGCCGTAGGTGATCAGAGTTGCAATTAGTGACCGGATCTTTCTGATTGTGTCTTCGTTTTTTTCCCGGGCTGTTTTGGTCATTATTTTGAAAAGGTAAGTGACCTGGGAGACGGTAGACTAATTTTTGGTAAGCGCTGATCCCATTTTATTATTTTTAAGTTGAGTCCCAGGAATCTCAGCGTTTCGACTTTTTTGATGATGACTCCGTAAAGCACCACTTCGTGGTATGGAGACTCCGTTGGTAGTAGGGCTCTTGTCCGTGTCTTGAGTATTAAAATTGCTCATTTCTCCTAAGCTAGGGAATGGCAACAATTCCTAAGATATTTTGGGTGTTCTTTGCTGCTTCCTGTAGAGCCTCCTGGTGTGTGCCGCTTCACGCTACCGTCGTCCAGATGGTAATAGCCGCATAGGTAGCAGGTCTCAGGCCTTGCATAGTTTTTAATGTTTTTGGTAGTTTGATCTCGCCGGGATTACATAATAGCAGCTACATCACTAAGCCTTGAGATGTGGCTTTTGCTGTTACGCCGAATCTTTTGCTTTGTATGTCTCCTATGCGCACACTTGCCGTCGGTAAAGATTAAAAATTTATTACATAATAAAGGCTTTCTCTCCATTATGAGTGTTCTGGAGAATTTTACGTATGACTGTATGCGACACATTGTGAAACTCGCCTTCGACGCCTAGGGTGAGGCAAGCGCTTTTTTGAACTGTACTCATATTGACAATTATTTCTTGCTTAATTTGTAAAAGAATATCTTGGGTTGACAAGTCGGAGTGACAGCCGCACATGGTGTCCGGAATTCCTCCTCTGTCTTCTTGCGGTTCTAAAATATGGCAGGTAACTCTTTTGAGAGCCATATGCTTCATTAGTTTACCTCAGCAGGACGTCAGCGTTATGTATCTGAGGTTAGATGTTACGACGGGTTTGTTTAATTTTAGAGTCATTGTGACGTCGGCGTGTTTCTACGCGACTATCAGTCTGCCTTGCGCCCATACACCGTTGATTTTTTTAGTGAATTATTCTTGAGATTTTCCTTTGTATTACATAGTAGTTTATTCGGCTCTTGATTACCTCCTGCGGTGTTGTTTCTTGTGAGTTTTGCCAGAGCCGTGTCATTATGATACCTTTTAAATGTTCAGCCTAGTTAAGGTTAGGGGTCCCTCCGTGGCCTAGTTAGGTGATGCCGCGTGGCGCAGACTTCGTGCTAATATTTTCAGGGAACCTTTGTTTTCCCGCTTGGAGAATTTCCTTCTCTTCCCCCGGGAAACTGTGTATCAGGCGTGCCACGTGTTTTCGGTTACATGATTGGGATTTGTTGTTTTGAAGCCTGAGTGATCTTAGGATATCCCAAGATCCCCTTGTTCTGAGAGTTTCTTGTGGACGATTGCATAGTTTATGCCTGCTCTGTCGAGCCAATTGGTTTGCATATTCCTCAGCTTGGTTTGTTGGCTTGGCAGTACGGAGGTTTAGCTTCCTATCGCACTTTTGTTATTTTCACCTCCGGCTGAGGCTGCGCCGGTGCTCGCAGATGTGCAGGTGAGGAGCAACTGTCAAATTATTTGTTTTCAGTTGATTTTCATTTGCGTAATTGTTGGCCATTTTTATTAGTTTTATTGACCTCTTTTCTAGGTCTAGGCCTCAACTTTTTTTATTGAAGGCCTACAAATTCGTCCTTTTTGCTTGGCCTACCCAGTTGGGTGTACGACTGTGCTGGTGGTTGAGGCTTAGTTGGGCTATGCGGTGTTGACTGCCCAATTTTTAACCCGATAGTCTTTTTCGGGCTACTTCAACGGCGAAAATTTGGTCTGTCTCTATGTTTGTCTTGAATGCATAAATTTATTATAAAAAAATCCCGGTATCGATGATACATGCTACAACCAGAAACAATTAAACAAGTGCATCGCCTGTTGCTACAAAACTAACAGAGCGTGAAGGCTGCCAGTTACAGGCAATTACAGAAACACATAAACAGCTTCAACTTGATTGTAGACAAAAGATTAACATACAAATAATTTAGAGTTGCTTACAACCAAAAGATTAACATGCGAGGTAAACAATGATACAAAGACATTCGCTTCAACAATGCAGCAATATACAGAACAGGGTTCATTTTATGTCACAATGGGTACTGTACCGCATTAACGCAATTATAACACAAAAATCAATTGTTACAACAAAAATCCCTCAGGACACACGTCTGGAAAATTGGCATGAATAATAGCTGTTTTGTTCGAAACCTCAATAAACCGGGTAGACCAATGTCACAGAAACTCTTCCTCACCCAAAAGGGCTAACTCGCTTTCCAAAAAGGTCACGACGTGTTGTCTCAAAAAGGAAAGCAAGGGCCGCGGCATACGTAGCCTGCGATTCTGTGCTCCAGCCATGCAGCGATTACGCCATAGTATATAATCGCCAATTGCTACGAATAGTTTGCCTGGAGGAGTGCCAGGACACTGTTCTCTCAGTTAATACCATGCTAGCCCCAAACTTGGGGCGGCACGGTGTATGATGCGCCAAAAGCAACGCCCAACAGTGCAGCTTGAGAAAGTGTGAGGCGTGGATTCTGGTTGGCCGCAGTTGGGACAGAAAGAGTTATGTGTTACTCCCTAGCAAAACAATCTGTCTTTTGAGGGAAGAATTCGCCACGATTTTTGCCACTGGATGTTTTTGGAGTCTTTAGGCAGCCTACCTGAAGTCAGCCATAACCAGAGGAAATCTGGCGGATCGACACGTGTGCCCGATCTCGCAGTACCTATTTTTTCACACAGCCTTGCAGGTTGTCCATTCACAAAAAAGAGATCAGCATCCAGTGCACGAATTTTCTTAGCTAAAGTAATGACGGCCTTGAACAGTCTTGACGGGTTAGCTGCACTGGGGTGCAGGTTTCTGGCGATAGTTGGGCAAAGACCCCGTTTCGAAGACCGAGAAAGTGTAGGATCAAAAGTCTGCGCGGGGCTTCTACGTCACTTAGAAGTGAAAAGACCACTCTAGGAACTAACAACTGGCTCATGAGGTCGATTCAAAGGAGGCAATAACCCCCACAGCGGCATGGGAGGCGCAGGGCATCTCTCGCTAAAAGCTCCGTGCTTCCATCTCAAAAGAAAGAAAAAGTGTCAGGGGACACTTTGTGCGTAAGAGGATTGGGACGCAGCATAATCCTAGAGACAAAAAAGAATTTAGCTCGAAAAACGCATTTAATCAGTTACGATTTATCCGAAAAAGAGAAGTTGAAAGACCTAGGCCAGACCACATTGTTTTGAATATCATCAGCTAACTTGGGCCACACGTCTGGAGAAACACTTTCTTCGGTAGATCTGACGTCGAGAATCGTCAGGTCAGGAACTATTTTTAAGTTATGAATGGGGGCGAGTGTAGCGTTTCCCAGAGAGAGGACAGCACATTTTGTGACACCTAACTCGGCACCTCAAATTCGACCATAAGACTCGAAGCCCCTAAAACAGTCCCCTACGACTCGATTCAGCCACCCGGCAAAAGTGAAACAGAAGCTGCGGAATATTCTAAATATCCAAAGCCAAATCTAAACGTATACTTCCAGTTTCAGTGTGCACACTTGCCAAAAATTGTCGAACAAGAACCGGACACCACGCAAACATAGGGCATAAACTCAATACATAAGTGATATTTGCAGTATTTCTATATTTAAAATTTATGGATACAAGGTTTTTCCTATAGCTAATGAAATACTACATCAACTGCATAAAACCATCGCCTGCTGTTGCCCGCGCTACAACAGTTCCTGGCGGCATTTAAGAAATCAAACGGCAACTCCAACAAAAGGTTCAACTGGATAGGTTCTAGGTTGCTCTAGAAACGCTCGTGTAGTAGGGCAACGTGGTTCTTTAAATGTTGTAGTAGGTTGTTTTGATTCCTGCGCGTCTCCACGGTACGGCAGGGCTGAAATCGAGGCGCCCGTCTTGGAGCAGTGGAACACAGTGAATTTAAATTGGTTTGAGCATATGTCTAGTGTGTTATCTTGGGAGGTACGACACGGAAGACGAACAGCATGAGAGGTAAGAAGAAGGAGAACAGAGGCATTTATTTGACAGGGCGCCAATCGACTATCGCCTTTGGTCGACATTTGCAAAAAAAGGTGCAGAAACGGGACCATTTTTTCTTTTGGCCTCGGCCATTCTACATGTGGCATTTCCCTCACGAAAATGAGATTAGGGCTGGTGTCCTTCGATACTTTATTGCCAATCTGGTAGGGGTACAGAGTGTGGTTCTACAGGGTTAGGTTGTGTTTTGGCCACATTCTCGAATTAAGCCCTCTCTTTAGTGTTCGTGGTGCGTTGAAGTCACCAATGATTATGAGTTTGTAGGATTTTGTCATTCTCAAGACAGAGCAAATTATATTGTCAGGGCACCCTACTTTGTAAACGCGGGTGGGGGTAGGGCTTTAAATACTCAATTTAAAGGCTCTTCTCATTTTTCTGTCCAGGTAACATTTCAACTATAATGTGTTCAGTCCTAGGTTGGATGGAATGCTGCTTCGTCTTAGGTATTTCGAAGATACCATTGGTGTGCGCACCCTTCCATATGCAATGAATGTACCATATCCCTGCAATATTATTGCTTCTGTCCCGGTCTCTTGGATTGCCAAGATTTCCGGTTTTCCCGTCTCAGTTGGGAGAGATTATGTCTCTTTAGTCTATTTGTTCTTGAGTTGTTTCGCCAAATTTTCTGTTGTCTATTCGCACTCCTGTCATGAACATTTTAGGAGAGAAAACAAGTTGCTACCATCTAACGTCTCCTCCATTTTTGTTTCTCGTTTGGGGTAGCTTTTCGGCTGTTTACGCGTTTTATACTTTTATTCTATTGCGGCCACTCTTCGATGCAGTTTCGTCTTTTTATTTATGATAAAGGCCATCGTGTCCTGAATTGCACTTTGAGTTTCCAGGTTTTTCCTAAAGGTGGTGCCGACATTCTGAATTTTGATTTGGATTTCGTCTAACGATTGTAGTACCATATTTTAGAACATGCTCCGCTGATGCTTTTTCTGGTTAAGTTCTTTGTCTTGCTCAGATTGATCCAATATTATCTGTTTTATTTTTTCCATCATTTTAACTAGTGTGATCACGTGAGTGCATGTTCTTCTACGGGTCCTTTGGTAGTTCGCGTGCTATCTTAAACGCTTCGTCTGAGCGCTTCGAAGGGAGCTGCCCAGAGCGGTGTGTCTCGTCCTTCACTACTGAAGGTTGTAGAGACAGGGGACGAGGCTTGTCAATAGCGTGGAAGTGCTCGTCAGAGAAACGACCGGCTTGAGGAATTCGAAAAGGTATAGTTATATATAATATTATTCAACCGTTTGTTTCTAGTTCAGATCTTTCAATATGCTGAAGGATACCAATTATTGGTAATATGGGTTTTAATGACAACGAACTATCAATTTCTGGCCTCTTTCTTTTTTGGAAACAACTTAGTATTTTGAAGTCGTAAGAAATTTCAATAAGCGACTTTGCACTGGCCAATCTCCGCTTGTGGGTAAGAGCCACAAACGCTGAGGGCATCATCATCAACAAGAACAAAACTTTGTTCTCGTCTCCTTCATTAGCGTCTTGATAAGCGTATGGTCTACGTCTGCTAAGTGATCGTGAGGGTGGCCGCAACTCTTTACGGATGACTTGCCTCGAGAGACATTTGGATGTGGATTTCGAATTTGTACAAGGGGACGAGCCGCTACTGTTTCTTTCAGGGTGTCTGGGACACCAACGTATTGTCCATGGCACTATTTAGGCTGAAGGAGTTGCAGTTGGTCTCTGAGGGAGCCGCAGACCAGGGCGCGTTTACATTTGTGTGATCACACGCCTGCCAGGTACGCAACGGGGGTGGGAGTAGGCTCAATCGGAGCCTGGAGTCTTGACCACCGGTCTCATGTGATACCTTGCAGAGCTTGGAAGTTTGGTTGTAGTTGGGGTCTGCGTTTTCTGTTTCTTTCCACACTTTAAGCACAGCTATCATTTTGGCGAATGGCAAATATACTGCATATGTCCAATATTTCCATATGCCTTGAAATACTGCACAGGTAGGGGTGGCACCTGGCTACTGTTCTAGTACCTTTGTGTAGAAATGCACATGTGGTCCTTCGAAGTGTATTATGGCCACTGGCGAATTTCCGACGTGTGGCTTAGAAAATGTTATAGCGTCCTGCCGACATTCAGTTCATTAGGTTGTCTTTGGATAGCCAATTTCATTTTTTGTCTCAGACCTACTCCCGTACTCGCGTTGGGCAGTGGTTTGAGGTAGGCAGTATACCTGCACAGGTTTGGGACTATCTTGAGCTGTGTGGTGGCTATTAGGCGATCGATTATATCCTAGTTTGCTGTGCTTGCTACAAGCACATTTTGGGCCCCCTGAACTTGGATGCTGACTTTATTTACAATGCCTCAAGTCGGCATATGAACGGCTCTTGACTTCGGGAGGGCAGCGTCGGAGTCTTCCCATTCAGGGAGATGAAGCCCGTGTGTTGGTCTGAATTTTGTAGTTAGTCTACGGTAAAGGTCAAGGTTGGCCGTTCATTTCACCAACCTTCTGGGTGGTTTTCCGTTGATCGCACAGGGGGCGCTGGCCATTTTTGATAGGCGGTTGCTCTCGGCAGCAGTGGCGGATTTTTCCGCCTCTTCTTTTTTTCTTCTTGGCTGAGTGCTTTTGTGGGCTTATTTCATTCATAGCGATTGGTAGATCGTTCTTCCGATGTCTGCATTTAAACGTACTTTGGCGGTGCTTTTTTCGCCTTTATCAACGTTCTCTGGCGTTTTTTCTGCATTTATTCTTCTCCAACATGGGCCGCCCCTCTTTCTGGCGATTACACGCTGGCGCGGTAACAACCGGCCAAGAGCTCACCGGCGAGCGGAGTACCCGGCCATGAGCAAACGTACATTACGGAGCGGCTGCTTAGCGAGCTGGGGGTTAGGCGTGGTTGGTTTTGCCGGTGATCAATTACTGTGATTACGAGTCGCGGTACCAATCAGTGCTCAGTGTCCCCGTGGTCTTTGTCACTCGGCCAGTCGCATGATTGCTCGCAGAAAGTTCCACCATAGCTTACTGGGATAATTCTACTGAGTAGCGAGAGCTTATTTGAAGCACGCCTGAACTCTGAGGCCCAGTAGAGAAAATAAAAAACGGCGAAGTGTGTAATTTTGACAATTTACGCAGAAATATGTAAAGCACTAATCCTACCGGGAACCGGTCTGCAGGGGGGCAAGCGTGCGTCCAAACAAGCTTACAATGCACAAAGCCAGAGCATGCTTTACTTAAAAGGCGTGTGTAGAAAGAACCCATAGGTTGGCAAATGTTCACCAAGCAAACGACTACTGCATCATAAAATTTTAACTCTTTGTAAATGCACTCGTGCATGTACTCCTACATTACAAAAGCACAAAATGGGTTACTGATGTTGTTTGTAAAGTTCGTGAAACTTTATGAATTGTCTAGTGAAACGGTCGAATAACTTTTCGAACAATATGTCAAAGTTGAGCTATGCGGAAGAAAAAAAAAATTAAGACTTGTAGCAGCGTTCACCAATCACAAGTCCAAAGCCTCCGCTTACACCTTCACGTCGTGGCATTACCGACTCATAGCACCCAGAAGGCCACCCCGTGTAGGCCATCAATTTTTGTCAACCAACAGCCCGCACGAGATAATGAAGCAAAGCAAAAGACCTCGAGAGCAAGGAGAAGAACAAAGAATGACTCATTTGTCATGCCTTCTACCGCGAAACCCAGAGCGGCTAGCTCGTGTTAAAAGTAGCGCCGTTATTATGACCCGCCATAAATTCGCATGACTCACCTGGTCTGTTTAACATTAATCCGCCCATAACCATGTCAAGCGCAAACACTGTAAACAGGGTTATTAGTTATATTGATGGCGTCGGGTGCCAACACAGCTTTCTAGGTTATGAGGCAACCCGTAAGCGGAAATGGTTGATCCTCGTTGGCTAGACCCGGCGTCTTTTACGAAACTTTTACACCTCCGGTCTTGTATAAGCTGCTTCTGTCACAATTTAGGGGCGAAGTTCCTAAGAAGTTTGTGCTGTCGGTGTCTCCTGTCGTCGTCGTCGGCATGTGTAGTCATGGTAGAAAACCACCGAGACACTCGTTTTCAAACGCCGCGTGCTAGAACGCTTTGTGCTTCAATGGCGCTAGAATTTTACTGCAAAGCTCTACGCCTCTACCCCGCAACGCTTACATCTCCGTGCACAAAAACACCAACTCGCGAAGAATACACATGTGCACTGCAAGCTTCACCCCTCCCCAGGTTTCATGTTAATAGAGATACATGTTTATTTTTTTAAATTCTCTTCGTATGAGCGGTTGATTTATCTATTTACGTACAATTTACTTCAGCCCCAGTCATCTAGCCTGCAGAAGGATAAATTTTGCAGAGAACATTTTATCAATGGTCTTTCTTTAATGCGTTGCATTCTTTGCCGTGTACCACCACAGTCAGTGTCGTGTGACTCCCTACATTTCCACAAAAATGCATATATCACGAAAGTTCTACCTGTAATCGCTATAATGGCATAAATGAAGATAACAGCTCGGGCAAAATTTTGAAAAAGTAAAGAATAAGAAACAAAAAATTAGGAAAAATAGTGAAACATGTAAAGCCTTGCATTTTCACAATATTGCAGATTTCGCGAAAGGTCGACCTGCAGTCGTTATAATAGGGTAATTTAATATAATTGGTCAAACGAAACATTAAAAAACCAAAAAAATAAGGAAAATATAAATAACTAGAGAAAAATTACAACCTGTGTAATGTAATGCATTTCCACAATAATACAGATTTCGCGGAAGTCCCATACCTAATCGTTATAATAACGTAAATGAACATACTTGGTCGGAACAAAATTTTGATAATATAAAAAATAAGAAACCGAAAATGAGAAAAAGTAGCGAAACATGTAACTCCCTGCATTTTCACAATAATGCAGCTTTCGCTAAAAGGTCAACCTGTAATCGTTATAATAGCGCAATTGAATATAATTGGTCGAACAGAACATTGAAAAACCAAAACATAAGAAAAATTTTAATAATTAGCGAAAATCGCGAACTGTGTAACGTACTGTATTTGCACAATATTACAGATTTCGCGGAAGTTTCATACGTAATCGTTATAATAACGTAAATGGAGATAATTTGTCGGACGAAGTTTTCAAAATATATAATAAAAAAAAGATATTAAAATTTACGGCAAATGGTGAAACCTATAACACACGGCATTTCCACAATAATGCATAATTAGGGAAACTTCCGTATGTAATTGGTATAATAACGTGAATGAGAATATTTGGTGGTTCGAAATTTTGAAAAACTAAGAAAACGAGCAAAACATTGAAAATTACGAGAAATGGCTAATATTATAATTCATGGCACTTCCACAATGATGCAGATTTCGCGAAAGTTTCATATGTTATCATTTTAATACCGTAAATGGAGATAACTTGTCGCATGAAATTTTGGAAAACTAAGATATACGAAAAATATTTAAAAATTACGGAAAATGGTAAAACGTACAACGCATGGCACTTCCACTATAATGCAGATTTCGCGAAAGTTTCGTATGTAAGCGGTATAATAACAAGAATTGAGATGGAGGAATTTTTTAAAACCTAATTAAAAAATTAAAAAATTGTGCAAAATGGTAAGACGTATGACGCATGAGATGTCCAAAATTATCCAGATTTCGCAGAAAGTTTCAAATGAACTAACTGTAATAACGTAAAAAGTGCTTATTGGTCCGACGGAATTTTAAAAAACTTGAAAATATCAAATGATTACGGAATATACCGAACACCGGAACGCCCTGCATTACCGCAATAATGCCAATTTCGCCAACGTTCCAAATGCAACCATTATAAAAACGAAAATGAAGACAATTGGTTCGATGAAATATTGAAAAAGTAAAGAATAAAAATATTTGAAAAATTATGGAAAATGGCAGAACGTATAACCGCATTATAACAACGTATGACGCGTATGTATAACGCGTTTCCACAATACTGCTGATTTTGCGGAAGTTCCACCTATAATTGTTATATCAGCGTAAATGAGATAATCGGTAGAAAAAAATTTCTAAACACTAAAAATAAGAAAAATAAAAAAAATACGCAAAATGATAACCGCGGAACGCACTGCATTCCCACAATAATGCAGATTTCGCGAAAGGTGCAGTTGTAATCGTTATAATACCGTAAATGGAGATAATTGGTAAGACAGGACTTCAAAAAATGGATGGAAAAACCTCGCACTCACGACAAGCAGTATAAGAATTCTAGGCAATATTATATATTTCTCTGAATTTTTTTGTGCAGAATTTTTTAACAACATTTTGCAAGAACTTGGAGAAAATAGTGCTTAGTAAAAGGTTTAGAAACGCTTCGTAGACTCTTTTTGGGAAAGTGGTAGATTTGCGACTAAAGCTCAATACTAGCATTTAAGTTATACTTTCGATTCGATTCGATTCGATGGTGGTTTATGTAACACAAAAAAACATACAATTGGTATATACAGGAGGCTTTAGGCTTTATTTGCGGGCGTAAGGAAAAAAAGGCCCAATATTGAAACGGTTTGTCTGCATAATTATTGGTCCAACATAAAGCGTTCAATCGAACAGTGAATGTAATTTTACAGGTGGCAATTTTTTTGCAGGCGTGATATATTGTCCAAAACAATTTGCTAGTGTTCGTGTAATTTTTTTTTTTTTGCGGGCGTTCCGCCATTTGTGAATTCTCACTGAGAATACCGCAGAATCAAGGAAAATACCGGCGCAAGAAAAACCCCTTTTACTACACGGCACGCATACTTCTCCTCAAGTGGAACTTACTCATTTATTTAGTTTGAGCATAATGGAAACCCTACTCCAGCACCAGTACACTCCAGAACCTATGCCATGCCCCACTAAATCCACCATACCGGCGAATCCCGAATCTGGCGCCATCCACAAACTACTCATGGTGTAACCCAATCTCATTTCCAATATCTCCCTCTCCCGGCCAATTTTCGGAAGGAGGTCTCTCCGAAGTAATACAAACCACGTTTTATGGCTACGGAGGAGTGCAGTCAGGCGCGAAAAGGCAGAACTCTGGGGAAAAGACGTAAAAGAGTTTGGACCTCCGCAACAATGTTTGGCCTTTTAGCGTAGCCGTGTTTGGCGGGGCTAGTGTAACAGAGGCGATAGAGGCCTATTAAAGCCGTACAACCCAATATGCCCGCATGTGCACTTGTCGCGGCCAGTCGGTATCGTTCTGTTTGTCTCGAGCCCACTCCCGTTCACAGAAGAAACCTTCAAGCTTTGCGTGAAAGCCCTGCTAAGTGCAAACCGCCATGAAGCCCATGGCCAGAACAGTTTAATGCTTAGCTCTACCCAAGCATTAGTTAAGGAAAAGGGACGGTCTTCGGACATGCAGTAAAACAAGGACGCGGGAGCCAATACTCCAGCCTCCCATTGTGTAGAAAAACGGTGTATCTAAAACGTTCTAGAAAAGCACAAGGCTTCATATGTTTTGCATTTTTTCCTCAACTTCTTTGCGAATGCAACTAAGTGGAAGAAATTTCGGTACGAGAGGCATAATTTTGGTTCCTACCGAATATTTGTTCTATTTTGTTACGTTTTAACCCGCCGTTTTGCCGGTAAGTTGCACATAAAAAGAAGATTGAACCAACGTGATATACCAAGCCAAGGTTACCCACTTTCCAGTTTAAGCAGCTCCTCGTATAAGGGTTAAATTTAAGGATATTAAGAAACGGATCCTTCGCTAGGCATATAGGTTATTATATATAGGGATATAGGGGTTGATTGGCTGAAGCAAAAAGGAAATCCAGCAGTTTGGGCGGCAAAGAAAACGTTTGCGGATGTAGTTTGGGCTGTTTTCTTACTAAAGATGAACCTTATTTGAGACTTGCAAAACATAGGGAACAAAACTACCACCCCGACACAACCCACAACATTCGAATTACGTATCCGATGTCCCACGAGTTCAATGAGTAATACTTTTATTCTATCTTTGAAGGTGGTGTTGGTTCAGTCCCCACTGGTACACGTTACCCCTAATTTCTTTCCTTCAGTTTTGAACGGGGTTTTATTAACCCCGAGCCGCCAAAAGTACTTCGCCCATGATTTAATTTCAATTTAGGCAGCTAATTTTTCTCACTAATAACGTACCGAGCACTTAATTCATAATCATATGAGAATACGTATATAGCCCTGGCCTCGGTTTGGCAACCTTGCTGCCATAAGAATCATGAAAGCGTTTCCTGCCCATCCACTGCACTTGGAAATTTGTAGCCGCTCAAGCAACAGCACGGAGGTAAAAAGGTTTCTTTCACCTTTACTTGTGTGAGCACCGCTGCGTGCCACTTACATGCGAGTGGATAGTATTGGCACAATAGTTTTTTTACGAGTAGGTTTGTTCTGACTGTGTACTTGTATTAGAATATGCCTAAAAATTAAGCTGCTGGCTTTGCGACAAGAGACGTCGTAGCCTTTGAAAGACATATCAGCCCTCGCCCTCCCACTCCCCTCTAAATGGTTGGGTGGAACCGCTAGGACGTGATGTTCATTGTATCTTCTCTACACGAGTTAGACGTGTTTAGTGGGCGGATTATTTGCAGCAATATAGCATTCACTTTGCCGCGACTTGCTTTTAGAATGACATATGAGATTTTGCCTGTGTGTTCTTGGAAAGTTCTAAGCATAGCAGTTTTTTTTTACTATAAAACATTTTAAATCGTTTTTTAACTTATATGGCACAACAGAAAGGTGTCAGAGAATTTATAAATGGATATTTTGGTTGGATGTGTGGGATAATTTTGCAAGCAAAAGATCATTGGAAATATCAACAAAGTGAGTGTGTGTTGAGGAATCCGTCACAGCACGCAATTCAAAGTAAATTCTTATTTGCCCATTAGGCGTTGGTTAGGAAGTAACCCTGTCAAACAGCTTTTAGACGTTGGTTTGAGCTAGCTAGCTCGATCAACAAAAACAAGTTTTTCTAAACGGCGTCAGATATAATAAGGAATTCCGAAAAAAATAGTTTCCTTCTGCACTGTATCAGGACTGCTCCATCCATCAGGGATGTAAGTTTAAACTGCAGTTACATCGAGCTCCTGCAGCATGATGGAAATGTAATCTCGATATTTTAGCCTACCGGAGACGCCTCCTGAGTATTCGTTGATATGACCTGTATGCGCCTCTAACTCTGGGAGGGTTGTAATTTAAAAAAAGTCACAATCTCGCTTTTAACAGCGTCGTATGGTTAAAATATTACTTCTGCGTTTGATTGGGTACCATATTATTCTAAAAGAACAAATTTCATACCTATAAAGCCGAGTTTAGATTGCAGAATTCCTAAAACTCCTAATTTAGGCTAAATCCACATTCGCCCTAAAGAACTGATCTGGAGCGAAAACGAGAATGATATTTGGACATTGGCTACATGTAGAAGCTATAACGATACCGCTATCTCAGCTTTGGGAAAGCGTACAAAATTACCATAACTTCAATTTCGCGTTTTGCTCTCCTATCGGTGTCTTCTCTAAAAGTCCTTCCTTATTGAGACGTTACGCTGGCACTAAAATGTACTCTGGAAATATCGAGAGCCTTGGTTCAGCAATGTTGTTAAGGCGTTGATAAGAATGTGAGGCTCATTCAGAATGCTGAATAACGTACAGTCCTAGAAAAATGAAATGCGAACACAAAAATATCAACCAGAACACAAATCACACTATTTTCTTCAATGCGGGCAAGATTGACGCGTAGCTTTATTAAAGTAAAAAGTTGAAAACTGTGGCTTTCAAAATCTACGAATAGCCCACCAATAGTTGGCCTCCAGCCATTGGATTTCAAAATTTTGCGTGTTTCGGTTTATATTTTCGTGTTGGAATTTCATTTGCCGATGACTGTACATACTGAACAAAACAGCAACGGCCCTGACGTTAAAGTGGATAACCACAACAAGTCTTGTTTTCTGCCCGTGCGCCTCTCTATACGTGAAAATAGCTCATTCATAATGGATATATAAACATAAATTGCTATTTTACTATACGAGCGGCACCATTTACCAATCATTAAAGCGATGATAATACCCAAGCAGGGAATTAAGTATCAACCGCGTCTCTACAAAAATTGTAATCTTTGTCCCACTGTATGGAGGCAGACTTGTTGTTCCGAGTGCGGTCGCCTTCAAAGTAAACACTGAAACATTGCCGCGACGAGCCTTAGTTTTATCAAATGCCAATATAGAGAAAATAAACTTGGGCTTCTTTCCATTCAGTGCAATGTTTCAAGCTTTGCCCAAAATTGCTCGGAATATATTAAAATGCTTTGTTTTTCACAATATACGATGGGGGCAGGTCCTAGACGAGGTCGCCGGAGCGCTACCACAAACAGCATCCTGTTCCACAAATGCCTCCCTTAACATGATTAGGGGCTTCAAACGTTTTTCGTTTGAAAGCGCAATTTTCCTACATATGGAGCATGCGGGATAAAATAATTTACTCCACCAATAAATACGCTTCAACGACGGACTACCACGCCCGGTATATCCTACTTCCACATGTTGCCTGTAATATGACTGGTAACGTTACTTACGGCCTCTTTGTTTTCAGCGCAAAAAGATCAATAGTTCAATACTAGCTAAGCGCCTGTTCCTGGTTCAATATTTCGGCCAAATATTAAGCCTAATAACTTGCTTCATAAATAAAACAGAAACAGTCTTAAGTATATCTATTTTTCGCATACTGATATGCTCGTAGCTCATGTTGAACTTTTGCATTTCACTCCAGATTTAATGAAGCCTGTGTTTTGATGTGGCGTCCTTTATTTCACGTAAACTGTTTTGCGCTGCTTCGGGTACAATAAAGGAATATTTAGTAACCTGGCGCTGTTTACGACGGCCATAGGATATGAAAAACGCAGCTAGTTTCCTGGTGATGTAATATGTTCTTGTAGCACTTTTGAAAGCAGGAGCTTCAATTTTTGTTCAGTGAATAATGTTTACCTTAACGTTATGGGAGCACATTCCCCAGAAAAGTGGTTTGACTTGTTCGTCGGTTTATTTCACTCAGCGACATCAAACAGGTATTACTTCCGTTCATGCACGTAAACGTATGTGAAGAGTTTTGTTTTGATGGAATACCATATTGGTGCGCATTCTTGCTTTTTTTCTTGGTTCTTTTCTTGGTTCTTTTTTTTTCTTGGTTCTTTTTTTTTATTTTTCCTTGGTTCTTTCTTGTTTTGTTCACCAGTGCACCATCCCTGGAACAAATTAGGTTGAGGAATTTTGTTTAGGCTTGCAACAAACAGCGATGTTGAGGCTTTCTCAACCACTGGATAAAGAACCCAGCACTGGCGTTCACTAAGCTTCAATAAGCAGATTAATTTTGCATCAAATTAGGCCAACGCGAATGTGCGAGGAGTTCTGCTTGCGAGATATCCAATCTATATTACCAAGCAGCGCTTCCTACAGACTTTCTCCGGCTATCGACCACGAAGCGCTGGATGACAAAACAGGCTGCGAGCAAGGTACGAGAGGTAGGGTTCAGATGTTGAGATTGTAGATTACATTGGGCCTAGTAAATCACCATTACCGAGACGACCATAGGAGAGCCACGCATCCGCGATTTGACAACACGTACACAGGAAAAGAAATGCGTATTGGGTTTTGAGAAAAAGTGTGGTTTTTATTTGCACACTCCAGTTTTAATAATTGTGCTTCTTGTTCCAACCCCACAAGAGTACGCTCTTGCTGGCCGCTTCCTCTCCTCTTCCAAATCCTCAACCATACATCTGCCAGAAAAAATTTGGGAACGCATTTTACCGCGGGCTGAACAATATTAGTAGACGCATGACTGCATAAGCTCACCATCAATCATCGGCTCACTAAATTAAATAAAAATACTCATTTCAGCGCACCGAGAGCGGCATTTGAATATCAACTAAAAAAATCCTTGCAGCTTATTTTTCACGAGTTATCTGCAAAGCGGTTGTAAATTACGGCTCAGATTTTTTAAAATACGTTGGCCATCCGCCACAAATTGTAACAAGCACTACTGAGGACGCCATTAAAGTTTACGCCTAGTGCTCGACAAACGAAGCCACAATACGGCGTTGAATTATAAATAGGAAGGGCCATTTCCCGGACGACCAGATACACAACCGATGAGATACATACTTTTTTTGGTTCTTTTACTATAGCTGAAGGTACAAAATGCCCAGGAGGTGGTCCTACAGAAAGACATTGAAATAACGTGCCGGGCACTTCTCAAATAGGTATAGGAGTTGTTGAAGCCATCAACATTGCGTTTTTATGAGCGATAAAAACTTAGAATGGCGTGATTCCTTCGGTAAGAGCAGCCTATACAAAATGACAATTTATAGAGTAATGCGCACAGAAGAATACAGAGCCCTTCGGCTCAAGCAAGGAGGAGGACCAGCGATACTGTTAAGCGTAATGTTATAGTCGTATTAGCGGCTCGTTTTTGTATAATTTTTGGCCAGATAGTACCGGAAAAACAAGAGATCTGCTATTTTCTAGAACCATACATCCTTCGTTGAAGGCCAGTAGTGATAGCAGACAGTATAATCTGGGATGTTTACAACTTCACTGCGAAATAACTCTGACAAATAAATAAAACTTGGCGCCATCGTAGAGTCTCCTTAGCCGCTTATTCTCATATAATTTTTTTCAGGACACTTTTGTAACATAAGAGCGACAGCCGCTTTCTGTAACCATATTCCCCCTACAGCTGGCCATGCTTCACTGTGCAACCCATAATGTGGAAAAGCCATCTTAAAAAGACCAAGCTTACACGAATTCTCCTAAAGTTGGCTTCCCCTTTAAATGCAAATACGTTGCTGAGAAGATTTTGTGCAGCAGCAACGCACGCTATTTATACTTATTAGGAGAAGTGCCCGCCTCCCTGACTGACTGACTGACTGACTGACTGACTGACTGACTGACTGACTGACTGACTGACTGACTGACTGACTGACTGACTGACTGACTGACTGACTGACTGACTGACTGACTGACTGACTGACTAACTGACTGACTGACTGACTGACTCACAACCCACTGAGTGACTGACTGAGTGACTGATTGATTGACTTACTTCTCAACTGCCAGCCAAAACTGATGGACCTAGAGACTTGAAATTTGGGATGTAGATTTGTGTCAGGGCATAAGCGCTCACTAAACCAGGATTTTTTAAAATTGCGCTCTTAAACAAGGGAAAGATGGAAATTTTGCTTTCCTGAATTTGTGATTATCTTGCTCGCCCGTTCACTTATCGAAGCGGTTTTTGCTGATAAATGCAGCCTTTAAGAATGTGTAAAACGCAGTTTTTGGGTTTTGCCGTAACCAACACTGTTTGGGGCAATTCTGCATTTCAGAACATGACAGGTGTTCGAAAAAATCGTCCAATAAATGTTTCACTGATTGATTTATGGACCTTTTGTTTATAAATGTAACTCATACAAACCCACAAAACAAAATTTAGGGATTAAGGTCTTGCTTGACGAGCCAAAAAGTCCTAACACGTTATGTAAATACCTAGCCAAACAACTGGTTCAAGCGGTTTCTAAATTTATGCTCATGTTGTGAACTGTGCAGGAGCTCAATATTGCAGCAATTAAAAAGTAAAAAGCGTTAAAAAAATTTTCAGCTATTTATTTTTTTAACGCAGGCTAATTGAGATATTGAGCTGGTTTTTGTTCAGGTCGGTAACTTACACATATACTTAAATACCATAACACCCACCTAATAGGGACAATCAGCATTGTCGTAAAACTGCGTGTTTTACATATTCCTCAATAACTTACAGCCCGTAGATATATGCAGTTCTTTGTTGCTAGCAAGTGCAGCCCACACAGTTGTCCAAAAGCTGATTTCGGGTTTTTGATCTAACACGCGTAACAAAAGACGAGTGGTTTTTTTTTCAAGTTACACCTCTTTGGACATGAAATTCAGTTCAAATTCCACGTGTTCACCTAGCGCTCGCTATTTGTTGGGACTTTCTGTAACAACGCACCTTTGTGGGAGCCTGTGCAACTCAGCATAAAACTAAAACTGATGAGCACCATTAGTAGACGTTTTAGCTATTGCGACACATGTTTTTTAGGAGCCCTTGTATTGACAGCCGGCGGGACGTCGTAACTGTGCACAAGTTCATGGTGAACTACCCAATTATGAAGGGTAAGAAAAAAGTTGCAGAGACGTACATTTGGATGCTAAGATGTAAAGCGCGATAGCGATGCTTTGACTCCCATGGTGAGTTTTAGTAAGCAGTTGCTGCATTTCCGATCCATGTTTTACCAGCACTAAAAGACATCGAGAAGAGAAAGACTAGCAATGCGGGTTTTTAATCGCCGTGGCCCAGGAGAGAGAAAGGCTCTCTGCGCTTCTCTGGCTTAAGATGTGAGCGTAAAAAATTTCGGATGCGAGGTGTTGGTAAGTTTTAGCGAGGATGCGTTAGTGTCAGAGTATCAAAATGTTTATTCGGTGATGACTAGGCCGGGCTGAAAGATTATTCGTTTTTCGAAAAGACAGAGAGACAGAAAGAGACAGAAATGTTTGTTCAGAATAAATAGTTGTGGTTTACGAAAATAGGGTAAAGAGATAAAAGGGAGCTAAAAGGTGGCACCTGAGTTTGCGGCACGAGGTGCGGGAGCTTCTTCGCTTCCCCTCTCAATCAGCTCGCGCTAATCTTTGAGGTAACCAGCTGGTCAAAGCTGCCTCACATGTCTCGATGAAGTGGAAGATGCTATTTTTTTACCTTTTCTCCCCAAATCACATCCTTGGACATGGCCAAGTTCCGTGCAAGAGGTGGATGTTTCCCACTTTTTAGCACAGTTTAAGGTAATGTCTGGTGTTTCCAAAGAACACCTCAAGCACATAAACTTTCATATACTTGTGCTCGTTTTTCGCCGACAGTTCGTGATTCTTCGCCTTGTTGTAGCAAGCCAAAAGATAGTGTTTCGAACCATAGGTTGAGCATTCGTTCTTAACCTTTGAGGAGGAGGGCAGTATGGTAGTCGGGGTCACAAGGGGTTCATGTCCCTTTTGGTCAGTGCGTCGTCCGGTTCCAGACAATTGGGTCGGGATGCCCAGGCCATGTTAACGTTTTCTGTTGTGAATGGGAATATCTTACTGAAGCGCTTAGCTATTCTGGCTCCAGAAAGCAGTATTAAGTCGTTTGAGTGTCTGTAATCATATTAGGCTTCTATATCATAATTTCGCTATTAGGATTCCCAAGTCGATGACTCCAACTTCCACTTTTTGTTCTTGTATATTGGAGGTTCATGCAGTCACAACGCTTACCAGAGTAGTCAACTAAGACAATTTGGGCCCCCTGTTTTTTATATCCCGAGGTCGGTGTATTCTGTGGTCTCATAATACTGAAACTTTCCCCGAATCGTTGAAATGATGAAAAGTAATGAAAACGAAATCGTTGAAATGTTGAAAAGTAATTTGAAAACCTATGTGATTACACGCTGTATAGGGGGGTTCATTTCAGTTTTTTTTCTGCTTAGGATTTACGCCTTCCTTGATTTCTGAGAGATCGGTCCTAATCCTTTGCCCCCTGCCTTAGTTAGTTCACGCAGTATCGGTGCCGGCATGAGTCTCTCTGGGAAACACACCCAGGTGGCTAAATGGGTAAGGTGTTTAGCTACCGATCGCAAGGACGCGGGTTCAATTCCCGGCCGCGGAGGCTGTTTTCCTGTTGGAAGCAGAAAAAAACGCCAGTGTGTCAAGATTTCGGCGCATGTTAAAGATCCTGAAGTGGTCTTAGCTCTTCCGGCGATATCCGCCATGGCGTGCCTCTGTGCTGACGTGTAGCTTCGGGGCAAGAGTTACCCGAAATTTATATTTTTAGATGTTCTGGTGGAAACACGCTTTATAGTGATGGCATAAGTGTCAGGCACGTTTGGCGACGGCGTCTGCCGGGCGTGCTACCACCGACTTGGCATACAACAAACCACACAGCGCAGGCGCGGAACCTGATGAAAACGTGTGTCTTTTCTTTCGTATCCGACGTTGTATCATTGTCCTCCTTTCCAAACTTCTGTTACCGTTGCGACACATTACACATTCTGGGAATCTCACGAATCTTGCTGCCTCAGTCGGTGCTTGCGGGTGGTTGCGGTGACGTATTTTCGTGGACGCCTGATGAGCACGGGTAATAGCAGACGGCTAGGAGCGACGGGGAAATGGAAAAATGAGCCCAATAACATTATCGCGTTTTAAAATACAAGTGTTATAACCAGTAGAGTCATCAGTATAGTGGCCCAGCCGGGCATCGCAGGGTACTACCACTAGCCCTTGATAAAATTGTGAAGTGCCGCAGAAAAACACAAGGCCTCAGGGAGGAGGGGTAAAGCAGCTGTTCTCGGTCTGCACACGCCGCAAAACGGGAGTAAACATATCACAGATTTACTACATAAACTAACCAGCCCCTCTCCAACCAATAATTCCGCATTTGGTTCCGTGCTGGGGGCCACACAGCTTGAAAATTGGCAACCTGCCGCTCCAGAACTCAATCTGATAAGAGCATTGTAGTTTTTATTTGAAGGAAAATTTCAACCATTAAAATTTAATGACGTTTTCACAGCGATTATCACAGGACTTATCGACGTTGCACCGAAATGGGAAACATACTGCGGTTGAACACCGGGTGCATTCCGTATTACGAGGCCATTCAGAACAAAGGAATGTTCGAGTAGCATTAGTGATACACACAAAGATAGTAGAGGGTAAGCAGGAGTTCTACCACATAAGCTAGGTAGTCGCGGCGATTATGAGGAATCTAAATAGTACGTAGAATTCAAAGGTAAAATAATATTGTGAGCAAACGTCTAGCTACCAAGCAGAGGCTGTTGGCACACTTTGCGAGGTTGCCCTACCGAGAATTAATTGCGTAAACACTCAGAACACAATGTTCATAAAGGTGTTTAACAAAATCTATGAGAAGACGGCCGGTGAGCCTGGAGGTGGAAACTTGGGAAAAGGTAATCGGAATAATCAAGATGGTATACACAGGAAGTTAAAAAAAATCACTGACGTAATACAGGGTTTGTTTTGCGGGGAGAAAACTGGCGGTAACAAAAACGCTTTTTCTCAAACGAAGGAACAAAAAATGTAAATAAAAATGCATTATTTAACCGCCATTACAATTGACATTACTCACACTGGTAGTGCAAGTATTGGGCAGGAGTTAGAGTGCTCGTCAGGATCAACCACAGAAATAACGGTAAGTTGATGAGTATGGTCAAGCTAGATGTAAGAAGGGAAGCAAGTAATCTAGTAACAAAATTAGCAACCAGAAAAGAGAAGGCCGTAGGGTTTGGAGCTGCGCTTCAGAATAAATGCGCTGGCTGAACTGACAAGGGAGGTAGCGTAGACATACTGAATGAAAACTTATGTTGCAAGAATGGTTGCAAGGACCCCTAAGAGCGAGGAGTTCTTTATAAGTTTTGCCTTTTTATCAAGTCAAGAAATTCTGCTGAAACCCAAATAAAAAGCAACCAGTGAATTTTAACTTCTTTTATTACCAACGAAGGCTCACAAAAGTGAATAATATCTTCAGCACAATACGTCTGTATCAAAACTTTCTTTGCCTGAAACACTACGTTAACATAACGCTGATATCAAGTTATTGAATATAACGCGTCAGGTCGAAATTTCGGCCGCTTACTCATCGTTTGGTTATTCGCCTAACGCGAGTCTTCACTTGCGTTAAATATGAAAACCGGGGAATATACCAGCAGTTTAAGCGAATCTCCAAATTTGGATGCGAGAATTTTCAGCAATTATTTTTATATACTTGGGGAGTATGAAAGGAGCGCAAGGATGAACTAGAACAAAGAAGGAGAGTTACAATACATTATAGCCAGTGATCGGCAATAAAAAATAAACGACCAGTGTACTTCTGTTCAGTTCGAAAGGAATAAAGGTCCTTTTGTAGACATTGTAGACACCTGTGCAACAGGAGCGAAGTTTTCCGCACTCACGTGATGTCACCGGGTGTTAAAACAACTATTCCTGGCCATGCTTCAGTTCAGTCGCGGCATAGAAGAGCCAAAAAAAAACGGTGCGCTTGATCTCCGTTAATTGCGATGCAATCAGTTCTTTCATTCGGTCGTCCCACCCACATCTTTCGCAGCTGTCTTCCCGCCCGTCATTTATTTCGATCAACTACTTCCCGCCGCAGAGAAGGCATTCTCCTTGTCCACCGAAAAACACTCCCATCAAAAGCACGGATACCTATTGGGAAAGATATATCGATAATCAATTTGGGAATACTTCTATTTCACTCATCACTCGCCCCCCGCCCTCTTTTTTCGTTGTGTCGTAGGTACTGTTGAAGCATCTAGACTTTTCATTATTGTGTTACTGCTTGTCCTAGCATTTACTTTACTTTTCCGGTATTTCAGACTCTGTCCCCATGCACCAGTCCTCCATAAGCATTTTTCTCATCTATTATCCCCAGCTTCACGCTGGCATTCACGTCCTCATCTTTGTAGAACTCGATTACTGCCTGTAGTTGTTTATGAGGGACATTTCTCGGGCTTTGTTCTTTCTTATGAACGTCTGGTGTAGAATATGCATCGGGCAAGCACTTTGAGCCAAGCGCCTCAGTTGAGCAATCAGAAGCGGGCGTGTGAGCACTACTACGTTTTCTGCTGCAACAATGGGCTGCGGAGCGCTGCGACATATGAGCATCCACAAAGTGCATACTGGGTGATTTTCTCTCATATGACGCATATATCGTCTGCAATAGGCACTGTTTCGTAGTCTTGGGAGAATATTTGGGACGGGGAATATGAAGCTACATCGTGCAACTCCAGCATCGTATGTTGCAGCCGGGTGTTTGTTTTAGAACGGGATGGCGGAGCAAAAGATGCGCTCATGTTTTCTCTTTCATTCATACGTCGTTAGACAACTTTTTAAGGTAAGACATTTATTTTTATGGGTTTTGTACAATAGGAACAGGCTATTTTGCTAACACCGCATAGGCAGGAAGACCAGTAGATATTGAATATATTTGCGGTCGCAGGTACGTGTGACTAAAACTGTCAGTGCTAAGAATAGACACTGACCTCTTGCCGCAGACATGCCTGGAAATTATACGCATCTTCACCTGTTGCTTAGTGAAAATTAAGACATTTTTTTCTGAAAAAGCCCTAAAACGCGGATGCGGTTTTTTTACTTTCTTTCTGTGTCTAAGTTCAACAAGGGGCTGCCTTGCATGTCCCTTTTTCAGATTACATATTGGTGCTTTCTCTGTACGCCCAACTTAGGTTAAGCATATCTGTTAATACCTAGCGTTTTGTCATGTAGAATGGCTGCTATAGATGTAATGCAGGCTTTCCAAGATAGCAAGCATTTATTATACCCCTTGGTTAGGACATGTAATCAAATATTCAATCCGTATCGAATCACTAAAGACTCCACATGCCTAACCCCTGGCATGACTTCCCCTATCCATGGTGTTGTATTTAACTGGGCCAACAGATGAACAATAAATGTGCTATCACAAAGGTGATACGAATTCATTCAAGGTGGAACCAATTGAAGGATATTTTATTTTAGGAATTGTAACAGGACCATATAAATATTCCTTTCAAAATCTCAAGCAAGTCCTTCTGGGCTCAATTGCATCAATATTTGGGTATGAATGAATCTTCCTTTTTTTGTGTAACTGCGGCTGCCAGTGCCTCTGCTAAAAGAAGTTAATGTGACCACTGAGATGGGTAACACATTAAGCCCTTTATTCACCGTTCACGATAGGGCGGGGAGAAAGGCCATGTTATGCACTCCTGTCCGAGCAAGGTGCGCCGCCAGGAGCCTAATGTTTTTGAGGGAAAGAGGCCTGATTCCCAATGGTTCCCAATAATATCTTCCATCACTTCACTGATACTGTTTTTAATATCACTGGTGAATAGCAGTTACACCCACTTCACGGCTGCCTAACTTCTACAACACGTAGAATATAAGCAAGCGCATTTTTCTCGAGGCTTTCATAAGAGGGAACGGCGTTTGCGAATATTAGAACGAGGGGAATGTGTGGTAGACACCCTGGCGACCTTTATGTTTACCGTTGTCCATTTAAGCTCGCATGTTGATCATTTTCATGTTTTAGATCCGGCCCCTTAACACCCAAATAACAACAGTTTTAATCCCCTGCATACCCTTCTCATCTATATATTTTTCCACGATCAATGACAGACCATAACAGATATGCCCTTAAGCCACACAAGCCTCTGGGATGCAAAAATACACTCGAAGATAACAACCGTTTCAATCCCAGTGAGACCTCCATAACTAATAAATTATTGTGAACACACGAAGCAACTAACGAGCCCTGGTAGTAAAACGACTGTTCTTTTTACACCGGCAAGAAAAACAGAAACGTTTTGGTTCCTAGTAAAAATATTGTCGTCATTTTTAGCTACTGCCAAAGGGGTAGCTTTTGTTTTAATTACCAAGGAATATGTTATGTACATGCAAGTTGTATTCATTCACTATTTGTGCATGTGCCGGAGCATGAAATCACGTTAATGGAGTAGCGTACGAAGGATTTCTTCTCACGAGATAGGGGAAGAGTAAAATAGAAAACAACCATTAAACAATTAAAAAGAACGCAATTTAACTTTCGACATCAGTACCCTACGGCTGCCGTGGTCAATACGTACACGACCCTCGGGTGGTTGTCTGTGTTATTAAGGGCAATAAAAGTTTAGTTTAGGGAGACACTTAAGGCTGCTATTGCATGTTACGTCGGAGGGCATATGCGTGGGTGGGTATGATTCAGAGCCAATGAAACCTTGTGAATCAGCAGTAAGCCCCTCACGGCAGCTCCCATACTTGGTGGGGAATTTTCCATGAATTAGTATGAGGGCAGTGTTTATGGGTGTGATGTCATAGCAGCTAAATTAATTTCGCCGAACCACCCGTTTAGATCTTAAGCAAACGTAATCCTTCCTGACCAATCCACCCCATCGGCAATGTAATAATTTATTAGTGGGTATACTGGTTCACCGTTAAATTGGAGCAGGGCAAACCGCCTTCGTCTTTATTCGGCAGCAGCCATCGTGAGGGACCAATCACCGTAAGTGGGTACGCTAAAATGTTGTGATGGCACATTCAGTCCTACTATTGGTTATTAGCAAGGCACTGATCCTTGGTACAGGCCAAGCAATGTCCAACTCAATTTACTGGAAGTCGTGGGTATGGGTTGAAAATGGTAGAGCTCAAAATTTAACCAGCCATTGGAAGCTGAAAAAGGACGTCACACTGTCGCCAACCTGTGTCCGCTGCCACATGCTGCGTAGCCAACTTGCTCTTTGGTACTATTATTTTTCTTCAGGTTGTAGTCACGCCACCAAGGGATTTTCGTAGAGGCCATACAGTGTTTTCGCACGAAAGTTCCTCCTAGCCACTGTGACGGCCGACATAGACGCCGCATAAGCTTAGTGTACACCACTTCGAAAACAAAAACTAATTTGGGGTGTTGGGAGTGGAGCTGAGGGATTGGGGAGCTCGTCCCTTCATACGTACTTTCGATTATGTCATTAGAGGGAGACAGTCCTGGCAAAGTGCCACCCTCACCGGTATTTCTACATGTGGAGCAAAAGCTTACTAAGCAGAATAAAACGAGGCCAGAAAATGAACACTAAAATTAAGAATAAACATCATTTAGTGATTAAAATAGTGCCGGCAATGGAAGATGCAGGCTGCCAACAGGGGTTCTTCCGCGCTGGCAAGAAATTTGCTTCGTTTAGCTGGAACCCTTGTGCCTTTTACCATAGCAGCATGTTCTAGTTCTCTGATTTAGATGGATTTACTAGGTACGTGTTTCTTACTTTTGTCAGCCACATCGCTTCTCCGAACTTAAACGCAAATACGAAACATCCTACTGCGACATAACAAAAAAATAAGGCATCCCAACTTATGTTGATGCATCTTTTGCGTTGGTTTAACATTATGGCCAGAAAAGTCCAAGCTCTCGCAGATTACCGGCTGTCACAATACCTTGCATACGTCCTTTGAGCTGTCAAAGGGAGCTTCTTATCTGGAAAAGAAGGGGGTCCAAATTTTTTAAACGTGCCGAACTTCGAACTCACACGTATACCTGATTTTTTGCTGTTCTGTATAATATTTATTGCAATACCTGCATAACTTTTCTTTTTTACATGCTCTTGTTTGAGTAGTAGATAATAAGTGCTGCAAAAAAAAACCACCAAACGAAGATCTAGTACCCAAAGTAAAAGTGAATGTTCCTCGAGTACGAGGAACAACTGATGTGCGAAACCTTTTTGCAATGCTGCTTTCTTGATAGACAGAGCTTGCGTATACCCGCTTCCTAATAAAGTTTGCTTAACAGTGAGGGGCTGGGAAAAGAAAAACAGACGGGGCTCCGCAAAATAGAAAAGTTACACAGGTGCGAGTGGGGTGGGGTGTGTTTGGGAAGCTCTACTGTTTTTAACGGGGTGGTTAGACTCAGCAGAAAAAGGAGTCACTCCACAAGAGTCTCCTGCTTTCTCTGCCAGAGAACTTCCGCCTGGAATTTTTACTCTTTCCTCTTCCTCTTCGCGTTTAGTGAGCTCCTATGGCAGGCGCAGTGCGTCTTTAGTTTAAACCGTGACTGATTTTTGTTTCGCCGTTACTGCTTACCTCAGCAGAACAAAAACTGCCGTTACCTACTTGAACTGGGCTGCCATCTTCCGTGCATGACCTTGGAAGTTTTTGCAGTGTCTGTTTCTGTGTATGCTTATTTTTTTGATAGCTGTCTACTACGAGTACACAATAATAAAAAGATAACGCCCGGAAGAAGTCAATATAAACTTCCCCTTCTTTCTTCGGAGTGAGAAGTTAACAATTGTGGAGGTGTTGTTTTAAAAGAAGAGATGTTTTGGAGGACGGTGATTGGTTTAAAATAAAAGAAATGCAGCTAAGAGAAAGGACTGCCAGAAAAGAAACGAGGAGAAGCACGTGTCCTGTTTTCATAGCTTTGAAAGTGTGTTGACTTCGCAAACAAAGACCGAAAATACAAAGAATGGCGCGAATAGAAGAAAATAGGACCTCCAAACCACTGATTTAGTTTTTGCAGTTTTATGTTTTTTGTTTTCTTTTGACGGTTCTTATTCTTCAATAAAGATCTTGTTCAGATATTTTGTTGTGTCCATTTTTATCTACATAGGACACCCGTTATCAATAGCATGCGAGGAAGTGGTTAAAGAGTTGTGCAAAATACAAGAAAAACGGCAAAAAAATCAATTTATAATTTAAGATATAAATGTTATATACTTTTCTAAGATTCAGAGTTTTCATTGTCTTCGTGAAGATCGTATATTGGATTTTAAATTCACTTTTACAATTTTTTATATTGTGTCCGTTGTGCATTCTCTGGTTTTGGATGTACCATTGAACAAAGTTGCCCATTTACGCAAATATATAAATATGCTAACTTCACCAAATATGAATTACCATGCAAAAGGAGGGCGTTACACAAATATTTATTGTGAACGTTGTTTTTTCGTGTTTCTTTTTTCTTATCAGAATAATGCTTCTGTTTTAATTTGTAAGGTAGGGGATAGGTATGGTGTACAAAGTATGTATTTCTAAATTCGCCTTAAAAAGTTTTTTTGTGATTTTAATTTCCATTCTAACATTATTAAAACAAAACTTTCATTCCTCACAGATGGTGTTGACACCCCAGTAAAGCACACTGCAGAAAAGAAAGCTTTAAACACAACGCAGGAAAACCAACTTTACACAATGAATTTTACAAGGCGTACATCCATGGTAGTGGCAGCGATGGCGTAGAGGTAGAACACCCGCCTCGCGTGCAGAAGGTCCGTGGTTCGAATCCCGGTGCCGGGCAATTCCCACCGGATAAAAAAAACCGCGTATTGATGGAATTGCACAACGGGGCTTGGGGTGCGGCCTGACCCCGGCGACCATTGCCGGTAATGCACTCCCTCAGCAGAGCAGGATTGGCCACCCTGGTGTAGTAACGGCCACAACCTCCCATGAATACGCCAACTAACCCTCGGCCCTCAGTCCCCAGCGGCTGCGAAGCAACTGACCACGGCGGCGGTCAGACCTGTGACGCAGCAGAGGGTGCTAAGAATCCCTGGATCCGGACAGGCCGCCAATGGAATCTGAACCTGGCAACGTTTAACGCGCGTACCTTATCTAGCGAAGCGAGTCTCGAGGTGTTGTTCGAGGAACTAGAGGGCATTAAATGGGATGTAATAGGGCTTAGCGAGGTTAGGAGGGCAGGCGAAGCCTTTACGGTGCTGAAAAATGGACACGTCCTATGTTACTGTGGTCTAGAGGACAGAAGAGAACTGGGAGTGGGATTTCTAGTCAATAAAAGCATAGCTGGCAACATAGACGAATACTATAGCATTAACGAACGGGCAGCAGGTCTTGTAATTAGGCTCAATAACAGGTACAAGCTCAAGGTGGTACAGGGCTACGCGCCCACATCCAGCTACGACGACCAAGTAGTGGAACGCTTCTATGAAGATGTGGAATCGGCAATGGCTAAAGTAAAAACACAGTATACCATAGTAATGGGGGACTTCAATGCTAAAGTAGGCAAGAATCAGGCTGGAGACAAGGCAGTTGGGAACTATGGTCTAGGCTGTAGAAATAGCAGAGGGGACCTACTAGTTGAGTTTGCAGAACGGAATACCCTCCGCATAATGAATACCTTCTTCTGTAAACGGGAGAGTCGGAAGTGGACCTGGAGGAGCCCGAATGGGGAGCACAAAAATGAAATAGACTTCATATTATGCGATAACCCTGGCGTCGTGCAGGATGTGGAAGTGCTAGGAAGGGTAAGGTGTAGTGACCACCGTATGGTAAGATCTCGAATTAGGCTAGATTTGAGGAGGGACCGCAACAAGCTAGTACGAAAGAAGCCGATAAACGAACTAACAGTAAGACATAACGTAGAAGAATTCAGGATCGCGCTGCAGAACCGATATTCCGCCCTTAACGAGGAAGCCGAGCTTACGACACAGGAAGCCAGCGACAACCTTACACGCATCATCACGGAGTGTGCAATAGAAGTCGGGGGCACTATGGCTAGACAGGATACTGGTAAACTTTCACAAGAGACGAAAAATCTAATCAGGAAACGGCAAACCATGAGAATCTCTACCGAAGCTGACAGAATAGAACTAGCCGAGCTCTCGAAGTTAATCAATAAGCGTAAGACAGCTGACATACGGAAGTATAATATGGAGAGGATCGAATACGCTGTAAAGAACGGAGGTAGCCTGAAAGCAGTGAAGAGACGTCTTGGCGTGGGGTAAAATCAGATGTATGCACTTAAGGATAAGCAAGGCAATGTCATCACAAATAGGGATCAAATAGTCACAGTGGCCGAGGAGTTCTATAGGGATCTGTACAGTAGCCGGGACATACAGGATAATGCCGAACGAGACAGTAGCTCAGAGGAGATAGACATCCCACCAGTAACGACCGAAGAAGTAAGGAAGGCTTTGAAAGAAATGAAAGGGGGCAAAGCACCTGGTGAGGATCAGATAACAGCAGACCTCTTGAAGGATGGCGGAGAAATTGTACTTAAAAAACTGGCAAACCTGTATACGCAATGCCTAATGACCGCAATGGTACCGGAATATTGGAATAACGCGAACATCATCCTAATCCATAAGAAAGGTGACATGAAGGACTTGAAAAATTACAGGCCGATCAGCTTACTGTCAGTCGTCTACAAGGTATTTACCAAGGTAATCGCTAACCGAATCTCTGCAACCTTAGATTTCAGTCAACCTAAAGAACAAGCAGGGTTCCGTAAAGGTTATTCAACAATGGACCATATTCACACGATCAATCAGGTGATAGAGAAGTGCGCTGAGTATACTGAACCCCAATATATAGCCTTCATAGATTATGAGAAAGCATTTGACTCGGTCGAAACCCTAGCAGTCATTCAGGCATTACGGAACCAGGGGGTAGATGAGCATTATCTAAGAATACTAGAGGATATCTACAGTGGGTCTACACCTACCATCATCCTCCATAGGGAGAGCAGTAAAATACCTATAAGGAAGGGTGTCAGACAAGGAGACACAATCTCTCCAGTGTTATTCACAGCATGCTTAAAAGAAGTATTCAGAACGTTGGATTGGGAACAGGTGGGAGTAAGGGTTAATGGAAAATACCTCAGTAACCTCAGATTTGCTGATGACGTTGCCTTACTAAGTAACTCGGGGGACGAATTGCAAAGCATGGTTTCCGCACTGGGCGAACAGAGTAGAACCGTTGGCCTGAAAATAATATGCGGAAAACTAAAGTAATGATCAATAACCTCGGGACAGCACAGCAGTTTGAGAGAGGTGGCGAGGCAGTGGAAGTGGTAAGCGAATATATCTACTTAGGCCAAGTTGTGACCCCAGATCCCAACCATGAGGCAGAGATAATTAGAAGGATCAGAATGGGGTGGGGTGCATATGGCAGACATTCTCAGATAATGAATAGCAGCCTACCATTGTCGCTGAAGATGAAAGTGTATGACAGCTGCATCTTACCGGTACTCACCTACGGGGCAGAAACTTGGAGGCTTACTAAGAGGGTTCAACTTAAATTGAGAACGACTCAGCGGGCAATGGAGCGGAAAATGATAGGTGTAACATTAAGGGACAAGAAGAGAGCGGAGTGGGTCAGAGAGCAAACTGGTGTTAAAGACATATTAGTAGAAATTAAGAAGATGAAATGGACGTGGGCAGGGCATGTAATGCGAAGGCAAGATAACCGCTGGTCATTAAGGGTAACAGAGTGGATCCCTAGAGAAGGCAAGTGTTGCAGGGGGCAGAAGAACGTTAGATGGGCAGATGAGATCAAGAAGTTTGTGGGGATAAATTGGTCACAGTTCGCACAGGACCGAGGTAATTGGAGAATAATGGGAGAGGCCTTTGCCCTGCAGTTGGCATAGATAGGCTGGCTGGTGATGATGATGATGATGATGACATCCATGGTACACCACATAATGCAACAACCGGTTGCTTGGCACACCGACCCATCCTCCCATGATATGCAAAATATATTTTGGCAGTATGCAGGGTTAGGGATGATGATTATGGAATGCCTCCTCTAAACAGGGTAGCGTGTCGTGTACTTTAAACTTTGGTGGGGTTATGTGTTTGCACTTAGGCTGACTTAAAGTGTACATTGGCTGTCGATTTCGAACTTTGGTTTTGACTCGGCTTGCGAAGAAGACAGCTTAAGGTTTATTATCAATCGCTTCAGACAGGGGGCTTTATTTGTTGCCATTTGCATCAACATAGCTTAAAAATGCGTTAACTCCGCCAATTACGCATTTTTTGCAAATATAGAGCGTTTCACGGTTGTGGCTGTGTGGTTATTCGGTGAAGACTGCTACCCATTGAAAAAAAAACCGAAAAAACAAGCCCGATTTATGGTCAATTCCCAGGTGCTTCCAAGGTCAAAAAAGAGCCAACTTAACTGCTAGTGTCCTGAATTACGCTTGTGCATCGTAATTTCTGGCCCTTTCGTGGATGAGCGCAAATTGTCGGTCTTTTATTTGCACTTTGCTTTTTGCAGCTTTTATTTAGAAGACGCGCGTACCTCGAATAAGTATCCTTGTGCTTTCAGTTGTTGTGGCCATAAGTGCGCATTGTAATTCACCTTTTTTTTCAAAATTGCGTCCGCTGCTTCGGATCACATCCTAGAGGGATAGCTTGCGTTTGTGCAAAGGAGACTGGCTTGTGTTCACGCTTATCTACCTTCTGATGGCAAACAATCTTTGCCACATTTTTCATTGCGTTTGTTTGTGACTCTCAAAAATGTTTCATGATCTCAGGGCGCCATCACAAAACCATACAAAAATTCTTCGTACGCACCATCCGTGGGTTGTCGAAATTCGAAACAGCACAGTTAACAACCCCGGAAATTTAAGTTGAGCGTTTCTCTGCGCCGAAATATCTGGACGCAAAATGCATGGCTTGGCACAGGTCACAAAAGGGGAAGCGAGGCGTTGTAAAGACTCGTTAGGCACCAGGGACACAACCATCATGCATCCAAAATAGATCTGGGAGGCAGTGTAGGTAATCAGGAAGCCGAATTGCGCAAAGGTGCTGCCTGTGCTGTAAGCTGAGGCATAACTGTGAACCATGACTTCTCTGATGACGCCCATTTAATATTCCTCCATTGGGATGTAAACATCCGATTATAACGCCCAGCTTTATACCGATAGAGATTTGTTAAATCAAACATATGTATCTTTTGTGCTAAGAACGTCGTGTTGATTTTGTTAAAAATACAGTTTTTGAATATTAGATCATTTATTTTTGTCCTGTTACCTCTTTCTGCCAATGTAAATGTACATAAGTAAATGTACTTCACCATGTGAAAATGTTCACGTCCTTGCATAAATGTATGCTCCATCTTCTATACTGCGTGACGGAAATAAAGAGAAAACGCTGCATTTGTTGTTGCTAGTCAGGAAATTTTGTAGCAAAGAAACACATTACAACTACGTCAGTCGATACTGGAAGCATGCGCACAGTTGTACATTTTTCGCGCGCCTGTTGGTGGTTCATTACGTACTGGGATGTGCGGAAAGTCCGGTATCTCTGGACAAGTAGTGCCTTTGAAAAAGTGGCATTTTACGCCCAAATAAAAACGAAAAATTGTTGAAGGCTGCAGTAGTAAACCTATAAGGTAGCTAAAATCTGCTCACGCAGCGGTTGTACACAATTAGTGTCAGATGAAACGAATAGGCTATGTCATACACATGGCAGCACATTGTTTGACAAGTTTTGCATCTGGAGTAAAACAGTAGAATTACAAGTTTACAAAAATAACTGCTGTTACAAGCCGTAACAGTACTCCGTTATTATGCCTACAAAAAAAGCCGTTATGTAGACAAGCGGTAATTTGATCGTGGTTTTGTTTATGTCATGCATTCCCCGTAGGTAGCGCCTTGGTGTATGAGTAAGGCTGGAATATTAGACTCTGAAGGTCCCGCAAATTTCTTGCCTGCATTAACGCTCTTTTCTTTTATTTTCAAAGAAGAAAGCGTTACGTTTATTTAAGGTCTACTCAAACCGGAAAAATTTTGGCTTGTATGCCTGTCTTCTATAAAAAGCTTATGTTGTGTGTATGTCACAATAAGCACGAAACTTTGCACAAAAAAACAGGACACAGAAACTTCATATTTATTGCCTACACGTGTATACAGACAACGACGAATGACAGCGCAATCAGGTTAACCATGTACAGTAGGTTGAATGTTCCTCGAGCCAGCCAGCCTGCGAGAAATATGATGATGATGGTGGTGGTTTTTAATGGCACAGGGCCAGCTAGGGAAAACGGTGCCAAGAGAGTTATTTGGATTGTGCGCGTGTGTACTAAAGCCGGTCAACAAAATACAGTAATATTAAACAAAATGTAATAAAGGTGACTTGTGTAAAAGCCCAGGTTGTCAATACGCATTGAATTGAATTTGCTTCAGTAAACGTCCACTGTGTTTATTCCGGTGGGGGGAGGGAGCCAGGCAGGAGGACAAGAGCGTGGGAGAGAAGAGAGTCATTTAAGTGGCACTGTGAATTTGCTTCAGTAAACGTCCACTGTGTTTATTCCGGTGGGGGGAGGGAGCCAGGCAGGAGGACAAGAGCGTTGGAGAGAAGAGAGTCATTTAAGTGGCACTGCCATCCGAGAGCTAGCGCCTTTCGACGACAGTTTCATCCGTGAGCAGTTCCACGGCCAATATTTTTTTCAGCATTCTACACCGTGCTTTAGAGTGGCGTAGACGCATAGGAAACGCGTGCAGCCTTACTTTTGGAACGATCCATCAGTCACTCAATTCCCAAGAATACTATTTTAAAAAAATTGTCATGGTTTAGAGACAAGTATAGCTATAATTTCCCGTTATATACAAATCTTAGTTTGTATTTTATGTATGCAGGAACTACTAATACATACGTACTATTATGAGCAATATGAAAGGCAATACAGGAACGCGTAGCAAAGAGTCTCGAAACAGACTCCGCGCGATACGTAGAAGGCGCTGTGAAAAACCAAAGGGGAAAGGAGGACGCTCTTACACTAACTGTTGGCACTACCACCGCGCTGACGTTTCTACAAAGCAGCCGCCTGCGTCATTTCGCGAATAATATGGCATCGTTGGACAGCCGATAAGACGCACGGTGTTTATGGGAACAGTTGTTAGAACAGCGTCCCCCTTTCCACTTTGTTTTCGGCGGTGACCGCTACGTATCAATCATAGCTGGGTCTAAGAGTGTTTTCTACGCGTTCCTGTGTTCCCTTTCATATTGCTCATGATAGTATATCCAGACATGCTCACTACGTTAGACATTGGAAAAGAGTGTGACTGTTGCCACTCTAACCAGCGCGTACCTACACAAATGCCTGAGATAAAATGTATCACTTCTTTTGCTGGCGCTCTTTGGGCGTTCGTTCTCGAGGCAGCATTCAAACGCTTTCCGCCTTAGGCCATTTTTTCGCTCCGTGTGCAAAGACCAGCTTTTTGTGCCGTGGTGTAAAGCTAAAACTTTCTCATTTCTCTCTTTCGTTCTTCTTTTAGTTCCTTCTTTCTTTATTTTCTTAATTCTTTCTTTTTTCTTTTTTTTTGTTTTTTCTTTATTTCTTATCCTAGATTCCTTCCTTCCCATACATGCCGCTTTTGCACTGCCCGTTGGGCTACCACCTTTTTTATTCGCTGCATGTCTAGATTATAGAGTTTCCGAAATCTTTTTATGGACACAAAAGTTCGTTTTTCAGCTTCCGTCAACATCGGCATCCAGACTTTAACACCGATCGTTGGTGTAGAAAAAAACACATTAGAAACGCCCAGGGGTGTTTGAAATTTGTTTTCCTGAAACTTCCAATGAGAGTTTGGCTGCGAGCATGGGGGTGTTGCACTTCCCGTGATTGATAGAACATTCCGCTCATTTATGTCGTGGTGTCAAGCAATGCTGCAGCACTCAGACTCCACGCAATTGGGGTATGGAAAAAAACTCGTATTGCTGGTTCTGTCACACTGTAATACTTCAACTTACTAAGAATAATGAACGACATAATCCTTCAGGTATAGTTTGAAGGCAAGTGCTCACATTGCATATTTGCAGGCGAGCGAAGGTGAGATCTAAAACGTATTAGGCATAATGAAAGATTTAGGAATCCGTCCCCAAAGTTTACCTAGCAATGCATTTCCGTGTTATCTCATACATCTTACCTGCACTGAAATTTAAATATTGTCCTCCAATGAATAAAATGTCGGGCAAAATTAGTTTGTTTTACCCAGTAAAGCAAAATGAACGCCTTCCCGTCATTTTACCTGGTTAAAACTAAGCTTTGCGTACAATCAACCCAATTACACCTTTTATAACGCCAACTGCTAACAAGATGCAGTTCTTGACTGCCTTGCGACCTAATGTTACAGAAAAAACAAGTACCAGCGCTAAATAATCCACTATGGCGCAAAACGCACTCATGGGGAAACTTACCGGAACCTTCATGCACGAACTTGGCAGGTGCTTCTATAGAGGCAGTTCGCCGGAAAAAGTATCGTGGCATACGGGAATATCTAACACGGCGAGTAAGAAATCTGCCTGCACTGCCGCCTCTAAAAAGATAAATGCTCTGGAGGTAGACACGAGAGAACGAGGAACGTAGCTCCCTCGTCCGCCTTACAAGTAGATTTCGTGCTCGCTGTTGCGTGGGCCCCTCGATTAGGTAGCGCGGTAGTCGTGCAGACGCGCAAGGCTAACCCTGCATAGCCACTACTGATTTCTAGAAAAAAAAACAGATAAAGTTGTTCCGAGAAGAGCTTGGGCCGAAGCTATCTACAACAAACGAACACGGGGAAAAGTTGTTCTCGTTAGGGCATTCCCGAACCGTTGTTCCGTACCTGATAATCTCACAACGAAGCCTCGGAATAAAGCGCTTAATGTTGGTCTGTACGAACATCTTTGGTGTGATGTTTTTCTCAGACTCTGGTTGTGCCTCCGATAAACGCCATGATATGTTTAGGAATACGGCATGCATCTGTGAGCTCTGCATTACGGAAATGCTTAGGCTGGCGCAGCCTCGGAAAATAAGTTGCCGCTCGCGAGAAAAAGTACAGCTCAAGACGTGAGCTTTGGCAGTGTTTTCTCTGTCCGCGTATACTGCTCTAAAGTAGAAAATATATTGTTCGATTTAAATAGGGTATTCTAAGGAAAAAACGAAAAGGACGGTTATAATTGTAGTCACGGGCTGTTTTGCGCAACGTATTCCGTATCGCGACGGTCATATGTGGAGTGTGGACAAGGAGGGCAGACACGCTGAAGCCCGACTTTCTTCTTTTTTCCTACGCATTTAGTGATGTGTTAAAGCCACGCTTTTGTGCCTCACCGATGAGGATAAAAATCAGGCACGCGCTGCAGGAAAGCCAACCTTACACAAGGGGTTTCACGAAAATAAGGTGATGATAAGCAGAGGCACGTCAATCGTCTAAAAAAAACGATTCCTGTGGCCAGAACTAAATCCGGGTTCTCGCGTTTTGAAACCAACGTCTAATAGATTGCACCATTCTGACACGGAATAACCAGTTTGTATTTTGTACTTTGACTCAGGGATGCAAGGGAGGTATCATCTCGTTTTAACCCTCTTTGTCTTCAGGGGGCCCTGAAATCCCCTCTCAGCCTACCAAATGAGCCAGCGCAGTCGGAAATTGGAAGGCTCAACGTCATGTGTGTCATGTATAACATTTTTTTTTACGGGCAGAGCAAAGCCCCCACTTTGTTGCAAAGTTTGCCTCGCTCTCCCACCCTTTCCAACGTGATTTTGAATGCCGCGATTGAAGCGCGTGTACGTCATCGATTCTCGCATGTGCGTCACAATGCAGAGATCCTGCTAATAAACAGAGGTTTTCTCCAACTTTCGGGGAAGGGAAGCGTCGTATGCGCACAGTGGGCAGGCCGTAGTGGCCCGTTCACTAATTAGCGCTTCCTTCTACGCGCTTACAGGCAATCGTGTTCATCCATATTTACCTTTTGTTATTTATTACGACGCTTCTGGTTAAGGCGTGCTCACACTACGAACACACGATGACGACCCGACGACGACGCGGACTTCTGAGCAGGCAGACCACGTTGTAACACGACGCCGACGACGACAAAAACTCGTTGGGCTATGGAAAGTCTGCGTCACGTGTCTGGCTTGCCTCTCGAAGACATAGACAAAATCAGCCGGGTGACCGGACAGCCGACGAGTTGTTTCCCACGCTTCTGGTTAAGGCATGCTCACACTAGGCCGACAGGATGCGACCCGACGCGGACGCGGACTTCTGAGCTGACAGACCGCGTTGTCACACGACGCCGGCGGCGACACAAACTCGTTGGGCTATAAAAAGTCTGCGTCACGTGACTGGCTTGCCTGTCGAAGACATAGACAAAATCAGTCGGGCGACCGGACAGCCGACGGGTTGTCGGGGACCGATCGAGATGCAAAAACGGCGCCCCAAAAGGAGCCAAGTTATAAAAAGGAGCCAAGACAATATATAAAGGGGCACATTATGACCGCATCACTAGTTTTGTTCGATACGCGAGCCGAAGGGGTTTGGGTTATTTGAGCATCACAAACTAAACTTCGTCTTTTGAAGGCACATTTCACGGCAAAGAGCTATTATTAGTTCATTGTAAGGGACCTACAACGTCATGGGATTCAGATTTCAACGCGTGGGTGCCGTTAGCTTTGGGAAGGCGCCTGTCTATTGGGAAAATGACACAGGGAAGTGACCTGAACAAAAGTCACCCTAGAAGTTTGGCCACGTGTGCACGTGGAAAGTGTGACTCGCGACTGTTGCAACCGTATTCGTGACAGTCGTATGGCGCAAACGACGCATTGAGTTATGTCTTACCGGGCGCACCAGAGATGTCCTTATGATATTCTCCCCTGTTTCGTTTGTGTGCTCCTGGAAGCAGGCGTCTGTAGTTTTGGAAAGGCTCAGACACATTGTGTGCATTGTTTGTAATGAGTTTGGGACGGTCATAGATACAGGGAGGCGTAAGTAACAGTTTCGCTAACGCCAACTGATAGGTGTGGGATCAGACATGCCCGACTCGCATACGACGGCCCTGCTTCGTGTGTCGGGAAACGGTGATTTTATACGAGGCAAGTGTGCTATTAAGGGTTTGTTCGTAACGTATATTGTTCACGACGCAATTTGTATAGTTATGAAAAGAAGTTGCAATAAATTTCAAGCTCCTAAGCATATTTCTGCAAGCTTATGTTCACCGTTTATTTTGCGTTTACTTTTGTTGGCCTCAACCCATCGCCCAAGCGTTTTATAATAAGTCTAAATTCAACAGCGGGAATGGCATTTCAGCGAAGTTGGCGTTTATTATCACTTATTCAGACAAGAGAATCTTCCGAATGAGGAAAGCATGAATGTTTGCGTTGTTGCTCCTTGAAGTACAAAAGTACAGTTGTTCAAACTGGTCGGACAGCCGCAAGGACCAAAATATGTTGTTCGTGGGAAAGACGTGGTCATTACAAAAGTTGATGCAAATACGTTGATAGAGTGTCTTCAAGGCTTTTTCTGCACACGTGCTGTCGCAAACGCGAACCAGGAAGCGAACAAGGAAGACCTGTATGTCACTTGTAGAGTTCAAAACAGCGTTGCATTTATTTAAAAGAGGTCTTCTTGAATTTTTTCTACAGCCGTAACCACGTTGTCTCTTGTAATTGTTAATATGCAACTACCTGTCTTCTGTTACCCTTGACTATGTGTTAATTTTGTTGAATTATTTGATCTACTGCCAATATTTCATGTACCATTGACTATGCGCTTACTCACAGGAGGTCCCCTTTCAGCCCTTGGCTCTGGGACCTCCTTCTGTATTGTCACTTATGTATACAGAATCAACGAACAAATAAACTCTTTTTCTGATTCTGATTCTGATATGTTTGATAACAAGCGTTATTTCTTGTTATTAGATGCGACTGCATCTCATTCACTCGGCTTGTCTATGCAGCGCCGTCGGCGTTGTTGTCGTCCGCCAATCCCCCATTCTCCTCACCGCGCGAGCTGCGCTCTCCGCCGCTCACCCTTTCTCCTCTCCGATGCCCCTCTCTCGCGAGGGGAATTGGCTTGGATTCGAATGGCTTGGCTTGGCTTGGCTTGGCTTGGCTTGGCTTGGATAGGATTGGATTGGATTGAATTTGAATTTGGAATGGATTGGATTAAAGTGGATTGTGTTAGATTGTGCTGCGTCATAGCCGCGGCAGACACACTGGCGTCGGCGCATGTGCAGTACTCTCTCTTCCGCGGTCTCCTCTCCTTCGGGCGCGCTGCGCATATAACTGGTGTGCCACTCTCCGGCGGCCTTTCGGTCGACGGTTGCTCTCCGCTTCCGCTTGAACCCACCTCAGGGTCGCATCACACCAGGGTTCCCGCGAGGGGAGGTGGGCGTAATTTTTTATCCAAAGTTTCTCAACTTTAAAATAAATGAAGGTCATTTTGTCACTGCGGTCTTCGATAAAAAAAACTGGGCACTTGTGTACTTATTTTCCTATAAATATTGTCAGACACTCTTGAACCTCCGCTGCAAGAAAAACGCCCCCTTCTTGCCCTTATCCACGAGTGCCCTAACAACTGCACCTGTTGTTTTTAATAAAGATTTGTTTCATTCATTCATTCTCACACTTTTTCGTTCCCGTGCGGCTTCTCCCACAATAAACACGGTGGAGGTTTGCTCCAGTCAATTCGATTTCACCGCGTTCCACTATACACACGCCGTGTGCTGCAACCTTTCGTTACTGCGGAATTTCTTGGAACGCTGCTACGAGTCACAAGCCACCGCCTCCAGTGCTTTTCGTAATTCGGGCCAACGGATTCTTTTCAACTGTTAATTTTTATTGTGCATATTAAAATAAGTAGTTAGGTACATTTGATAATATAACACTGAATGCCACGTACATATTTTTGTTTTTTGTGAAAAATGCTTTATGTTTTTTTTTCTTAGCAATGCTGACGAGTATGACTCGTGTTTCCAAATTTAGTGGCCTGTATATTTTTTCCTATATAAACATGTCGGTCGAGTTTTTTTTCTGTAAATTTTTGCAAGTAGGTTAAATCTACGCAGAGGCGGAAATGCAGGCATACAGCCAGATAGGCAAAGATTCTCTAGTTTGAACTTCCCACGGACGACTATCGCTTTCAAAAATTAGTTCCGCATCTGCTTGCGTCACTGCAAATATCATCGAAATGTGAGTCTCCGGCCACCCCTTCTACGAAATTGTCTCTCAAGTCTGATCAACCCGGCTGTCACGCTGTTCTCATCGTCTTTCAGTGCACCCATTGGATGTTTGCGTAGTTCAATTTTGCCACGTTCGTAGTGCTGGCGCACAAGCTGTTGGCACTGTTCAGACTAACCTCTCGAGCCTCAAGCTGAAGGTTGGGGCGATAGCTTAGTTTGGATTTCCTGGTTCAAACATTGTTGTGAGCGCGTTGTTTGAATTGGCTCTCTCAATAATTCAGCCCACATTTTCTTATGACTAAAAAAACTGTACCAACGCAATATGGAATCGCTGCTTTTTTTCAGATAGGCCTAATATATTAATTTTTAAACTGAAAATTGTTGCCAAATGCGGAGCATGTTTCCAAATTTATTAGATCGATTGCTTCGCCTATCTAAACTTATCGCTCAAGATTTGGTTCAGGTTTGGCCAGGCGACTGAATCGAGGGATAGAGAGACAGGAAGACAGACATACCAAAATTTCCTTTTCAATTGCCCAAAAAAGACTCATTTTTCATCACGAACGTTCAGGTAGAGCAGCCTTCTAACACCACAGGCTGCAGGGAGTCGGACCAAATACAAGAATAACACTGAACGCAGTAGTTGTCACGTCAGATTAAAAGTGCACCGCCCCAAGGAAAGCCTTATACAGTATCACTGTACAACAGCAGCGCGGGCAAACCCGTATAAATTGTGCTCTCCATGCTCAGTCTTGGGAGCGAAATTTTCGCCTATTAGTTTAGCTTGTTCGAAGAAATTGGCGCGTCAAAATTGCATCATTATCGCAACTTTTCCGCAAGCCTTCCCCGAGAGAAAGGGTTATTTTATTGTCTGTCGAGTACCCATTTGCGGACTACGCTCTAATAGGATCGTTCGACGCAAATGCAAGCCCGAGAAAACTCTTGCAGGCATTCCAACTCCGTAAGAGCCCCTTATACGTAGTAAGGAAAAGATACGAAAAAGGTCTTCCTGCGCCAGGGCGATAAATGATATGGAAAGACCGGTTCATGCCTTCGCTTACGTGTTGAAGGCAAAGCTTACGGCTTAGCGGTTTCCCCGCGGCGGCGGGGAAATGCTTGCAGTTGCACGACCCCGCAGGCGCCCAAGGGTGCATACCTCGCGAAGATAATAAGAGAGGTCGCTATAGCAGCAGCTACGTATCAGGAACGTTCCCACGAAGTGAAAAATCTAAATTGATGGTGCGATGTCTGAGAAAAGGTGACTACGAAAAATAATCACCTATAGGCTGTCTCCGGGTTTCACCCAAACCTTTTGTTCTGATAAGTTGTTGCTCCTTGAAGAATATTTTCAACTCACGCATTTTGTAGTTTTCTAGATGCAAATATTGTTTGCGTGTGAAATTTGAGATGAGTTTCTTCTACTAAAGGCAAACACAAAATACCCAAGCCAAAGAATCAACTAACACGCCGTAAACTGATCGCAGTACTTGGAATTTAAACAAATAAATGTGACATCACTGCCCCTGTAAAAATCTTCCCTACGCTTCGAGGACGCTGTTCATTTCGTGAACATGAAAAATATGGGAAAATCTGAGCGACAATCCTATGTGTGCAAGCAGGCCTCATTTGGGTAACACCCTTTGTTAAGAGAAATCAAACTAAATCTTGCTCGTCCTGTTTAACGTGTTTACTGAAGTGTCCGTGTCAATTCGTGCTCATAATGCATTGTATAGTAATGTCATGTGGGTATGTGGTCACACTTCGTTATGATCCAGAGCATGCGCTGACGCTTTAAGGTTAGAAGCTCACAGCTTTTGTAACCAGCCTTCGTAGTGCTCCCGTGGTTTTTGTTACTGATAAATTCTTTGAATTCCTGAGTGACTGAAATAGCTCAGTTCATCACCTGTTCAGGAAAATTTTTTATACGCCTATGCAGGTGTGTGCTAGTCTGTGGATATGTGACGAAAGGATTCAGAGTACGCGGTCGAGCTTCAGAGTTCGCACACAAGGATCAGAGCATCTATATGTTTTCTTGTTGACCGCCCGAGTAAACTCGCAAAACATACGGCGGCCTTCCAGCGTGCACAGGCTTCGGAACAATGAAAGGAACGTTGAAATCATGGCAAGCTATTAATGCCTAAGCATCGTTGGCAACCCTCCAAGCTCTAACAGTCTGGCACCATGTTTCCGGACCCACATCTGTAATTGGAATAGTTGCGACATTTTATTTAAAAACATTACCCCAAATGACTCGAAAATTGCCATATTGATAGTCATATGTGTCAACAATCTTGTGTAACAGAAAAATGTAAAAAGTAATAATACAGAAGTAAAAGCAAACCTGACATGAACCTAAACAATCCAAAGTTGAACCTAACCTAGCGGCTTCAGACGAGGTAAAAGCACCAAAAAATATGAACGAAACCAAAGCCAACCGACGAATGTGCGTTATAGCGAAAGCGTTGCTTCGGAGAAAGGAAGTTTAAATTTTTCAGCTTTTATTCCGTCTTACAATAAGTGTAGCCCTTCCCACAAAATAAAAATAATATGGATATTTATTCATTTGTATTCAAGAATATTTTTTCATTTGTATTCAAGTCGGTCTCCCTCTCCAACGTGAGGGTGAGCCCATGCGCACGTCACGTTCAGATTTCCTGGTTTTCCGCCGTTCGTTGTCTGCGCTGGAGGTCTACAGGGGGTTTTACCGTTGGCGTGAGTCACGTGGCCCGTCCAAACGGCGCAAAAGGCGGTAACGCTCTGTTCTTCATGTCACACCGAAACGTTGGCCTCGTTTAGAAGCAGCTCTCTTTTTTCTCCAAGACAACTCCATCAATGCTCTCTCTTTACTCCATTGTTTTCTGCTTTTTTATCGATCTCCAATTAAAAGGTTAGTGCGGCTCTGCGGAGTGCGGCGAACAATTGCCGGAAATGTGCCACTCATTGCTACGCACAATTTTGACCGGCACAGCTAGATAAATGTTTCCTATTGAGACGTAGATGTGCAGAGCAGGACATCCAGTAAGTGTACAGGGGATGTCACCTTCCATAACAGTGTATCCACCTCATCACTACACTTATTACCGCGCATTGTCCGCAGTTTTTTAGCCATACTTGACACGACTGCTGGTGACAATTCATTTTGAAGAACGCACCGCACCTTTATTTGACTCTGGTACACTACCGTTGCGCTACCGAAATAAGCTTGCATTGTATTTTGGTGTCAACATTTTGGTGAGTGTTTTATTTTAAAACGTATTTCCATTTAGCATTATTAGGATGGTAAAACAGCGCAAAAACAAAACTTGGACAAGAAAGACAAACGGGACGAAGCGCTTTTAGTGTTTTTAGAAATGCTCGGTTCTGTCGCGATGCATGAATAGTGGCACCAGACAAAAAGATAGATAGAAAATTTATAGTTCATGAGATGGCGGGAACGAGTCAGCCGCGTCGGTCCAGGCAGCCGATGAGGGCCCTGATGATGTGGTCCGCCAGTTCTTGTTTCTCTTCGAGACTCGTCGCAACACAGCCAGCCACTTTCCGGTGTACTTATGTGGTTGGGTAGGGTTGTAAGGGCACTCACACAGAATGTGCTCCTGCGTGGAGGGAACAAGGCAGAGGGGACAGAGTAGGCAGAACAGGGGTGTCTGGCGTGCGTTGTAATATATGGATGTGAGTAGGTGTGTGCAGTGTATGTGTTTCCGCATGCCGAATGACTACTTGGTCGCGACGGGTAAGCCCGGAGTGGAGGGGAGAGAACGTGCAGCGTGTGCTTGGAAGGTCTGCTAAGGTGGGGAGCGGAGGGGAATACAAAGATTCATGTCGCGGGCACCTACAGGGGCCCGGACGAAAGCTTCGCTTACAAGCTTGAGTGCGTTCCTTCCCTGAAACACCTGCACGAGCCGCTGAAAGAAAGCACTTTAGCGAAAACTGCAATGGTCAGACTTGCAAGCAACGGGGCTTCTAAGCCACACTACTAATAATCAGTTGTTTATAAATCACCACAAACTTTCCTTAAGTGGAAGCGGCCCACGCTCATCATTACTCCCACGTTCATTAGAGCCCACTTTCAGTGTAATCGTTCTGTAAAATGGTTTGGTGAAATCTTATGAGAAGTAATCTGCTTTCCAGCTTCAAACTCTTCAATGAATGATTAAACATCTTCCGTACTTCAACCTTCGCTGTTCCAGGTGATCAATATTCTGTATAATTGCCTCACCGCTCAAATCCTATTGGGCGCAGGGCAGTTTTGGCACGCAGTGCACAAGTGGCCACCGGATAAAACTCCCAGTTTCGCAAAGCTCACTGATGAAATAATGGTTTGCCAAAGGTTTTTGTAAAGGCTGAACAAAGGAGAGGTTCCCAGAGGGGCATATTCTATTAGTGAGAAATTTGAAAACGCGTTAGAGGCGAGCAGCGTCTAAAGGTTTTAATCGGTTCATTTATAAATAACCTATCAAAATTTGGACAAGAAACGTTCTTCCTCTGTCCGTTATCTACGAGCGCCCTTTGATTGAAATCCGGGCAGGCTTCGCAAACAAACGCAGGTTCCTAAAAAAGAACTGTCGGTTTGATGGTTATAGCAAGCAAAATAAATACAGGCCGTTTTTACGCAAGCCAAGTGCTGTGTTATCTTTGAATAAGGTGTATTATTTGTTTCTCTAATAAATGCACCCCTTACACCACTATTGTACCGTGGCTAAACAACTAAGCTTGCACCGAATAAAGAAATGTTTACAGTGAAGGCAGCGAGTGATTCTTCTTGGAATGAAATGCACTGCTCATTTTTAGAGGATTTTTATGTCTGCGCCAAAACTTCAAAGACGGTGACTGAGTTTCAAGTAGACCCGCCGCGGTGGCTCAGTGGCTAAGGCGTTGCGCTGCTGAGCACGAAGTCTTGGGTTCGATTCCCGGCCGCGGCTGCCGCTTTTCTGAGTGAGGCGAAAAGCAAAAACGCCCGCGTGTTCGAGATTTCGGCGCAGTGTTAAAGATCCCCAGGTGGTCAAAATTAGTCTGGATCCCTCCACTACGGCACGCCTCATCGTCTGAGTTGCGTCGGCGTATTTAACCCTACAATCAATCAATGAGTTTCAAGTAGGCGCTAGGCAAAATCCTTCCGAAAATGTTTCTAATGTGACGCCGAATGGAGGCAGTTTGAAGGTAGAAAAAAAGCATTCTGAATTGCTTAAACGCACAAATTGTGTAACAACACCACAAAAATTTGTGGTTTAGTTCAACCAGTTTAATTCTGCTGATTACACAACCCGCAGCTGTTACCTACAGGTAGGTCTTTCGGAGCATGACCTTTCCATTGATGCGTAACCCAAAATGTGCGTAGTTCCTCTTCGATAATGAACGTTCAGACGTTCATTATCAGATCACCAGCATTGCCCGTCCCAGGCAGTACAGAAAGTGTGCCCCAAGACGTGCCTGTCTACGGCCACTTTCTGGCATGTACGGCCAGCTTCCAGGTTCTGGAAGCCACTGATTCTACGTTGAACAGCCAATATTCGGCGTCCAGAACTTCGTTATTTCTTCGGCCTCTCGTGGTCAGACACAAAATGGAAGGCACCCGGCTGCCAGATATACTGTTTAGTTTTGACGGACGACGTGCGGCTTTAAGGCATCCGTTTTTTCTTCGGGAAGCGGAGTTTAGCCTACGTACTGCATGTTACCGGCCACACAATATTTGTATTCTTGTGTCAGTTGCTGTTCGGAAGGAGACCGGCTGGAGTGCAGTGTCCGTGAGTTCGCTCTTTTCAGTGAACCACTCGTCTGCCTTCAGAATACTCGTTTTCTTCGGGCAACCGGTGTTGTAAAGAGTACCGGCCAACGTACGGCTCCAAAATGTACGTTTTGCCTTTGGTTATCGGTCTTCATCCGAATTACGGCAATCGGACGGCCAGAGAGTATTTGGCAACCGGTGTTCTGGGGGAGAGCAGCCGAAGTAAGGTCTCAGGTTGCCCGTCCTTTTTTCGGTAAGCGGTGTACACCCGAACAACGGCACGCATCCGCTACCGAGTTCGTTTTTTTTATTGCCTTTAGTGCTTTTGAGAATTCAATACAAATATTTCAGTAAAAAGCTCCCCTGACTCATGCAGCATCGTCAAAAGACGTACAACACAAGCAGGAAGCTCCTTCACGGGGTTTGTTTACTGAACGCCGCCATTGATTCTGGGCATGAAGGTTGAGGTTACCCACACTCACAGCAACCCAGCTGCGACGTGGCAGTGGGCGCTGTGTCTTCGCTCCATTTAGTTTAGCCAGATGACACATACGGCGGCCTGTCGTGGCAGAATTTCCAAGCGCGAACTTCGTCTTCAAAGTTCGCTTCATGTATTCTGGCGTTTCCACAAGGCTTGCCGTGAAGCACTCAAAGAAATTGATCAGTAGACTGTGCACTTCGGAGTCCTCGAGTTAAACCGAAGGAGACGGCTGTATCACATCAGATGGCTCCTGCACGAGAGATAATACGGCGCGATCAGACATTTCACTCTGTCGCCACAGATTGCAATAGGCAATGCTGTACATAGGAGCTTTCCAAATCTCAAATGCATCTGTGTGTAGCCGCTAATGCGGGCTGGAACAAAGGAAGTGCATCCCCTTTAAGCAAAACGTACCGTAAAGCACTTAAAGAAAAGGACAAAACTGTGTACCTAATTATGAGTTCTCAAGTTGCACCGATGGATCTGGCTGTGCCACATCAGAAGCCCCCTGCGCGAGAGATGATACGACGCAATTAGACATTGCACTCTGCGGGAACTAGGTGCTCAGATCTCGACAATGCAAACGCAGGCTAACAATGCTTGCCCCCTTAAGCGATTACGTTTTGGAATGTGCAACCAGCCGTTCAAACAAATCTTCCTTTTGAAGCATGTGTCTGCGGAATACTTAGATTTTATAGTTTTAACTCCTTAAATGGGTTCGCCGCCTAGTTTCTCGTGTGGCGACCTCTCTGGTGTTTCTCTGTTCCGCCTCAAGAACGAACGGACGACCGGTACCCTATGAGCATTGTTTATGTGCCGTACATTTGTGGGTTCAGCTTGCCACCTACAGTTTTTCATCTCAGCGTGAACATTGTGGAATTTTAATTGCGGAGATTCACGAGAAGGGAGGGGGCGGGGTGCCAAACCACGAGAGAGTTGGGGCGCTAGCGGCAGTGCATAATCAAGGTTTTAGGTGTATAATTACGTTCTAGGGTTGAGTTCTTTGCGCTCACACATAAAAAGCGAGGAAGAGAAAAAAATGGGACGCGTTTACGGCCGATCGTGAACCGTAAGAAATAGAGCGTTGTTTGTTTTATTTTGTTGGCGGCAATCTGCTGTTCCTCAGGCGCCACAGGATAAAACATATGTCTATCGATAGCACATAATTTTGTTCTGCTATTACTTCGTAAACGTTTTTCCTGGCTTTTTCTCTCTTAACGTTCACGCTACAACAATTCGAAATATTATATCGCGACAAAGGTCCCGAAATTTTATATAACGTGCTTTCGCATTTGTGTCATGCGCTGAAATTCCTTCAGTCTCCTGGGCGGTGATTGCCGTCTGCTGGAAAGCTCAAAAAGCATTGTAATCAATCCCAGGAAGAAAAGCATGGTGCCTTATTAGTGTTGTATTTTAGGTACTCAAATAAATCTACAATGTCGTAAACAGTGTCACTGCCAATGAACAAACAACAGGCCTTCTGGCACGAAAAACCAACCGGACGGGCGTACGCACCGCCTTATTCACGCCTGGCTTTCGGTGTCGCGCGAAGCTTTGGTCTTAGCAGTATTGTCTCCTACTACTGAAATATTGTTTCGTTCGGTTTCATGATGTACGCTGTCACTATAGTAGTAGGGCTACCACGATCGTATATTGGGCAATAGCCCTACAGCTGCGCTGCATTTGTGAGGCTGACAGCTTGGCAAGGTAGGTATATCAAGGTAGCACGCTGCAATGAACTTTTTCTTTGCGCAAGTCTTCATTTCCAGTGCTCTTCATTGTATTGGAACGGATTTCGCGTTGCACACAATCTCGTGGTAAACATTCACTGTAGAACTAATTCAGCTCAGTGCCACACCGGCCAAGAAACAAAAAAAAATGGGCGCAAGTTCCACGGGGTCATCATTCTTTGATATTGCGCCGAAAGCAGTGTTTATGGGTATCATTCTTTGCAGAGCTTCCCCACAGCCAAGACCATGAAACGCCTTGCACTTCCACAACAAAGCAGCTATGGTAGAAGTTTAATTTGTAATGGCTATAGTAGCCTAAATGGGATCAAATCGTCAAAAATAATTTTGAAAACAAAAAAACAAAAAAATACACAAAGAACAGCGAAAACTGCGGGCCATGTAACTTGCTGCATTTCCAAAAAAACGCAGATTTTGCCCAAATTTCCGCTGTAATTTTTTATAAAAGCGTAAGTGGAGATACCTGCAGAACGGAATATAAAACAACCAAAAATAGAAAAATTAACAAAAATGGCGAGCCGTGTACGCCCTGCATTTCCACAAAAATTCTAATTTGGGTAGAGGTCTACTTGTAATCCTTATAACACCGTCAACGGACATCATTTGTTTAACAGAATTTTCAAAAACCAAAACGTTAGCTGTAAAAAACTAAAAACTCTAGACAAGCGTCGTAAGAAATCTATACACTAGTAGACGATTATGCCTATTTCTGCTGAATTTTTATAGAAGAATACACGTCCACACGAAAGCAAGCTGCTTGAAAGCAACTGTTTCCACTTCGAAAAGGGACTCACAAAAGTTATTGGGATTTGTGTGACCGAACTCAATATCTGTCTGTATACCTATGTACTACGCTTGACCAATGCTTACAAACTCCCAGCGTAGTATTGGTGTCTAAAAGGCTAAGCCATTGCCGGCGCGGAAGAGAGTTTCCGTTCGTGTCTTGGTCTCCCGAGGCTAGCCTGGCGCGGCATAAAAGCAATTCTCTAGGCATGCACATCATTTATCTTTATCAGGAAGCATCCCGGACACGATGACCGAGGGTTTTCCGCTGGGTTTGGACGCCCCTAGCAAACTGTAGCTACCAGAGCACATTGTTTCCTGTTTTTTTTATATTTGTTATGCTTAGGTGGTGGTCTTTCTCACTAGCTAGAAAGTTCCCTTAGCTGCGGCAAAACTTTTGTTTCTTAAATGTATTTAACTAAAAGTACAAGCCATCTGCTGCAATAAAAGGGCGCATTACAACTGTGGTAAGTTCCCAAGCTTTATAAAAATACAAGACGACAAAAGTGTGGTCTTAGTTCTCTTAGCCCAGCTGTTAGTATAGTATCCCCATGATAGTGTCACGGATGACGAGACGACTGGTGAATACAGTAGAACGAAACAACTGTTTTAATTGGGCGAACTGGTGCCCACGGAACAGAAGACACGCGAACAGGGAGGCCGGCGTTTAGAGAGAGCTCTGCCGCACGGCGAACGCGCTGCTCGTTGAGTCCTCCCAAGTACGTACGTCCGCGAGCCCTTCCCTGAATGCCACTCGGCACGCTTGCGCGTGCTACCCGGCGCAGATTCTTCTGGAAGGCGGTCAGTTGACACGGCGCTGCTCCAGTCGTCACTGGCGGTCCCCGATCTCACTAAAATAAAACGCTTTGTTGGAGCGTGCGGTAATATTTTATGTGCATCGCCAGTAGAAAGGATTTGGGGAACCCTAAAATATTTCTTATAAGTACTAAATGAGCACGAATTAGGGTCCAGTTGAACGACGCTCAGTGGTCCTTCGAGCTTTGTGCTGCGAATATCGTTTTCTGCTTTTCCGCTGGAAATGTTTGGGAGTTTTAACAGGGGAGCTGCACAGCAATTCCGAGAATTCCGGCGATTTACAACATCAAGTTTAAGACTGTAAAGAAAAGAAATAATCGACAACGTGACTACTGGACACTGTGTCTGGTGGATCAACGGAGTTGATCCACCAGAGTCAGTCGGCTTACCCACTCTGCTACGACCTCGAGTTAGTACTTTAGAGTTAAGCGGGTTACCCACTCGGTTGTGACAGTGCGGAGAGTAATCCCGTCACTTGCTCCCCACAAAACACGTGATAGGGTACAGGTTGAACCTGGGGCGCCTAGTTTAAATGTTCGCGTTTTGTTTGTTCGTTCTGCGTCTTCGATTTGCTTCTTCGCGGTTAGACCAGCAAAAATTTAGTAACGGCTTTGCTGCAGCGAAAAAGTAGCAAATCGGCTGAAATCAAGGATTTAAGCACTCGGGATGGTGAAGGCTTTTGCGTACAGCTTCGCTGCCTTCACGACTGACGCGTTAGTGTGAGATTTCTTAATTTGTCTGAGTAAATTGTCGCGAGATTGTTTTTATGGGATGACCATTAGTATAATTCTTGCTGACCCCTATAGTTCGGAAAACGCTGGTGAACACGAGTACCTGCCAGCCGTGTTGGCGAGTTTTGCGCCGTTGGTTGAGGTCACGGCGGCACGTGCTTTATGCCTTATCGCCGCAGCAGAACCCCGAAAGCAGGCGCAGCACCGGAGGCCTCCTAATCTTTCCAAGTGTCTCGGCAAATTTTCTGGGGTTGCCTGGCAGCGCAACTTGTTTGTAGTGTTTTACGATAGTGATGCCCGCCGTGTGAAACACTCTGCAGTGACGCGGGTATAAATGACGTTTCGCTGAAACAGGCGCGATAGATGCAGACGCTTGCTTTTTTTCAGTAAAGAGGGCACCGGCTTTCGCTTACCAACAGTTAGCCATTTTTTGCATTTTTCAGAAACTAAGAGCTTTCCTATTGAATTTTTCGCTCCTACCCATGTTAGTACGGAGCGAATGGCACTGAATTGTCTCTTCGTTGCAGCGGGGCAGTACTTGAATCCATTATCAGGAAGCTAGACATGAATTTCTGGTGAGGGTTGAGATGACCGCCATTGAGTTTCAACGCTTCCATCCACATGCTCACCTTCTCGATCTGTGTTTTCGCGCGCTGGATTGTCAATCATGTCACTCATGACGTTATGCAGGAATACACACCGCTCCTTTTCCTCCCTAGAGGTGTAGTGGTATGGCAGTATGGTGGCACTGCCGTGGTGTCTCAACGGCTGAGTAACATGCCGTCAAGTATTTTCGCTCACCGTGAGCTGATAAAACGCACCGCGTGATCTCCCTTAGTGTAGTGCGATTGCTAGCAGGCAGTCAACAGCGGGCCGCTGGAGTGTTGGCTCTACGGAACCGAGGACAGTGGTATACTTTCAAATCACGTCTTTATTTATTTTCCTTTTGTTACAGAGCATGAGCCAATCACAAAAAGCTGCTGTTTCAAGCAGCTTGACGAGGTGGCTGGCCCAGTACTGGCAGCAATAATCGGCGCAGATTTTAACAGAAAAGTAAAGTCATACATACTCACACACAGTATACATTTTCATTCGTGTGACCTAATACAGCATACAGATAAAAAACGCAACGAGGAACACACTTGAACTCGCACACACGAAAATATAATGATAACCGCTATCTTACTATTCGTGATAGCAAAAAAAAGAAAAAGAAAAAAGAAAACAGAACAAAAGGATCCCCTCTCTGCAACTTCGTTTTTTCCAGTTGCGAACATCAGTTGAACAAAAGAAACCAAATATAAGAGCGCATCAAAGAAACAACTCGTGAATACGTTTTCTTGACAAAATAGCAATATGAATGTTTTGCGCTTCAAATTTGTTGAGTAGTTGTGGAAGAATGTAAGAGAGTGATTGCATGTCATAATTATTGCGTGGTATCGGTACAAGCCATGTTTCGGTAAAGCGCGTATCATACAATCCCGTTTTCTTCTTTAACTCAGATAGGCCAGCCAAATATGCATCATTATTCTTCACTCGCAGGCAAAATGAACGCGCTAAGTGATAATCATAAAAAAAATTATTTGCTTTGATTATGCGGTACTGGCGAAATAATTCCGCTGTAGGATCCAAAAACCGCACGTTTGCAATGATTCGCACAACTCTTTTCTGCAACAGATAAAGCGTGTTTAAATTCTTCATAGTAGTCGTTCCCCAGACTAAATGAGCGTATCTAATATGGGGTAGAATTAAAGAATTATACAGAAAAAGTTTTATACGCTCAGGTAAGACAAACCTATGTTTGTTTATTATGCCTACAGTTTGGTAAACCTTTTTACTTATTGCTTCGACATGCTTATCCCAACTAAGAGTACTGGAAAGATGAACCCCTAGGACTTTAAAATATTCCACTACCTCAATCTGTTCAGTACCAAGTGTTATTTTAGGCGAAGTGACAATTTTATTTTTTGGACGAAAAAGAATTGCTTTTGTTTTTGCTAGGTTAATTGTTAGTGCATTTTGTTTTGTCCAGTTTAAGAGCTGGTATAGGCTGCGGTTGGAGATTGTTTCGATTTCGCTACTACTCTTTTGTGTGACTAAGAGTCTGGTGTCGTCTGCGTAACAAATTAACGAAAGTTCAGGCTTTTGGAATAGTGTGTGAAGATCGTTTATGTACACACTGAAAAGCAGTGGCCCTAAAATACTTCCCTGAGGGACACCTGTGCTTATGGTTTTTAATTTTGAAGAAAACTCGTTTAACGACACATATTGTTTACGGTTTTTTAAGTAAGACGCAATCAAATTAGGCGCCACGCCATGCACTCCGTAGAACTGCATTTTTTTAATCAAGATACTATGGCTGATTGAGTCGAATGCTTTTGACAAGTCTATATAAATCCCTAGAGTCAAACTGTGGCATCTGAAGCTATGAACAATTATTTCCTTTTGTTTTAGTAGTGCAGTTTCAGTTGAGCAATTTTTTCTAAAGCCATGTTGAAAGCTGTTTAGAATTGAGCGTTTAGTGAAGAATGTAGTGAACCGGGAGTGCATCAATTTTTCGGCAACCTTTGAAAATAGGGGCAAGATTGATATGGGCCTGTAGTTTTTGAACACGTTTTTATCACCTCCTTTAAAAATTAGAATTACTTTTGCTATTTGCATATTCATAGGGAATGATCCTGTGGATAGGATTAAGTTGATTATATGTGTCAAAGGAGGAGCAATCAAGTCGGCCGCGTACTTAATCGGCTTTATTTGCAGTGTGTCTACATCTGCTGCACTGCTATTTTTCAGATTGATAATTGCGAACATAACTTCTTGCTCATCAGTGGGTGAAAGAAATATCGAGCTCTGGTTTGGTGTTAACTCTTCAATCATTAAGTTATCGTCGGCTGTTGATGTAGAAAATTGGCTTACGAAGAAATCATTAAATAAGTTAGCTAGTTTGTCTTGGGATACCTTTTCACCCTCATAGCAGATAACCAGGTTTTCATTCTTATTTACGAACCGCGGTAGTATAGAGTTTATTTTTTTTCCAAGTAAGGTCAGAGCGTCCTACATTGTGTGAAAATACGTCGTTGTAGTAAGAAATCTTAGCTTTTCTAATAATTTTCACCAGATTGTTACGCAAGGTTTTGAATTCGCCAAACGCGGCGAGATCTTTAGAGCGAATGAATTTTTTATACAAGCGGTTTTTCAAGCTTATTAGGTCTAAGATGGCTTTGCTTATCTAAGGCTTTCGGCAGTGTTTAGTTAAGTACAGTGTTTTAACAGGAAATGCGGCCTTGTAAACATTGCAAAATTCATCTATGAAACAATCGTACGCTTCGTCTGAGGTAGATTTCGAATATACATTTTCCCATGTAACACTCGCTAAAATATCTCTGAACCGTTGTAAGTTCGCTACCGACATATCTCGAAAAACCCTTTTTTCATTGTTATTCTTTTGAGACGTCACAGCAGATATAAACATACACACAGGTAGATGGTCACTTAAATCGACAGCAATGACATCAGCCTTAATTAAAGAGGGTTCAATATTGGTGACAAAGAAATCAAGAAGTGTGCAAGATGTTTCAGTAACTCTGGTGGCAGTTGTAAGAATGACATCGAAACCGTGCATAGCAATTATGGAGGACAGCGATTCCTTTTTGTTGCTGTTTTCGAGCATGTTTACGTTGAAATCACCGCCTAGGGTGAGTTTAAGTTTATTCACTGTGGCGAATTCCAGCAAGCGCTCCAGATAGCTGGAAAAAGTCTGGAAACATCCACTAGGTGGTCGATATAGGCCGACGAACATATGTCTACCATGAACAACTGCTACGGTCTCATAATCATTCGTGACAACTGTAAATTCCTTTTGATTTTCGCATGAAAGCGATTTGTTTACCAAAAGAGATACACCTCCGCCCCGCTTGCCATTTCTGTTTACAAAGAAATGAGAGTACGCGCCTGGTTCATACATTTCGGACAAGCCGTCGTACCAGGTTTCCGTCAGTATTATGACCGCAAAATCGAAATTAATTACAGAAAAAAGTATTTCTAGTTCTTCAATTTTAGATCTAGCTGAGCGGCAGTTCAAGTTGAAGAATGAGAGAAAGGAGTTAACATTTTGACACAATTCTGAAACTTTGTGGGGTAGAACAACCATGTTCGAGTTCTTTGTTCATTCATACGCGCAGGGTACTGAGGTGGGCCTCTGATTTCACCACAATAATTCGGTCACGTTCATTCTTTTTCAGACGAATTTTTCCGTTTGAATGCCAAGCGAAACGAAAACCATTTTCGGAGGCCCATTCCTTTGCTACGTTTAGAAGTTCTCGGTTTCGCTTGGTTATGTTCTCAAGAATGAACGCATCATTTTTTGCTTTCTTTAGTTTCGCACGTTTTCTCAGCCATAAGTCTCGATCTGCCTGGCGGTTGTAGCGGACTATCACTCCCGGTATTTTATCTGGTTTTGCGGGGAGGTGGTGAATTGCCGTGACGTCAGTAGGAGCAAGCTGGGGAACGTCAAGGACAGTGGTAAGCTCGTTTATCTTGAGCAGCAAATCTTCGTTAGGCGTGACGGGTAAACCGTGAAATTCCAAGTTTAACCGCCTGCTCCGCCACTCCAGATCATTTACGGCGTCTTGCACTTCGTTAAGCACTCTGGGACCTGCTTCGTTCTCGATTTTTCCCACGCGCTTCTTCAAAGATTTTATCTCCTTCTCCTGGCTATTCAGGCGCTGCATAGCCTCGTCAAACTTCAGGGACATGTCTTGAATTGAACACTCCATTTCATGTACGGTTTGCTTCAAAGGCATTAGTTCGTCCAGCTTTCGAATGACTTCAATAAATTAGCAGCTTCTTAAGTGCTGAGCACATAGTTCTTCAGTCGAACACAGTTGTTAACGTGAGGCCACATGATGGTCGTATTACTTCTTAACAAATCTTCCGTGTGATCACACGTAGGATTTTTTAAGAAGCGCTACGGATACCATTTGTGTGAACTATCAGATACCACGAACAGCAGATTTTTTTGGATACACTTTAAATTTGGCACACCACTTTCCGCCCAAAAGTTTCAAATTTCATTAGAAATGGAACGCACCCATGGTGCCCAAATAGTGCATTATTGGCGTAGCTGGTACAGCATCACTGGCGAGTAAATAGCACGACCAAAGAGAAAGGATATGAGACCCCGCACGGACAGAGAGCTGTGTCTTTACGTGGGTTTTCTCTCGTTCGTCTTTGGTTTTGTTCTGGGCTCAAAAGAAGTCAAATTACTTTCAAAAAGCGCAAAAAAGGCCGAATTTAAAAGGTTCTGGCTCTCTCTCCCTCCCAATGTTGAAAAAGCTCCACCGACGCGTGCGAGGTCGCAAATAATTATTTTTGGTTATTTCTTCGTACAGCATGCAAAAAATGTAGCAATAATTCCGACAAATGAAAACTAGGAGACTGAACTATTGATTTTTGAATGCTGGACCATACTTGCTGTGCAAACCATTCCTGTATATGGCGGCTTCTGAAATGCTCCAACTGCATTCGTCGCGATAACATAGGCCTTTAGCAATACCAAATACCTACTAAAAAGGGTACAATCTCCTGTGTCAGGTCAGTAGTGAGACATAATTGCGAAGCCTCCTGCACCCGTAAATTCTTTGCTGAATGTTAAAAGGCATGTGAGTGACTGTTCGTCAACCCTATTTACGGTTTGAAGGGTCTCAAAATACAGGTTTGCGGAGGATACAAGTGGGAAGATATATTTTCTCTCCAATAACGGTTATTACCGCGCTGTTCCCAGCGGTACTGGCAAAAATGTGGTCAGAAATAACAAGGAAGGTTAGTAGCACCCAGAAACAAAAAAAAAGCATCATTTGTGTTCTTGGCACATTTCCCGACCTCACGTTACTCCGCTGCAGAAGAGTGGTAACCATAGTTTTATAATAATATACACTGGAGGGAAATCTGGCGCTACTATCTAGGGGAGCCGCGCTTCAGCGAGCGTTCCGTCATGTACCGGGCAGGCACGTCCCACTTGCCCTTGGCATGACTCACGAACTGGCTGGAAATTTGCCTCTGGCTGCAAAAAAGCAACAGTATCACTGAAGAAGATTAAAGAAATATGTTTCGTTTGTATAAAATTAAAGCTCCAGAAAGATTTATTTGTCAGGGATTAAGAAGCTTCATGCAAGATGAACATGAAAACAATTTTACCCGTTTTTGTTGATTTTGGGTTCGAGACAAACAATAATACATGCGCCTAACCAAGCCAAGTAGGCGAGGAACGTCGCTAGCTGCAATGGCGCCGCCCACCGTGGCCCGGCACTGCAGCGCCAGATTTCCCTGTAGTATATATTAGTAGGAAACTGTATGGTCGTAACCGAGTGTCGCAATATTAAGAAACGGACCGGCATTCTGGGGTGGGTTAGTTTGAGCGCAGTTAGGCTCCCGTTGCTGGGTTGCACTGGAACTCACCAGTTTACATGTTGCACATAGCAGAATAAAATTTAGCAAGCGCTAGGGTAGAGGGGTATGAATGACGGGTATTGCGAAGAAAGTGAATGAGGGGGCAGTGAAAGCATGAAGTTGAAGGCGGACGAAGAGAGTATTGCCAAAAAGTTCAGAGCAGCGCGTCTTAAAGGCACCGCCAACCAATTTTAAAGAGATGCTGTCCTTGGCTCCGTACACAGGATTTAAAGAGGCCACTGTCGCTGCTGCTGCGGCATGGCATTGTGTGCAGCTAGGTTTTATCTCATATCTGCTCTCCTCCGCTCGCCCGCTCATCGGCTCCGCTCATCACTAGCTATGCTCCGCTCATCGCGCCTGCGGGACCCAGAAACAACTTGCGTTTGAGGATGGGCGTGGCGAAGACACACGAGGTAACGCTCGCTACATCCGACCACACCCGAAGGGACGGCTGGGGCAGCAACTGTCTTGAGGACATGGGCGGGGGATATTTCGTATTAAGTTCTCTTTGCACGGAGCTGATGGCAGCTCTGACATGGAGATTAGGACTTTGAAAACTTCTCGTTACGTCTCGTATTTATAAGCTAGCCATGGCTATACGTTCTTCATTTTTAGCAACTACTCCAAGCACGAGGAAACTAGAATGTCACACACAGTCATTTCAGCAAATGTATGCCACGATAAATGCTTTTTAAATGCAGAGCATTTCTTAGCCTCGCCTCTTCCTGCGTCGGATGGCGTCAACAGCTCCGCGTCCGCAGCAGGTGCGCCTCTCGTCCTTCCCTCCTCTCTCTCAACAGCAGCTGGCACGCGCATGCGTCGTAGTCAGCCCGTTCGCTCGACACCCCCGGAACGCTCCGTCGCGGTCTCGGCGTAACAGGTGCGTGATAGCAGCGCGGTGGGGCGTGGAAGGGCGCGCGCTGCTTGCGCATGCGCGCTCACCCCCCCCCCCCCCCTCCCCGTACCGCTCTCCCTCTACGGCGCGCGCTGCAAATATAAAGCCACTAGCGGTCGCTCGTGCTTCAGTCACTGCGTTGCTCCTTCGACATGGTAAAAAAGCGCACTAAAACGGGGACACAAGAAAAAGGCGGTGACACGGGGCGAGCGCTAGTCCCGCGCTCGTCCCGCTCGTCCCGTGTCACCGCCTTTTTCTTGTGTCCTCGTTTTAGTGCGCTTTTTTACCATGTCGAAGGCCCATCACCAACTAGCCCAAATTTCTGCCCTGAATAGTTGCTCCTTCCTTCCTTTGTTGACGCTCGCTCCCACGTTTACTCGTGTCTGCTACTCCACCATCACGGAAGAAGCGATGGAAGCAACACTGCCTTCAACCAGTACTGAGGCCCTAATACTCTGCATTTACTCGTGTTCCCCTCGCGGGAAGGCGCGGGAATGTTTTTTCCACGATTCCCACCTCTGGATGGAGTGAAGGGGCCGAGAATATCCACAGCGGTTGAACTGTTTTCATAAACGTGTGAAGAACAGGCGCAGTGTTTGCTGCGTTAGCGCGTTTTCAGCCAGAGCGATGGAAGAAACTACGCGCCATTGCACTGGTAACTTGGCTGCGCCTCTCGTTGCGTCCATATGTCCGCGTTCTTCGGATTCACGTGATTTACTATTTAGAATATACGACCAGGATTTCAAAGTTACCCATAATGGTCATGGTTTTCTTCTGACTCATTCTGATAGTTTTCCGCCATCGTAATATTTTAAGCAAGAAAAAAATTGTGCTCGAAATGGTGGCTCATCAATTTTCGTAAATGGCCTGACCTTTACATACTGCGAATAGTTTACTCAGGGCGAGTTCTAAAACTCCAGGTATTTCCTACACGTTGCTGCAGCCCAGGCTTCCGTGTGGAACTGTGAGCGGGTGCAAGTCAGATATCCAATGAGTTCAGGCATTGATTTTGGGGCTGCTATGCGAGATGACACTTTTTGACAGTTTCTCTGTCGTGGTGTGTTACTTTTTGTGGAACAAAACGTCTACAGAACTTGGTGGCAGTATAACTGTGCACAATCTATAGAATTCAAAAACTTGTAAGCCGAATGTTTTGCCACTTGATTTTACAACTGAGCTCCCCAATCTATTGGGATTTAGGTGGTTTGAAAATTACAGTAAATCGTGCAGCAGTCTCAACTCCTGTTTTATAACCCGCTTAGCGCCTTCTTGCAACGTAATTATCTGTCCCGGCGTTATCACTAATATATGTGCAAATACAAATGGTGGCATAATAGGTCTCTGCTGTAAAAATGTCTTGTGGCCGTGGATTTTGATTGATTGATTGTAGGGTTTAACGCGCCGACGCAACACAGGCGATGAGGCGCGCCTTAGTGGAGAGCTCCGGATTTATTTTGAACACCCGGGGATCTTTAGCGTGCGCCAAAAATCTCGAACACAAGGGCGGTTTCGCTTTTCTCCTCTATCAAAAAAGCGGCTTCCGTGGCCGGGAATTGAACCCGCGACCTCATGATCAGTAGCGCCACACCTTAGACGCTGAGCCACCGCGGCGGATATTTGACCGTGGACGCGTTACGATCTGGTTGACGTTCTTACGCACAGACGATGGACATCCGTTTACAAATACTTGCAAAAATTGCTCTTCTGTCATGACGGGTGCCGAGGATTAGATTTTATGGTATTTATCATTCAAATGCCAGTTGTAATGCGTCCGACGTGCGCATAGCTAAAAGTACACTAAGGCATATTTCGAAAAAAGTCGTCAAAATTCTGGTGAAAAACAGCCACCTTCGTTTCCACTTTTTGAGCGTTGTGGAAGTGGAACAGTTCGAACTAAGAGAGCCTGGAATCACAAATCAGTTGGGATAAAAGGGTAAACAGGCCTGTGCAGTGTGTCGTAGGCAGTAGAGTAAAGCTGCAAGCACGCCCGGGTGCTCTCAACGGAAGCAATATGTAAAATGCTTTCAGCGTCTAGATAAAAAACACCGCAATATATGCAGAAAAAATTCCATCTATTTAACAAGACAAACAAAATGACGGCGTTAAGGTTTCGAAATTTTCTAGAAATCATCATCGGCGAATTTACCTGAGGTCCTGCATTCGCACCAGCTTAAGTGTGAAATAAAATCCCCACATGCGGTGTTTGTAATCACACATATTTGTGAGAATTACGGCGATATGTCACAGGGCATTGACCTAAATGCATCAATAGCGGTTTGGGCAAACCCGAACGTTCGGCCGTTTCTATATCCCCCGGCAAGTAGTAACCAAGATGTAAAGGAAAGCTGGCACTTCCATACACCGACGCGCCCAAGGTAGACGGGTGAAGCAACGACCAATAAACATCGCGACTACTCCCTACATCATACATACGCCTCGAATAGCCGCGGTGCCTTCCTTCTGGCGAGACTCGTCATTGTGGTCGTGTTTGCAACACCCCTGACTAGTTCACTTTTCATCAGTGCATAAGCAAGATGAGTTCGTGTAGCAATCTCTGTTTTCTTTTGATCTGCTTCTCACTACAATTCTTGCAGGCTCCTTCTCAGCTGTCACCACTAATGAGCCCTGAAACCAGGCAAACTCTTCTCTCATACCCAAGCACATCTCCATACATTACGAGCTAAACAACGTAAAGATTCCAGGTATTAAGAAATGGTAATGCTACCAATCACTTTTGAAATTACTTTCGATCTTCAATTTCTTTTTGAGCATCGCTACCCGTCTAGGCTGTCATTTTTCGCAACGGACGTCATTCCCCTTCATTACTTTCACTCGCAGGCTTTCGGAACAACCACTCGCAAAGTTTGTCTTTTATTTCTTCGTCGTCAGCTTTAAGTGGCTATTCTGTGAGGCGGCCGTACAGACTCTTGCATCATATTTAGGTAGATGACTTAGATGTGGAAACAAGATACTGATTTATGTCTACGCACAAAATATTACCCGTCAAAGATGAGCAAGAGGCTGCCAATGAAGAACAAATGGCGCTTTGCTGCGGCAAGCTGTAGTTACCTACATACCAAAATGACTTCAAGGTGCCCAACGCAGCCTCAAAATGCTTGGGAGAAAATAATACAGTCAGCAACAGCTTCGACATAAGAGGTGGTATGAATACAGTAGCATAAAACACAATGGAACAGAGCCACATTCTTCCACGCGCTGTAAATTAATCGAGCAAGACACATTTCAAGCGTTCTAAACATATACCAAGCCTACCATTCGATCTTTCAAGATCTAATGCGCTATAATTTTTGTCTCTTCTAGTACGTGTATCTTTTCCAGCAGGTGAAATCTCACGGAGAATAATGTTACTAACAGTATTATGTGAGAAAAATAACAATTAAACACCAAATATAAAACGTTTGCTCATAAAAGCTTGTGAACTATCTGGATCGCTAGATGGCTGCTGTGTTTTTGTTTTGGCTCAATATTCCTATAAAACAACATTGTGTCATATACCTATGCTCGGGAAGAGCTTCGTTTGCGTTTAGACCAGGGCTAGAAGAGATACTGATCCCTCTCGTAAAATTAATATACCTTAAGTCCACTTTTCGCACTAAATTTATCGAAACTTCATTGGCCGTTACAACAAGCCTATTTTTCTGAAAAGCCTATCTGAACCAACGACCTACAGAATACGCTCTGTACCATGACCACTACATGAAGTGGTCATCGCACCATATGCGCATTCTTGAGGCCATGGGCTCGGATTCCACTCGGCGGGCATGTTTTTCGCCTCTTTCTTTCTTTATCTCAAAATTGTGTACCTGTATCAACGATAACGAAATCACCTACCAAAGTCTCCCCTTTGCTTTCCCTGCTATTCTTGACTGCCTACCCCTATTTATATATATATATATATATATATATATATATATATATATATATATATATATATATATATATATATATATATATATATATATATATATAGCACAAAGTAGAAGTATGCTCTTCGGATACTTTATTTCCAACGTTTCGACCTGAGACAAGTCTTTCTCAGGAATGAAAGCTTTGGGTAAAATAGTACGGATTCAGAGTGGGGGCGGCATCCCGAGACACAAGACACATTTGAAACAAACACACAAACAACCACACACACCATAGAGAGGTTATTCTGCCAAAGGCAGGCGAAGAAGAGCCTCAAAAAAAAAGAAAGGAAGAGGGAGGAACAAGGTGGCAAGAAGGAGGCAAGCAAGAGGCAAGGAGGAACACACTACATGAACGCGATTGGTGAGGATAACAGGAAATGCGACGAGTTCACGGGTGGCGAAAGGCCCAAAAACATCCGGTGACTCCGAGAGGGAAAAACTACAAAGCACACGCCGCCACGAGTAGTGAATTTACATGCGCGTCACCGGTAACAAGGATTAACTACCGACCGTCTTCAGCGGCATGGTCAAGAATGCAAGCGGCGCCCATTACTGCATCTGAAGCGCAGGAAGCCTGCGCGACTTTGGGGGGTCCCACAAAAGCAAAAGGGGGGAGCCCATTTAAGGCGTCCCCTTCCCCGCCTATGCCTCCCTTTGTACACGGCGTCGCGTCGTGTCGACCCACATCAATGCACGGCCTGTTAACTGTTAGCTTTCGGCCTGTCGACGGCACGCATGGACCCCTGGGTCCAATCTACGAAAATATGGCGGAGCGCGGCAATTTTTAAAAACATGAAAACAACTAGAGAGAGGCGAACGCCGGTATGTGCCGTGCCTCGGGGGCAACCAAAAAATAGAAAAAAAGAAAAATAGGCAAACAATGAAAAAGAGAAGCAAACCAAAACATGAGCGAAAAGACAGGAAGGACGCGCGCACTCCGTGAACACCAGCATTGGGGATCGCAATGTGATTACAGGACACCCGAGGCATAATCCACAACAGACACCAAAATAAAATACTTCTTACACGCTCGGTTGGAATTAAAAACTTCAACATTTCATTTCACATTTCTCAAGGATAAAATGGGTATGACATATGGTGGCATAAACAAGCAATGGGTACCATCTGGTTAATAATGAGACGTGTTATGCTTGCTGAGCGTTGAGACCAGAAAATGAGAGAGAAAAAAATAAAAAATAGCGCTGGAGGGAAGGGAAGTGTTGGTAGGGGGTCGGGAGCGGACGAGATAATTATAGTGACCGCGGAACATAATGGTAGGTTGTTGGTGTTACAATGTACAACCTCACACCTGGAGCAACAGGCTGCCTGTAAACCTCAGACCGCGCAATGCCCTGCGCGGGAAAGGCCGATGCACACGAAGGGCTTAATGTGAGCATAACAAAAGGATGACAAAACTACAAGGTCTCGTATGTCCCGGGGTCACAATGCTTCGATGGTCACGCAGTGTACGAATTACAGTCGTAGTTCCAGGACTCTCATTAAGACCCCCCTTCAGGGTATTAAATTTGTAGTTTAAGTAAGACTCACATTGTTCTCGCTCCCTACAGCTAGAAAAACTGCTCTGTAGAAGCGTGACTTTAATGTCATCGAAAGAGTGATTTCGCATCGCTAGGTGTATGGACAAAGGAAGGTTCGGGAGTGCCTTGGTGTGATAGCGGTGATTGTTAAACCGCATTCGAAAAGGTCCATCCGTCTGTCCTATGTACTGCATATTACATCCGCCACACTCCAATAGGTAAACCAAATTGGACGAGTCACAATCAAATGACCTACGTATAAAATATCGGAAGTCCGAATGTGTGCTAATTGCCACCCTCACGGTCTGCACGTGTTTAGACACCAAACATCTGTTTTGCCACACATTCGGCAGCCTAATTGCTGAGCGTCCTTGTCTTTGGCATGGACAAGATAGTCCCCTATGCTTTTTGCGCGCCTGTATATTACACGTGGAGGGTCACTGAAAATTTTGGAAAGTCGCTCGCTCTGCTGGAGAATGTTGAAGTGCTTTTTTTTAATTTTATTCACGTCTGGCGGGCTACTAGTAAAGGTTAAGGCTAAACTAGCGCGGGAAATATTCCTATCATTCACGTGCGACCCCTGTAGCAGTGTGTTACGATTTAAACTAGCCGCCCTAAAAATGGCATCGTCAACAAGGGCCGGCGGGTAACGCTGTTTGACGAGGACGCCCCGCATTCGGCGGGCGTTCGAACGAAAGTCTTCATCCTTGGAGCAAATTCTTCTAAATCTATGTGCCTGGGAATAAGGGAGAGCCGTTCTGCAATGGCGTGGGTGGCTGCTGTTGAAGTGCAGGTACTGAAGGCGGTCTGTAGGTTTCCTGTACACACTCGTCTCCAGTGATCCCGCCCGCACATGAACCTGAACGTAATATTTAGGATAAGATATTAGGATGAACTGTGTTGAATGCTTCTATAAAGGCAATAAGTCGTTGCTCAATGTCTGTCCAGATTGAGAAAATGTCGTCAAGGCATCGCCTATACAGTGCATGTGAACTGTCTGAAGTAAAGGGATAACGTCCCGGGGCATGGTGGGTCGTATGCGAGGGGCGTCAGACTACAACCAAGTGTGCCTCTTGTGGATGCGGTTGACCGCGAGGAGGGTGTTGACAGCATGCCGGAGTAATTGCTGCTGGGGGTTGAATGCGGCGACGGGGGCGGGCAAATCGTTAATTTATCGAAGATTAAATTAGGCGCCACTGAGATATCTGTTCTGTCCCGGGGTCTCACATTTTGCACGAGCAACCGGAACTACTCAGAATTAACCCTCCTGAAGGATTTAGATAATTTTGCCCGTACTCTGCGTTTAGGAGAGTACTTCTTCGATAGAAGCGGTGGGGAGAACGCCAAACCTTCTTTCGTCGCCAAGCACCACTGGACCACCAGTGCACAAAGGGAGGAAAATCTCGACTTGTATATTCGTGCCGTCGAGAGAGACGTTTTCCAGGCGTACCAATCACGCCGAACCCGTCATCACAACATCATAAAAAACGAACAGGATGCTCTCAATGCATTGAGTAAGCGACAGGACATTGTAATCAAACCAGCTGACAAGGGAGGGGGGATTGTTATTCTCGACCGGAATTATTACGTTAACGAAGGGGATCGGCAATTAGGCGACCGGAAATTCTATAAGCCCCTTCTATCAGACCCTACTAAAGAACACGAAAAAATTGTAAATAACGTGCTGGAGCAACTTGTGGGGGCCCGAGAAATCGATAGAAAACTTGCCAGGGCAATAACATCGGCCAACCCAGTGGTTGGCCGCTTTTACATGCTTCCAAAACTACACAAAATTTGAAATCCCTGCCGCCCAAATATATCGGGAATAGGCACCATCACAGAACCATTTTCAAGTTATATAGATTACCTCATTCGCGATATACCCCCTCAATTTCCATCATACCTACGGGACACAAACCATTGTTTCCAAGAAATTGAGGGCATGGTTCTGCCGGACGTTGCATTTCTCGTAACATTCGACGTGACCTCCCTTTATAGCAACATTCCCCACAGCGATAGCATCAATGCCCTCATTGAGTCGTACAACGAACACCGCGAAGAAGACTCTCCCAGCCCGAGGGTTGTTGAGGTATTAACGCGTCTCGTATTAGAACTCAACAGCTTTGAATTTGAAAACAAATACTTTCTCCAAACAAGTGGTACTGCGATGGGAACAAAAATGACCCTCAATTATGCCACCATATTAATGTACAATATTGAAACGAAATTCCTCTCTACTTCAGACAGTTCACCTGCACTGTACAAGCGATTCCTTGACGATATTTTCATGATCTGGACAGACACTGAGCAACGACTTATTGCCTTTATAGAAGAATTCAACACAGTTCATCCTAATATGTCATTCACCTACGAGTACTCTCGCACCGAAATTAGTTTCTTGGACGTTCAGGTTCATGTGCGGTTGGGGTCACTGGAGACGAGTGTGTACAGGAAACCTACAGACCGCCAACAGTACCTGCACTTCAACAGCTGCCACTCACGCCATTGCAGAACGGCTATCTCTTATTCCCAGGCACATAGATTTAGAAGCATTTGCTCCAAGGATGAAGACTTTTGTTCGAACACCAGCCGAATGCGGGGCGTCCTCGCCAAACAGCGTTACCCGCCGGCTCTTGTTGACGATGCCATTTCTAGGGCGGCAAGTTTAAATCGTAACACACTGCTACAGGAGTCGCACGTGAATGATGGAAATATTTCCCGCGCTAATTTAGTCTTAACTTTTACTAGTAGCCCGCCAAACGCTAATAAAATTTAAAAAAAAGCACTTCAGTCTCCAGCAGAGAGAGCGACTTTCCAAAATTTTCAATGATCCTCCGCGTGTAATATACATGCGCGCAAAAAGCATAGGGGACTATCTTGTCCACGCCAAAGACAGGGACGCCCAGCATTTAGGCTGCCGACAGTGTGGCAAAAACATATGTTTGGTGTGTAAACACGTGCAGACCGCGAGGGTGGCAATTAGCACACATTCGAAGTTCCGATATTCTATACGTGGGCCATTTGATTGTGACTCGTCCAATTTGGTTTACCTATTGGAGTGTGGCGGATGTAATATCCAGTACATAGGACAGACGGATGGACCTTTTCAAATGCGGTTTAACAATCACCGCTACCACACCAAGGCACTCCCGAGCCTTCCCTTGTCCAGACACCTAGCGATGCAAAATCACTCTTTCGTTGACATTAAAGTCACGCTTCTACAGAGCAGTTATTCTAGCTGTAGGGAGCGAGAACAATGTGAGTCTTACTTAGTCTACAAATTTAATACCCTGAAGGGGGGTCTTAATGAGAGTCCTGGAACTATTACTGTAATTCGTACTCTGCATGACAATTGAAGCATTGTGACCCCGGGACATACGAGACCTTGTAGTTTTGTTGTCCTTTTGCTATGCTCACATTAAACCCTTCGTGTGCATCGGCCTTTCCCGCGCAGGGCATTGCACGGTCTGAGGTTTACAGGCAGCCTGTTGCTCCAGGTGTGAGGTTGTACATTGTAACACCAACAACCTACCGTTATGTTCCGCGGACACTTTAATTATCTCGTCCGCTCCCGACCCCCTACCAACAGTTCCCTTCCCTACAGCGCTATTTTTTTATTTTTTTTCTCTCTCATTTCCTGGTCTCAACGCTCAGCAAGCATAACACACCTCATTAATTACCAGATGGTACCCATTGCCTGATTATGTCAACATATGTCATATCCATTTTATCATTGAGAAATATGAAATGAAATGTTGAAGTTTTTAATTCCAACCGAGCGTGTATGAAGTATTTTATTTTGTTGTCGGTTGTGGCTTATGCCTCGGGTGTCCTGTAATCACATTGTGATCCCCAATGCTGGTGTTCACGGAGTGCGCGCGTCCTTCCTGTCTTTTCGCTCATGTTTTGGTTTGCTTCTCTTTTTCCTTGTTTCCCTCTTTTTCTTTTTTTCTATTTTTTTCGTTGCCCCGGAGGCACGGCACATACCGGCGGTCGCCTCTCTCTAATTGTTGTCATGTTTTTAAAACTTGCCGCGCTCCGCCATATTTTCGTAGATTGGGCCCACGTGTCCACGCGTGCCGGCGACAGGCCGAAAGCTAACAGTTAACAGGCCGTGCATTTACCTGGCGCGACACGACGCGACGCCGTGTACAAAGGGAGGCATAGGCGGGGAAGGGGACGCCTTAAATGGGCTCCCCTATTGGCTTTTGTGGGAGCCCCCAAAGTCGCGGAGGCTGCCTGCCCTTCAGATACAGTAATGGTCCCGCTTGCATTCTTTACCATGCCGCTGAAGACGGTCGGTAGTTAATCCTTCTTACCGGTGACGCGCATGTAAACTCACTGCTCGTGGCGGCGTGTGCTTTGTAGTTTTTCCCTCTCGGAGACACCGGATGTTTTTGGGCCTTTCGCCACCCGTGAACTCGCCGCATTTCCTGTTATCCTCACCACTCGCGTTCATGTAGTGTGTTCCTCCGTCCCTAATTCTTGCCTCCTCCTTGCCACCTTGTTCCTCCCTCTTCCTTTCTTCTTTTTTTTGAGGCTCTTTTTCGCCTGCCTTTGACAGAATAAGCTCTGTATGGTGTGTGTGGTCGTTTGTGTGTTTGTTTCCCATGTGGCTTGTGTTTCGGGGCGCCGCCCCCGTTTTGAGTCCGTCCGATTTTACCCAAAGGTTTCATTCCTGAGGAAGACCTGTCTCAGGTGGAAATGTTGGAAATAAAGTCTCTGACGAGCGTACTTCTACTTTGTGCGTATTCCTGCAGCAACTAAGGACTCTACTTCACGACTATATATATATATATATATATATATATATATATATTTATTTATTTATTTATCTTGACTACGAGTTTTCTCTCTTACACGCAGTTCCGTAACCTTGAAATCGCACGGGCCCCAAACTTCCCGGAATCCTCCTTTGAGGTCACCCAGCACCAGCAGCCTAGCTTACATTTCCCCCTGTTTCCCCCGGCCCTCTGGTAGTCTTCCCTCTTTCTCTCTTGCGGGGTCCTGTCCCAGTAACCATACCTCCGTTTCTCTCTCACTATTTCGCTCCTTTCAACCGACCGTTGACCCATTCTGCTTTCCTGCTAGTTCCAGCCTCGCTTTACACAACCTCCCCCCTCCCTCTCCAACTCAATCTCTATCTATTAAACAGTGTGCAAAAGATGAACCATGGTGCCTTGAAGAAGACGAGTCCCCTTTTCGAAATGTTGGCAGAGGTCTAAGGCCGCTACCTTCTCCAAAGTAATAGCTCTCTCTCTCTCTCTCTCTCTCTCTCTTTATATATATATATATATATATATATATATATATATATATATATATATATATATATATATATATATATATATATATATATATTTATATATAGCGAATCAGAAAATGGGAAATTACGGGCTCCGTGAAAATAAGACAGAAAATAAGGGTTGGCAGTCAAGAAAACCTCGAAAAGCAAAGGGGAGGTTGTGGTGGGTCATAGAAGGAGATGAAGAATTTTTTGAGTCGAAAAGAAATTAGTGAAAAAATGCCCGCTGGGTGGGATCCGAACCCACGACCTCCAGAATACCGGTCTGGTGCGATAACCACTCCGCTTCCGGCGGGGCTGTTTCCTCAGCATGTTCTCGGGTATTTATGTTAAGGTATTTTTCTTTCCTTCACTTGGGGGTGGTAGCCAGCGCCACTCGGACTACTCGGGGTGAAGGGGACCTTCTTCATAACCCCCGGGCCGTGACTCGAGTGTCTACGACATGTCGAGAGTGGTCGACCAGCGTTGAACCCTCTTAAGCTCCCTTTGGCACCAAGACTGCCAGAACAGAGGCCCTCGCTAAGCATGTAGCGAATCAGAAATTGGGAAATGAGGGGCTCCGGGAAAACAAGACAGAAAATTAGGGTTGGCAGTCAAGAAAACCTCGGAAATCAAAGGGGAGGTGTGGTGGGTCATAGAAAGAGATGAAGAATTTTTTGAGTCGAAAAGAAACTCGTGAAAATATATATATATATATATATATATATATATATATATATATATATATAAGGTTAGTAGAGACAGAGACAAACGAGAAATACGTAGAAAAAAAAAGTTTACTGACGTTTCAGGGAGAGGACTCCCTTAAAGAGATTCCTCTCCCTGAAACGTCAGTAAACGTTTTTTTTTTCTACGTATTTCTCGTCTGTCTCTGTCTCTACTAACCTTATGTTTTTCGCGCTCTGTGTGAGTTTTATCTTTTCAGAGTGTATATATATATATATATATATATATATATATATATATATATATATATATATATATATATATATATATATATTGTGATGGTGCAAAGGGTTTAATTAAAGCCGTGAATAGGAATAAGAGCGTTGAAGGAGGCGGCCACCGATCCTGCGGTCAGTACGAGTGCGGCTCGTCCTCTACTTCCTCTTCTGCTCCACCCCTTGACGCATACCCCGCTTGGGGATTGGTCGCGACTAGTCTAGCGCTGTACAGTTTCGAGCGTGACATTTCCCCCTTCGCAGACGAAGCCCGTCGGGCGAGGCACGCGGAAGTCACAGGCGAGGGTGGAATGTCTTCAACCGGGCGACGTGGGCGAGTTCAGTCTTGCAGCTTCTCCGTCGAGGTGTCGTTACGCGCGAGATAACGTAGGTGACATCACTCAACCGATCGACGACAACGTATGGTCCCGTGTAATGCGACAAGAACTTGCTGTACAATCCCCGTTTGCGTACAGGCGTCCACAACAATACCATGTCGCCTTTAGCGTACGAAACCGCACGGTGCCGACTGTCGTAAAGGCGTTTTGAGCGGCCCTGGGAGGCCAGGGTACGTAAACGAGCGAGGCGACGAGCTTCTTCAGCGAGACAGAGGGTGCGCGAAACGGATGGGTCGTGACCTAAAGAGAAGGGCAATATTGTATCCAGGGTGTTAGGAGGTGTACGGGCGTAGAGCAAATAGAACGGGCTGTAGCCAGTGGTCTCATGTTGGGCCGTGTTATAAGCGTATGTGATGAACGGCAAAATCTTATCCCAGTTTTTGTGGCGAGAGTCAACATACATCGCAATCATGTTTGTGAGAGTCCTGTTGGTACGCTCCGTCAAGCCGTTTGTCTGGGGGTGATAGGGTGTCGAGTGACGAAAGTGAGTTGAACAAAGACGCAGCAAGTCTTCCACAACATCAGCGACGAACTGGCGTCAACGGTCGCTGATAATCACGCGGGGAGCACCATGCCTAAGGATGACGAACCGGAGCAGGAATGTCGAAACGATGTCTGCCTTCGCGGCTGCGACAGCCGCAGTTTCTGCGTAACGCGTCAGGTGGTCGACGCAGACAATGATGTAGCGATTACCAGTCGAAGAGCGTGGAAACGGTCCGATTAAATCAATGCCGACTTGGTCAAGGGGGAAACAAGAAGGTGTTATAGGTTGGAGTAGCCCAGATGGAATGCTCGTAGGGCGCTTGTAGTGCTGACATCGGAGGCAACTCGAGACATATTGTTGAACTTCACGGCGCATTTTCGGCCAGAAGAATCTTTCTTGGGTACGGTGTAAAGTTCTTACGTAACCCATGTGACCAGCTGTAACATCGTCATGCATGGTGCGTAGAACTGTAGCACGCAAAGGTTTTGGCACGACAAGAAGAAAACGCGCTCCCGTAGGCATGTAGTTAATCTTGTAGAGTAGCCCATCATGCAATGAGTAGCGCCGGGGAGCCGTAGGATCAGCAGCAGCAGCGAAGAGGTGCTGGATGCTTGGGTCTTTCTGCTGTTCTGAACGGAATGTAGCAACATCGGGGAATTCTGTGTCTACAGCTGCCAAATAGTCGTCGAAATGGTCTTCTTCCCGATCAGTGCACGCATTTGGCAGCCGGGAAAGACAATCAGCGTCTGCGTGCCGACAACCACTCTTGTAGGCAATAACAAAGTCGTACTCTTGGAGCTTTAAGGCCCACCTTGCTAGTCGGCCGTTAGGGTCACGGAGGCCGGTCAACCAGCACAGCGCGTGGTGGTCGGTGATGACTGTAAAGGGACGGCCGTACAAGTACGAACGAAATTTGCTGATCGCGAAGATCACAGCCAGGCATTCTTGCTCGGTGACTGTGTAATTGCGCTCAGCTTTGCTGAGGCAACGACTGGCGTAAGCGATCACATGCTCAGCACTGCTATGCCGCTGGATGAGCACTGCACAAAGTCCAACACCACTAGCGTCCGCATGTATTTCGGTGGGAGCGCCAGGGTCAAAGTGGCGAAGGATAGGGCCCGACGTGAGGAGATATTTAAGCTGGGAGAACGAAGCTTCACACTCGGCGGTCCAGGTAAAGGCAGTATCTTTGTGCAAGAGGCTAGTGAGGGGAGACGCCAAATATGCAAAGCGGGGCACAAAACGACGGAAGTATGAACAAAGCCCTAAGAAGCTACGGAGCTCTCGCACTGATTGGGGTGGTTTAAATCTCTCAACAGCGGCGATCTTTTGAGGGTCCGGTCTCACGCCATCCTTATCAACAAGGTGTCCTAAAACCAGGGTTTGACGCTCACCAAAATGACATTTCTTGGAGTTCAACACCAATCCGGCGCCTTTTAAGCAGCTGAGGACTGTCTCGACTCGTGCGTTGTGCTCGTGAAAAGTTCGTCCGAAGACTACTATGTCGTCGAGGTAGCACAAACATATGTCCCATTTCAGGCCGCGCAGAATTGTGTCCATGAACCGTTCAAATGTCGCTGGCGCATTGCAGAGACCGAATGGCATCACGTTAAATTCAAAAAGACCGTCCGGAGTGACGAAGGCTGTTTTTTCTCGGTGGTCTGGGTCCATGGGGATCTGCCAATAGCCGGATTTTAAATCTATTGACGAAAAATAAGATGCAGAGTGCAGGCAATCTATGACATCATCAATTCTGGGCAGCGGATAGACGTCTTTTTTGGTGATGGCGTTCAAACGTCGGTTGTCCACACAAAACCTCTAGGTACCATCTTTCTTTTGTACGAGGGTCACAGGCGCTGCCTAGGGGCTGGCCGACTCACGTATGAAACCTTTTTGTAACATCTTTGTGACTTGCTCAGAGATTACCTTTCGTTCAGATGGTGCCACTCTGTAAGGTTTCTGTCGAACGGGGTGCGCCGACCCGGTATCTATAGTGTGACGAGTGCGGGAGGCTGGAAGTGCCGCCTGAGAGACATCCGAAGCGAAGTCGAAGACAGAGGCATGTCGAGAAAGGATGTCGACCAACGCGTTTCGCTCATCCGAGGAGAGCGACTTATTAACCATGCTGAGAACCTTCGAGTTCGGGAAAATAATGTCAGCAGGAGCAGCCTCATCACCAGCACACAAAGCGGCGACTGAAATGTGGTCGTTTGTCTTGTACTCGGCCAGTTTCATATCCTGCGGTAACACCACGCTCTGCGAAGAACAGTTGAGAGCGCACACATAGCTACGTCCCTGTTCAACAGATACAGCACAACGGGGCACCAGAAGGTCTTTCTTTGCACAGTTCGGGGAGAGTGGCTCCACTACAGCGTCAAATATGCCGGCGTCACTTATAGCACTCACTGGTACGATCGCCAGGGACCACGCAGGTATAACTGTGTCCTCAGAAACACGCAGAGTATCAGTATTTTCATTGATATGCGGGTCATCATCGAGTGCAGAGAACCATAAGCTGCTAACAGAAAGTTCGCCCGTCGCGCAATCGACAGTGGCACCGCAATCCCTCAAAACGTCGATGCCCAAAATGACGTCATGGGTTGACTTGGCAAGAATTGCGAATTCCGCTTTGAACGTCCGTCCTCCGATACAAACATTGACTGTACACACACCAAGAGGGTGCAGCGGCTCCCCACCGACTCCACGAAACGAGGTTCCCTTGTCCCACTTGAACATCACTTTACGTCCCAGGCGATCTTTAAACGTATTACTCATAATTGAAACCGTTGCACCAGTGTCAACTAAAGCCACTGTAGAAACACCGTGCACGAGCACTTGAACTTTGTTTGTCATCATAAATACTGGCAGAGGTTGTTTATCTATCGAAGGCTGTCCGGCGACCTCACCTCCATCGGTCGCGCCGGCTAGTTTCCCGGCGAAGGGGATGCAGCGCGGCGACCAGGCGATGGGGATCGGCGCTGTCGTCCAGCGGGTGGTGTTATGCTGCGATCGGAGGTGGCTGGAGAAGCATTGCGCTGCGAACTGGTCCGAAAATTGTTAGCGGAAAGCGGGAACTGAGACCAGTGACTTTCGACAGTGTGGTTAGGTCCTGAAGCAGCATACCGGGAATTCTGTGCTTGCTCTTCGCGACGACGACGGCAAAACCTTGCAATGTGGCCCGGAATCCCACACCAGTAGCAGGCAGGCTGCGGGCGGCGCATCCTGTCGGGCTGCGGGCGGCGCATCCTGTCGGGCTGCATGAACGTAGTGGGCTGTGTGTGAGGTCTGTAGGCCCGTCGACCTTCACCGTAATATTCGTCATCAGGGCATGAGTACACACCGCGTGGTGAGGACCAGGTATTCGTTTCAGCTGCTTCAAATGAGTAACGATGGCTGTCGCAGTTATCAGAGTTCCGGGAAGGGTGGACACGGTGATCGTCAAAGCTAGCAGTGTTCACAGACGGATGAAATTCTGTAGGGGCCCATGAACGTCGGGGAGCGTCATTTCGTGGAGCGTAGTAGCCGACCGGTACACGTCGCATCAGGGCATCGCATGGCGGATGGCAGTCGCAAGTGGTGTTGATGCGATGCACCGATTCGTCATGTCGGCGCAGTTCTTTCCGAACTATTTGCCTTATCGTCAATGACAAGTCCATGGCCTGGGTGTCGTCTACGCTGGCTATAGTGGTGACGTTTGGCAAGCGACCAAACTTTGGTGCTATGCGACGGGTCTTCAGGGCTGCGAATGCCTGACAATGTCGTATGACGTTGTCTACTGTGTCCAGGCTCTCCTTACTGATGAGGAAAGCATACACGTCTTCAGCGATACCCTTAAGAATGTGGCCAACCCGGTCTTCCTCAGACATTGCGGGATTCACAATCCGGCACAATTTCAATACTCCTTCGATGTAGGTCATGCAAGACTCCCCAGCCACTTGTGCTCGCTGATGTAGCGTCTGCTCTGCTAGCTTCTTTTTTGCCAACGAATCCCCAAAGCGCTTCTTCATGTCCTCCACTAGCCGGTCCCAAGTGGTTAGCTTCGCCTCGTGGTTTTCAAACCACGTCAGCGCGGTGCCCGTCAAGAATAACTCGATGTTTGCCCGCTTGGCGGCCGCATCCCAGTGGTTAAACTTGCTCACCCGGTCGTAGTGCACGAGCCATTCGTCGACGTCGTCCCCTTCGTTCCCAGAGAACGAACGTGGCTCCCTGTACGGCTGCCAGTTGGCCATCGGCATGGCTTGGACTGTTTTTTCAGCCCCAGTCAGAGGTACACGCAGCGGGGAGAGACCAGCGACTCGGCGGCTTCGGCGAAGTTCCAGTGGCTCCGTCTTCCTTCCACGGTTACCCCGCACCTCCACCACAAACTGTTACGGTGCAAAGGGTTTAATTAAAGCCGTGAATAGGAATAAGAGCGTTGAAGGAGGCGGCCACCGATCCTGCGGTCAGTACGAGTGCGGTTCGTCCTCTACTTCCTCTTCTGCTCCACCCCTTGACGCATACCCCGCTTGGGGATTTGTCGCGACTAGTCTAGCGCTGTACAGTTTTGAGCGTGACAATATATAAATATATATATATATATATATATATATATATATATATATATATATATATATATATATATATATATATATATATATATATATATATATATATATATATTTACATATATTGCTAATCAGAAAATGGGAAATGGGGGCTCGGTGAAATAAGACAGAAAATAAGGGTTGGCAGTCAAGAAAACCTCGGAACGCAATGGGGAGGTTGTGGTGGGTCGTAGATGCAGATGAAGAATTTTTTGAGTCAGAAAGAAAGTTGTGAAAAAATGCCCGCCGGGTGATATATATATATATATGTAGATAGATGTATATATATATATATATATATATATATATATATATAGATATATATATATATATATATATATATATATATATATATATATATATATATATATATATATATATATATATATATATATATATATATATATATATATATATATATGTGTGTGTGTGTGTGTGTGTGTGTGTGTGTGTGGACGTGTGCGTGTGCGTGCGTGTGTCTGTGCGTGCGTGTGTGTGTGCGTGTGTGCGTGCGTGCGTGTGTTTGTCGGTCCAGCAGACCCCTTGGTGAACCCCGTGAAGACCAGATCTGCCTGAAAATGTTTTTTGCGGTGGTCCTGTTCTCATTTTCTCTGCTGTACGAAGCCACATGAAATTCGTGATTGTTTGCAAGGCGGCGGAGCAGATCATTACAAACTAACCCCTTGTCAGAGTACTACGTGAAAGAGACGAAATGGCGGAACAGATGCGGAAATGGCGGAACAGAAGGACAGCCGTGTGGAGTCTACATACCAGTGCGATGGAATGTTACTGAACACGCAGGTGAAAGTAGATTCTGGCAGTGCTTTGAATATGATTGAAAGGAAATGATTATCACTAAGGCAAAGTCTCAAGACAAGTTGATTTACGACACGTAGTTTATCAATATTAACCATAATTAGGAGCACCGTGTTTCTATGTGCATATATGCTAATTGGTATTCATTATTACGCAATCACTTCACAAGACAGCGGCGCGTTTTATCGGTTTTTTTCAACAGCCATATTTCCGGTTCCTCCCAAGGGGTGGTTTCCGCTTCTCTTGTGGATGCAACCTATAGTGTCCATTCAAACTGGGCGGTATCCTCCATGGGGTTGCCGCTTGTCTTGTTCGCTCTCCCAAGCCCGCTGCACACCTTGCAATCACGGTTACCTCCGTTCCGTCGAAGATGTACAAAGTTGAAGTTCATTAACAAGCAGCAACACGACGTTAGTGGAGCGTTCGCTGTCTGCGCGCTGGGAGAAAAGCGATCTTTCCTCTCTAGCGAGAAGTTCAGTAATAACGGCTTCAAGAGCCCCCGCCTAAGCCAACAAAGGGTTGATTTTCGCCTAAAGGGAAGTTCCTCTTGCCGAAGTGGCACCAGGCGCAAGACCCCTGCCCTAACAGAAGGCCAACGGTTTCTTTAGAGCACTTGAAGTATCTTCCCGGGCACAGAAATCTCGACACGCAAGTAGTTTCTAGAGATGGCATTCTCCTTTGCAACGCAGCAATTATTCACCTCCACCCGTACATTAGGCATGATAAATGACAGTTATTCCCAGCAACACGTACATTAGACCTGAAACATGTTCATGTAATATGAATACTGCCACTCTTAAATCATACGTTGGATATGCCCCGCACTTAACATTAGTTTGCGTTTTGATTGATTGATTGATGGTGGGGTTTAACGAGCTGACGCTACACAGGCGATGAAGCGCGCCGCAGTGGAGGGCTCCGAATTAATTTAAACTCCCCTGGCATCTTTATCGTGCGCTGAAATCTCGCACACACGGGTTTTTTTCGGTTTTCGCCTGTATCAGAAAAGCGGCCGCCGCGGCCGGCATATAAACCCGCGTCTTTGGGCTCAGCAGCACAGCCCCATAGAGACTGAGCCAGTGGTGCGGGTCCATTAATGTCGGGTAGCGCAAGAAGAAAGGACGGCGATGGGGGCACCATGTCACTATCATGGTGGTTCGTGTGTGAGATGACAAAGAAAGAGCAGTTGTGACGAGGCGTTCGGAAGGACAGTGCACTGCGTCGAGTCTTCTCTAGCTTCAACATTATGATGTATGAAACCCCTTGAAAGGCCGGCATCTTACACGCACCAATGGACAAGGTTCGCCTACGGCGAGGCGCTCCCCACGGAACCGTTGCGAGTTTGCTGAAGGTAGCAACCGAGCTCTAACATTACACTTCACCGTCTTCGCGCTACTTGCAAGAGGCCATTGACCAACTAGCAAGCAAGAAAACCTCAATGAAAGAGTGTAATCACAAGATTGGAAAATCTCTCGGAGGCTGTCGACCTTCTCATGGAAGGTTCATGCCACTGGTAGAGCGCTTTCTTGCTCTCCGGAGCAGCACTAGTGAGGCAAGAAAGATGGAAGGCTTGGTGCAAGCTTTCGTGTCGATAAACGGGATAGCATTGGCCATCCGTAGCCCGACAGACAGCGTGTCATCTGTACCTTTTAAAGACGATAGTCCTTTTTGGGCTGCTTAAAAGCGAAAATTTGTGTCTTTCTGTCTGTCTGTCTGTCTGTCTGTCTGTCTGTCTGTCTGTCTGTCTGTCTGTCTGTCTGTCTGTCTGTCTGTCTGTCTGTCTGTCTGCCAGTCGGTCGGTCTGCCTGTCGGTCGGTCTGTCTGTCTGTCTGTCTGTCCGTCCGCCGTTCGCTCAGGCTTTCGTACGTTCGTTCGTTAGAGCGTCGTACGATTTAGCCGCCTGGTCGAAAGTTAGAACTGCGGTTCAACAATATCTTTAAATAGTAAAACATTTCCGAACAGCTAAATCTGTAAGGTTAGTTTATACATACCGACATTGTTAAGCAACAGAAACCATTAGTGACTTTTGAGGCAACACTTACATAACTGCTACACGCTGTGTTCTTTTAATGAAATATAGATGTGGGCGCAGATTTGTGGTATGAAACAATACAAATGCGTTGAAAACCATAGTTTAGCCCCAAACTAGCAAAAAAGGCCTAGCGAACGAGCCTCGGGCTTGTGGCTTAAAAGCCAGGCGCAGCATTGAGTCAAGGTCTTGTTAGATAAAACGCCAGCCGTGGAAGACAGGACCAATTGAATTGATTTGAGCAAATCTCCACCGCGTTTATGGTGGGAATAGCAAGGTGCGCCCACAACAGCATGAAACGAGAGTTGGGGTGAGAAAACAGGTATTTACGTGGCGCGCGCGGAGGAAGGCTATCACTTTTCGACGATATTTTATTTATTTTATTTATTTATTTCAAAATACTGCAACCCAGGGAGGGTTATAGCAGGAGTGGGTACAAAAGTTTTTGTACAATGCAGATGTGGGATCAGTGTAATGTATCTACACCGGGTTAGGAAAAATAAAACAAGAAAACCAAATAATACATATTAATTACATCGAAAGCAACACACATACAGTAGCAAAATTTAAACAGTTATATTTTACAGAGGCGCCATACACTATAATACAATGGGAAGACAGTGATGACGTGAACACTATTGCGATTATTGCGATTAGACCACTGTCAAAAATTGCTGCTGCGGCTGTGCACGAACAGAGCCAGGCAGGGCATTCCACCACTCTATGGTGCGGGGAAAGAAACTGTATTTGAAAATATCGGTTCGGGCAAATATTGATGTCAGGTTAAGATAGTGATGGCTTCGCGTTGATAATGGTCTCGAAAATGTGAAGTGAGTATCGCTATAAGGGGAGTGCACGGCAGAATGTAACAATTTTAACGACTCGATGCGCCTGCGTTCGGCAAGTAGGGTTAGATTAAGAGACAGCAAAGCAGAGGTGGGCGAAAAATGTCTGTCGTAACAGCGGCATATAAATCGAATGGCTTTTCTTTGAACTGATTCGATTTTATTAATTTCGAGCTGCTTGTGCGGGTTCCACACGGGTGAGGCGTATTCGATTATTGGGCGGATTAATGACTTGTACATAATGAGTTTAGTATCTTTAGGAGCTTTAGCTAAAACACGACGTAAATATCCAAGTTTTTTTAAGGCTTTAGCAGTTATGTAGTCTATGTGTTTCGCCCATGATAATTTATTGTCGAAGATAACGCCAAGATACTTGTAATTATTTACCCTAGACAGCGTGCAGTTGTTAAACGAGTAGCAGAACTGGGAAGAGGATATGCTGGTAGTGAAGGTTAGTATAACAGTCTTATAAAAATTAATTTTCATCTGCCATTTACTGCACCAGGAACAGAAGTTAGCAAATGATTCGTTGAGAACTTGGTGATCGTTTTGCGAGTTGATTACTTGATAGAACACGCAATCATCTGCATAAAGTCGTATACTGGAATTTATGTTACTCGGAAGATCATTAATATACAAGAGAAATAACAGTGGTCCAAGGACTGAGCCTTGTGGAACTCCTGAAGAGACATCCATAGTAGAAGATTCAGCAGAATTAAAACAAACAGATTGTGTGCGCTCGGAAAGAAAGTTAGAAATCCATTGAACAAGAGAAGGATTTTTTAGTATTGCGTTTAATTTACACAGTAATTTAGAATGAATGACGGTGTCAAAAGCTTTTGAAAGGTCTATGAATATGGCATCTATTTGGCTTCCGGAGTCCATGCTGCGAGATATGTCGTGTGTAAATTCTACCAGTTGCGTTACAGTACTGAAACCACGACGAAAACCGTGCTGAACTTTTGAAAGTATGGAATTTGACTCAAGGTACTCTATTATATGTTTAAAAATTATATGTTCGATAAGCTTACATGAGTGTGAGGTTATAGAGATGGGCCTGTAGTTCGAGAACAGTTGTCGATCGCCCGCTTTAAAGAACGGAAGTACCTTCGCATGTTTCCATGCTAAAGGGACAGTGGCGGTGGACAGCGATTTCTGAAAAATGATGGTGAGGTAACGGGATGTCCAAAGTGAGTAGCGAACGAGAAATGCATTCGGGATATTATCCGGTCCCGCACCTTTTTTAGTATCTAAGTTCAAAATGAGGTTCAGAATCCCTTGCTCACTCACTGAAACATCGGTAATGGGAGAATAGCAAGGAGCATTCGAAAACGGAGGAATTACACTGTTATCGTCCGTAAAGACTGAGTTAAAATACGTGTTGAAAGCGTGTGATATCTCTTTAGTATCTGAGATTATTTGGCCTCCGGAAACAAATGAGGTCGGTGTGGTGTTAGTAGGTGAAACTGTTTGTCAAAACTTACGTGGATTAGTTTTCAATAAACCCTGCAGCTGGAAACGAAAATAAAAGTCTTTAGCGCTATTAATTTTGGCATGAAGAAGCTCTTTGGCCTTGAGAAAGCGGTCAATGTTCTGACCATTGGTGGATGATTTCTTACGCCGTAGGCGGTTGACTTTACGCGATGCATGTAAAATGTCGCGATTCATCCAAGGAATGTTCGGGTTTATTTTCTTTGTTTTAAGAGGAACGAAGCGATTAATGCAATCTTGAATGACACTTTCAAAGTTTTTTACAAGAATTTTTACATCACCATCAAGATTAAGATTAGAAAATGTATTAAAATTGCCAGCTAAAGTATCGATAATAGAGGTATCGTCAGCCCGGTTGAAATCATGAAACGTTGTATACACGGTACGAGGTTTAGGTAATGAACAGGGAATTGAAACAAGAACACCTTTGTGGTCCGAGATACCATCAATTATATCATAGGTGACATTTTGCATCAATCTAGAGTTCACAAAAACTAGGTCAAGGATAGCAGTCAGTCTTGTAGGAGAGTGTACTATCTGGGTAAGGTCAAGACTCAAAGATTGGGTGATCAACTCGCGCCCAATTGCAGTGTCGCTACCAGAGTAATTTAACGAGGACCAATCAATGCCTGGGACATTAAAATCCCCCATTAACAATAAGTTACCGTGTTGAAGGTTATGACTCAGCATAAAATGGCTTAAGTTGTGCAATGTATCAATTGGAGAGCCGGGTGGGCGATAGAAAAGACCTATTACTACAGATTGCTTGTGGAGATGAAGTTTACACCAGGCGGATTCTATGTCAGAGGGAGAGGGCAGGATTGAGAATTTAAGGCTTTGACGAAGGAGTAAAGCAACACCCCCTCCTTTCCCTATTTGACGATCAGTTCCAACTGCGATATATCCGGGAGGGGTGAATTCGGAATCGTAAATGCCGTCATGTAACCAAGTTTCAGGAATCCCAACAATGTCAGGTGAATATACGGACAGAAGAGCAAGCAAGTCTGGAAATTTATTGACAATACTTCTAGCGTTAAGATTTAAAACCACTAGCTTACTATCACAGTCATTGTTTGTCCGTCACCGGGAAGAGGAAGAAGCAACTGCAGATGCTCCAGTCATATTAACGGAACTGCTTCTGTCTTCCCTAATCGACTTCAAATGCTCATCCCACACGTAGCGTTTGCCATCGATATAGACATGGTCATATCGTATTTTGACTGTCGAACCATTTTTGCGGAAAGGCAACGTAGCGCTGAACAGATTCTTTCGTATATTACGTACCCTAAGCGAAAAATCTTCAGTTATGTGATAATCCGATCCTTTAAGTTTTGATGCATTTTTCATGACAAAAACTTTTTCAGTAAAATCCAGAATCTTCATTATGACTGGACGAGGACGTCCATCGCGTGGCTTACCAATACGATGGCAGCGCTCGATGTGCGGACAGGGAATATTCGCAGCAGAGGTAGCCGATACGCGGCCTATTTTAAGGGTTGAGTCAACCGGTCTAGATAAACTGGCGAAGTTGACTTAGCTCTTTAATAAAGCCTTGTCGTGAGGAGCGTCATAAAGGGCGGTTATATTTAATATACAGATTTTGTATCCCAAAAATTAGTATTGACTTTGCCTTTCTCAACTGCAATAAAAAATACGTACAGCCATAGGCAGCTCTGTGCATGGGACGACTAGACATTATTGTGTAAATATACAGTGCGTGCACACTTCCCTTGATTTGATAATTTCTAAAAGCGACCGGTGAAGCTGAAGTTCTTGCTGATAAATGAGCAAAAGAACATACTCTTGTAGACCTTTCTTCACGGGCTTTACAATATTTCGATTCCTTGATAGATTGTGGGGTTTAACGCGACGGCGCAACATAGGCGATCAGAAGAGCCGTAGTGGAGGGCTCCGGATTTATTTTGGCTACATGGGAATGTTTAACGTGCGGCGAAATCTCGTACACACGGGTGCTTTTGCTGTGTAATATCTCACTGAACACACAAAATTGGACGCTGTTTCTGTCCCTACCCACACATTATAACTTAGATTATTCAAGAGTTGAGAAATTTGTGGGCAAACAATAATTTTGTTGTTATAGCATGTATTTTTGACTGGTGCAAGGGCAACTTGGAAAAATCGTCAAATACCATTGTTTTGTATCTATCTGTAGGTGTGTACTTCTACAGGAAAAATTCTTAAAATGATGTGGGGGCCATCTTCTTTAAAAGAAACCAATCAGTGAACATGGCCATACTGCTAAGATCCAGAGAACGTTCTTGAGTGACTTCCTGTAGGTCCCTCCTCAGAGGGGATCGACGAGCAATTATTGATAAAAGCAAATAGTTTGCAAAAATCTGAAAATACTCTAAAAAATGACCACATGCACACTTTGGATTGTCTGCGAGGAAAGGGCTGGGGGTTTAGAATGTTCTGCGCCTAGAGTTCTGGAAAGTGTTTGCAAACAATTATTTTACTTTTAAATTTACTGGATTATGTTGCCTTGGAATATTTAATAAAGCTCTCGTCTTTAAATATGGTTCGTATACAAGCATGCAGTAGGCACAATTTTACGAACTGTAGACGGATCTTGGATAACGTAACCATGGGAGAAAAACTGCCGCTTTTAAGTATATATGGCCAACAATCTCAGCTGCGAACTTCAGCCCCTGCTGTTTTGTTGACGCCACATGATCCAGTTTTGCCGTAATAACGACTGGCGCACCGCAGATTACGGGTGTGATCTTTCCACATTGTAATCAGAATATGAAATTTAATATTCAGGTAGTTCTGAGAATGCCCAAGCAAGGACAAGTACTTTGCTGCTTGTCCTTGTTTTGCCAGTTTCCGAACTACGGTAAAAAGGTAGCATGCACAGTGATAAATTCGGCGAGCACGCCTGCAACCGGTGTGGAGATCTCGCTCCAAAAACTAAGCGTAATAAGGACGAGATTTTTTCCTCAATGGTCGCTTCAACCCATGAAATTCGCAAGTTATCAAAAGAGAATTTACGTACACTGATAGTTCATGAATGTGTAATTTTGTTGGATTACGCGCCACTCCTCTCCAGGCTGGTCATCCGGTTCGGAAGCTAACTCAATTGTGCACCGAAGTATCTTGATAAAGATCCGAATTTCGTGCACAACAAACACCTTGCCGTGTTTTCGTGTTGCACCGAAATAATGGCATGGCTAAAGCTAACGACACGCTCCTCGATCTTCATTAAGTTTTGCCGTAATGGTACTGGATGAATCGAAGGCGTGTTCGCCGTGAGGACACCGTTTTTTCTCGTGCACAAATTCAGTTAGCCACTAAAACAATACCAACATTTTAAATTCTTTCCTGCGATCCCTATTAGCCTGCTTAGGCACCATCTCATTGGTGCCAACCCGGGAAATTTTTCTATGCACAGTGTCTCTGGAGACATCTTCACGGGCGCCCACATGGTAGGCTTCCGTATGCCGTACAATTTGTGCCGCGACGCCTGTTGTGCTGAGGAGACTCTTCGACGACTACTTTGTAAGCATTGAAAACCGGCAATTAAAAGACACACCTTTCAGAAGTCTAGTCGTTATGAAAAGGCAGCCGGGGGACTGAGGCCTCAAAAATAACTTCCACTCAAACTTACAAAAAAATATATTTGTTTTCTTTACAATACTCGCTTCAGTAAAAATTTTCGGGGGCAAAAAATGTCCCTTTCTACGTCTTCCTCTACGCTCGTTCTGCTTTTACCAAACACCCTTCACACACCTCAGCGTAGCAAAACCGAGTTGTGGTTGTGGTTATCGTTTCTAGCCTTCTTTTTATTTTCTAGTTTCCCGTACAATGTTTCTCTAAATAAAATGTATATTTGTGCGGTAGAATATGTGCATTGTTTTTTAACCTGCTCAGTATACAATAGACGCAGTATTTCTCCCTCCAAATTGTAGTAGCGTTTAAGTGTATTTTGAATCTAGACATTCTCATGCAGTCGAGAACCATGCAGGGTTTTTCCAGTAAGCAGTTTGTTACAGCTAACTTGTGCTTCGCAAGAAATTGAAAAAATACGCAGGCGTCGAAGAGGCAATCAACGGAGTGGCGTGCATAGGCGATAGTCGGCGAATGTATGCCGCAGCGTTTTGCCTGCGGGAATTCATATTTACGCGCTGCACTTTGCGGATTCGTTGAGTCGATCGAGAGTACTGGAGATGAAGGAAGAACGTTCAAATATAGTCTTGAAATGGTGAAAGACCCTCCCTATCAAGTCCATTATCCGGCGCCACATACAAAACAAAGTTAAAATAGCCGCGCTTTGTTTCGAACACAAAAGAGACAACTGGGGATGGCCAGATGATGGCAACAATAGACATAGGTGCACAATATTGAACGCATTGTTCGTGGCAAGAGAAGACTAGATAGGAATGTTTCTTGCAAGATATGAAGCAAAGCAACGTAGGGTATACAGGACATTATTAGAAAAAACTTACATGCCCTGGGCGCTATTCCAGAACGCCCGGCGTAGCTCGCTCTCGAGTTTCTAGGTCCTCGAGCTAACAAAGTAATGATAGTAGAGCACTACATAAACCTCAAACGACACTGGCGCAATCACGCGCAGCACGCTTGGCATCAGCAGCGCGCCCTTTTGAGGCCACTCAAGTTGAAAGAGCTTGGATTGGGTGGAAATCCGCGTACCGCGTTATCTAGGGTCGAGTTGCAACATGCACTTTTCTGCGTAAAGTAGCTAACCCGACTATTTCTTTTAAAACTCTGGCTTGCCCCCAGCCTTCTTTCAAAGCACCGCCGGCACGAGGCGGCTCCATTTTCTCGGCTTTCTGTTCTTCCGCTGAAATATGTTTTCAACGTGGTTTGATGGTTGATTCAGCGCTTTTCAGTGCAAGGTCAGACCAAGTAGGCGAAGGAGTTCACTGTAGATAAAAATACGCGCCCTTCTCGCAACTCAGTCAAATGTGGCTGGCTTCGCTTACGTGTGGATGGCGGGTGTAGTATCGGAAGTCGCCACAATTCATCGTGTCAAGAGCGTTTCTGAACATTAATGAGTGCGTTTTAGATATTCGAATTATGTCATTTATTGTCGATTGTGTTTTTTACAGTGTGTGAAGGCGGCTGCCCTGGGAAACTCTGGTCGTCTTGGCCGTTCCTATCGTTTCTACGAGAGCGAACTCGTCATTAGTACGAAACCTTCCAGCCACTGTGGCAGCATTTCACTGACGGTCGCCAAGAGAAGGACTTCGTTCATTGTTTCCTGCTAAGCTTTGTTATTGGAACATCAAATGCAAGTGATTTCATGGCCGTGACGCTACCACACAGGCGAAGTGGATGCCATGAATGGGTGGGGCTTCGGTCGCTACGCTGTGCCCACGAATAGGCTGGGTGTGTTTGTTTGACACGAGAACTCGAAAGGAACACTGGATGAATATTGCACTGCGGAGTTGAACTCGTGAGGCCCTGAATGGCAGCTGCTGCATTGTGGTTAATTGTTGCGGTCGCCATAGCAGGCATAAATCTATACCGAAGAATTTTTTTCCTTAGCAAAGGAGGAATTTGGAGCTCGTTTTTGTCTCTCGAAAGCACTGTGCATTGACTATTCTATCATGTGGCAACCGACCACCTTTGCGACGACTTTGAGGGGGCTTTTGCTCCATGACTGCCGAAAAGCAAGTGTTGTGTGCGCTGCGGTATTGCGCGACGGACACCTTCAACGGAAGCGTTGATAGCGACCGCACCAGCTGCCACCGACAGTCGAGAGTCTGCCAGTATGTGCGCAATAATATTACTGCAGACGCGTTTTTCGCCTTTTTCAGGTGGTTTGCCGGACATGGCTTCCGCAGGTTCTACCATGCGTCTATCCGGCTGCAACCGGACCGTATTCTACAGTTACCGTCCGCTCGCAAAACTACTTTGAACGAGGCGTTGCATGACCGCGCGTTTCATTTATTGTCTGCACGGCAGACGGTTTTGCTTGAGGCTTTTTGTGTGACACCATTCTTACGTAAACTTCATTGGCAGGATAGTATACAATCAACGGCGTGTGGCTATTGTTGGAGACAATCTTTAATTAATTCAATGGGTTTTGTCCAGCGTATTTGTCATCTGGCAGGACAAAGAGAATGCGAAGCTTGTGAAGGTGAGAGTAGAGACTGAAAGCAACAGCGTGACGCCAAAAGGAGGGTGAGTGAGAGCAGAAAGAAAGCGACGGAAGAGGCAGAAGTGAGGGATGTTGACTCAAAACCCCAAATACTGTGGAGAGCCTCCTCGAACGGTAGCTGTAAAGTGCCAAGCGAAATAAACTTATTTAAGAAGTCGTGGTTGTTGTTATTCCTTTCCTCGTAGCACATGCCCACTTAGGCGACTCGCCCGAAATTTTGAACTTTGAGCAGCTAATGGGCCAAGTTTTTAAAATTCCCAAAACAGTCAATTGGCAAATAAAAGTTGTAAAACAGTGCCTGCCCCGGGAAGCTTAACGTGATGTCGCGTGAAAAGGACAGCTGACACCAGCCCTGCAGAACTCCATTTATAGGGGTTCTGCACGGTCTCCTGGATGACGTTGTTATCTTTCTGACGTTGCTGACGTTGTTCTCTGGGAAATGAAATAGAAAAAGACTGGCGCAGCCATGGTATTGTAGAAAAGAACCCAGTCGGAGTAGTTCACGCCAAAAGACAAAGAAATTAAAGCGAGGAAAAATAGGCAAGTACAATGTGTCACTTAATATGTATCGTCAAGCTTTTCCCTTCAAATAACGGTAGCACACTAAAGTAACCCCAGTAAATTTTCTATCGAAAATCGGACGGTTTCGTTATTGTAACACCGAGCAAATTTATTATTTTGAATGAGGCGCGTTTCCATCACCCGCTTTCTTTTTTTGACGATAGGTCTAAGTCATTTGATTGCGTTGTTGGCCATTGACTGCAGAAACGGGCAGAAACTGCTTCTTAGGACGACAAATAAAAAACAAGCCCATATGAACACCTGAAATAACAAATATAATTGAACTTTGTTGTGAAATACAGTATAATAAAATATAAGCGCACGAAATTAAAGTAGCTGAATTTTCTTGCCCCCAGTATCCACCAGTGCAGCAGTTGAGTGAGGGAACACCCTGAAAACTGCGCCACGCCCTGGTCGCGCCTCCTTGGAGTGCGCTGCGCTGGACAGGTTACGTAACATCAATAATCAGCACATAGCATCAAAAGTATTTTTAAAGCGCTTAAACTCCGCTTTGATATATGGTCATCCTATTACGTGGGCGTCGCTGGATCCCGTTTCTCCCGAATTTTCGCTCAATCGCGAGAATTCTGAAACAGCACCTCTTGTCATATAGTAAATAGCTAATCAATCAACACTATACTCGTTATTACTTCAAACTAGATCATAAATAATATTTTATTTACAGTTGTCCTAATGAAAAATTCAGCAAACAAAATAAAAGATGAAATTTCTTAGAGCGTTTTTTTCAGAAAGATGTTACAGTAAGAATGCTGGCCATGGCGCTTTCTTTGTAAAATTTCGTGCAGATCATGAGACGCCAAACTTTATTTTCAACTTTTATTCAAACTAATTCGTTTTTCACTCCGGCAGTGAGGTAGCACTGTCCCTTCAACAAGGCTATTGTTTTCTCGGATTACACGTAATATGATCCTAAGCACATATACAAAATTTGACAGAACACAACCGGCTTAAAGGGAAATGCAGGAAAAAGACACGTTTTGTTCATTCGAATAATGGCCTCGTTCGAATTGTTTCGATGGATTCAAAGTCTGAGAACGCGAAGAAAAAAAACCCGCCCGCATCTTCCCACGGGGGGAACTCGAGTAAATGCGTTGCAGAGTGGTGGGGGTATCGCGTGAATGTTGCGTAATTGGGTATGGTATGGGAATGCTTAATTGTTATTTCGTCTTTATTATTCTTATTTATTGAATGAAGGAAAAGCGAAGGCAAGGAGTGTAAAGTTAAAGTCTGTCTTTATTGCTTGGTGGCGTCAAGCAAAGCGTCAAGTCAAGCGAAAGCCAAGCAAAGACGCCCTTGACTGAATTCCGAATGCGCGCTCCGCCGCTTATATACACACCGCCCGCGTTCGAGGGACAGGAGTACGGGGGAGAGACGCGCATACGCACACTTCTGCACACAAGCGCGCGAACTTTCCACGCACCCACCACGCCGTTATCACGTGTACACGCCCTGCCACCGTTACTGTTAAGCGCGACGCAGCGCACGGGTAGCTACGACGCTAGCGCGCACAGACGCGCTCCTCCCGCACCACCGCACCTGTTGTTGAGAGCGAGGAGGGTATGGGGGAGAGACGCGCACCTGTAACTCGAAGCGACGCGCGTGCGCAGTGAGCGTGTGGACGGCGCCGACAACATCGACGAGTGACGTCGCGAGCCTAAGAAATGCTCCGCATTTAAAAAAAAAACCGCCAAAACGGGAGAATGGACGAAGCAAAGCGGGCGCCGCCGCGGGGCTGTCAACCGGGACCGTAGGCGGAGTCCGCGCGCGCTACATGTGGTTCTTGTTTCACCGGGGAACGTAGCCCCCTCTCCGTCGAAAGAAGGGACCGCGGCAGCGGGGAGCGGCAGGCAGTTGGTTCGTTGAAAGCATGTAGTACGGAACGCTGTAACCTTTTCTGCTTCTACATAAAAAAATCCTGCTGTTTTCCTTTGCACTCGAACGAGTAGTGGTGTTTCTTGAGCGACGACAGCGACCGAAAGGATCGACACAACTTCGCTACTACAAGAATCATACTGACACCACTTTTAACGTAAACTTTGCTCGAATAACCCATATAATTATGAAAAAACGGAATGCCTTGCGGATCACTAGCTTGTTTCCCGCACTAAAACCGATGACGTCATCTGTACTGCCGTGTGCTTGGCTGAGGCCGGCAACAACTAACGGAAGTTGGACAGGACTTATAGGCTTACAGAAGGAGGTATTTTGCTTAAGTATAACGGATATTCATTTTATTGCACTAAGAATGCAGGGGGGGGGGGGCAAACAATAGAAGTTACGAAAGTACACGTAAACATATAAGTACCAGTGCATACTGCTGTTCGTACGCGAGGGAGAGGCAAATGCTCCAACCAAGGTCGTTTATTAAAAGCCGTCCTCAACCCTAACAGACACAGCTATGGCAAAGATGCTAACATAAAACTATTTTGGTGGGGCACGTACTGCGCTGGCCATTGCTACACAGCAGTGTGCCTCTTTTGGGGTTGTCTGACACGTCACTGGCCGATTCGCGTAAGCGACATTGTCTTACGTGACCCTGTTTGTCGAACATACCCCATGTTGGCTCCCTACCTTAACCAACACAAGCTAGGCTGAAATATAGTGAAAAACAAAGCAAAGGTTAAGAGCAGTAGGCAGCAGTATGGTGGTGCCATCAAGGAGGACTGACGGTAACCAAGGCTCCGCCCTTCGCTGCAGACTGAACTGCGCACTTTAATTTCGTTTGAAGACCCTTGCGACGTCATGGCAGCCGTAATAAAACACGCTGTTTGGTGGGAGCATCAAAATGTTAAATTAAATTAATTATTTTTAGCACTGAATAGTGCCGCACTTGCTGCCGTACAAGCGCCGAGGAAGTATACAAACCCAAATATTTCGTATAAAACAAACTTGTACTTTTTATTTATGGCCGCTTTAAAAGGCGTTTGAACGATACGTGAAGGCAATACGCTAACGCAAGAATAAACATTCTCATTTTAAACACTGCATAAACCGATCAAGGCGCGATTACACCTTTAGTAACCGTTATTTCACCCCTCTCTAACGATTCTAAACGCTTTTTTATCGGTGCTTACTCCCCCAGTGCAGTTCACAACTGAAAGTATTTCATTGCTCCACACTGTCATTTTTCTACGTTTTGTTTGTGATAACCATAACCGCAATGTCGTAATCGTAAAATCGTAATGCTGCAATTGTAAAATCGTAATCGTAACCTATGTTTCCAAAATTCCTTAAAAAAATCGTTTTTTTCTCCTGAGATGTATTCGCGAAATTTTGCGTGTTTATCACTAAATATATTTCGTAACTTTTTCGGAGAAAAATATTTTACCTGACTTGTTCCAACTTGAACGAGCTGCCTGGCTACTCAAGGAAATCGATATCTGCCATAGGTAGTCTGAAAGTTTCCTCAAGCTTTATACGGGTGTTATTGCACTCCTGAATTCTGTTAGTTAGAATTAGCGTGCAACGTTGCGTCATCGCTTGATTGCTCCCGAAATTTCCCAGGCCCCAACCCCACAGCGCATAACTCCTTACGTAATTTAGAAAACGGGGACGAGCATTCGAATTTTGACACAGAGCTTCCGCAAGAGTCAGGGGGTACTACCTTTTAAGAAGCTCTATTCAGTTAGTGCTCTGAGTGACTAAATTTCGCAGTCCGCCATAAGTGCAAATGTCTACGTAAACTAGTTGGAAAGCTAATTTTTCGGTGGTTACTGCTGAACAGAATGTGGAGTGTCTAATAGTGACGATGTTCGGGAAAGCTGTTGGGCGTGTTGCAACATTTTAGATATATTGCTTTCATTTTGTGCTGATATGAATATATATATATATTGCAGTGCAAAAGATTTGCCCACTTAGAGTATGCTATCAGGCACTGCGAAGGACGCACTTTTCCCCGTGTGGGTATGCTCTGATACGGTGGCCATGGGCAATAATGGGTTCGTAGTGAATGGGGACTGTGAAGACGACGAGGAGGTAGCACCGGCCTCGGAGAGAACGCGCCCCGATCTCTGATAGCTCGCTGCATCGTGATCATCGCTCCGGCTAGTCTCAGTGCCTACCTGAATACCGTCACCTGGAACGCTACCAATCCCTGCCAATAAACACCTCTTCAATTGGTGGTGTGTGCGGGTTCCCGTCCTCACCGCAGCCAGGAGTTACGAAGCAGAAGTCTCCGTCGTGTCCTGTCCACTGACGACCCTCGGTAAATAACGTCTCCCTCGGAACCCCCGATCGTCTGTTCCGGTGCATTCCGCGAGTGAGACCCACCCATGTTTTATGGCGATGACGACCAGAACGTCGAGGATTGGCTGTCATCGTATGAAAGGGTGAGCGCACATAACAGATGGGATGACAAGATGAAGCTGAACAATGTCCCATTCTCCCTCAAGCGACTCGCTGAGACGTGGTACCTGAACCACGGAGCCGACTTGCAGTCTTGGTCAGCTTTCAAGACCGATTTTTTGAAAGTGTTAGACCGCCCAGCCGTGCGGAAGCTTCTCGCCGAATAACGTTTGCGAGAGCGGGCGCAGAACAAAGGCGAAACATTCACGAGTTACATAGAAGACGTTATCGGCTTGTGCAAGCGGGCAGACCCTTCTATGAGCAAGGCTGACAAGATCAAGCATCTCTTTAAGGGGATAGACGACGACGCCTTTCAGATGTTGGTGAGTAAGGATCCACAGACTGTCAGGGACGTCATCAACTGGTGTCAGAGCTTCGACGAGCTCCGCAAGCAGCGGCTTCTCACGCGGCGCTCAGCGTCACAGCCGGGAGAGCCCCTTTCGGGATTGGTCGTCAGCAGCGAGGAGTCTTCCTTCATGCCCCGCATTCAAGACTTTATTCGCCAAGAAATCGCGCTTCAACTATCTCTTCTATCGTGTGCACCCGCTACGGTATCAGCGCCCCCATTGTCTTCAACACTTGAGCAAGCGATACGGGAGCAAGTCGCCGACGCTCTCCCTTCGGCCTGCCAATCCGGGCCTGTGGCTGCTCCCATATTGACACCACTAACCTTCACAGCAGCATTGTTACGACCTCGCCAACAGGCACTGCTTTGCGCCCCACGATCGCCGCAGCTTCCGTCAATGTCACCGCCCCGACCAGCACCTCATGCGCCCAACGTGTGGCGAACGCCTGATAACCGCCCCATCTGCTTCGCGTGTCGTGTCGCCGGCCACGTCGCCCGTTACTGCCGCCGCCAAGCCGTCTCATACGATCAGTCGTTTCAGTCGCCGTCCTACGTGGTGTATGAGCCGCCACTTCGTCAGCAGTCCCCCTTGCCACCGTCGAACTCGCCTCCTGCTGCCCGACCGACATTCAACAGCCGCAGGTCGTCCTCGCCGCGTCGCCGATCTATCTCGCCAATGCGTCCCCGCGTTGACCCAACATAGGTGGAAAACTAGTCGCCGCAGTTCCTGAGGCAAGAGCTGCGTCCACGTCTAAAACTTTAAGTCCTCCATTTTTACCCCATAATTCCATTAATGTTACTGTTGAAGGACTCGCCGTAATCGCCCTTGTCGATACCGGTGCTGCCGTGTCAGTAATCAGCGAAACGGTCTGCCGCAAATTACGCAAAGTGACGACGTCAGTGTCCGACCTCACACTCCGCACCACCAGCGCACAACACATCCGGCCTGTTGCTGCGTGCACAGCACGGGTCACCATTGAACACATCACTTACCCCATTGAGTTTATCGTGCTCACTTCGTGCTCCCACGACGTCATTCTCGGTTGGGATTTTCTGTCGGCCCACCACGCCGTCATCGATTGCGCCCGTGCTCAGCTGGAGTTATTTTCAGTTCAAGACGCCTCATCGGACGAGCCCCCTGCCTCTTTTCGCCTAGTTGTCGCCGAAGACACCGACGTTCCTCCTAGCTCTGCCGTACTTGTACCCGTTCTGTGCGACTCAGTTCCGGACGCCACAGTGCTGCTCAGCCCTTCGGAGCTGTTTTGCCTCCGACAATGCTTCCCGCTTCCGTTCGAAGTTTTAGAAATGCAGCATCGGTTCAGCTCCATGTTTATTTGCAACCCCTATTTCTCTCCAGCTACACTGTTTCGTGGTGAGAGCCCGGGTCGTGTAAAAGAAATTTACACCCTCCTCATCACCGACGTTCCCAATAAGTCATCGGACGCTTCACTTGCTCACCTCGACCCCTCCGCTCCAGCCCCGGATACCTATGTTTTCGTTCGCTCAATCGACGAGAGTCTTTCTGCGCCTGAACGAAACTGACTTCTCACCATGCTTCAAGAGTTCCTCTCGTCTTTCGACTGCCATACATCCTGCTTGGGCCGCTCATCTATGGTTACTCACCACATCGACACAGGAACTCACCGCCATTACGACAACGGGTATATCGTGTCAGCCAAAGAACGTGGCGTTATTGACAGTCATGTGGACGACATGCTTGAACGTGGTGTCATACAGCCTTCCAACAGCCCGTGGGCGCCACCGGTTGTTCTCGTCAAAAAGAAGGACAGATCCATTCGCTTCTGTGTTGATTATCGACGACTCAACAAAATAACACGCAAGGATGTCTAGCCTCTCCCCAGAATCGACGACGCCCTCGACACTTTGCAAGGAGCCGAGGTCTTTTCTTCCCTTTATTTAAGGTCTAGCTACTGGCAGGTGCCCATGGCGGATGCTGGTCGTGAGAAAACGGCCTTTGTATCACCAAATGGCTTGTACGAGTTTACCGTCATGCCTTTTGGCCTTAGCAACGTGCCTGCAACGTTTGCACGCATGATGGACAATATTTTGCGTGGCCTAAAGTGGAAAACCTGCCTCTGTTACGTTGATGATATTGTCGTCTTTGCTTCCGATTTAGACACGCATATTACCCGCCTCCGACAAGTCTTGAAATGCCTCACTGATGCAGGACTTCAGCTTAACCTCAAGAACTGCCGCTTTGCTGCCCGCCAACTTACAATTTTAGGTCACGTTGTGTCCAAAGATGGCGTCAGTCCTGATCCTGACAAACTTCGTGCGGTCGCCGAGTTTCCTAAGCCCACCACCACCAGGCAGCTCCGAAGCTTTATCGGCCTCTGCTCGTACTTTCGACGATTCGTGAGAAACTTTGCGTCGATAACGGCACCTCTAACGAAGCTTCCCAATGGGTCCAACGACGTCGCTCATTGGTCTTCAGACTGTGACAAGGCTTTCAAAAAGCTCCGTTCTGTGCTTACGCGTCCACCGATCCTCCGCCATTTCGACCCGTCGGCCCCTACTGAGCTTCATACTGGCGCCAGCGGTGTTGGCCTGGGCGCTGTGCTCACCCAACGGAAATCTGGCTTCGACGAATTCGTCGTCGTTTATGCGAGCCGACACTCACAAGAGCGGAGGAAAACTACTCTGTCACGGAGAAAGAGTGCCTAGCTATTGTGTGGGCCATAAGCAAATTTCGTCCCTACTTGTACGGCAGGCCCTTTGACGTAATCACCGACCACCACGCCCTATGCTGGCTATCTTCTTCAAAGGATCCGTCTGGTCGTCTTGGAAGGTGGGCCCTTCGCTTACAAGAGTACGATATTCGAGTGCTCTTTCGATCTGGCCGCAAACACACCGACGCCGATGCGCTCTCACACTCTCACGCTCTCCTGTGACCGCCGACAGTGCCTTTTTGTCATCCATAGACGGAATTCTGTCCTCTCTGTCACTTGACGACATGCCTCGCGAGCAGCGCAAGGATCCCTGGATCACTTCTCTTTTGGACTGTCTGACAAACCCCGCTTCGCCAAACGCACCTCGAGCTGTACGGCGACAGGCCACTCACTTCGCTATTGGTGACGAGGTTCTGTACCGCCGAAATTATAACGCAGACGGCCGGAAGTGGCTTCTCGTTATTTCCCGCCATCTCCGTTCAGACATTTGCGTATGTTTTCACGCCAATACACAGTGTGGTCATGCTGGTGTACTGAATACATACCGACGTCTCCGCATGCGGTACTATTGGCGTGGAATGTACACTTTTGTCACCAAGTTCGTCCGTTCCTTCAAAAAATGTCAACGCCGTAAGTCCCCACCAAACAAACCGCCGGCTCCGTTGCAGCCCCTGCCGTGTCCAGTACGACCTTTCGACCGCGTAGGAATCGATTTGTATGGGCCGCTCCCCTACACGGCTTCTGGAAACCGCTGGGCCGTCATCGAGGTAGACCACTTAACGAGATACGCTGAAACCGCCGCACTACCAGCCGCTAACGCCCGCCAGGTCGCCTCATTTCTCCTACGCCAGTTCATTCTTCGTCAAGGTGCCCCTAGAGAGTTGCTCAGCGACCGAGGCCATGTGTTTCTATCTGAAGTAATTGAAGCCCTGCTCGCAAAGTGCAACGTTATCCACCGCACCACAGCTTCCTACCATCCACACACCAATGGGCTCACGGAAAGATTTAATCGGACACTGGGCGATATGTTGGCAACTTATGTTTTGGCAGACCACACCGACTGTTACCAAGTTCTTCCGTACGTAACTTATGCGTACAACAACGCAACTCAAGCAACTACGCGGTTTTCGCCTTTCTTTCTCCTCTACGGCCGCGAGCCGTCATGTCCGCTCGACACCATCCTGCCATACCGACCAGATGCATCTGAATGTACCCCCGTGTCACAGGCATCTCGACACGCCGAAGAGTGTCGCCAGCTCGCCCGGGCCCTGACTTCGGAGGAGCAATCTCGCCAGAAGCAGCGTCATGACGATGGAACACCGCCCCCTGAGTTCTCTGCCGGTTCTCTTTTGTGGCTGTGGATACCCTCGACTGTTCCTGGTCTTGCTGAAACGGCGACAAGCAAGTTACTACAACTGGGCGTCCACAATACGTGGGAAGAAATCCAAGAAGCGCACCGAATTTCTCAATTCACACGCCTCCAACTCACCACCACGGGAAGAGCGACCCTCCGCCGGCTAGGGTATTCGACCCCACAACAACCACACGAGAAGACACGCATCCCCGGACCAATTCGACAACACATCAGAGTGGCTCCAATCCCACGTAATATGCATCCGACCTATAACAAGGCACGACGAGCAGCAAGAGCACGAGCAATCCATGTGCAGTATGACCACCTCCCCTTCAGTCGCTATGCAGACGCCTCTCCATACCCCCACAAATCTGCGCACGCTGCCAGTGTGACCGACGCCAACGGAAAAGAGTTAACCGCAGTCACGACCATTACAAAATCTATAGAAACAGCCGAAGAAGTTGCTATCGCCCTAGCTGCCACCACTTGCGAAAATTACACAGTAATACTGACAGACTCCCAAGCTGCATGCCGCAATTTCTTGATCGGACGAATATCCTTACCAGCATTGGCTATACTAAAACAAATTAAGCAACTTCCTGAACTACAGATTGTCTGGACACCTGGCCACGAAGCCCTCAAAGGAAATGAGTCGGCACACGCCGCCGCCCGCGCGCATACACACCGGGCCGTTTTTCGAGAGGGTGACAAACTTCAAGATGGCGACATCCTCAAGCCCACGCCCCTGAGAAAATATGCCGATATACTCGCCCACTACCGGCGCGGGCGCCAACAATACCCAGCACCCCACCCACACCTATCTACAACCGAAGGTACAATACTCCGGCGACTACAAACAAACTCTTACCCCCACAATACCCTACTCCATGCAATGTATCCCACCCTCTACTCCGCTTCTTGCAAATACTGCCCCCATCCTGGCACCCTATACCATCTGGTATGGGGATGTCAACAAACCCCGTCCCTTACTCCCAATCTCCAACCTACTTACGAGCAGTGGGTGGCACAACTGACCAGCTCCGACCTCTGCTCCCAGCGTAGCCTGGTAGAGAGGGCCCGGGTGGCCAGTGCAGGCCAGGGTATCCCGGACTAGAGGAAACCCCCCACCAGGCGGGTGCCCAGACAGCAGCACCTAAGGCTCGCATAAATAAAGTTTATTCCTCCTCCTCCTCCTCCTGGTCTTGCTCAGAAGTTACCGTCCAAATATCAGGGTCCTTACCAGCCCTCCTCAACGAACCAGACACTCCCACCCGCATGGGTACAAGTACGTCCCGTGACACCACTCCAGACCTTACCCTGCTGAGTGGAACTTTAGACGTGTCGTGGCGGAACACGGGGGTAAACCTGGGTTCGGACCACGATATACTAAACATCACGATCAGGGGGCCCATGTTCAAGGCAAGAATGGGAACAGCAAAGCTAACTGACTGGGACAAGCTTCGACAAAGGCAAGCAGCCGACGAAGATGAGAACATGAACAGCACCAGACCATATGGGGAATGGGCCAAGGAGCAAATCGAGCTGGTAGCGAAATATACCCAGAAAATTGGGACCACACTACAGACACCCTTTGTGGACGCAAGGCTTGCCCACTTCTGGGAAGCTCGACACAGCCTCACCAGACGCTGGAAGAAACAACGACACAACAGGAAACTTCGCAGACGCATCCATGAGCTCAACAAGCAAGCTGCTGAATACGCGACCCAGCTGTGCAAAGAGAACTGGCTGAGCGTGTGTGACGGTCTACAGGGCACCCTGTCTACCAGGAAGACGTGGTCTCTCCTCCGTCACCTGATCGACCCTCTCAGCAGCAAAAGCGCGACTAATCGAAGCCTCATACGCACCCTCAACAACTATACTGGCGGTGTCGATGAACTCATCAACGACCTGAAGGCAAGTACCTGAAAACTGAGAAGGGAGACATCGCACCTCAGGACTATGCAGGACCTACCAACGAAGCAATAGACAAACCATTCACCGACACCGAATTGGTCGCGGCAATCTCCGAGAGCAATAAGGCCAGCGCGCCAGGACCCGATACCATTACCTACAAGTTACTCAACAACCTCGGGGACAAGGCCCGCAGAGAGCTGCTCCAGTACACTAACCAAGTCTGGGAGACTGGCAAACTTCCACCGGAATGGAAAGAGGCAGAAGTCCGCTTCATACCCAAGCCTGGGAAGACACCTCACATTGACAACATGCGACCGATATCCCTCACGTCCTGCGTGGGGAAGATCATGGAACGTATGGTACTCAAGAGGTTGCAGCGACATCTGGATGCCACCGACCAGATGCCGGAGACAATGTATGGCTTCAGGCAACACCTAGGCACCCAAGATGTTCTCATACAACTTAACGAGCTAGTAATCAAGCGGGCAACGAAACAGGCGCCCCGAGCGATACTAGCGCTCGATCTCAAAGGTGCCTTTGACAACGTCACGCATGATAGTGTCCTCCGCAACCTACGCAACACGGGTTGCGGAGTGAGAGCGTACAACTATATCCGAGACTTTCTTAGCAACCGAACGGCCATGATCAGAATAGGAGAGAAGACATCCCAACCGATCTTACTGGGGGATAGAGGAACACCGCAAGGTTCAGTTCTCTCCCCACTCCTGTTCAACATTGCTCTCCTGCCGTTGCCCAAGCTTCTCGAGTCCATTGATGGCCTGGGACATGCATTGTATGCCGACGACATCACCCTCTGGACTGCGAGAGCAGGATCGGATGGATGGATCGAAGACACGCTCCAAAAAGCAGCTGATACGGTTAACAGCTATGTGAAGGCCTGTGGCCTTTGCTGTTCGCCTCAAAAGTCGGAGCTGACCATTGTTAGACCGCGTACATCAGGGAAACGATCAGAAACCATTGGAATCACTCTAGAAGGGATCCGCATCCTTCCGGTACCTCAACTCAGGATCCTAGGCCTCTTGATCCAGGCAGACGGCAAGGCAACGGCTATGATCAGAAAAATCAAGCTCGCGTCAGACCAGATTTTGAACATGATCAGGCGAGTGGCCAACAGGCAGAGGGGTGTGAAAGAATCAGACACATTGCGCCTCGTTCAGGCCTTTGTTACCTCAAGAATTATCTACGCAGCGCCGTATATGCAACTCCTGAAAAATGATGTAATACAACTTGACACAATAATCAGGAAAGCCACAAAGCAGGCCCTGGGTATTCCCACAAACTCGTCCACAACAAAATTACTACAAATGGCAGTCCACAACACAGTAGCCGAGCTTATAGAAGCCCACCTGTCCAATCAAAGGGTCCGCCTTAGCCATACCAAGGCGGGCAGAAGCGTCCTCCGCAAGATCGGATGGCAGCAATCCCACTATACCTGTCACGGCCAATTACCCGAAGAGTGGACTGAGAAGATGGAAAGCAAACCATTACCGCGCAACATGAACCCCACAAGGCACGCCGGACGGCGCGGCGCCCGGGCCAGAGCCCTCTCCAGGACCCTGGAGGAAGACGACACTGTCCTTTACACAGACGCCTCCCTGCCCAAACACTCCACAAGGGCAACGGTCGCGGTCACCGGGTTGGACAAGCTGGTCACCTGCGCATCGATCAACACTCCATCTTCAGAGGAAGCAGAAGAAGTGGCGATAGCCCTCGCACTCCTGCAACCTAACGTCACCAAGATCGTTACGGACTCACAAGCTGCGTACAAGAACTACAGATCTGGCTGGGTGTCCCTTGCGGCTCTAAAACTCCTCGAAAAAGCTAGGCCTCCTAAACAAAAGATCGAATTAGTTTGGGTCCCGGCCCACTCCTCTGTTGAGGGCAACGAATATGCTCATCAACAGGCCCGAGCGCTGAACTCCCGGGCCACCGAGGAGGAGGGAAGGGGATGGCAACCCATCACCAGCTACACAGATATAGTCAAATATTACAGGGACGGTAGGAAGACATTCCCACACCCCCACCACTCCTTGACTAGAGCAGAACAAGCAATATACAGGCAAATACAGGCAGGCTCCTTTCCTCACCCCTGCCTCCAGAATAAAATGTACCCTGAAATCTACAAGAACAGATGCCCTCACTGCAATCTACTAGGCACTCTCCAGCACGTCATAGGAGAGTGCAATTTCTCCAAAGACCGCCCCCCACCTATACCCATAAGTAATTCGCCTACTAACCTCACCGTTGACGAGCGATGGGAGATCTTGCTATCCAGCCCCGCCCTGGAAGACCAGCTCCGACTGATCCACAGGGGCCAGGCGGCCCTGGAAGCATATGGAACCCGTGAAGAGGGAGCCACCCCATCGGGCGCTTAACGCGCTCTGTCTGACAATAAAAGTTGTTTCCTCCTCCTCCTCCTCCTTACCGTGTATTCGAGCGCGCATCCCCAGTGAACTACGTAGCTGAGCCGCTCACGTTGTCCCCGGACCTTCGTTGTCGCGGTCGCGAAACTGTGCACGTTGACCGTCTCAAGGCTTACCACGAACCGATGGCTTTATCTTGCCTAGGTCGCCAGGATGGCTTCTTATGTCCGCGAGGGCTAATTGTAGTGCAAAAGATTTGCCCACTTAGAGTATGCTATCAGGCACTGCGAAGGACGCACTATGCCCCGCGTGGGTATGCTCTGATAGGGTGGCCACGGGCAATATTGGGTACGTAGTGAATAGGGACTGTGAAGACGACGAGGAGGACGCACCGGCCTCGGAGAGAACGCGCCACGATCTCTGATAGTTTGCTGCATCGTGATCATCCCTCCGGCTAGTCTCAGTGCCTACCTGAATACCGTCCCCCCTGTAACGCTACCATTCCCTGCCAATATACACCTCTTCAATATATATATATATATATGTATATATATATATATATATATATATATATATATATATATATATATATATATATATATATATATATATATATATATATATATATACCATGCTGCCTCCCAGATTTGTCCATATAACAATTATACAAATTTTACGGCCAATTTCAAAAACACATAGCGATATTCAACACAAATATGAAGCAATCGCAACTCTCCGGTCACTTGAAAGTGAATTCTCCGCGACTTCTGAGCTTCTTCTTGAGAAATTGACGGCAGCCGATTTATCCCCGCCAAGAAACATGCCATGCAAATTGTAGTTGGTTCTCTAGTTCCATTTTATCGTATCACGTAATTGCTAATGTACATGTAACCCATGAATAGCTATGGTTTTTGGGCTCACCCGTACTTAATACGTCACTCCAGCCCGAAAATTAAAAATCCTTCACATGGCGTTCGTTCGCACAACTTCTCTCTCGTGGTAGAGTGCAACAGGGTAAGTAACCACATGCTAGTTCTTGGAAATTGTGCAAAGTAATATTTTGTCTTAACGGCGACTTCACAGATAACTTGATGAAATAATAAGTGTTTGGGGATTCGCTTTTGTCACGCTGGCTGAATAGCCTTTTCCAGACGTCTACTACAGCGTGCAACATTGACAAGGCACTAATTGCAGCTATTTTTTCGAGCATTAACATCAGTGCTGCTGCGACAGTACCTTCATAGAAACTAAAAGCAAATCTCCACTGCAGCAGGTATGTTTGATGTTAGCGACTTTGTTTATGTTTTTTTTTTCTGTTGCAGTACCTTTGCAATAAAACTCTACTGATTTTGTACGGGATATATCTGATGCACATGCTTTTTGTGTTTTATTTTTTATGTCATGTGGAGCGAGCCATCCAAACTACATCTAGCGCGCAACGAGTGTGTTTCTTATTTGTGATGCAAGCTTTAGTGAAACTCGTCTCCGTCAACTCGAATTAGGCGTACCGATTTGCAGGTTTTGGGGAGGTTTTGTGCTGGCCAATATGTTGAGCGTTTTATAGACGACGCGTGGTTGCACGCTTTTCCAACCCAAGCCAAGTAACACCTCCAGGTCAGAAGGAGTATTGCGGCTCCGAAAAGGCACCAACATGCGCTACCCTGTCAGAAAATATCCTCGCCAGATAAAAAGTGCAACAGCAGGTGAAGCCGTCAGTTCGCCATGAGTTCTTCGGAGCCGTCGGGGTTGCACATTTACTCCAGATTCCCCAGCGAGGCAGGCGAATCGGAGTTCATTGTAGCTGTCGTGGGATCGCGTAACTCCTGCCTTGATGTAGGGCCTAAGGAAACTCTCAAATGTGGGATTTGCCTGCAGTACTGGGGTGATTTGCCTGTGTCTCAAAATGAAAGCCGCTTCGCCATTGAGCGTACCGCCAATTTCGGCACCCGAAAGCGCGGACAAGCGCGGTCAACCACGCAAGTGCGGAACAAGGCCGCAGGGCTGTTGACGTGCAACGCAAGCAAAATAAATAAGGCTCGCCCATTACACCTCGCAAACAAACCGTAAATCCACCGTAGAGTTTGTTTTTTTTTTTGCTGGGTTTTGTGCTCCTATTGCTTGCTGACCGCTCTTTCAGGTTGATATGTAAGTCTTCATGCAACGAAAGTGTTACGGAGAAAATGCCTTAATGGTTTGTTCTTTAAAAGCAGCGCAGTTTGACCCAATGAATGTTGGAAGTACAATAAATTTAAGAGTCGCAAACCTGAATTTATAGTTAACATTTGCTCTCTTGCGACAACAATTACGACAGTTCAAAACACTGCAATAATAAAGGAAGTGAAATGCACGGAGTTCAATGTAGGAAATTTTGCCATTTTTTAAGGGTTTTAACACGAGAAGGCCGAACAATTTGTAGAAAAATGAGCGCGAGAAACTGGAGATATACCTAAATCCGCTCTTTTTGGGGGGTAATTGTGATGAAAGTAATCAGGTCATCTACACTACATAAATAAAAGAAAAAGATTTTATTATTGCCCGAGCAGAAAGGGCCGGTTGTATGTATACATAAAGCCAAATTCAGTGGCGTGAGAATTTTTGACGCGCCACAACCCCCCGCGTGGCCGCACTTTCAAATATTTCGCATTATATTGGTGTACCTCGTCTTACTTCCATCGACAAAATTTAACATATGATGAATTTTTCACTGTTGTGAATACACATTTTCTGATGTATTATGGGCCCCTAAATGACCAAAGAATAAAAAATATTACGTCATAATTTAGGAGCTGCGTGACTCTCGAAGTGTTTTCGGCTTGTGCTGCTCTCGTCTTCAATTTGCCTGCTTTTGCACCACCCTTCCTACGTACCTACTACTTTTAACCCTAAATGTTTTTTTCAGCTTGACCTATCGGATTTATTTCTCCCCCTCTCTCCGATGTTCATTCCGTGTATTAGAGCTATACTTAGGCATTTATTTGAAAACAAGCCCTAAATACGGTATTTAAGGGGGAAGATTATAGTTACAGGAAATGCTCTGTGTTATATATCTCTGTATACGAACCTATGGTTTTCTGACGCCACTACAATTGTCAAGCGCAGAGTTTTTTTCGAGCGATTGTACAGCGGGCGATTAGAGTACCTTAAGCTCTCAAAGGCGACATTTGGAGCAAGCTGCAAGGCTGCGCCGATTAGACATCACAATATGTAATGCTTGCCAGCTCGGATAGATTATTCTTGTTACCAACACAATGGCTGTTTTTCATCTACCTTAGCAAAGAAATACCACTAGTGCGTGTGGTTACAGCGTCAAAACCTGTCGCAGCTTCATGCTCATGCTCGCGAACGTCGAAATTCCGTATTTGTGGAGACCTTATTTTGGTCGCGTACAAAGGTGACCCGTCCAGCAATGCTTGAATGGAGTGCGAGGCAGCTTGATGTATTATAACTGACCCGTTAGATTACGGACATAAAGACGCCCCAAGCGCCAACTTAGAAAGCCTTATTTGCGTGATAGTCATGCACGACACTCCGCTGTTGTATTTCGTTTTTATTTGTGGATGCTCTGTACGCTTCGAGCGTCGCGATCGCTGCGCCGCCGGCCGCCGCTACTGCGCGGCACTTGTGGGATGAGTGTTTTAGTTCTCTCTCGTTTGTTTTTGCCTTTCCGCGCCATGAACAACTTGTTATGGCCATGTCTGTAAGCAAACGCACCTAAAGGGTATTCAAAATAATAACTGCGTGCTGGTAGAGAGGTGGAAAACCAATAAGAGCTTCCGGGTACGCTGCATTGCGCGTTTCCTGGCAGCCCTTACGGGCATCGGAGATGGCCTCAGAATGTCACCCCTGCAACTCCGAATACGTCAAGCACACGCAAATTCTATTTTTGCCTAGTTTTGGCCTAATACTGGCACAGCGCCAGGATGGTTTCGCTTTGCATTGCGGAAAACGAATGAAGCTTTCGTTCAAATATATATGTCGTAAGAAAAGATGATTCGGGCATGTGATTACCCAATACCTGACAATAACTTGTGCCTTTTTTTCGGAATATAGGAAACGCGAAAATGTATTACATACGTTAAGGGTTGGGGTCATCACGCCATCCGAAAAGAAAAAGATTGTATCAGTTCGCCATCGATTTCACTGTCGTCAACTGAGATGGCACTACTTGACAGTTCGTAGGCAAGCACATGCGCATGACAAATATTGTATACATTTTCATCGAAATTGATTAACTCCACCTTTCAGGTCATCTGCATTTTTTCTTTTATAAGTTGTGTTTTTTGTGAATAATACATCAGTTCGTAGTGTGCGCTTCATTTGTGTGTAATTCGTTGTCCTTGTCCCGCTTAGCGCCAGCAATGTTCCGAGTAAAAAACCAAATCGCCTTATTCCAAGCTCTGGCTACCGTCACTATTTTCGATGAACAACATTATGTCCGACACAAGAGTATATGCATTGGGTACGCGCTTGCCCCCGTTCTGTCAGATATTTTAAATGCAGAGCATTTCTTAGCCTCGCCTGTTCCTGCATCGGACGGTGTCAACAGTTTCGCGTCCGCAGCAGGTGCGCCTCTCCTTCTCTCCTCTCTCTCAACAGCAGCTGGCGCGCGCATGCGTCGTAGTCAGCCCGTTCGCTCCCCATCGCGGTCTCGGCCTAACAGGTGCGTGATAGCAGCGCGGTGGGTCGTGGAAGGGCGCGCGCTGCTTGCGCATGCGCGCTCTCCCCCCCGTACTGCTCTCCCTCTACTGCGCGCGCTGCAAATATAGCGGCTAGCGGTCGCTCGTGTTTCAGTCACTGCGTTGCTCCTTCCTTCCTTGGTTGACGCTCGTGCCTACGTTTACTCGTGTCTGCTACTCCAGCATCACGGAAGAAGCGATGGAAGCAACACTGCCTTCAATCAGTACTGAGGCCCCAATGCTCTGCATTTACTCGTGTTCCCCTCGCGGGAAGGCGCGGGAATTTTTTTTCTTAGCGTCTTGGATAAACGTGTTCAAGGTAGTCTGGATGAGACAGGAGCTGTTACGGTGATGAGGTACGTCGATGACTACTTGGTAGTTGTCAACAAGTCGAGGTTAGAGCCGACCGCAGTCGGGGTTCTCGGTCGGCTCTAACCGCAGTCGAGGTTAGAGCCGACCGAGGATAAGGTCATTGATACGTCTAAAACGGTGTCTGACGCCACGAAATCCACCCGCGAGCGGCCGAGTGACATGAGCATTCAATTCTTAGAATTGAAACTCACATTGGGAAACGCACATGTGTGTTGGGAGTACCGGCCACGCTTGAGGAAGCAGGTAATTTCGTACGACAGCGCCCATTCTAAATTAATCAAGAGAGGAGTAGCTTTGTCGTGCCTAAAGGAAACTCTAGGCAAGTTCTATGATCACAAACTGCAAAACAGCTTCAACCATCAAGTAGCAAGGCTCAGCAAAGCAGGAGTTCCGTCGCACATAATTTCCAGTGTTTGTGACACGCTTCTACAAAAACTAAGAAAGGCTGGCGTGAACAAAGAAACGCCTGTTGACAGAAGTGTGCATGTGATTACGTATTGGCGCAGGGTATCGCACAACCTTAAGAAGGTTGCTCAAAGGCACAACGTCAACGTGGTTTTCAGTGCACCTTGCAAATTGGCCAAGATATGCCCGATGTTGACATCGGCGAAGCCAGCACCTTGCTGTAAAAAACACGCAGTGCAGTACACGAGATGTACGAGGATCGTGGTGTATGAAATCTCACTAGACTGCAAACGCGTTTATACTGGACAAACTGGCCGGTGCTACAACGAAAGGGCGCGGAAACATAATTGGGTTGTTAATAATGTTGCTGGGGGGAACTTCGAGGATCATTCCAAGCGCTGCAAGAGCAAGCCATTGCTAAATGACACAAAGTTTCTTGCACGTTCCTGTAACAAGCTTGAGAGGGAGATACTGGAAGCTTTTCATATCACGTAGGCCGGCAACAAGTGCATTAGTACCCCGTCAGTGGCACTTGCAGATAAGGAGGTAACCTTTCTGGTGCAATAGAAAAAATCACAATGACCCGACTGCATGCGGTGTAATTTCCTTTCCCATATGTTTATAAACCTTCGTTTCCTCAAATAAAGTTCAGTTGGAAGTTGGAGCCCGTAAGTTTGCACTGTGTTTTTTGGTCCCATTGTTTTGCGCTATTGTTTCTTCAGTATATTTAACCGACTCGCCCACATTAAGCTCCTATTGTTGTGCTAGATACGGGCTACACCACCGCGCCACACAACTGCAGAGAGAGAGAGAAAGAAAGAGGCTGAGAGAGAGCGAAAACCACTTTATTGAATCGCCTTCAGTATGGTTAGGTTACCCCCTCATGGGGGGAGTGAGGGTGGGGAGAGCCTTGGCGTGGACAGGGAAAGAATCCGGCATGGGGTCTTTGTGATTCCCATCCACACCGATTTAAATTACTTAGCTTAGTAAGTTTCAGAATAACGAGAAATCTGCGGGAACTTTATAATTTTTATTTATCAGAACCTGTGGCTATTTTAGCCTTTTGTAACACCTCTTAAAACACAACTGAATCGGTAATCACCAATTTAGAAAACGGAGTCCCATTCGTGTCAAGCAGTGCGAAAAAGGTAGCGTTTGTCTAGCGGCCATATGTCTGTATTGGGTTGGTACTTTTTCTTTTCCCGCCCTGCAAACCAACCTATAACGTATGTTTGCTGCACGACCGCCTAATTCCATCGGATGCGGGTTACCCTGGATGTGCTGTCGAACAACTTAATCAAGCTATGCGAAGGCACCGCGCAGTGTACGCGAAGCTGTACTAAAACTGGGCCAAAACAATCGCCGCTGAAGCAGATGTACCGCGGACGCCTGCCACCGGTGAGCAGGCCCTCCCGAGTGGGGAACGCTGGGAAATTCTAGGCGCCATCTCTAGTGTGCTTCGTGAGTAAAACCCTCTTTCACTTCTACCCATCCCCCGCAGCTGTCTCCGACGCTTTAAGAGTTTGTTGTACAGCATGCCGTGAAAGAATCGTTGGCTGGTAGAGCTAGAAAACTTTGCTTTAAATCTCTTCTCCTTCCAAGTTCTATGCAGCGTATGAGTTTGAAGCATGTTTAAGCGCAAACTACAAAGAAATGTACTTTGTTTTTTGCACCCCTTTAACAGCACCAAAATTTTCTTGGCGTCCTTTTCAGCAGAGCGGAAAGGAAGTGAAATCTTTTACATTTACTGATTCATATTAAGCGGCACTAGCTACTTTTAGCAATAACCTGTGCCTAGGTGTCAGAGAAAATGTTGCTTCTGTAATAACTTTCTTTTGTTTCGGCCACGACGTTTTGATTTTCTGGTTAACATTTTGTCGGAGGGAAAGTTACAACCACTACTGCTTTTGAGGTAAGCTAAATCTACTACTCCCTCTAACGTACAGTTGAACAGATATCTAATGTTCTAACCGATATGATGCCCCAGAGTCTGAGTTTATTGTTTCATTTTTATGCACTGACTCGTGCAAATGCTCACGTCGGCGTTGAGCTAACATAAAATTTGTTTATTGTATACCAGTACTGAACAGTCAGTGAGGTCAGCAAATTTGAAGTCATTCAGGCTGGACTAGAGTAGCGCTGCCGGTTTTTATTTCATTAAAAAAATGGGTAAACACACAAGACAAGCAGTGCTTTTGCCGCCTTAGGAATAAGATTCCGCGCCGATTCGTATAAGGAACAAATAAAGCGTAATTTAGCTGATTGCTGTACGAACGTATTCCGGTTTTTCGTTCCGATTTGACTTCTGCCGCCTACGGACGAGGTGCCGCTCAAAAAGATGTTTATTGTTGCCTTGCGGGCTATTGATAATCGATTTGCGTCATTACAAAATCACCTTAATGACTACACGTTGGAGCTTTCTATATTGGTGAGACGTCTGCACCAGCACGAAATAAACAGCACCTCATTATGGAAGGCGCCTAGAAGGGGGCTTCCTTGCACTCAGCCTTTGCCCCGAGGCGTCGACACCGAACTTTATTGGCTCTCTCCGCGTTTGTGGCATGGGTGGTTTATCGGTGCTGACGACACCATTGGCTCGTTTTCTGTTGAGACTCGATCCGTAGGCCGGGACCTACTGGGTGTCTCTGTAGTTTCGCCTACCTCGGCAAAGAGCGTTACTTCCGCTTCACAGCCCATGGTGGTAGCAGTAAGTGTTGATTTTTACCTAACCTCGCAAATGGTAATTGACAAGCCGGACTTACGTCTAATGATTTGTACTGCTTCTATTTAGAGAGTTTCGAACATACCTCTAGCAATGGCTGCATCAGGAAAAAATGCCAGAGAAAGCAACCCACAATAAAAAATAAATAGCACGGACCCAATAGACAATCCCTTGGGGCGGTACGGCCGATTGAGTAAAAGTCTGTGCAGAGTGCCCTTAGCGCGAGTCCTGATGCGGGCTGACATTTATAAGGCGCTGCATTTTCCCGGGGGGTGCATGTTTGGCGAGGTCTTCGTGGTTCTATAAAATGTGTGTCCCACGCATGCGTCTACGCCAGCGTAATATAAACGTATGTATGAAATATTGGATGCTCGCTCACAACTACCACTTGACACGCCACAACGCGCTGCTGAGCTCTTGCCAAAGAGTGAATGTGCGCTAGTTGGTTCCTGCAGCTAAGAAATACCTAAAAATCGTGCGAGAGAGAAAAGACAAGGTAGAGGGCACAAAGGACTAGCGCTGGTTTGTGTGTAATCTTTTTTGTCTTGTCTCTTCGGCGCTCCTTTATATGTGTCATAGCTGCCGAGGAAACGTAACGACAAAATAACACCGCAGATAATTATGCTAAACGGCCGTTAAGGTAGCATAAGTATGTTTTGGGCGAGCCTATAACCGCGTTTATATGGACACTTTGCACTCATGTGCGGAGTATAAGTGGGTAAGCGTCGGTTTCTAATTAAAAGGTTGCTGCGACTTCGCTCAACTAATGACTGGATATGCAAAGAAAAAACTTCGCCTCACTAGGTTATGACTTGTTTTGATTGGTTGACCTATGATTTAGCTGTGATTGTTATACTATTCGTCCAAAGCTTCCCTCCGTGTACGTTCTTCGTGCCGGCGTTTTTAGAGCCAAAGGGCTCCCGTGCAATATCCGCGGGAGGTGGGAGTAAGGTGCCGCTTTTTCTATGACGGATGAAAGACTCTGCTCCCACGGAAGGGTCACAAAAGATGGGCCGGCCTCACACTTATTTATAGCCCAGCTCGCATGCACGTGGTTATTGACGTGCTAGGCGTGAACTAGCTGCAGGGAGCCCATGCACCGAGCCGGCAGCGGCGGAGGCAGTGCCTATAGCGAACGCGGCCGTCGGCGGGGCTCGGCTATCCAAATCACGTGATGCATTGCCGAGTATACGCCGCAGCTGTGGTCAAATGAAGGTCAAATTTACCGCGATGGGGTAAACGCTCGACGAGATTAGTAAATCTTTGCTTGTAAATTTCCATGCGTTTGTAATATGTTCGCGGACAGGTGTAGAGCTGTATAGTTGTTCGTTGGGGGTGAGGGAGAGAGCAGGCGTACTGCAGGTATATTTTTTCAAGGAAGATTTGGTTCACTTGATAAGGCTAAAATACGGCGTTTTTCGGGGATGCAATATATCCCTCCAAAAATAGGGACTTCACCCGCGACTCCGCAAGCAGAATAAAAGTACAGTAATTAGGTTTAAACGCAAGGCGTAAATTAGGGTCTTTGTGGGAATCTGACCAAGGGCCTCCAGGACACGAAACAAGCTTGTATTCGCACCACCACCACACTTTGGTGGATCTGGGTGATTGAAGTAGTGTGGTCTTCGACTTATGAACGTGCGCTTGACACAATACTAAAGCCTGCATGTTCATTTGAGCAAACCATTGGCTAACGCACTTATTAGGCGATTGAAAAAGAATGTCTGCTTCGCTTGGAGATGCGAACGCGGGGATATCTGAGAAGTGGGCGCGCAGGCCATCCGAATGATGGCATGAAATGTTACGTTAAAATTTCGGCCAGTGTAAACTAAAAATTTTCTTTTGAATTTGGTTTTTCTCTCCTTCTAGGAGCACCTCTGAAAAATGTATCATCACGCAGACAATTCAGTGACCCTTCACTCATCGTTTAGACAGGTGGTCATTTTGTTCCCCATGGACGCCAGATTTCCCTCAAACATAATTATATAACGCCTTCGCATTGAAACTAGTGCTGAAACTGTGTTTACTAATTGGAAACATACGTTGTTGGTTAATCGAATTTCTGGACAGAGGATAGGTGTTATACTGTGAATCAGACTTGTCGTCGAAGTGTTTCCTTTGCCCCTTTTAGTTTTGCTCCCATGTTGCGTCTGCTCTGGAAGATTGGTATTGCTCCCCTCAAAGTTCGAAGCAGCAGAATGGCTACCCAGTAAATCAGGAGGTAACTACGGAGTTTTGCTGAAGTCACCGTTATAGCGGACACTAGACTGGGTGGTTGAGGCCATATAGTTCTGTATCGAAGCCGCTCGTTAGTCGTTTTTTTGCAAATATCTGCGTGCGTAAAAAAAGGTAGAGGTACAAATTTGGTGATATCGAAGTGAATTAACGGGTTTTTGCGCTCGCTTAGAAGCGGTATTTGGTTCCAAGTAAAATCCACAGGTGGCACATGAAGTGTGTCCCAAGACCGGCCCATCTATTGCCACTTTCTGGCACGTGCGGAGAGCATCCAGGTTCCTGCAGCCAATTATTATACGTTGAACAGCCAACATTCGGCCACCAGCGCTTCGGTAGTTCTCCGGGAGCCCTTGGTCAAACACACAGCGGCAAATACCCGGCAGCGAGATGTTCATTTTCCTTCGGCTGCCGATGGTCAGAAAGAGAAAGGCCAAAGTACGGCAATAGGGAATCCGTTTTTCCTTTCGGGAGTGGCGTTCAGCCGAAGCAAGGCAAGCGACCAGCCACAGAATGTTCGTATTCTTGTGGCAGTTGGCGTTCTAAAGGAGACCGGCCGAAGTGAGGCTGCCGCGCATTCGCACTTTGAACGGTTAACCGCATGTCCGGCGGCAGAATATTTCTTTTTATAGGGCGACAGCCGTTATGAATGAGACCTGCTGATGTACCGCCCCAGAATGTACGTTTGTCATTTGGTTAGCGGCCTTTGGCCGATTTGCGGAAAGCGAACGGCCGCAGAATATTTGGCAACCGGTGTTCAGGAGGAGACCAGCAGGCGTAAAATCTCAGTTTATATGACCCGATATTATACGACCCGATACCCACCCAATGCTAACAAAGGACAATCCCAACAAACAAAATAAGTTTATCTTGAGTAGTAAGGTTTCAGGCGAATCACGTGGATGACTTTGGGCCGCGTTAGCGATCTTAGATGGTATAGATGTTCCTGTTCGATGCGGAACGGATATCCGAACCGGGTAAAAAGCATCTCGATGGTATCATTATAACATGCTTCAGTTGTCGCTAACTTGGCAATTGCTGATGCGGCCTCTCCGCAAAGATTATTCCTCAGGCACTGAAATATTTCCGTTACGCTTAAAGTCGGATTTTTGTCGATAGTTGCCTCAAACTGTTTCCAAAACAGAAGCCACTTGCTTATGTCACGGCGAAACGGCGTGATTTTCGACAGTTGAAGCCTGGGTACTGTTGAACGGTTAGACGACTGAAGCGTCTCCCGTGATGAGCCGTGAAAGAAGGTCGCAGATGATCCATCTGACGCAGTCAGGCTTTTTAGAAATTCTGTGGCTGTTTTGAGGCGTGCTTTAAACGTTTCATCTTCGCACTGTAGCGCAGCCTGTAACTCGGCATCCAGTAACTCGACAGGTATCAAAGGCTAAATCTCGGTATTGATGGCACAGAGTTTCGCATCCTAAGTCGTCAAGCGCTGTGGCACAGACTGCAAGCTCACCAAGTCTGGAGCCGTAGATTGGAGCGCGGCCTTGGCTCCGTTCACAAGTTTCGCCAGAAGGGCCCGCCGTGCCCTCCGCTTGGGCTTAAACGGTCTATCGTTGTCTTTCAGGGCCAATGGCACGCCGGTTGATGCCGGGTATTCAAGACGGGTGATTTCGGCACCAGAGGTTTTGCGAACCTCAAGAAACCAAGACGTCATAGTAGGGCAGAACTAGGAACGCTCTTGGTTCTCCTTTATTTACTAATATTTACAGTATGCACAGCCCGATCCTACCTCCTCTACTTCTACAACAGCAGTGATCTCTTGCGCCTTGTTCAAGTCTCTCATTATGACAAGTGAATCAGAAGATGCGATGTACTTTACGAGTTACGCCGAAGAAGCGGGTTGTATATCTGGCTTCTGGAGTGGTGAGGTGCAAATGTATACTCATTAGGTGCAAGCTATCTGCGCTTTTAAATTTCCGTGGGATACTTCACGTCAGTACCAATCTGGCCCTACTGTTGGAATAGAGGTTGTAATGCGCTTATTTATAATCCTAGAGAGATTTCTTGGTCCGCCAACACCCATTTGGGCAACAGCGCCCGCAAGAACATAATGCGGATTTCACGATGACCACAGGAATTGCCACTGTGGTTTGATTTCAGAGGAGAAAACCCGGGAAGCGTTCGTTTGATAGTGGTCCCCACAATAGTTGTAGAACATAACTTCTTCCCCTTCTTCCTGCAGGGCGGGCAAGCTCAAAGACTATACCAGACTTCACAAAAATGGGAACACACCCTACATGGCTGTGAAAACACAATATCCTTCAGTCTTAACAGTCGCCTCAATATAAATTGTCGACTTCTTGGAGCTGATGTGGGCTTCTTCATTTACTGGAAGGAAACAGAATCATCATTCTATGATGGAAACAACAGCTTTTATATTATCGATTTAAAAACATGATAGGCATTTGCTGAAGGAAGCACAACCACTTTTTTAGGAACACATAGGATCATTTATTTTTCTTCCATACGCCGCAAAAACTTCTTCCTGAACGTGATCTCGAAAATATGAGAAGAAATGTTTGAGCTCCAGATCATGCCGTCATGCCGGGAAACAAAGCAGCCGGGCAAAACAGCAGCCCATCCTCCATAACTCCACCACCAGGCAAGCCAGGTGTTTCGTGAGCATAAGCTTGTGTGTGCCATACTGCCTTCCCGGAAATCACGTTTCGTTACAAAATAGGGTGAACAATATGACCCCTACGAACTAAAAAATTAGCAAGGAAAAGAAAACTCAGATTTGATACATTCGAATGAGCACCTTTCCGCACTGCACTACAGTGAACTTTCGGGTCCCACCCCGACACTCATCCCAATGCCGCTTCTGCGATTCTACTGACACCTTAAGCTATGTTATGTGGCGCCGTCATCACAAACCGTTCTTACCGCGGTACCCTTCCCTAAACCGAGCCCTAAGAAAGAGCAATGCAAAACTCGAACCGTGAAAACTAGCTTTGGTTGTTGAAGCAGCCCAGAAGCCTGACGGTCTCAAGGGATCTTTACAAAATCTACTCGTCTGGGCTAACTCAACCAACACACTCTGGCTAGGAGTTAATAGCAAAATATTTGTTTCTCCCCGATGCTGTACATGCGGCTGTATGCCTGCTCCAACTTCAACAATAAGGAGTTTTAAAGGCCGCCAGGATAAACCTATCGGCGCAGCTACATCCAATTGGTTCGAAGACTAAAAATACTGCACAGCTTGCGTCCCCATGTAAAGCAAACTTTATTGTCCTCGCTGACGCCATTGTACGTCAATACGCCCTGAAGGAAAGCCAACGTTCTGTGAAGATGATGATGAATGATCATGGGCAAAGCGGAAGAAAAACAATTTTCTACCTTGGTCTCTCGCGGTATGAAGCCGGCACCCATCCGATTCCTCCATTCATTTTTTTATTGCCTGTTTTAGGTCAATACATACATGCAAAACATCAACAAAATTACATCACGTGAAAAGGCACTAGCACATACCATGCTAGTGTGTCAGGCTTAAAAAGGCGCTAGACTCGCCACGCTCTCCAGCACAGTCACCCACTCCGATGGATTAGGCTCGGCTTTGGACACCTCTACAATGTAGCGGAAATTTTCGCAAAAATATTCCCTCCCTGACCTCGCATCGACGTCATTGTACCAACAGGCCATGCGAGCCTTCTATATACCGTGTAGGACCAGTAACATTATGGAGTCGTATGGGACACCCCCTTCATTTTATATGGCTAAAAACCTAATTCCATGACTATCCACAGGAAAATCTTTCGTTAAGGTACGCTGTAACACGTCCCATAGGAAGAGCCCTTCCCAACAATCTATGAACACGGGTTCGATAGTCTCTGGCTTTTTGCATGGGAAGCAATCAGGGCCACAAAGCACAAATAAACTTTTTAATTCACCCACCTTTTTACAGGTAGTACACCCACATGCAATTTAAAGAAAAACGATTTAACATTGCCAGGGGTTGGCATTCTTTTCATGCACCGAAGAACATGTTGTCTCGGCCCCACATGGCATAGGAACCTGTACAGTGGGATCGGTAAAACCATATCCACGAGATCTTTACGCAATGTCTTCCTCGGCACATGGGATAAATATTTCAAGGTGAAGCGGGCACAAAAAACCTTGTGGCATCGACAAATTCACGTAGGTAGCCATGGATTCCGCCACCATAAAAAGGACAGGAAACAACCAATTCGGGCAGTGTTGCACCCAAACAAACCTGACACACTGTGCTCTAAAAAGGGTTACGTAGATCTCGCAGAAAAAGAAACCGGTGTACTACTTGGCACAAGAATAAGTGCACCAAAGAAGGTCCAACGGAGTGGACACGACGAAACAGGTTTGTCCGACTCGCTCGCTCCCATGTGGAACCCCACAAAAACACGGCAAACACACGGTGCAATCTTTGTTCGTTTGCACGCCCGCAGTGTAATACCTGCATCACGTACCACAATTCCGATACGAAGAAATAATTACAAACAGCAGCACGTGCAAAATGGATAGTTGCTGCCCCTGCTCCGCTCCGCCCCCCTCCCCACTCTTTCCGGCCTTCTCCCGAATCTCGATTGCTTGTCTTCGCAGTACGGGTCACTATCTCGATAATTGTCAAGCGGGACGCCTAAGGACTTCGTGGGCGTGACTACCCAGTTTATTAGTGCTAATACGCTGGGCTTCCATTGCAATTTACCATGCCATTTCGACATGGTCGAAGCGAACGCCAAGCAGCAGGTACCAATTTGCGCCGTCCACCCCAAAACCAAAAAGATGGGCCTACGAATGCACACCCTAGAGTTGCTGAAGGTATTCTAGAAAAGTGCTACCTACTTCCAGAGGAGCACATAGTCACATCGTATGATTGTTCAATCAAACAATCCATTGCCAGAAAACTTCGCGTTCAGCAGAAGTCTTCATTAGACCGAGGCGTGCATAATGTTTAGTGTACTGGACAATATTCCCGCCATAATGCGCCATGCAAAAAACTATATCACGGAAATTCTTTTATTTTCTTGACCCACTCTCAAACCATTTAAAGCGAAGCTCCTTTGGTCTCACTGATGGCGGTGTCGTACCCATAACGTACTGCAGTAAGATCAAATTTATACGAGCGGGGAGGGGGGCAGATGATGATGGTGATAATGATTATGACTGTGCCACTTAGCTATTTTATTTCCACATGCAAGGTACCTTAGCGTCTCCCTCATCGTCGTAGTTAGACAAAGTATATTTGCACTTCAAATTTCGCGCAGAGAAAGCTTTGCGGTGAAATTATATTCCGCGTTAGATGAAACGGTTCTGAGGTGATCCCGAAAAAACCAGCAACTACAGGACAAATGCGATCCACACCCATCCATTTGACTCAAACTATTCATCTTTCCGCCGTAGATTTTCGTATAGATGACGCATCTAATGCTTTTTTTTAAATGCTGGCAGGACCTGTTGTTTGCGTGTTTTCACAGACAACCAAGGCAATAAAGTGTGCAACCGTAACCCTTTAGTGCGGCGCTTAGGGCTATAGGTGTGCGTAGCGGTACTGCGGAAAAATCCTCGGGTGTTCGAATTTGCTTTCGTCCTTTTAATGACTGATTTTCTGCTCAATTGTGTTGGCGTCTCTCTGTTCGCTTTCATTTCTTCGCCTTTTGACGCGAGTGACCCTGACGGGCGCACAGGTCGCAATTCACGCAATATCTTCGCCACAGTCGGTGCTCCCTTGCGTGTGCACTAGCTGTACTAAAAAGTCGACACGGTCACCTGATGGGTACACCGCGACACGGGACCATGTCGAATTTTTGTTCGCTCCAAATTGGTAGGGTGCCGAGTGAGTGCACAGGTTGGTTCACTTGGCTTCGACTCAGGCGGCCGGTGTGCACACTTCACACGCGCCCAAATACGATTTAAGCATTTTTTGTGTTTTACAGCATTGAACCTTTTGCATCCTATGTGTTTGCGGCCGACAATAGTCAGCTTTAGTGTTTGATGACACATTTAAGTATTTCACCCTAATAATTATGGTATGATGAAATTACATCCAACTTGTGCAAACAATCTTCTTTTCCCTGCACTTTCAAGGCCATGACCATTCAGATCATGAGGACGCACGCAAATTAGCCTGTTTCCTCTCCTTCCCAACTTAACTGAGCACTCCTGGTTGCGTGCGATGTCGGGAGCACGAAATTGCGGTAGCACTGAAGCACGCGCTACGGTGGTTAGGCAGTGGGCTTGCATGGCTATCAACTGAAGTGTTGAACTTGCGAGGCCGCCTGGCTAATGCAATTCTCCGCACTGTAGGTAACGAGCTAAGAGCCACTTTATAACACGACGCAAATTAGAGGAGGTAGCTAGGGGCATAGAGTTATTGCAGCAGCTGACAAAGCCATCAAACTGCACTGTAGCTGCCAAGATTGCGTCCTAATGAGCAATGAAGATGTAATTTTGTCCCATCATACTTTGCGAGAAAGACCATTCGCAGTGGGAATCTGCGCACCCGCTTCGCACGCTTTGCGAGAGTTCTACTTGGACGCGCGCTAATCTTCGGAGCGCCATTGTACTTTTAATTTTGGGGTATGCAATGCAAATTTTTATTGGGTTTCGGCGAGGCCCGTACCGGTCGTTTTAGCACAAGTTGTGTTCTCTGTGTTATTCGAGCTATTTTAGGCGGATGTATAAAATTTCTGAGGGTTTATTGAAAGAACACTGGGTTATTTATAACTGCTTTGGATTCGGCGTGAGTAACGAGAGTGCAACGAGCCTTTTTCGATCGAAGAGAAGTCTCCAAATTCATAACGCCTAATGTCATGCGGAAACCTATTATAAGCTGTAAATGCTTGTAGCTTTCAGAATACGTGTAGGTTTCGGGAAAAATATAAATTTCCTTGTCTTCTTGCATACTTGGTTGAATACCGTGCCCATCGTAGCGTGAGCATTTAATACCTCCAATAAAAGAAGGAAAGGTCGCCTTGTGGCCAAAATTACACATTCGAGCAAAACAGTACTGTCGCACCACTAGGGTAATTTATTGAGGTATGGGTGACATGTTCGGCTGTGCAGAAGAAATATTCGAAAACGCACATCTGGCACCTCTGAGACACTCCTTTTGTCGGGCTCCTGGGGATATCAGATGAGTGTGGAATAGTAAGGCTGAGAAGGTTGCCCCGTAGAGGCTATCGGGAAGGTAGGATCTGCTCAATATAATTTGACTTATTACGCACGTTGATATTGCTGCTGCTGAAATTGGTATTATTAAAGTTATCGCATATAAGAAGAATGCACTCCTCGAAATTTTGAACTGCGCCATTTGTAACACTTCTACGTAGAGATGCGTAGGCTCGGAACAGTGAATGACTTATTTTAGCACGTCAGCAGAATAATCAAAATTCTCCCCAATTGATCCAATGTCTGATGTAATTACCTCGAGTGCTCTGAAAATATTTGGTCTGTTTGCCCTCTGCCCATTTCATTTCATTCCATTAATTGACCCTTAAAGGCCCGAGGGCATAACATAAAATTAAGCTTTAACACGGTGTTGATCGCGCACAGTAACATATTAAACAAGAAAGTAGAAACCAACAAGAAAAAGGCTGTACATGATTGAAGGAAGGATACGAAAATACACAGGTTCTGGGTAAAGTATAATGGTGTGCACATTACGAAAACGCAGGGCTAAGACAATTATACCACGCTGAATAAAGGAGTTAAGTGGCATGTTTCCCTGGTGTTGATCATGCCGATACGAGCGAGGGAAAAGGAGCACCATCGGCGTTTTTTGTACCACTGGGCCATGCGACGTAAGGGGGCCACTGCCCTCGCCGAGGCTTTTACCCAGGCAGAGGCCCTTGCACTGTGAATACTGCAATCCGTTGTTTTGTTGGGTGGCATTCTTTGCCGAGTACCACCGAGCCAGGACCGTGTAACGCCCTGCAGTTTCAGAGAAATGCAGATCTAGCGTAATCCCAGCAGTAATCGTTTTAATAGCATGCATGGAGATAATAGTTGAGCGAAGAGAATGTCGAAAAACCAAAAAATAAGAAAAAAATACGAGAAGTGGCGAACTGTCCAACGCCCTTTTTCCACAAAAAGCAGAGTTCGCTGAAGGTTACCCGCCAATCGTTATAATAGCTGAAATAGATATGATTGGTCGAACAGAATATACCAAAACTACAATATTTAGCTGTAAAGAATTCATGACAAGCGGCATACGGATGGTACGCATTAGTAGATATTACTCTGAATTTCTGTAGAATTCTGCTTTAAACATTCTCTCTCGTGACTCACCACGCAATTGTCTAGACATTATTTCAGAAGTTAGATCCTGGCCCTCGGCCATATTCCTGGACCGCAACAGGGCCAATATCCATGCTACTGGAGATACCGCGCAGAAGACATGATGGGCACCTGAGGCTGAACATATGCAAATGACGAACGCGACTTGCCATATTTTGTTCAAGTATGAACGCAGACATTGATGGTCTCGCCAAACAATGCGCAGTTCGCATAAATTATACCTACTGTTCCTTAGCACGCATGGTACAGAGTCAGTGTAGACATGTTTGATTATGCCGGCAGATCGTAGTTTTACGCATACGCCATGATTTCCAATCTCCCGGATGGAGATTTACTCCGACACCAATCATTGCCACAGTCGTATCAAGTTAAGCGTGATGTTCGGGAGGTATGGCATTTCACCGAAGTATGTACTAGTATGAGCAATGTGAAAGGGAACACAGCAACGCCTAGAAAACACCCTCAGACCATGCCATGAGTGATATGCAGCGGCCTCCGTGTGAAACAAGATGGAAAGGGGAACGCTGTTCTAATAACTGTTCCCATTCCCACCATGCGTCTTATCGGCTGACGGACGATACCATATTATCATGGAAATGGCGCAAGCTGCTAATTTGTAGAAATTGCAGCGTGGCGGAAGTGCCAACAGTTAGTGGAAGAGCGCCCTTCTTTCCCCCTTTGTTTTTCACTGCGCCATCCGCGTATCGCTCCGAGTCTGTTTCGAGGCGGTTTTCACGCGTTCCGGCGTTCCCTTTCATATTGCTTATAACAGTACTTGCGGAGTAACTCAACTCAACAGCCAAGAATTTGCGAACTTAGCAAAAATTTGCTCTTCAAACACACGATTTCAATCGCTAGAATTTTACTGCTCGAACATGTTTGCTGAAAAATATGTCCTTATCATCACCGTGTTTGAACTATCATATATCCTACTCTAGTTCTGTGATCCAGGAAGCTCGTTTCCTAATTCTGAGTGTTAATCCGGACATTACCCGTTCCATTAACGATTCAGCCAACCTAATTTTGCTTTCTGCCTGCTCAGTAAGCCACCAAATTTCAGCTCCTGATGTCATAACCGGCAGACTGCATTGGTTGTAGATTTTTTTTTGACTGACAGGGGTAGCTTGAATTTTATTATTTCGTAGCCCTTCGCGAGAGCTCTCCAACCCGAAACAATTGTGTACCGGATTTCTCTCTCATGGTTGGTGTCAGCATTAACCATTTGTCCGAAGTTGTATTCATTTTACTTCTTCCAACGTCTTGTTTCTTCAGCTGAAGCGAAGGTTTTGGACATGCGTTTTTTTTTCTTACTGTAGATTTAATTATATTTATTTTTATCCATACGGCCATGCTTGTTATTGCAGTTCCTCTAACACTGTATACAGATGTCATTTAGTCTCGCATGTCGTCTGCAAACCTCAGATGGCTCAAGTATTCCCCGTTTATCCCTAAGCCCAAGTGTTCCATGGCAAGCTTTCTAAATTCCCCCTCCAGACATTCTGTGAATAGTTTTGGCAGGGGGGGGGGTATTTCCCTTTCCTACTCCTTTTCGGATCGGGAATTTATCGTTTTGATTGTGGAGAGGTATCCTGCAGGTTAATTCTTTGTGTGTGTCCTCTAGAAGTCTTCTGTAGGTCTACTCTGTTCCCTGGTATTTTAGTGCTGCCCGCACAGCTGCGATGAATAGGGAGTCAAACGCTTTCGCATAGTCGATATTTGCCATGTAAAGAGGTTTAGTGTATTATGCATAGTTTTCTACCACCTAATTGATAACATGGGTATGACCCATGGTGGAATACCCTTGCCTCAACCCAGCCAGCTTCCTTTGTTGTTGAAAATTCAAGCTGTTACCAATGCGGCTCACTCTAACTGTGGTAAAAAGTCTGCAGACAACCACGAGTGGGCTGATGGATCTGCAATTCTTGAGGCCCTTGGGATCGCCGTTCTTATATAAAACAGAATATTGCATGCGGTTTTTCAGGTTTTTTGGACTTTCTGAGTTTTCAAGCATTTACAAAGAAGTACGTTACGCTTTTAGAGTAAAATATCTCCTCCCTCCTTCAATAGGGGATATTCAAAAAGAGGCGCCATCTTGCTGCACCCGACTCCTATACCCTACGAATTAGCTGTGCGTCTCACCGTCCCCGCAGAGCTGAGCTGTAGCATTAGAAAAGGGTTGATTTTTGTTTGTTTCTCGTCTATAAAATGAACACTGCTAACCTGTAGCGAACAGAAATTAGCGATAGATAATGGGATTGGAATCAATAACTGGGCTCTAAAAACAGCATACGACAGCGCGTATTGTTGCAAAGGTGCTACATTCAAATATGTTCAATTTGGCGTGATAATCTATTTGCGGAAGCACTCAGGGACCCCCAAAATCTTAGTTATGGTTTTTAATGCATAACGATCTTGTGTTTGTTATTTTTTAATGCATAACGATCTTGTGTTTGTTATTTTTTTATGTACTGAACAACTGTGCAGTGACGCTCGAACAAGCAGCCTTTGCACATTTTCACCCAAGGCATGCCGACCTGCGTGCTGGAGGAAAAAAAAAGTCTGAAAAATGTGGGTACAGCTGTTATATTCAAGAGGACTGCCATGACAAAATATACCACTCAGAGGCCATGAATCTGATAAGACAACATGCAACACGGGGCATTTGCAGCCTGTGCACAGCATGGGCAAACCCGCCGTGCAGTTAGTTCTCGCTGACCATGAGTGCGCTCTCTAGTGCACTGTTAAACTGTAGGGTGCTGACTCGTTGAATAAAATTGTACTTGCCAAAACCTTGGTGCTGAGACAAATCGTCTGGAATGCAATTGAGTAAGCACTGTTTGATGGTAATGGCACTATCTAAGCTCATCGGTGCTTTATTTTTAGAAAGTTCATAGCATTATCGAAAACCGTGAAAGATGCAGCTTCTCGCACAAGTTCACGATGTGTGCTCTTAAATCGAGTCTGCGCTTAAAAACTTCCTTACTTGGGGGCAGCTGGATGAAACATAAATTATAATCATACAAAGAACTAAATATTGCCAATGTAAATTCAACAGAAATTCGTCTTTATTGTCTCCTAAGCAGCATTTATTTATGCTTCCTCAGAAACTTCACTGCAGCAACCAAGCACAAGTTCAGAAGTTCTTGTACTGTATAGACAAGGCTTGCTCAGTTTTTTTAGTATCCTGTGCAAGTTTCTAACCTCTGTTGTTGGCTAGAAGCTTACTGTGTTAATAACCGTGGAAAAGAACAAGCTGACAATGTTCCTGTCAGTGCTGCGGCAGTAGCTCAAGAGGCAGCGGCTTTTTTGCCATTCACTATGCCAATGTGGAAAAAGCCATGTGTGCATTTCTCCTGGCAGGTCCCTGGAGACAGGGGTGCCTGAAGTAATGAATCAGTGCTGAGTTTGACAACGTTAAGCAATTATCACAATGCATTCCTCAATCAAGAGCTTCTAAGATGTCGAGGTAGGTATTGGTTTGTAAAGGTCCAGTTAAGATAGTAGGAAATTGTAGTGCATTTTCTTGCACAAAACGAAAAAAGTATTTTTAGATGTGATGACATTTCTCAGAAGATTTTGCTCTAGGAGCTTGTAGGCATTTTGCTTGCACACGGTGGTGCGTGCATGTTTCCCAGCTTTGGGCTAGTGCATGGGCCGCTGCTATCCTGTGAGCACCGCAGCAAAGACATAAATATTGCCGTTTTTTTTTTTTTTTTTCCTATTGCGAACACAGTACACTGCTAACCTTTAAATGAAGGTTGCAAAGCTTCCTTAGAAAGCTAATATAAAAAAAGAAACATTCAAGGAAGCCGTTTCTGCAGTACAAATAAACCGCTGTTTTGAAAGCAGTAAAGATGAGGCTGAGTGAAACACTGCGGCAAATAGTTTGTTCTTCGCAAAACAGTATTTCTGGTAGAGAAGTTCAGAATGCAGCCTGGCTGTAATTTTAGATAAGTCGTAGTTATTAAGAAAGAAGCCGTGGCTTTCTACAGTGCTGTGAACCTCTTATAAATAAGTCGTCAGTGAGCTTGGAAAGTGCTGTACGGCTAAACAGTGAGAAGTCAAATGCATTCACACATTTTTTTTTTTGGCAGAAAATAGTTTTTCTACCTTTAGTTGTAAGACAACCGCTGGTGGCTTTAGTGAGCAACTACTGATGCCCCCTCCTCACCCCCCCCTACACACACATACGCACCTTTTTTTGGCATCTTTCTTTGTCAACTACGACTGCACGCTGCAATTTTTGTGGCTGCCAAGCTTGTGCGAGCGTACTGAGTTTGTCCCCTGCCATTTCCGTGGCCTCAACAATATTGGGGCAGCAGAGTTTTACAATCTAGGCAACTGACCATTCATAGCCGTAGTGCAAAAAATTGGGCCTGTTTGTTTCTTATTGCGTGTGCTTTTTTTTTTTTTTTTTTTTTTTTGAGGTTCAACATTGCGAGGACACCTATGCGCAGAATTTTGCGGCGTGTGCTTCTTCCAATATCCTTGCTTTATTACACAAGACTAAAGAGGAAATGCGGTACTATGTCGTAATTGAGACAACTGAAATAAAGCCAACGGTTTGTAGGCTGTAAAAAGTGCAATAATATAAGTACGAGGTCCAGGTTTTGTATTTTCATGATAGAAGCATTCCTTTCCCGTCATTCGCACAAACATTTTTACTCAGTGGCTGCTATGAGGCTTTTTGATCTTAGTGATTATTCGAATAAATGCTAATGTACTGCAGCGCGGCTGAGATGCACTGCTTTAATTTGATAAAGTTACAGGTGGGGAAATGTAGTATGATGCTTAATAATGACAGAACTGTATCAATAAGTGTTCTCAAAATACACATTTCATGGGCTTTGTTTTTCCAAATGAGAGATTGAAATGGCCTATTTTAACACACACTTCAGTTTGTTATGTAATGAGTAAAACTCGCCTGCTAGTTTCCCACAGTCGACTGGGACCCTTATACCCTAGTTACACGGGCACAGTTACCCCGCTAACCATGGTTAATGCAAACTGAGCTTGGCCACCTCAGTTCGGTTACGCTAACCGCAGTTGCTGCTGCCGCAGTGTTCAGTTTGCACACAAGTGGCGGCGCATCAGCGTAGGCGAAAAAAATCACCTGGCGTTCGCAGAAGACGAAGGCCTGAAATAGCGGGAGCCCTCGAAGCTGCCCCCAAGAGGAGCTTGTGCTCTTTGCGTCGCTCCCGCAGTCGGCACGACCGCGCGTGAGCAGCAGCTCGTTTCCCGGTTCACCCGATCAACTATGAGAAAAGCCTAAATTTGTAAATTCTGCTGATCGTTTGCCAAAAAAAATAGACAAAGCAGGCAATCATGAAGCGTTTTCAGCACTCGGAAACGATCCGTGCGCACGTCGGCCGTTCCTGCAAACATGCCGGCGCGTCTGTCCGCACGGCACTGAAAGCGGCTCGAACCAGCCCAGACCACGGTAGCAACAGCTTGTTGCCCCTCTTCGAAATCAATCGCGGAAAAGAAGTTCCACATGCGACAAAGTGGATATTATAAAGGTTAAAAATTGTGCTATGTATTGTAATTTGCAGTTGTAGAGATAGCGCCGGTCAAATATCTACCACGATCCTAAGTTCCCAACACCAAACTGACCCGAGAACAAGCCACTCGCGAGCTGCTGGGGAAGCCCCTTTTTCGGCGTGCGCGAGTGCGTCGCGTTTGGGTCTGAAGCAACTGTCTAACGATATTTTTTGTCTACACTGCTTCGCCTTTGGTTTTTATCGTGAGGTTAAAAGTTTGTTACTTTATTTTTGTTGCGCTCACAACCAAGTGACCGCTGTCGACACACTTCGAATTTCGCATGTAACAGCCAAAACCGCAGTTTGCGATAACCGCAGTTAAAATTTAGTAACCACCGTTAAACGTAACTACAGTTACTTCCGCCATGTAACTAGGGTATTAATCTTAATTAAGGTATGTTGTGGGGACAACCAAAATATTTGAATATTAACTGTTTCGGGACCGCCGGAAAAAGTGATGAAAAAGGGAGGTCGCGGTACAAATTTTTTATTACATAAAGCAAAGGCACCATCCTGCCTTAGCATATACCAAAATGCAGCTAATTATATGCTCTTTGACATACAATACCAAGTTTTACTTCAACACTGGCGATAGAACCATGAAAAAATCTGAAAGTAAGAACTTTGTAAAAAAACTACAGAAAAAGATAGAAAAAAGCGTAAATATAAAATATTAAAACATAATAAAATTATTTCAGGATATACAAAATCTAACACAATGCTTTGTTTCTTCATCGCAAAAGTTTGATGTGGCTAGGTGTAACTGGTTTTTTGTTTTGTGTGTGATCTTTTTGGCACTAAGGCCATGGCTCGTCGTCGCCCAGGTACACGCCGGGCTCTCGTCCCGGCGAAAACTTCATCCGTTTCTGCACTGGTGGCAGGAGATCACCACCATAGGTAGTTAACACCCTAGCGAACAAATATAAACCAGCCAGAACATATTTCAAGCGCACATATTTCGAGCGCACAGCGCACATCGAAGTAGTCCGCTGCGGGAAACAAGGTGCAGACCCGCGAAAACGATCTGGAGGCGAGAAAAGGCGTGGCCTTGCTGTCGCAAACAGCCTCGCGAAAGTTATGCGCAGAATGCTGATGTCATTGCTAACGTCATACCATGTGCGCTCGGCAAGGCTAAACCTTTTGCACGAGGACCCTTGTACGTGCACCGGTCCTCGTCTCCACTCCTCCCTCCTCCCCCTCGCAAACTCGGCTGCCGGACTGTGTGCTGTAGCGCCCTGGTAACATCCCTCCGAGGAGCACAAGCTTGACAGCTCTGCTGTTAAAAAGAAAAGGCCAGAGCTCTGTGCCGTGCCATAACCAAAAGGCAGCAGAACTGATTGTGTTATCTACGACAACAAATTGTTTGCTTTCTCATGTGCTCACGTTAAAGGTATGCTTTTGCGTCATATGTTCAGCCTCGATGCATTCAACTTACAAGTGTATTTCAAATTTCCTTTCTCCTGCTAGGCCCAGTACTTCTGCCACATGGGTGGCTACGACTTCAAGGCGGGGCCCGCACGGTGTTGGGCATGGTGATTGGGCAGCCAGTGGCATTGTCCTGCAGCTGGGCAGGGTCCAAGGGGGTGAAAGAGGCCTTCTACGAGCTAGACAACATTGTCTCTTGTTCTTGGTAAGCTGCCCCGATTTTATTTTATGCACAAGGAATTCATTATAATATTTTCAGGGGCTACTTTATTTCAGGGTATTTGTTCGACCATTAGAGCTTATTTTTAATGTTCTTGTTTACAGGAATGAATACGGATACTGTTTGGTAATGCGTAATAAATATTGGCTCTCCGGAATAGTTGTACGTTGTGAAAACTAGAGGCATTGCATTAAGCAAGCTTGTAATACTTTTTTTTTTCACCCGTCGCGGTGGCTTAGTGGCTAAGGCGTTGTGCTGCTGTGCTGAAGGTCACAGGTTCGATCCTAGCTGCGGCGGCCGTTTTTCTGACGGAGGCGAAAAACAGACGCCCGTGTGTTGAGATTTCGGCACATGTGAAAGATCCCCAGGTGGTCGAAATTAATCCGGAGCCCTCTGCTACGGCGCACCTCATAACCTGCGTAGTTTCGGCGTGTTAAACCTCATAATCAATCAATCAATTGAATTTTTTTTTTCAGGAAGGCCATTGCTAAGCCTGTGGACATTTTTACAGTGCAGTATGTTACTTATTTGTCTGTTTTCAATTTTGTTTCAGTGTCAATACAGCCCAGGTACCCTGACGCAAACAAGGTCGCTGTGGCAGCTGTTATTAAGAAACGGCTATACTCCCCCGGTGACTGGGATGGCGGCCGCACGAAGCGGAAGACACTGGACAGTATGAACTGAGCAAAATAACGAACCGGAAGACACTGGACAGCATGAACTGAGCAAAATAAATTAAGTAAAAAAACCTAATCACCATAGACTTTGTAAATCGCTACATTTGTCCCTGAAAGGGCAAACAGTGCTCTTTAAAAGGGCACAAATGCTTATGCATGCATTACGAATTTACAGCATGTCCCGTTTTTAGGAACCCATGTGCGCAATTCGAACTGAAAGCTGCTGGGGTTGGACAGCCGGAATGTAAATGGCAGAATGTCTACTATGGTTGAACAGCTAGTATATACCTAAAGTTGAACAGCCAGGCACCAGCCGCTCACCAGGGAAGGCTGACTGGCCGTACTTCGGCAAAAGCTTATGGGCCATTGATTAGACACATTTCAACGGCCGACCATCGGCATAAGGTCAACAGCTGACCTCCTGCAAAAGTTTAACAGCCGGCCTCGGGCAGTGGTTCATCAGCCAGCCTCCGGCAAAAGGTAATGGCTGATCTCCGGCAAAGCTGTACGGCCGGAGACCGTTGTGGACCCCTCTGCAGTGAATTGGTAAAAGGAGAGTGGCCATTGGGTGTACAGCAGTTAACTTTAAACACACGGCAGAGGCCCACCTTTGAGTGCGCGCTTTACACTTTGACTGGAGAAAGGCCGGGCAGAAATTACCTGGCTGAAGTTCTTCGGCTGATTTTAAGCCGTACAGGCTTGTGCTGCTTGGGGTGGTCTTCGACTTATGAACGTGCGCTTGACACAATACGAAAGCCTGCATGTTCATTTGAGCAAACCATTGGCTAACGCACTTATTAGGCGATTGAAAAAGCATGTTACTATTGAATGTCTGCTTCGCTTGGAGATGCGAACGCGGGGATATCTGAGAAGTGGGCGCGCAGGCCATCCGAATGATGGCATGAAATGTTACGTTAAAATTTCGGCCAGTGTAAACTAAAAATTTTCTTTTGAATTTGGTTTTTCTCTCCTTCTAGGAGCACCTCTGAAAAATGTATCATCACGCAGACAATTCAGTGACCCTTCACTCATCGTTTAGACAGGTGGTCATTTTGTTCCCCATGGACGCCAGATTTCCCTCAAACATAATTATATAACGCCTTCGCATTGAAACTAGTGCTGAAACTGTGTTTACTAATTGGAAACATACGTTGTTGGTTAATCGAATTTCTGGACAGAGGATAGGTGTTATACTGTGAATCAGACTTGTCGTCGAAGTGTTTCCTTTGCCCCTTTTAGTTTTGCTCCCATGTTGCGTCTGCTCTGGAAGATTGGTATTGCTCCCCTCAAAGTTCGAAGCAGCAGAATGGCTACCCAGTAAATCAGGAGGTAACTACGGAGTTTTGCTGAAGTCACCGTTATAGCGGACACTAGACTGGGTGGTTGAGGCCATATAGTTCTGTATCGAAGCCGCTCGTTAGTCGTTTTTTTGCAAATATCTGCGTGCGTAAAAAAAGGTAGAGGTACAAATTTGGTGATATCGAAGTGAATTAACGGGTTTTTGCGCTCGCTTAGAAGCGGTATTTGGTTCCAAGTAAAATCCACAGGTGGCACATGAAGTGTGTCCCAAGACCGGCCCATCTATTGCCACTTTCTGGCACGTGCGGAGAGCATCCAGGTTCCTGCAGCCAATTATTATACGTTGAACAGCCAACATTCGGCCACCAGCGCTTCGGTAGTTCTCCGGGAGCCCTTGGTCAAACACACAGCGGCAAATACCCGGCAGCGAGATGTTCATTTTCCTTCGGCTGCCGATGGTCAGAAAGAGAAAGGCCAAAGTACGGCAATAGGGAATCCGTTTTTCCTTTCGGAAGTGGCGTTCAGCCGAAGCAAGGCAAGCGACCAGCCACAGAATGTTCGTATTCTTGTGGCAGTTGGCGTTCTAAAGGAGACCGGCCGAAGTGAGGCTGCCGCGCATTCGCACTTTGAACGGTTAACCGCATGTCCGGCGGCAGAATATTTCTTTTTATAGGGCGACAGCCGTTATGAATGAGACCTGCTGATGTACCGCCCCAGAATGTACGTTTGTCATTTGGTTAGCGGCCTTTGGCCGATTTGCGGAAAGCGAACGGCCGCAGAATATTTGGCAACCGGTGTTCAGGAGGAGACCAGCAGGCGTAAAATCTCAGTTTATATGACCCGATATTATACGACCCGATACCCACCCAATGCTAACAAAGGACAATCCCAACAAACAAAATAAGTTTATCTTGCGTAGTAAGGTTTCAGGCGAATCACGTGGATGACTTTGGGCCGCGTTAGCGATCTTAGATGGTATAGATGTTCCTGTTCGATGCGGAACGGATATCCGAACCGGGTAAAAAGCATCTCGATGGTATCATTATAACATGCTTCAGTTGTCGCTAACTTGGCAATTGCTGATGCGGCCTCTCCGCAAAGATTATTCCTCAGGCACTGAAATATTTCCGTTACGCTTAAAGTCGGATTTTTGTCGATAGTTGCCTCAAACTGTTTCCAAAACAGAAGCCACTTGCTTATGTCACGGCGAAACGGCGTGATTTTCGACAGTTGAAGCCTGGGTACTGTTGAACGGTTAGACGACTGAAGCGTCTCCCGTGATGAGCCGTGAAAGAAGGTCGCAGATGATCCATCTGACGCAGTCAGGCTTTTTAGAAATTCTGTGGCTGTTTTGAGGCGTGCTTTAAACGTTTCATCTTCGCACTGTAGCGCAGCCTGTAACTCGGCATCCAGTAACTCGACAGGTATCAAAGGCTAAATCTCGGTATTGATGGCACAGAGTTTCGCATCCTAAGTCGTCAAGCGCTGTGGCACAGACTGCAAGCTCACCAAGTCTGGAGCCGTAGATTGGAGCGCGGCCTTGGCTCCGTTCACAAGTTTCGCCAGAAGGGCCCGCCGTGCCCTCCGCTTGGGCTTAAACGGTCTATCGTTGTCTTTCAGGGCCAATGGCACGCCGGTTGATGCCGGGTATTCAAGACGGGTGATTTCGGCACCAGAGGTTTTGCGAACCTCAAGAAACCAAGACGTCATAGTAGGGCAGAACTAGGAACGCTCTTGGTTCTCCTTTATTTACTAATATTTACAGTATGCACAGCCCGATCCTACCTCCTCTACTTCTACAACAGCAGTGATCTCTTGCGCCTTGTTCAAGTCTCTCATTATGACAAGTGAATCAGAAGATGCGATGTACTTTACGAGTTACGCCGAAGAAGCGGGTTGTATATCTGGCTTCTGGAGTGGTGAGGTGCAAATGTATACTCATTAGGTGCAAGCTATCTGCGCTTTTAAATTTCCGTGGGATACTTCACGTCAGTACCAATCTGGCCCTACTGTTGGAATAGAGGTTGTAATGCGCTTATTTATAATCCTAGAGAGATTTCTTGGTCCGCCAACACCCATTTGGGCAACAGCGCCCGCAAGAACATAATGCGGATTTCACGATGACCACAGGAATTGCCACTGTGGTTTGATTTCAGAGGAGAAAACCCGGGAAGCGTTCGTTTGATAGTGGTCCCCACAATAGTTGTAGAACATAACTTCTTCCCCTTCTTCCTGCAGGGCGGGCAAGCTCAAAGACTATACCAGACTTCACAAAAATGGGAACACACCCTACATGGCTGTGAAAACACAATATCCTTCAGTCTTAACAGTCGCCTCAATATAAATTGTCGACTTCTTGGAGCTGATGTGGGCTTCTTCATTTACTGGAAGGAAACAGAATCATCATTCTATGATGGAAACAACAGCTTTTATATTATCGATTTAAAAACATGATAGGCATTTGCTGAAGGAAGCACAACCACTTTTTTAGGAACACATAGGATCATTTATTTTTCTTCCATACGCCGCAAAAACTTCTTCCTGAACGTGATCTCGAAAATATGAGAAGAAATGTTTGAGCTCCAGATCATGCCGTCATGCCGGGCAACAAAGCAGCCGGGCAAAACAGCAGCCCATCCTCCATAACTCCACCACCAGGCAAGCCAGGTGTTTCGTGAGCATAAGCTTGTGTGTGCCATACTGCCTTCCCGGAAATCACGTTTCGTTACAAAATAGGGTGAACAATATGACCCCTACGAACTAAAAAATTAGCAAGGAAAAGAAAACTCAGATTTGATACATTCGAATGAGCACCTTTCCGCACTGCACTACAGTGAACTTTCGGGTCCCACCCCGACACTCATCCCAATGCCGCTTCTGCGATTCTACTGACACCTTAAGCTATGTTATGTGGCGCCGTCATCACAAACCGTTCTTACCGCGGTACCCTTCCCTAAACCGAGCCCTAAGAAAGAGCAATGCAAAACTCGAACCGTGAAAACTAGCTTTGGTTGTTGAAGCAGCCCAGAAGCCTGACGGTCTCAAGGGATCTTTACAAAATCTACTCGTCTGGGCTAACTCAACCAACACACTCTGGCTAGGAGTTAATAGCAAAATATTTGTTTCTCCCCGATGCTGTACATGCGGCTGTATGCCTGCTCCAACTTCAACAATAAGGAGTTTTAAAGGCCGCCAGGATAAACCTATCGGCGCAGCTACATCCAATTGGTTCGAAGACTAAAAATACTGCACAGCTTGCGTCCCCATGTAAAGCAAACTTTATTGTCCTCGCTGACGCCATTGTACGTCAATACGCCCTGAAGGAAAGCCAACGTTCTGTGAAGATGATGATGAATGATCATGGGCAAAGCGGAAGAAAAACAATTTTCTACCTTGGTCTCTCGCGGTATGAAGCCGGCACCCATCCGATTCCTCCATTCATTTTTTTATTGCCTGTTTTAGGTCAATACATACATGCAAAACATCAACAAAATTACATCACGTGAAAAGGCACTAGCACATACCATGCTAGTGTGTCAGGCTTAAAAAGGCGCTAGACTCGCCACGCTCTCCAGCACAGTCACCCACTCCGATGGATTAGGCTCGGCTTTGGACACCTCTACAATGTAGCGGAAATTTTCGCAAAAATATTCCCTCCCTGACCTCGCATCGACGTCATTGTACCAACAGGCCATGCGAGCCTTCTATATACCGTGTAGGACCAGTAACATTATGGAGTCGTATGGGACACCCCCTTCATTTTATATGGCTAAAAACCTAATTCCATGACTATCCACAGGAAAATCTTTCGTTAAGGTACGCTGTAACACGTCCCATAGGAAGAGCCCTTCCCAACAATCTATGAACACGGGTTCGATAGTCTCTGGCTTTTTGCATGGGAAGCAATCAGGGCCACAAAGCACAAATAAACTTTTTAATTCACCCACCTTTTTACAGGTAGTACACCCACATGCAATTTAAAGAAAAACGATTTAACATTGCCAGGGGTTGGCATTCTTTTCATGCACCGAAGAACATGTTGTCTCGGCCCCACATGGCATAGGAACCTGTACAGTGGGATCGGTAAAACCATATCCACGAGATCTTTACGCAATGTCTTCCTCGGCACATGGGATAAATATTTCAAGGTGAAGCGGGCACAAAAAACCTTGTGGCATCGACAAATTCACGTAGGTAGCCATGGATTCCGCCACCATAAAAAGGACAGGAAACAACCAATTCGGGCAGTGTTGCACCCAAACAAACCTGACACACTGTGCTCTAAAAAGGGTTACGTAGATCTCGCAGAAAAAGAAACCGGTGTACTACTTGGCACAAGAATAAGTGCACCAAAGAAGGTCCAACGGAGTGGACACGACGAAACAGGTTTGTCCGACTCGCTCGCTCCCATGTGGAACCCCACAAAAACACGGCAAACACACGGTGCAATCTTTGTTCGTTTGCACGCCCGCAGTGTAATACCTGCATCACGTACCACAATTCCGATACGAAGAAATAATTACAAACAGCAGCACGTGCAAAATGGATAGTTGCTGCCCCTGCTCCGCTCCGCCCCCCTCCCCACTCTTTCCGGCCTTCTCCCGAATCTCGATTGCTTGTCTTCGCAGTACGGGTCACTATCTCGATAATTGTCAAGCGGGACGCCTAAGGACTTCGTGGGCGTGACTACCCAGTTTATTAGTGCTAATACGCTGGGCTTCCATTGCAATTTACCATGCCATTTCGACATGGTCGAAGCGAACGCCAAGCAGCAGGTACCAATTTGCGCCGTCCACCCCAAAACCAAAAAGATGGGCCTACGAATGCACACCCTAGAGTTGCTGAAGGTATTCTAGAAAAGTGCTACCTACTTCCAGAGGAGCACATAGTCACATCGTATGATTGTTCAATCAAACAATCCATTGCCAGAAAACTTCGCGTTCAGCAGAAGTCTTCATTAGACCGAGGCGTGCATAATGTTTAGTGTACTGGACAATATTCCCGCCATAATGCGCCATGCAAAAAACTATATCACGGAAATTCTTTTATTTTCTTGACCCACTCTCAAACCATTTAAAGCGAAGCTCCTTTGGTCTCACTGATGGCGGTGTCGTACCCATAACGTACTGCAGTAAGATCAAATTTATACGAGCGGGGAGGGGGGCAGATGATGATGGTGATAATGATTATGACTGTGCCACTTAGCTATTTTATTTCCACATGCAAGGTACCTTAGCGTCTCCCTCATCGTCGTAGTTAGACAAAGTATATTTGCACTTCAAATTTCGCGCAGAGAAAGCTTTGCGGTGAAATTATATTCCGCGTTAGATGAAACGGTTCTGAGGTGATCCCGAAAAAACCAGCAACTACAGGACAAATGCGATCCACACCCATCCATTTGACTCAAACTATTCATCTTTCCGCCGTAGATTTTCGTATAGATGACGCATCTAATGCTTTTTTTTAAATGCTGGCAGGACCTGTTGTTTGCGTGTTTTCACAGACAACCAAGGCAATAAAGTGTGCAACCGTAACCCTTTAGTGCGGCGCTTAGGGCTATAGGTGTGCGTAGCGGTACTGCGGAAAAATCCTCGGGTGTTCGAATTTGCTTTCGTCCTTTTAATGACTGATTTTCTGCTCAATTGTGTTGGCGTCTCTCTGTTCGCTTTCATTTCTTCGCCTTTTGACGCGAGTGACCCTGACGGGCGCACAGGTCGCAATTCACGCAATATCTTCGCCACAGTCGGTGCTCCCTTGCGTGTGCACTAGCTGTACTAAAAAGTCGACACGGTCACCTGATGGGTACACCGCGACACGGGACCATGTCGAATTTTTGTTCGCTCCAAATTGGTAGGGTGCCGAGTGAGTGCACAGGTTGGTTCACTTGGCTTCGACTCAGGCGGCCGGTGTGCACACTTCACACGCGCCCAAATACGATTTAAGCATTTTTTGTGTTTTACAGCATTGAACCTTTTGCATCCTATGTGTTTGCGGCCGACAATAGTCAGCTTTAGTGTTTGATGACACATTTAAGTATTTCACCCTAATAATTATGGTATGATGAAATTACATCCAACTTGTGCAAACAATCTTCTTTTCCCTGCACTTTCAAGGCCATGACCATTCAGATCATGAGGACGCACGCAAATTAGCCTGTTTCCTCTCCTTCCCAACTTAACTGAGCACTCCTGGTTGCGTGCGATGTCGGGAGCACGAAATTGCGGTAGCACTGAAGCACGCGCTACGGTGGTTAGGCAGTGGGCTTGCATGGCTATCAACTGAAGTGTTGAACTTGCGAGGCCGCCTGGCTAATGCAATTCTCCGCACTGTAGGTAACGAGCTAAGAGCCACTTTATAACACGACGCAAATTAGAGGAGGTAGCTAGGGGCATAGAGTTATTGCAGCAGCTGACAAAGCCATCAAACTGCACTGTAGCTGCCAAGATTGCGTCCTAATGAGCAATGAAGATGTAATTTTGTCCCATCATACTTTGCGAGAAAGACCATTCGCAGTGGGAATCTGCGCACCCGCTTCGCACGCTTTGCGAGAGTTCTACTTGGACGCGCGCTAATCTTCGGAGCGCCATTGTACTTTTAATTTTGGGGTATGCAATGCAAATTTTTATTGGGTTTCGGCGAGGCCCGTACCGGTCGTTTTAGCACAAGTTGTGTTCTCTGTGTTATTCGAGCTATTTTAGGCGGATGTATAAAATTTCTGAGGGTTTATTGAAAGAACACTGGGTTATTTATAACTGCTTTGGATTCGGCGTGAGTAACGAGAGTGCAACGAGCCTTTTTCGATCGAAGAGAAGTCTCCAAATTCATAACGCCTAATGTCATGCGGAAACCTATTATAAGCTGTAAATGCTTGTAGCTTTCAGAATACGTGTAGGTTTCGGGAAAAATATAAATTTCCTTGTCTTCTTGCATACTTGGTTGAATACCGTGCCCATCGTAGCGTGAGCATTTAATACCTCCAATAAAAGAAGGAAAGGTCGCCTTGTGGCCAAAATTACACATTCGAGCAAAACAGTACTGTCGCACCACTAGGGTAATTTATTGAGGTATGGGTGACATGTTCGGCTGTGCAGAAGAAATATTCGAAAACGCACATCTGGCACCTCTGAGACACTCCTTTTGTCGGGCTCCTGGGGATATCAGATGAGTGTGGAATAGTAAGGCTGAGAAGGTTGCCCCGTAGAGGCTATCGGGAAGGTAGGATCTGCTCAATATAATTTGACTTATTACGCACGTTGATATTGCTGCTGCTGAAATTGGTATTATTAAAGTTATCGCATATAAGAAGAATGCACTCCTCGAAATTTTGAACTGCGCCATTTGTAACACTTCTACGTAGAGATGCGTAGGCTCGGAACAGTGAATGACTTATTTTAGCACGTCAGCAGAATAATCAAAATTCTCCCCAATTGATCCAATGTCTGATGTAATTACCTCGAGTGCTCTGAAAATATTTGGTCTGTTTGCCCTCTGCCCATTTCATTTCATTCCATTAATTGACCCTTAAAGGCCCGAGGGCATAACATAAAATTAAGCTTTAACACGGTGTTGATCGCGCACAGTAACATATTAAACAAGAAAGTAGAAACCAACAAGAAAAAGGCTGTACATGATTGAAGGAAGGATACGAAAATACACAGGTTCTGGGTAAAGTATAATGGTGTGCACATTACGAAAACGCAGGGCTAAGACAATTATACCACGCTGAATAAAGGAGTTAAGTGGCATGTTTCCCTGGTGTTGATCATGCCGATACGAGCGAGGGAAAAGGAGCACCATCGGCGTTTTTTGTACCACTGGGCCATGCGACGTAAGGGGGCCACTGCCCTCGCCGAGGCTTTTACCCAGGCAGAGGCCCTTGCACTGTGAATACTGCAATCCGTTGTTTTGTTGGGTGGCATTCTTTGCCGAGTACCACCGAGCCAGGACCGTGTAACGCCCTGCAGTTTCAGAGAAATGCAGATCTAGCGTAATCCCAGCAGTAATCGTTTTAATAGCATGCATGGAGATAATAGTTGAGCGAAGAGAATGTCGAAAAACCAAAAAATAAGAAAAAAATACGAGAAGTGGCGAACTGTCCAACGCCCTTTTTCCACAAAAAGCAGAGTTCGCTGAAGGTTACCCGCCAATCGTTATAATAGCTGAAATAGATATGATTGGTCGAACAGAATATACCAAAACTACAATATTTAGCTGTAAAGAATTCATGACAAGCGGCATACGGATGGTACGCATTAGTAGATATTACTCTGAATTTCTGTAGAATTCTGCTTTAAACATTCTCTCTCGTGACTCACCACGCAATTGTCTAGACATTATTTCAGAAGTTAGATCCTGGCCCTCGGCCATATTCCTGGACCGCAACAGGGCCAATATCCATGCTACTGGAGATACCGCGCAGAAGACATGATGGGCACCTGAGGCTGAACATATGCAAATGACGAACGCGACTTGCCATATTTTGTTCAAGTATGAACGCAGACATTGATGGTCTCGCCAAACAATGCGCAGTTCGCATAAATTATACCTACTGTTCCTTAGCACGCATGGTACAGAGTCAGTGTAGACATGTTTGATTATGCCGGCAGATCGTAGTTTTACGCATACGCCATGATTTCCAATCTCCCGGATGGAGATTTACTCCGACACCAATCATTGCCACAGTCGTATCAAGTTAAGCGTGATGTTCGGGAGGTATGGCATTTCACCGAAGTATGTACTAGTATGAGCAATGTGAAAGGGAACACAGCAACGCCTAGAAAACACCCTCAGACCATGCCATGAGTGATATGCAGCGGCCTCCGTGTGAAACAAGATGGAAAGGGGAACGCTGTTCTAATAACTGTTCCCATTCCCACCATGCGTCTTATCGGCTGACGGACGATACCATATTATCATGGAAATGGCGCAAGCTGCTAATTTGTAGAAATTGCAGCGTGGCGGAAGTGCCAACAGTTAGTGGAAGAGCGCCCTTCTTTCCCCCTTTGTTTTTCACTGCGCCATCCGCGTATCGCTCCGAGTCTGTTTCGAGGCGGTTTTCACGCGTTCCGGCGTTCCCTTTCATATTGCTTATAACAGTACTTGCGGAGTAACTCAACTCAACAGCCAAGAATTTGCGAACTTAGCAAAAATTTGCTCTTCAAACACACGATTTCAATCGCTAGAATTTTACTGCTCGAACATGTTTGCTGAAAAATATGTCCTTATCATCACCGTGTTTGAACTATCATATATCCTACTCTAGTTCTGTGATCCAGGAAGCTCGTTTCCTAATTCTGAGTGTTAATCCGGACATTACCCGTTCCATTAACGATTCAGCCAACCTAATTTTGCTTTCTGCCTGCTCAGTAAGCCACCAAATTTCAGCTCCTGATGTCATAACCGGCAGACTGCATTGGTTGTAGATTTTTTTTTGACTGACAGGGGTAGCTTGAATTTTATTATTTCGTAGCCCTTCGCGAGAGCTCTCCAACCCGAAACAATTGTGTACCGGATTTCTCTCTCATGGTTGGTGTCAGCATTAACCATTTGTCCGAAGTTGTATTCATTTTACTTCTTCCAACGTCTTGTTTCTTCAGCTGAAGCGAAGGTTTTGGACATGCGTTTTTTTTTCTTACTGTAGATTTAATTATATTTATTTTTATCCATACGGCCATGCTTGTTATTGCAGTTCCTCTAACACTGTATACAGATGTCATTTAGTCTCGCATGTCGTCTGCAAACCTCAGATGGCTCAAGTATTCCCCGTTTATCCCTAAGCCCAAGTGTTCCATGGCAAGCTTTCTAAATTCCCCCTCCAGACATTCTGTGAATAGTTTTGGCAGGGGGGGGGGGTATTTCCCTTTCCTACTCCTTTTCGGATCGGGAATTTATCGTTTTGATTGTGGAGAGGTATCCTGCAGGTTAATTCTTTGTGTGTGTCCTCTAGAAGTCTTCTGTAGGTCTACTCTGTTCCCTGGTATTTTAGTGCTGCCCGCACAGCTGCGATGAATAGGGAGTCAAACGCTTTCGCATAGTCGATATTTGCCATGTAAAGAGGTTTAGTGTATTATGCATAGTTTTCTACCACCTAATTGATAACATGGGTATGACCCATGGTGGAATACCCTTGCCTCAACCCAGCCAGCTTCCTTTGTTGTTGAAAATTCAAGCTGTTACCAATGCGGCTCACTCTAACTGTGGTAAAAAGTCTGCAGACAACCACGAGTGGGCTGATGGATCTGCAATTCTTGAGGCCCTTGGGATCGCCGTTCTTATATAAAACAGAATATTGCATGCGGTTTTTCAGGTTTTTTGGACTTTCTGAGTTTTCAAGCATTTACAAAGAAGTACGTTACGCTTTTAGAGTAAAATATCTCCTCCCTCCTTCAATAGGGGATATTCAAAAAGAGGCGCCATCTTGCTGCACCCGACTCCTATACCCTACGAATTAGCTGTGCGTCTCACCGTCCCCGCAGAGCTGAGCTGTAGCATTAGAAAAGGGTTGATTTTTGTTTGTTTCTCGTCTATAAAATGAACACTGCTAACCTGTAGCGAACAGAAATTAGCGATAGATAATGGGATTGGAATCAATAACTGGGCTCTAAAAACAGCATACGACAGCGCGTATTGTTGCAAAGGTGCTACATTCAAATATGTTCAATTTGGCGTGATAATCTATTTGCGGAAGCACTCAGGGACCCCCAAAATCTTAGTTATGGTTTTTAATGCATAACGATCTTGTGTTTGTTATTTTTTAATGCATAACGATCTTGTGTTTGTTATTTTTTTATGTACTGAACAACTGTGCAGTGACGCTCGAACAAGCAGCCTTTGCACATTTTCACCCAAGGCATGCCGACCTGCGTGCTGGAGGAAAAAAAAAGTCTGAAAAATGTGGGTACAGCTGTTATATTCAAGAGGACTGCCATGACAAAATATACCACTCAGAGGCCATGAATCTGATAAGACAACATGCAACACGGGGCATTTGCAGCCTGTGCACAGCATGGGCAAACCCGCCGTGCAGTTAGTTCTCGCTGACCATGAGTGCGCTCTCTAGTGCACTGTTAAACTGTAGGGTGCTGACTCGTTGAATAAAATTGTACTTGCCAAAACCTTGGTGCTGAGACAAATCGTCTGGAATGCAATTGAGTAAGCACTGTTTGATGGTAATGGCACTATCTAAGCTCATCGGTGCTTTATTTTTAGAAAGTTCATAGCATTATCGAAAACCGTGAAAGATGCAGCTTCTCGCACAAGTTCACGATGTGTGCTCTTAAATCGAGTCTGCGCTTAAAAACTTCCTTACTTGGGGGCAGCTGGATGAAACATAAATTATAATCATACAAAGAACTAAATATTGCCAATGTAAATTCAACAGAAATTCGTCTTTATTGTCTCCTAAGCAGCATTTATTTATGCTTCCTCAGAAACTTCACTGCAGCAACCAAGCACAAGTTCAGAAGTTCTTGTACTGTATAGACAAGGCTTGCTCAGTTTTTTTAGTATCCTGTGCAAGTTTCTAACCTCTGTTGTTGGCTAGAAGCTTACTGTGTTAATAACCGTGGAAAAGAACAAGCTGACAATGTTCCTGTCAGTGCTGCGGCAGTAGCTCAAGAGGCAGCGGCTTTTTTGCCATTCACTATGCCAATGTGGAAAAAGCCATGTGTGCATTTCTCCTGGCAGGTCCCTGGAGACAGGGGTGCCTGAAGTAATGAATCAGTGCTGAGTTTGACAACGTTAAGCAATTATCACAATGCATTCCTCAATCAAGAGCTTCTAAGATGTCGAGGTAGGTATTGGTTTGTAAAGGTCCAGTTAAGATAGTAGGAAATTGTAGTGCATTTTCTTGCACAAAACGAAAAAAGTATTTTTAGATGTGATGACATTTCTCAGAAGATTTTGCTCTAGGAGCTTGTAGGCATTTTGCTTGCACACGGTGGTGCGTGCATGTTTCCCAGCTTTGGGCTAGTGCATGGGCCGCTGCTATCCTGTGAGCACCGCAGCAAAGACATAAATATTGCCGTTTTTTTTTTTTTTTTCCTATTGCGAACACAGTACACTGCTAACCTTTAAATGAAGGTTGCAAAGCTTCCTTAGAAAGCTAATATAAAAAAAGAAACATTCAAGGAAGCCGTTTCTGCAGTACAAATAAACCGCTGTTTTGAAAGCAGTAAAGATGAGGCTGAGTGAAACACTGCGGCAAATAGTTTGTTCTTCGCAAAACAGTATTTCTGGTAGAGAAGTTCAGAATGCAGCCTGGCTGTAATTTTAGATAAGTCGTAGTTATTAAGAAAGAAGCCGTGGCTTTCTACAGTGCTGTGAACCTCTTATAAATAAGTCGTCAGTGAGCTTGGAAAGTGCTGTACGGCTAAACAGTGAGAAGTCAAATGCATTCACACATTTTTTTTTTTTGGCAGAAAATAGTTTTTCTACCTTTAGTTGTAAGACAACCGCTGGTGGCTTTAGTGAGCAACTACTGATGCCCCCTCCTCACCCCCCCTACACACACATACGCACCTTTTTTTGGCATCTTTCTTTGTCAACTACGACTGCACGCTGCAATTTCTGTGGCTGCCAAGCTTGTGCGAGCGTACTGAGTTTGTCCCCTGCCATTTCCGTGGCCTCAACAATATTGGGGCAGCAGAGTTTTACAATCTAGGCAACTGACCATTCATAGCCGTAGTGCAAAAAATTGGGCCTGTTTGTTTCTTATTGCGTGTGCTTTTTTTTTTTTTTTTTTTTGAGGTTCAACATTGCGAGGACACCTATGCGCAGAATTTTGCGGCGTGTGCTTCTTCCAATATCCTTGCTTTATTACACAAGACTAAAGAGGAAATGCGGTACTATGTCGTAATTGAGACAACTGAAATAAAGCCAACGGTTTGTAGGCTGTAAAAAGTGCAATAATATAAGTACGAGGTCCAGGTTTTGTATTTTCATGATAGAAGCATTCCTTTCCCGTCATTCGCACAAACATTTTTACTCAGTGGCTGCTATGAGGCTTTTTGATCTTAGTGATTATTCGAATAAATGCTAATGTACTGCAGCGCGGCTGAGATGCACTGCTTTAATTTGATAAAGTTACAGGTGGGGAAATGTAGTATGATGCTTAATAATGACAGAACTGTATCAATAAGTGTTCTCAAAATACACATTTCATGGGCTTTGTTTTTCCAAATGAGAGATTGAAATGGCCTATTTTAACACACACTTCAGTTTGTTATGTAATGAGTAAAACTCGCCTGCTAGTTTCCCACAGTCGACTGGGACCCTTATACCCTAGTTACACGGGCACAGTTACCCCGCTAACCATGGTTAATGCAAACTGAGCTTGGCCACCTCAGTTCGGTTACGCTAACCGCAGTTGCTGCTGCCGCAGTGTTCAGTTTGCACACAAGTGGCGGCGCATCAGCGTAGGCGAAAAAAATCACCTGGCGTTCGCAGAAGACGAAGGCCTGAAATAGCGGGAGCCCTCGAAGCTGCCCCCAAGAGGAGCTTGTGCTCTTTGCGTCGCTCCCGCAGTCGGCACGACCGCGCGTGAGCAGCAGCTCGTTTCCCGGTTCACCCGATCAACTATGAGAAAAGCCTAAATTTGTAAATTCTGCTGATCGTTTGCCAAAAAAAATAGACAAAGCAGGCAATCATGAAGCGTTTTCAGCACTCGGAAACGATCCGTGCGCACGTCGGCCGTTCCTGCAAACATGCCGGCGCGTCTGTCCGCACGGCACTGAAAGCGGCTCGAACCAGCCCAGACCACGGTAGCAACAGCTTGTTGCCCCTCTTCGAAATCAATCGCGGAAAAGAAGTTCCACATGCGACAAAGTGGATATTATAAAGGTTAAAAATTGTGCTATGTATTGTAATTTGCAGTTGTAGAGATAGCGCCGGTCAAATATCTACCACGATCCTAAGTTCCCAACACCAAACTGACCCGAGAACAAGCCACTCGCGAGCTGCTGGGGAAGCCCCTTTTTCGGCGTGCGCGAGTGCGTCGCGTTTGGGTCTGAAGCAACTGTCTAACGATATTTTTTGTCTACACTGCTTCGCCTTTGGTTTTTATCGTGAGGTTAAAAGTTTGTTACTTTATTTTTGTTGCGCTCACAACCAAGTGACCGCTGTCGACACACTTCGAATTTCGCATGTAACAGCCAAAACCGCAGTTTGCGATAACCGCAGTTAAAATTTAGTAACCACCGTTAAACGTAACTACAGTTACTTCCGCCATGTAACTAGGGTATTAATCTTAATTAAGGTATGTTGTGGGGACAACCAAAATATTTGAATATTAACTGTTTCGGGACCGCCGGAAAAAGTGATGAAAAAGAGAGGTCGCGGTACAAATTTTTTATTACATAAAGCAAAGGCACCATCCTGCCTTAGCATATACCAAAATGCAGCTAATTATATGCTCTTTGACATACAATACCAAGTTTTACTTCAACACTGGCGATAGAACCATGAAAAAATCTGAAAGTAAGAACTTTGTAAAAAAACTACAGAAAAAGATAGAAAAAAGCGTAAATATAAAATATTAAAACATAATAAAATTATTTCAGGATATACAAAATCTAACACAATGCTTTGTTTCTTCATCGCAAAAGTTTGATGTGGCTAGGTGTAACTGGTTTTTTGTTTTGTGTGTGATCTTTTTGGCACTAAGGCCATGGCTCGTCGTCGCCCAGGTACACGCCGGGCTCTCGTCCCGGCGAAAACTTCATCCGTTTCTGCACTGGTGGCAGGAGATCACCACCATAGGTAGTTAACACCCTAGCGAACAAATATAAACCAGCCAGAACATATTTCAAGCGCACATATTTCGAGCGCACAGCGCACATCGAAGTAGTCCGCTGCGGGAAACAAGGTGCAGACCCGCGAAAACGATCTGGAGGCGAGAAAAGGCGTGGCCTTGCTGTCGCAAACAGCCTCGCGAAAGTTATGCGCAGAATGCTGATGTCATTGCTAACGTCATACCATGTGCGCTCGGCAAGGCTAAACCTTTTGCACGAGGACCCTTGTACGTGCACCGGTCCTCGTCTCCACTCCTCCCTCATCCCCCTCGCAAACTCGGCTGCCGGACTGTGTGCTGTAGCGCCCTGGTAACATCCCTCCGAGGAGCACAAGCTTGACAGCTCTGCTGTTAAAAAGAAAAGGCCAGAGCTCTGTGCCGTGCCATAACCAAAAGGCAGCAGAACTGATTGTGTTATCTACGACAACAAATTGTTTGCTTTCTCATGTGCTCACGTTAAAGGTATGCTTTTGCGTCATATGTTCAGCCTCGATGCATTCAACTTACAAGTGTATTTCAAATTTCCTTTCTCCTGCTAGGCCCAGTACTTCTGCCACATGGGTGGCTACGACTTCAAGGCGGGGCCCGCACGGTGTTGGGCATGGTGATTGGGCAGCCAGTGGCATTGTCCTGCAGCTGGGCAGGGTCCAAGGGGGTGAAAGAGGCCTTCTACGAGCTAGACAACATTGTCTCTTGTTCTTGGTAAGCTGCCCCGATTTTATTTTATGCACAAGGAATTCATTATAATATTTTCAGGGGCTACTTTATTTCAGGGTATTTGTTCGACCATTAGAGCTTATTTTTAATGTTCTTGTTTACAGGAATGAATACGGATACTGTTTGGTAATGCGTAATAAATATTGGCTCTCCGGAATAGTTGTACGTTGTGAAAACTAGAGGCATTGCATTAAGCAAGCTTGTAATACTTTTTTTTTTCACCCGTCGCGGTGGCTTAGTGGCTAAGGCGTTGTGCTGCTGTGCTGAAGGTCACAGGTTCGATCCTAGCTGCGGCGGCCGTTTTTCTGACGGAGGCGAAAAACAGACGCCCGTGTGTTGAGATTTCGGCACATGTGAAAGATCCCCAGGTGGTCGAAATTAATCCGGAGCCCTCTGCTACGGCGCACCTCATAACCTGCGTAGTTTCGGCGTGTTAAACCTCATAATCAATCAATCAATTGAATTTTTTTTTTCAGGAAGGCCATTGCTAAGCCTGTGGACATTTTTACAGTGCAGTATGTTACTTATTTGTCTGTTTTCAATTTTGTTTCAGTGTCAATACAGCCCAGGTACCCTGACGCAAACAAGGTCGCTGTGGCAGCTGTTATTAAGAAACGGCTATACTCCCCCGGTGACTGGGATGGCGGCCGCACGAAGCGGAAGACACTGGACAGTATGAACTGAGCAAAATAACGAACCGGAAGACACTGGACAGCATGAACTGAGCAAAATAAATTAAGTAAAAAAACCTAATCACCATAGACTTTGTAAATCGCTACATTTGTCCCTGAAAGGGCAAACAGTGCTCTTTAAAAGGGCACAAATGCTTATGCATGCATTACGAATTTACAGCATGTCCCGTTTTTAGGAACCCATGTGCGCAATTCGAACTGAAAGCTGCTGGGGTTGGACAGCCGGAATGTAAATGGCAGAATGTCTACTATGGTTGAACAGCTAGTATATACCTAAAGTTGAACAGCCAGGCACCAGCCGCTCACCAGGGAAGGCTGACTGGCCGTACTTCGGCAAAAGCTTATGGGCCATTGATTAGACACATTTCAACGGCCGACCATCGGCATAAGGTCAACAGCTGACCTCCTGCAAAAGTTTAACAGCCGGCCTCGGGCAGTGGTTCATCAGCCAGCCTCCGGCAAAAGGTAATGGCTGATCTCCGGCAAAGCTGTACGGCCGGAGACCGTTGTGGACCCCTCTGCAGTGAATTGGTAAAAGGAGAGTGGCCATTGGGTGTACAGCAGTTAACTTTAAACACACGGCAGAGGCCCACCTTTGAGTGCGCGCTTTACACTTTGACTGGAGAAAGGCCGGGCAGAAATTACCTGGCTGAAGTTCTTCGGCTGATTTTAAGCCGTACAGGCTTGTGCTGCTTGGGGTGGTCTTCGACTTATGAACGTGCGCTTGACACAATACTAAAGCCTGCATGTTCATTTGAGCAAACCATTGGCTAACGCACTTATTAGGCGATTGAAAAAGCATGTTACTATTGAATGTCTGCTTCGCTTGGAGATGCGAACGCGGGGATATCTGAGAAGTGGGCGCGCAGGCCATCCGAATGATGGCATGAAATGTTACGTTAAAATTTCGGCCAGTGTAAACTAAAAATTTTCTTTTGAATTTGGTTTTTCTCTCCTTCTAGGAGCACCTCTGAAAAATGTATCATCACGCAGACAATTCAGTGACCCTTCACTCATCGTTTAGACAGGTGGTCATTTTGTTCCCCATGGACGCCAGATTTCCCTCAAACATAATTATATAACGCCTTCGCATTGAAACTAGTGCTGAAACTGTGTTTACTAATTGGAAACATACGTTGTTGGTTAATCGAATTTCTGGACAGAGGATAGGTGTTATACTGTGAATCAGACTTGTCGTCGAAGTGTTTCCTTTGCCCCTTTTAGTTTTGCTCCCATGTTGCGTCTGCTCTGGAAGATTGGTATTGCTCCCCTCAAAGTTCGAAGCAGCAGAATGGCTACCCAGTAAATCAGGAGGTAACTACGGAGTTTTGCTGAAGTCACCGTTATAGCGGACACTAGACTGGGTGGTTGAGGCCATATAGTTCTGTATCGAAGCCGCTCGTTAGTCGTTTTTTTGCAAATATCTGCGTGCGTAAAAAAAGGTAGAGGTACAAATTTGGTGATATCGAAGTGAATTAACGGGTTTTTGCGCTCGCTTAGAAGCGGTATTTGGTTCCAAGTAAAATCCACAGGTGGCACATGAAGTGTGTCCCAAGACCGGCCCATCTATTGCCACTTTCTGGCACGTGCGGAGAGCATCCAGGTTCCTGCAGCCAATTATTATACGTTGAACAGCCAACATTCGGCCACCAGCGCTTCGGTAGTTCTCCGGGAGCCCTTGGTCAAACACACAGCGGCAAATACCCGGCAGCGAGATGTTCATTTTCCTTCGGCTGCCGATGGTCAGAAAGAGAAAGGCCAAAGTACGGCAATAGGGAATCCGTTTTTCCTTTCGGAAGTGGCGTTCAGCCGAAGCAAGGCAAGCGACCAGCCACAGAATGTTCGTATTCTTGTGGCAGTTGGCGTTCTAAAGGAGACCGGCCGAAGTGAGGCTGCCGCGCATTCGCACTTTGAACGGTTAACCGCATGTCCGGCGGCAGAATATTTCTTTTTATAGGGCGACAGCCGTTATGAATGAGACCTGCTGATGTACCGCCCCAGAATGTACGTTTGTCATTTGGTTAGCGGCCTTTGGCCGATTTGCGGAAAGCGAACGGCCGCAGAATATTTGGCAACCGGTGTTCAGGAGGAGACCAGCAGGCGTAAAATCTCAGTTTATATGACCCGATATTATACGACCCGATACCCACCCAATGCTAACAAAGGACAATCCCAACAAACAAAATAAGTTTATCTTGCGTAGTAAGGTTTCAGGCGAATCACGTGGATGACTTTGGGCCGCGTTAGCGATCTTAGATGGTATAGATGTTCCTGTTCGATGCGGAACGGATATCCGAACCGGGTAAAAAGCATCTCGATGGTATCATTATAACATGCTTCAGTTGTCGCTAACTTGGCAATTGCTGATGCGGCCTCTCCGCAAAGATTATTCCTCAGGCACTGAAATATTTCCGTTACGCTTAAAGTCGGATTTTTGTCGATAGTTGCCTCAAACTGTTTCCAAAACAGAAGCCACTTGCTTATGTCACGGCGAAACGGCGTGATTTTCGACAGTTGAAGCCTGGGTACTGTTGAACGGTTAGACGACTGAAGCGTCTCCCGTGATGAGCCGTGAAAGAAGGTCGCAGATGATCCATCTGACGCAGTCAGGCTTTTTAGAAATTCTGTGGCTGTTTTGAGGCGTGCTTTAAACGTTTCATCTTCGCACTGTAGCGCAGCCTGTAACTCGGCATCCAGTAACTCGACAGGTATCAAAGGCTAAATCTCGGTATTGATGGCACAGAGTTTCGCATCCTAAGTCGTCAAGCGCTGTGGCACAGACTGCAAGCTCACCAAGTCTGGAGCCGTAGATTGGAGCGCGGCCTTGGCTCCGTTCACAAGTTTCGCCAGAAGGGCCCGCCGTGCCCTCCGCTTGGGCTTAAACGGTCTATCGTTGTCTTTCAGGGCCAATGGCACGCCGGTTGATGCCGGGTATTCAAGACGGGTGATTTCGGCACCAGAGGTTTTGCGAACCTCAAGAAACCAAGACGTCATAGTAGGGCAGAACTAGGAACGCTCTTGGTTCTCCTTTATTTACTAATATTTACAGTATGCACAGCCCGATCCTACCTCCTCTACTTCTACAACAGCAGTGATCTCTTGCGCCTTGTTCAAGTCTCTCATTATGACAAGTGAATCAGAAGATGCGATGTACTTTACGAGTTACGCCGAAGAAGCGGGTTGTATATCTGGCTTCTGGAGTGGTGAGGTGCAAATGTATACTCATTAGGTGCAAGCTATCTGCGCTTTTAAATTTCCGTGGGATACTTCACGTCAGTACCAATCTGGCCCTACTGTTGGAATAGAGGTTGTAATGCGCTTATTTATAATCCTAGAGAGATTTCTTGGTCCGCCAACACCCATTTGGGCAACAGCGCCCGCAAGAACATAATGCGGATTTCACGATGACCACAGGAATTGCCACTGTGGTTTGATTTCAGAGGAGAAAACCCGGGAAGCGTTCGTTTGATAGTGGTCCCCACAATAGTTGTAGAACATAACTTCTTCCCCTTCTTCCTGCAGGGCGGGCAAGCTCAAAGACTATACCAGACTTCACAAAAATGGGAACACACCCTACATGGCTGTGAAAACACAATATCCTTCAGTCTTAACAGTCGCCTCAATATAAATTGTCGACTTCTTGGAGCTGATGTGGGCTTCTTCATTTACTGGAAGGAAACAGAATCATCATTCTATGATGGAAACAACAGCTTTTATATTATCGATTTAAAAACATGATAGGCATTTGCTGAAGGAAGCACAACCACTTTTTTAGGAACACATAGGATCATTTATTTTTCTTCCATACGCCGCAAAAACTTCTTCCTGAACGTGATCTCGAAAATATGAGAAGAAATGTTTGAGCTCCAGATCATGCCGTCATGCCGGGCAACAAAGCAGCCGGGCAAAACAGCAGCCCATCCTCCATAACTCCACCACCAGGCAAGCCAGGTGTTTCGTGAGCATAAGCTTGTGTGTGCCATACTGCCTTCCCGGAAATCACGTTTCGTTACAAAATAGGGTGAACAATATGACCCCTACGAACTAAAAAATTAGCAAGGAAAAGAAAACTCAGATTTGATACATTCGAATGAGCACCTTTCCGCACTGCACTACAGTGAACTTTCGGGTCCCACCCCGACACTCATCCCAATGCCGCTTCTGCGATTCTACTGACACCTTAAGCTATGTTATGTGGCGCCGTCATCACAAACCGTTCTTACCGCGGTACCCTTCCCTAAACCGAGCCCTAAGAAAGAGCAATGCAAAACTCGAACCGTGAAAACTAGCTTTGGTTGTTGAAGCAGCCCAGAAGCCTGACGGTCTCAAGGGATCTTTACAAAATCTACTCGTCTGGGCTAACTCAACCAACACACTCTGGCTAGGAGTTAATAGCAAAATATTTGTTTCTCCCCGATGCTGTACATGCGGCTGTATGCCTGCTCCAACTTCAACAATAAGGAGTTTTAAAGGCCGCCAGGATAAACCTATCGGCGCAGCTACATCCAATTGGTTCGAAGACTAAAAATACTGCACAGCTTGCGTCCCCATGTAAAGCAAACTTTATTGTCCTCGCTGACGCCATTGTACGTCAATACGCCCTGAAGGAAAGCCAACGTTCTGTGAAGATGATGATGAATGATCATGGGCAAAGCGGAAGAAAAACAATTTTCTACCTTGGTCTCTCGCGGTATGAAGCCGGCACCCATCCGATTCCTCCATTCATTTTTTTATTGCCTGTTTTAGGTCAATACATACATGCAAAACATCAACAAAATTACATCACGTGAAAAGGCACTAGCACATACCATGCTAGTGTGTCAGGCTTAAAAAGGCGCTAGACTCGCCACGCTCTCCAGCACAGTCACCCACTCCGATGGATTAGGCTCGGCTTTGGACACCTCTACAATGTAGCGGAAATTTTCGCAAAAATATTCCCTCCCTGACCTCGCATCGACGTCATTGTACCAACAGGCCATGCGAGCCTTCTATATACCGTGTAGGACCAGTAACATTATGGAGTCGTATGGGACACCCCCTTCATTTTATATGGCTAAAAACCTAATTCCATGACTATCCACAGGAAAATCTTTCGTTAAGGTACGCTGTAACACGTCCCATAGGAAGAGCCCTTCCCAACAATCTATGAACACGGGTTCGATAGTCTCTGGCTTTTTGCATGGGAAGCAATCAGGGCCACAAAGCACAAATAAACTTTTTAATTCACCCACCTTTTTACAGGTAGTACACCCACATGCAATTTAAAGAAAAACGATTTAACATTGCCAGGGGTTGGCATTCTTTTCATGCACCGAAGAACATGTTGTCTCGGCCCCACATGGCATAGGAACCTGTACAGTGGGATCGGTAAAACCATATCCACGAGATCTTTACGCAATGTCTTCCTCGGCACATGGGATAAATATTTCAAGGTGAAGCGGGCACAAAAAACCTTGTGGCATCGACAAATTCACGTAGGTAGCCATGGATTCCGCCACCATAAAAAGGACAGGAAACAACCAATTCGGGCAGTGTTGCACCCAAACAAACCTGACACACTGTGCTCTAAAAAGGGTTACGTAGATCTCGCAGAAAAAGAAACCGGTGTACTACTTGGCACAAGAATAAGTGCACCAAAGAAGGTCCAACGGAGTGGACACGACGAAACAGGTTTGTCCGACTCGCTCGCTCCCATGTGGAACCCCACAAAAACACGGCAAACACACGGTGCAATCTTTGTTCGTTTGCACGCCCGCAGTGTAATACCTGCATCACGTACCACAATTCCGATACGAAGAAATAATTACAAACAGCAGCACGTGCAAAATGGATAGTTGCTGCCCCTGCTCCGCTCCGCCCCCCTCCCCACTCTTTCCGGCCTTCTCCCGAATCTCGATTGCTTGTCTTCGCAGTACGGGTCACTATCTCGATAATTGTCAAGCGGGACGCCTAAGGACTTCGTGGGCGTGACTACCCAGTTTATTAGTGCTAATACGCTGGGCTTCCATTGCAATTTACCATGCCATTTCGACATGGTCGAAGCGAACGCCAAGCAGCAGGTACCAATTTGCGCCGTCCACCCCAAAACCAAAAAGATGGGCCTACGAATGCACACCCTAGAGTTGCTGAAGGTATTCTAGAAAAGTGCTACCTACTTCCAGAGGAGCACATAGTCACATCGTATGATTGTTCAATCAAACAATCCATTGCCAGAAAACTTCGCGTTCAGCAGAAGTCTTCATTAGACCGAGGCGTGCATAATGTTTAGTGTACTGGACAATATTCCCGCCATAATGCGCCATGCAAAAAACTATATCACGGAAATTCTTTTATTTTCTTGACCCACTCTCAAACCATTTAAAGCGAAGCTCCTTTGGTCTCACTGATGGCGGTGTCGTACCCATAACGTACTGCAGTAAGATCAAATTTATACGAGCGGGGAGGGGGGCAGATGATGATGGTGATAATGATTATGACTGTGCCACTTAGCTATTTTATTTCCACATGCAAGGTACCTTAGCGTCTCCCTCATCGTCGTAGTTAGACAAAGTATATTTGCACTTCAAATTTCGCGCAGAGAAAGCTTTGCGGTGAAATTATATTCCGCGTTAGATGAAACGGTTCTGAGGTGATCCCGAAAAAACCAGCAACTACAGGACAAATGCGATCCACACCCATCCATTTGACTCAAACTATTCATCTTTCCGCCGTAGATTTTCGTATAGATGACGCATCTAATGCTTTTTTTTAAATGCTGGCAGGACCTGTTGTTTGCGTGTTTTCACAGACAACCAAGGCAATAAAGTGTGCAACCGTAACCCTTTAGTGCGGCGCTTAGGGCTATAGGTGTGCGTAGCGGTACTGCGGAAAAATCCTCGGGTGTTCGAATTTGCTTTCGTCCTTTTAATGACTGATTTTCTGCTCAATTGTGTTGGCGTCTCTCTGTTCGCTTTCATTTCTTCGCCTTTTGACGCGAGTGACCCTGACGGGCGCACAGGTCGCAATTCACGCAATATCTTCGCCACAGTCGGTGCTCCCTTGCGTGTGCACTAGCTGTACTAAAAAGTCGACACGGTCACCTGATGGGTACACCGCGACACGGGACCATGTCGAATTTTTGTTCGCTCCAAATTGGTAGGGTGCCGAGTGAGTGCACAGGTTGGTTCACTTGGCTTCGACTCAGGCGGCCGGTGTGCACACTTCACACGCGCCCAAATACGATTTAAGCATTTTTTGTGTTTTACAGCATTGAACCTTTTGCATCCTATGTGTTTGCGGCCGACAATAGTCAGCTTTAGTGTTTGATGACACATTTAAGTATTTCACCCTAATAATTATGGTATGATGAAATTACATCCAACTTGTGCAAACAATCTTCTTTTCCCTGCACTTTCAAGGCCATGACCATTCAGATCATGAGGACGCACGCAAATTAGCCTGTTTCCTCTCCTTCCCAACTTAACTGAGCACTCCTGGTTGCGTGCGATGTCGGGAGCACGAAATTGCGGTAGCACTGAAGCACGCGCTACGGTGGTTAGGCAGTGGGCTTGCATGGCTATCAACTGAAGTGTTGAACTTGCGAGGCCGCCTGGCTAATGCAATTCTCCGCACTGTAGGTAACGAGCTAAGAGCCACTTTATAACACGACGCAAATTAGAGGAGGTAGCTAGGGGCATAGAGTTATTGCAGCAGCTGACAAAGCCATCAAACTGCACTGTAGCTGCCAAGATTGCGTCCTAATGAGCAATGAAGATGTAATTTTGTCCCATCATACTTTGCGAGAAAGACCATTCGCAGTGGGAATCTGCGCACCCGCTTCGCACGCTTTGCGAGAGTTCTACTTGGACGCGCGCTAATCTTCGGAGCGCCATTGTACTTTTAATTTTGGGGTATGCAATGCAAATTTTTATTGGGTTTCGGCGAGGCCCGTACCGGTCGTTTTAGCACAAGTTGTGTTCTCTGTGTTATTCGAGCTATTTTAGGCGGATGTATAAAATTTCTGAGGGTTTATTGAAAGAACACTGGGTTATTTATAACTGCTTTGGATTCGGCGTGAGTAACGAGAGTGCAACGAGCCTTTTTCGATCGAAGAGAAGTCTCCAAATTCATAACGCCTAATGTCATGCGGAAACCTATTATAAGCTGTAAATGCTTGTAGCTTTCAGAATACGTGTAGGTTTCGGGAAAAATATAAATTTCCTTGTCTTCTTGCATACTTGGTTGAATACCGTGCCCATCGTAGCGTGAGCATTTAATACCTCCAATAAAAGAAGGAAAGGTCGCCTTGTGGCCAAAATTACACATTCGAGCAAAACAGTACTGTCGCACCACTAGGGTAATTTATTGAGGTATGGGTGACATGTTCGGCTGTGCAGAAGAAATATTCGAAAACGCACATCTGGCACCTCTGAGACACTCCTTTTGTCGGGCTCCTGGGGATATCAGATGAGTGTGGAATAGTAAGGCTGAGAAGGTTGCCCCGTAGAGGCTATCGGGAAGGTAGGATCTGCTCAATATAATTTGACTTATTACGCACGTTGATATTGCTGCTGCTGAAATTGGTATTATTAAAGTTATCGCATATAAGAAGAATGCACTCCTCGAAATTTTGAACTGCGCCATTTGTAACACTTCTACGTAGAGATGCGTAGGCTCGGAACAGTGAATGACTTATTTTAGCACGTCAGCAGAATAATCAAAATTCTCCCCAATTGATCCAATGTCTGATGTAATTACCTCGAGTGCTCTGAAAATATTTGGTCTGTTTGCCCTCTGCCCATTTCATTTCATTCCATTAATTGACCCTTAAAGGCCCGAGGGCATAACATAAAATTAAGCTTTAACACGGTGTTGATCGCGCACAGTAACATATTAAACAAGAAAGTAGAAACCAACAAGAAAAAGGCTGTACATGATTGAAGGAAGGATACGAAAATACACAGGTTCTGGGTAAAGTATAATGGTGTGCACATTACGAAAACGCAGGGCTAAGACAATTATACCACGCTGAATAAAGGAGTTAAGTGGCATGTTTCCCTGGTGTTGATCATGCCGATACGAGCGAGGGAAAAGGAGCACCATCGGCGTTTTTTGTACCACTGGGCCATGCGACGTAAGGGGGCCACTGCCCTCGCCGAGGCTTTTACCCAGGCAGAGGCCCTTGCACTGTGAATACTGCAATCCGTTGTTTTGTTGGGTGGCATTCTTTGCCGAGTACCACCGAGCCAGGACCGTGTAACGCCCTGCAGTTTCAGAGAAATGCAGATCTAGCGTAATCCCAGCAGTAATCGTTTTAATAGCATGCATGGAGATAATAGTTGAGCGAAGAGAATGTCGAAAAACCAAAAAATAAGAAAAAAATACGAGAAGTGGCGAACTGTCCAACGCCCTTTTTCCACAAAAAGCAGAGTTCGCTGAAGGTTACCCGCCAATCGTTATAATAGCTGAAATAGATATGATTGGTCGAACAGAATATACCAAAACTACAATATTTAGCTGTAAAGAATTCATGACAAGCGGCATACGGATGGTACGCATTAGTAGATATTACTCTGAATTTCTGTAGAATTCTGCTTTAAACATTCTCTCTCGTGACTCACCACGCAATTGTCTAGACATTATTTCAGAAGTTAGATCCTGGCCCTCGGCCATATTCCTGGACCGCAACAGGGCCAATATCCATGCTACTGGAGATACCGCGCAGAAGACATGATGGGCACCTGAGGCTGAACATATGCAAATGACGAACGCGACTTGCCATATTTTGTTCAAGTATGAACGCAGACATTGATGGTCTCGCCAAACAATGCGCAGTTCGCATAAATTATACCTACTGTTCCTTAGCACGCATGGTACAGAGTCAGTGTAGACATGTTTGATTATGCCGGCAGATCGTAGTTTTACGCATACGCCATGATTTCCAATCTCCCGGATGGAGATTTACTCCGACACCAATCATTGCCACAGTCGTATCAAGTTAAGCGTGATGTTCGGGAGGTATGGCATTTCACCGAAGTATGTACTAGTATGAGCAATGTGAAAGGGAACACAGCAACGCCTAGAAAACACCCTCAGACCATGCCATGAGTGATATGCAGCGGCCTCCGTGTGAAACAAGATGGAAAGGGGAACGCTGTTCTAATAACTGTTCCCATTCCCACCATGCGTCTTATCGGCTGACGGACGATACCATATTATCATGGAAATGGCGCAAGCTGCTAATTTGTAGAAATTGCAGCGTGGCGGAAGTGCCAACAGTTAGTGGAAGAGCGCCCTTCTTTCCCCCTTTGTTTTTCACTGCGCCATCCGCGTATCGCTCCGAGTCTGTTTCGAGGCGGTTTTCACGCGTTCCGGCGTTCCCTTTCATATTGCTTATAACAGTACTTGCGGAGTAACTCAACTCAACAGCCAAGAATTTGCGAACTTAGCAAAAATTTGCTCTTCAAACACACGATTTCAATCGCTAGAATTTTACTGCTCGAACATGTTTGCTGAAAAATATGTCCTTATCATCACCGTGTTTGAACTATCATATATCCTACTCTAGTTCTGTGATCCAGGAAGCTCGTTTCCTAATTCTGAGTGTTAATCCGGACATTACCCGTTCCATTAACGATTCAGCCAACCTAATTTTGCTTTCTGCCTGCTCAGTAAGCCACCAAATTTCAGCTCCTGATGTCATAACCGGCAGACTGCATTGGTTGTAGATTTTTTTTTGACTGACAGGGGTAGCTTGAATTTTATTATTTCGTAGCCCTTCGCGAGAGCTCTCCAACCCGAAACAATTGTGTACCGGATTTCTCTCTCATGGTTGGTGTCAGCATTAACCATTTGTCCGAAGTTGTATTCATTTTACTTCTTCCAACGTCTTGTTTCTTCAGCTGAAGCGAAGGTTTTGGACATGCGTTTTTTTTTCTTACTGTAGATTTAATTATATTTATTTTTATCCATACGGCCATGCTTGTTATTGCAGTTCCTCTAACACTGTATACAGATGTCATTTAGTCTCGCATGTCGTCTGCAAACCTCAGATGGCTCAAGTATTCCCCGTTTATCCCTAAGCCCAAGTGTTCCATGGCAAGCTTTCTAAATTCCCCCTCCAGACATTCTGTGAATAGTTTTGGCAGGGGGGGGGGTATTTCCCTTTCCTACTCCTTTTCGGATCGGGAATTTATCGTTTTGATTGTGGAGAGGTATCCTGCAGGTTAATTCTTTGTGTGTGTCCTCTAGAAGTCTTCTGTAGGTCTACTCTGTTCCCTGGTATTTTAGTGCTGCCCGCACAGCTGCGATGAATAGGGAGTCAAACGCTTTCGCATAGTCGATATTTGCCATGTAAAGAGGTTTAGTGTATTATGCATAGTTTTCTACCACCTAATTGATAACATGGGTATGACCCATGGTGGAATACCCTTGCCTCAACCCAGCCAGCTTCCTTTGTTGTTGAAAATTCAAGCTGTTACCAATGCGGCTCACTCTAACTGTGGTAAAAAGTCTGCAGACAACCACGAGTGGGCTGATGGATCTGCAATTCTTGAGGCCCTTGGGATCGCCGTTCTTATATAAAACAGAATATTGCATGCGGTTTTTCAGGTTTTTTGGACTTTCTGAGTTTTCAAGCATTTACAAAGAAGTACGTTACGCTTTTAGAGTAAAATATCTCCTCCCTCCTTCAATAGGGGATATTCAAAAAGAGGCGCCATCTATCGAACGAAATGCAAACTATGCGCCGCCATTTTGAGAGCGGCGCCGCTCGACGCGGAGTTCTTCATGCCGTACACCTTCGTACGGAAGCGAGCTCAATCGCTCGATGCCTTCGCACTGCTGCGTGCCTCTGTGCACTCAGCGAGGTACCAGAAACGGCACAGGAGACAAGGTAAGCCCTTATTTTTATTACCAATCTTGTTTAACTTAATGAAAACAAGAGCGAATGAAGGAACCAAAATACAGCATAGGGGATCGCGCGCAGGCTGATCCGAACGGCTTCCGCTGGCGTCAATGTTGCGGCGTGAAAACTAAACACGTAGTAACTCAACAGTAATACAAGTTACGAGTATGTATTGCTACGCATGCATTCCTAACAGCACATGAGTGCGGCGAATGATAGCTAGCTCACGGGCAGGGACGGCTAAATTATAGCCCGGAGCATTGAAATTTCCTCTGTCGCGGCGTAAGGAAATGGCGTTGTTCTGGTTCTTCAGGTTCGCGGGCAGGTGTGTAAATATTTGGGCATGCCAACTGTGCTCTTTCGTAGCGTAACGAAATGTGCGCTTCGTGCGTGCGGTGCAATGCCTCGGCAAGCACGAAACGCACATTTCGCACACACGCCCATCCTTTGGCATTCGTTATGCGAGAGCGTACGTTCCGTTCCCCAGGCATTTTTTAAGTCTACATTTTATTTATCATTGTAGTCCTTCCGAGTAGGTCAAGGTAGGATTGCCGGATTACATCGATGGGTGCGCCCTACCTACATTTAAACACAGCATCTCTTTTCATCTGAGCTCGTGCCGGGCAAAACTAGTGGTGTCGACGGAGCAGGTTTGTTCATTCGTTTTGCGTTTTTAGGTTTTTCGCAAACTTATAACGGGTGTTGTTACGCACATCCGGCGTTATGAAAAAAAAAGGGCAAAAGACGCATTTCCAAATACTAGCCAGTTGCCGGGCTCTCAACGAAAAAAAAAATTGTTAGACACGGCAGTGTAGACTGTTATAAAAAAGACAGTGGCAATGAAGCATACTGCTTTGGTGTTGACAATGCTATCTTCTAGAGCAGCTCATTCGCCAGCATTCGAGAAAGTTCCGACACACGATGATTTTGGTTTATTTAGCCCTGTGTTCCTATGCGGGTTAAGAGAGTTGCAATGTCAGAGCTTTGTAAACAATATTAATTTGTGTCTGCTTTACACTCCAGGTCTCGTACCACCGTTTTCCACAAGCCTCTTCACTTCGAAAAAGCTGGATAATTGCCATCAAGCGGGACGAGGGCCCATTGTTCACGATAAAGAGCAACACAAAGGTCTGCAGTTCCCACTTCAAGCCAACAGACTTCATCCCTGGAGTGGCAAGCGGAAGGAGGATTCTTCGTGAAACAGCAGTGCCTTCAGTGTTTGTGTTTTCCAAGCCCAAAAAAGAAAGGAAGGCACCGAAGGTGCGTACCCCCTTGCCCCAGCAGAAAAATGTCCAATCCTTTGCTACACTAAACTTGCCCTCGCCTGACAGGGATGCAACTGAGGAGTCTGGAGGGAAAGATCAGGTGGAAGAGGTGGATACAGCCATCGATATGCAAGACAGTGATGAGGTGGAAACACTAAAGGTTGTTGTGCAGAAGCAGGCTGAGCAAATCGAACTGTTAAAAGAGCAGTGCAGTGGCCTGAAAAGGAAACTTGAAGAAGCGCAAAGCCGAGAAGCTCTTCAAGAAAAGAAGCAAGCCGGAGATCTCTCAAAGCTACAGAAACAGTGTGATGGTTTGACGGAAGAGTTGTTGCAAGCAAAGGCTGCTTCCTACAAAGCGGAGGGAGACCTCCTTGTGATTCAGCAGCAACTGGAAGAAGAAAAGTTGAAGAATGCACCTTTTTGCATTGACCGTTTCAAAGGCTCCAGTGAACAAATGATGTTCTACACTGGACTCCCCGACTATGACACCTTTGTTGCGGTGGCAGAACTAGCAGATCCAGGAAGCAACAGCCAGGGAAGGAAACGGAAGCTGGACCGAGAAAATGAACTGTTTCTCGTGTTAGTGAGGTTGCGGCTTGGCCTGTTTGAGCAAGACCTGGCGGATAGATTTGCCATTTCGCAGCCCACTGTGTCGAGAATTTGCTGTGAATGGGTCAACCTTATTTATGCTAAGGTGATAAAGATGCATATCTGGCCATCCAGGGAAGCTGTGAATGATACAATGCCTGCTTCGTTCACTGAAAAGTGCAAGAAAACCAGGGTGATTTTGGATGCCACAGAGATCAGGTGCGCAGTCCCCAGCTCCCTTGCATTACAGTCAAGCACGTACTCCCAGTACAAGTCTGCAAACACCTTCAAGGGACTCATTGGAATAATGCCGAGTGGTCAACTCTCATTCGTTTCCGAGTTATACACAGGCTGCATGTCGGACCGTGAATGTGTAATTCAGAGTGGGTTCTTGGACCTTAGCTTTGACGAAGGTGATGTTGTGATGGCAGACAAGGGGTTCAAAACTGCCGACCTTCTTGAAGAGAAAGGTGTCAGCCTGAACATTCCTCCTTTCCTGCAAAACGGGAAGCTGTCTGAACAAGAAGTGAGAGAGACACAGGAAATTGCATCCCTGAGAATTCACGTGGAGAGGAGGATACAGCGAATCAAAGCGTTTCACATATTCGATCGCCCAGTTCCCCTCACACTGGCACCTGTGGTGACTCAAATATGGACTGTAGTCGCCGTGCTAACTAACCTTCAGTCAGACCTGATTGCGAACCCCGGTGTGGTCTAGTCCAATGTTAGCATGAAAACAGGTGTGGGTAGTTTAGAGAGCTGAATAATCATAAGACATGTACAGTGAAAGCTCGTTACTTCGAACTTCAATAATCCAAATTTATGGTTATTTCAAATTGTACGATTTGGTCCTAACAAGGCTCCATAGAAGTCTATGTATAAAGAAGCCCGTTAATTCAAACCCCAGTAGGCGCTGCTGCCACGGATAACTCAAACTATGTGCCGGCGCTTCGCACATGGCCAGAGAAACGCACCCAGTGCTTGCACACACTGCTCCATAGAATACAAGATATGCTAAAATCAATCTATATCCCACATCATGGAAGTTTTGGAAGACGCATTCATTGGGAACTACGTGAGGATGCTGTGGTGTGTTGTCCACTGACAGATGAGGGCATCATATGTCAGGTCAGAAGCACTGGCTTTGTGCACGTGTTTATTTCGTTATGCCTGCATTTCCTTGTGTGTGCATAATCTGTGAACCAGCAATCTATTTAAAATGTAACTTTATATTCCTTGTATAAACATAGTGTAGCGACTGTTGATATTTATTGCTCATCTGTTCTTTTTTTTCTTCTTCTTTTGTAATCATCAGAATAGCGTGCAGTGGTATGGGCACGTCGTGTAGTGTTTGTGTTTTTGTGCATCAGATAAAGGTCACCATGTACTGATATTTTTATTTTTACTTTTTTTTACAAGTTTCTGAAGGAATATGTTTGCTTCATGGGGCATTTTCAAATCTTCCAAGCGTCCATGTATTTATATTATCCTTTTTCACGTGGTGCTGTCATGTATGCGGCCCTCAGGCACCTTCAAGCGGTAGCTAGCCGCTTTTCCCCTAAGGGACCCCCAACACTGTTGTTGGAAATAAACTGATTTGATTTTGATTTGAACCTGTCGCTGCCAACAACAGCAAGGAGGAGAAAAAACAAAGCATAGTGCGGCCGTCCGCTATGAAGTCATGGCCGTATGGAATGCCGCCCATCTCTTCTGTGGATTTCGAGAAGGCAGAGATAAGGTTTTGGCTACATTTGGTAGAGTAAAAAGTGCCAACTGTCAGGGACAAAAGTCAAGCGGCAATCACAGGCTTTTTCAAGCGTCAAAGTGTTGACATGCCCTACTGCTTCCCCACTGTCATTATTGTTCCTTATTTACGGTTTTCATTAATTCGAACTGAAATGGTGTTCCCTTGCAATCAATTAATGAGCTTTCACTGTACTAACAAATCTGCATTTGGACCTGATTTCAAGCCCAGATGTCCAGTCAGTTGTTGACGGATCGCAGATGTGACTGGTACACAGGGCTGAATTTAGTCCAGACATGTTACTCTTGTGTAAATATATTGTGTGAATAAAATGTTTGTCATAAAAGAATGCAACTGAACACCTTTCTTTGATCAGTCATTCTACTTGATGGTAATGCTGACAGGTTGGTTGGTATATTCGCATGAGTTAAAGGGGTAACAGTTTTGTTTCTGGCAGAATAGACGCTGACATGCTGGCTCGCAGGTATGCACACAAGTTGGAGTCTGAAGTTTTGCCTGTGGCAGTAACAAAAACAGTACACGTTTTATTGGAGCACACAAATACGTACCAGATATTTATAGGGCTTGTTTAATGCAATCATTCCTGAACATGTTTTCCTTAAAGAGGCAAATGCAAAGATTCAGACAGTTATTCACTAGCAACATTAAACTTTAGCAGCTCCATTCATGTTAAAAAAAAAGACAGCACACTTCCAAGGTGCTCCTACGTTTCACAGAAGTAACGCCGCATATCGTTGAAAAAAAAAATCAAGCCGAGCCTTCATTGCCTCCCACTCAGAGTTTTCAAAGCGTATTCTTTCAATCGCAATCCACTTCTCAGAGAAAACAGCAAAGTCTCCCCACTGACAACCCGTTAATGCCATCTGGCCTACTACCTGCTGGTAGTACTCATGGTCGCGCAGCAGACGGGGTTCACTGCCATTAGTGAACTGCATATAGAAGTTCTCGTTGTCAGGCACGGTTTTTGGGTCAGAACCCGTCAACGAATACGGACACTTCACCTCCAGCACCCCAAACGTGCCTTCTTCAGGGTCGAAAACAAGCCTGTCGGGTGTTGCCCCCAACCACGGAGAGGCAGGGTCGACGAAAAGTCCACAGTGCTCCACAGTGACGTCGTGGCCCAGCTTCCGGAGAACGTTTGTGTAGCGATGGGTTGCAGCAGCTTCATTCCTCCTACCATACTGTATGGGCCGCACCCGCGACAGGTCCTTGGGGTCAAGCAAGTGGTGCAGGCCTTTTTGGGTCCAGCTTTGCCTCATCAGCACCTTGCCAAAGGCCGACGCAGTAAGACGGTGTCTGCGAGCACGAACCCATGTCTCGCTTTGGCTCTGCTGTTGTGTATTCTTTTCCACGTCACGTGCCTCCTGGATGGATACGGATATGTCCTGAAAAAAATTAAGCCTGCTAGTCAACCATGCTAAAGAATGCTGTATTTCAGTTTTTAAAAATTAAAGGAAGTTAAAGTTCATGTGCAGCCAGAAAACTCGCTGGGGGAAAAAGTCCCACGGATGAAGTTCTACGACGGAAAAATGAAGGCGCACTGCAGTGCCTACATCAAAGTTAACTACAATATTGGGAGCTTTATAGTATGCTGACGTTTAAACGCTTTTAAGTATGGTGACCTAACACCCCGGATAGGTGCCATGAAATTAAGTTGTTAAAAAAATTCCACCTTCAACTGACCAACTTCCATGTTTTGTTAGAAAAATCTGTTTTAGGTACTCACATCAAGAATGGCTTTCTCCCGGCTTGAGAAGTCTCCTTGAAATTCGTGCTGCACACTGTCCTCGAAGAAGTCCAGTCTTGGCAGAGGGAGTGACAGGCTCTTTCCAGGGCTCAAGTTCCCAAGCCAGGTGGTGAAGCCGGATGGTTGGTGGCCCTGGTGATAGGTTGCAGGCGAGCCAGACGGTGCAAGACCGAATTTTGTTGACACCATGGCTCCAGGATCGCTCAACAGGACAGCTGCAAAAGATGTCTTCCCCAGAGCCATTAACCTCTCGCCAAAGTTCTTGCAAGATTGAAGCACTCGCTCGTCATCCTTGCTTTGGGCACCACACAGATTCACTGACTTCGGGACTTCACGTCCACCCTCATGCACCCTCCGCCAATCCACAGACTGGACACTTGTGGGCTTGATTCCTTCGTGTCGGGGGCGCCTCCACCGCTGGGGCAACTCCGTGCAAGAAAGCACTGGTGGTGGCTCTTTGTAACCATGTTGTTGGAGGAGGACCAGCAAACGCAAAAGCGCAAGCACGTGGCTGCATGCACCCCCACTACCAGCTGGACACTGGCACGTTGTGGCCTTGACGACACCCGAGCTTCTGTCCAGGGCGTCTTGAACTTGGTAGGGCGCACCTGCCTTCTTTTGGCTCCTGAAGCATGTGCCTCGAGCGTGGACAAGACCACAGCTAAAAAAAAAAGCAACAAGGAAGCTTTAAGTTTACTACATACCTTAGAAGAACCCTCAGTTCAATGTCCAGTTCAATGTTTCTTTTACATAAACGGGTGAAGTTTGTACACAATGTGCCTTGTGCTGACAAAAAATACATAAACCATCCATTTGTTCTACACTGACACTTGCTGGGAAACGTACTTGCTGGCAATGTAAAACCCCCGCTACAAGCACGCACGCGCGCGCACACACACGCCCGCCGCTTACTGCTTTTATGCTAAAACTTCATTTTCCTCTCTTTTATGCCCTCAAACCAGCGCACTTTGTTAAGCAACACCCCCCTTTATGTCTGCCGTTTGATGTCATTACAGAGCCGATAGATGCACGGCAGATGCATTGAAGTTCGCCAAATGTACGAGTTACGTATAAAAAGCACTTCGCATCTTCAAAAATAACATCTTATGCGTCCAAAAACCCTTATGTAACCCTACAAACCTCTGTTGACGCCGTCGACGACCTCGGTCTAAGCGCTAGAATATGTTTACGAAAACACTAAACACTACGGTATGCTGTATGCTGGAATGTCCTCGGGCGGGTGCGCGAACCATGAAAATGTGTGGTGTAAAGCTTTTGCAGTTTTCGTACGAGCACGAAAATCTATACTTTACGCTCAGGAGTTCGAGCGCTTGCTTCTACCGTGTTGCACTGCAGGTAGCTTCGTAAACAGAACATCCGCAGGTATGGGAACGATCGCCAAGCGGTAGACAAGCAGCGAAACTAACGAATTAACACTACTTATGACATAATCCACAGTAGCACACAAGAAATAGCACTCACCTTACGTCAGGCATACAAGTAGCTACCGAAGACGGCTCGGCGTACGCCTCCACCGTGAAGTTGTACGCTCGCCGCTGCTGCCGTAGGGATGCGTCGTTTTCGGTGCAGAAGTTCGTTACCGTTGCATCGCTTAGTGTAGGAAGGACGCTTAGATCACGGACCCACCGAGAACTTGCCATAGCTAGAATCCACAGCCCGTTAAAACATCGAAAAACACCCGTAGAGCAAGTATTACAGCTAACACACAGCAGGCCGCAAGGTCAAACGACGGCGCCGACGCCGCTCTCAAAATGGCTGCGCGCACAGTGTTGCCAGACCACCTAGCGTTTTGAATATCCCCTATAGATCCGGGGTTATACAGTGGTCATCTGCAGCTCTTCTTTTCCTTATGTTTTTGAGAGCAATTTTTTACCTCCTATTTTGTTACTTGCGTGACATCGAAGTTGAGCTTGTACTTCCAGTAGTTCTTCCTTGTCTAACGTCGCTGGCATGCAGCCTTGTGTGGAGTTGTTCAGCTACCCATATTGTCTCGTCCAAGTTGTGCGTTATGTTACCCGACTCGTCTCTGAGTGCGGACATCATGTCTTTGCTGAAGGCTACACTCTTAATTTACCCAAGCATAGTAAGCGTGAAACACGCTTCTTTGCGCCGTAAACTTTGTTTTGAGCCCCAGGTGACTATATATACGCGTGGGTTTCTTCGATATGAGCGTGAAGCTGGTTGAGAAAACCCGCATTTGCTTTTACGCGTGATAGAAGATTGCATGGGGTGTAAACCGTACAAATCACGCTAAGAAAAATCTCGCGCCAGCGATCGCGCCTTTCTTAATCACGCGTATACATATCATGGTGCATATCCACAACGTAGCCGTGGGGCGCGCTGCTGCAATTGTGGTTCTCATCTTTATTTTGCTTGCGAATGGATTGAAAGATGGCTCTCGCTTCGGCGATATTGGCCGGAAAACGGAGTTAGGGCCGTTGGAGTGGTTGGAGGCATCGGCTAGAGCAGGCGCATTGTGCGCCGTGCCATTTTGCCATTCACGTGTGTACTTCGCGGAGTGTTCGCTTTTTGCGGTAAAAAGTGGCGACGAAGAAACAGTGTGATGGGTGATTTGACCTTGATTTGGCGGTGTGGGGTGCTGCGCGGTTAGTGCAAGAAAACATCGAGTGTCGACTGCCGGGAATTCTCGTGCCACTCGGCGCCGTTCACTACAAACTCCACTTTTCCGGCCGGATGACGTTTTTACAGTGTGCAGTCAGCAGTCATGCACGGTCGCTTGGAATATCCAAGGTAAGCAAATTATTTCCTAATGTTTTGCTGATAATATATTTAACTATTTTCTGAATAACGACGTTTTTAGTGTAATATGTAGAACTTCATAATCACCTCGAAACTTCTCATTAGTTAGTGTCAGGCCTAGTTCTCTATCTAGCTTGAGTTGGACAAAAATCACGCCATCGACCGGGAAAGTTGAGAGGAAAAAGGGAAGGGTTACGTCTCTCGTAGTGGCTCGGAGTCATTCCTCTCGTTCGCCGTCCGGTTTCCGTCGGTCTCGGCGTATGGGGCTCGGCATCTTTGGGTTGTTGGTGGTAAACTTCGCGGCCGCGCGTGCTGTTCACGTCGGTGGCCGTTATCGGGCGAGGAGGCGCTACACCGCAGGTGATGGAGCCACTTGCTCTTTCTGTCGTCTGCAGAGCACTTCAAAAATGACAAAAAATGCGGTCAAACGCAAATTCACACAGTCGACGTGCACATTACGAAGCGCTGAAAACCGTGTTTCAATGTACAGAACCGCCGCTTTATGACCTCATTAAAAGAGTGTTCGTTCGTGCTTCACAACAAGGCAGAAGTTTGCGCGCTGTATGAGAGTGCAAACGCATTGATTGCAGCCGCTTTTCATCTTTCCCTGGTTTCACCCGTGGACATCGCTTGTCGGTGCACTGTACGAGGTGACGTGAAGCAGCTTGGAAGGCGGTAGAACCCCGAGAAATCGTGTAGTTGTAACTAAACACACCACTGGAAATAGCTGCCGTGCTGTATTTGTGTGTGTGTTACATATGAGACGTTGCGTATCTGTCTGCTTTTAGGCAGTTACTAGGATTCGTTCAAGTAGTAGTTACACGTGAAGCATCGACGATATTTCATGGGCGCTAAAAATGCTGCGCGATATGTCGATGTAATGCCTTGTCCCGTCTACGCCTATTCCTCATACCTTTGCGCTGTTCTGAGAATACTATACCCACACGCCCAAGCTTATACCTTACACCTCGCAAGAGTTAAGTTCATAGCAGTATTCACTTGCTGCTTTAAAGCGGCTTCAGCAGTTCATTTGGAGCCTATTTTATAGTTCCCGTCTTTATTGCTCGAATTTCTCGGTTCGGAAGCATTGTAGTAACTTATTGTGAATAAAAATCTTCGCTAAAATTTGAAATCTGTTTCAATTTCTTTCTCTCTAGTCTTTGGTTCAAAATGTCAACAATTGCAGAAATCTTCACCAGGCTTCCTCACCTAATTTTCTTCAAAGACATTGTGTATAGGTGCTGAAAGAATGCATATAACACGCTTAAATTGTATGGGATTCGCTAGGTGCACTTGTTCAAGGTACTTCATGAAAGCTTGTTCCGCACTGCCTTTAACGGCGCTAGGGTTTATCACAACCGAAATTTAGCGGAAATCATAAACCACCTTGTTCTGCAAGCACTAATATGTTTGGGGCCGTCTAGGATGAAGAATTAACGCCGTAATCGCAGCGTGAGGCTTGTAAATGGTTCGTCGGTGCTCCAATCTACCCAGAGCATAAGTACGGCACAGCAACTATTGCCTTCTTTCACCTTTCTTTGTAATCCATTTCTGACGGCCTGAGAGGCGTCTCATACACAGCTGAAGAATGCCGCATCAGATAAAGACAATCGTCTCGTTTACATTCACTGAGCTTTAAGAAGGTTGCCAGTCACGGATGGCAAGCGTGAGCGCTTAGCATGATATTTCACCACGCCTAAAACAAGTGTGCAAAAATATCTTGTACTCACGCTTGGTAAGCGTTACGGTTCCCGCGAGTCACGCGTAGAAAGCTTGATTTTTCAGCCGGAAAACACGTCATGCTTGAAACAAGCGTGCAAAAATTTGTCGACACTAACGCTTGTTAAGCGTGAAAAAATTTAGAGTGTAGCTTTGTCTAAGCTACTACGTGTAGCGTTTCTCTATCGCCGCCGTGTTATATATGCACGAATGTCGTCTGCTGTACGGCTTCTAACTAACTACGACTGCTCGGATAATTCAATCTGATTGGCCGTACTTGAGAATTTCATGTTCATACGTCTAGCAAATATTTACTTCGTTCCTCTTAGTTTTTCGGTTTATTCCCTACATGCTGCTTCTCCCACATCTGTTGTTGATTAACTACTGCTGATGTTAGGTTGTCTTTTAAGCTGTTCTACAATGACCTCGCCCTATTTATTTAGAAGGGAGAATTTGGTTTGAAAAGTTATTTTAAACTCTTTCGATATGGCTCTGACTGACGCCATTGGGAGATTCTTAGTTTTCACGAGTTTTGTCCTTTCTCTAAAGAGCTTCGGAGTTAGCTTGCATCTAACAATCCTCTGATTGTTTCTCCAAATCTTACTTAACATATCCACGTCTTGCACAATTCCTGAGTTGCCCCTCAAAGTGAAGCCAATTTCGTTTTTTGTTGTACCATCGGGACTTTTTGATGTCCATTTTCTATTCCTTAGTTCGTAATTCATCAAGGACAGATTATTTCGCTCTGAAAATCTCACCAGTCTATCTTCTTGACTGCTGCTATTGTCTATTTCGAGGGTTTCCACGGATGTTTCTCCGATTTGCTTTTTACCCATCTTTGCGCTAACGATTCCCACCACCATCGTGAACTGCGGTGTGGTCTTCTTCATTGCTGATTCGACGTCCTCGTAGAATCTTTATACGGCTTCGACATATTATCTGGTTGTTGGCGCAAAGGCCTGTACCATCTTCAACCTGTATCGCTTGTTTATCGTGATCACAACCACCGCGACTCTCTCACTAATGCTAAAAAATTTCCCCCACGTTTCCTGTCATTTCTCGGTGGATTAAAAATGCCACCTCGTGTTCTTGCTTCCCTTGGGGTCCACTGTAGCACAAAATAAGCGCTTTAGTGGTCTCAATGGAGCCTTTTCCTTTTCTAACTTCACTTAAGCCTATAATATCTCACCTAATGCCCGAGAGATCTTCTATTAATACAGCTGAGCTTTCCTCCCTAGACACAGCGCGTGCGGTAAAAGTTGCCCAGGTCATTTTCCAATGGCGGCCTGTTGGAACCCAGAGATTGTTAGCCCACTCTGCTGTATTGCTGTTCTCACCAATGCCGTAAAGAGGCGTTTTACGGCTGCTAGAGACTCAGGGCCTAGAGTTGAGTTGGTCAGCCATTGGAGGTGGCGGCCATCTACTACACCTCGGTGCACAGATTCTTCTCAGGTGAGGGAGTGCAGTTTGTGGCGCGAAAAGCCTTCTTAGCGTGGTTGAACCTTTTCAGTGTAGCCTCTTATGTATCCGGCATGATGGTTACATCCGGAGCAGGCAGCACTCCATAGCTGCATGGATACGGCCTAGAGCCAGACGACACAGAAAGAAAACGACACATGTTTCCCGCGGAGGACGTTGCTGGGCAGATTTTCAGTGATATTGACAGTGTTTCTCGGTTTAGTTTTTTTTAATACGCGCCGTTGTGAATGAATAAGATGAGGCGCTAGGTTACTGATGAGAGATGCGATGGCGTCTGCCCATTGAAAAAACGCGCCAATGCGGTGATCAAGTGTATGGCAACGATAAATGGCTAGTTTTAAGCTCAGCTCTCCAAAAAGACCGTTGAGGATGTATGAGCGTTTTTTCTCGTCATTTCAACGCTATTTTCAGTCGAAAAACTGTTTTGGTGGAACAATGGTCGCCTTTTGGCAAAGCAGCGCATAAGGCAGGCAATCCTATGCTCTCTAAAGTCTGGAAGCCTTCTGACCGCGAGAACTCTATTTCGACACTGTTTTACAGAACAGCCGAGAATATATCTTAGTAGCCGTTTCTCGGGTGGTCACAGCAAGTGGTTGTATTTGTTTGTGCTCGCAGGTTAACGTCGACATTCAAATTTTAGCGAAGTTTCCTGCGTCGCTCCTAGTCGCCTCCGTGCTCCTAGCTCCCTACTATCGCGGTGTTTGCGATATAGTGCTGAACGGATTTATTTGCAGCTTTTCCCATTGGTAGCTCACTGTCCGGTGTTGCGGAAAGTCTTCGTTAGCTTTTCGAACAACCTTTTGACCCTACCTAACGAATGGTGTCCTTTTTTACTGTCTTACGATTTACAATATTTCTTACGTGTGTAATGAGGCTGGCCAACACTTTATCACTGTATTTGAACTTCGTGTATAAGGCCAGCCTATCTGTACAAACGACCGAGCAACGAAGGCTGCTTGAGACAAGCTCTAACCGTCCAAGTACTTATCCGGCTCTGTCGCGGGTTTGTATATCCCGTAAAATGCATTACTCGTGACCACGGAGTTCTTTTTTTATTCAGCATTAAGGTTGCCTCGCTGTTTGCCTCGTCGCCCTGCGCTGTAATAACTCGCTATTGCAGTAGACGAAATGGAGAAAGCTTAATGTGGAAACATAACCTCGGGTGGCGCGAACTGATGATTAACGTTAAGCTGCGTCTAGCTTACACCTAAAATATAATCTGTATTATTCTCGCTGTGCAGTGCCAACGCGCCGCTGTACGTGTCCCTGCAGGTTGCCTGGGAATAAAGTACGCAAGCGCGGCGTTGCAGCTGTCGTTGATCTCTACTCCAATATGAAGTAAATTGTGCTTATATACTGCAAAAAAAGCGCACAAAAGTAAAGGCTAATGTAGACGCCGCTTCATGGCAGCTCCGGAATCTTCACCGCACAACCTAATAAACATATTTCGTGATCAGGGCATGCCTCGAAGTGTACGTTTTCACCATAAATTCTTATCTATTTTTATACTGATGGAAGTTTTCGCAACAGATAGATTACTTATAAGAAAAAGCCGTTCCATTGCTTGCGCAACAAGCAGTGAAAAAAAGCCCCGCACAAAGACAAAATCCCAAGTTTGAGAAATAGTAGCACCGTAAATTTATATTCGCCGTCCGTAAGAATATCATGCCGGATGAGGTTTCGACATTGTGTGAATGTTATCTCAAAGTTCAGATATTCCTATTGTAACGAAACGTAACAAGAATGCAAAAACACCCCCGAAGCCTTTTCTCCTCGGCATTTTGTTCTCTACTTTTCAGCGTACAGCGTAGTCACATACATGAATACTAGCAAAAATGGGAAGTTGCTGAGAAAGAATTGCTCAGTTGCTCTTGGTTGCCAAACCTCGATGCCGAGGAATAGACTTCCATTGCATGGCTAGAATTCACGATACAGGAGTTTCTTTACTTAGAATACGCTTCGCACTGACCAATGCATTTGACCCGCTTTTTTATGATTTAAGCGCGCTGTCACAAAGCGAGAGAACTCTCCCCTGCAGTTCTTTCCATCACTAGCGGCTTAATCATTGCGAAGCAGCAGCACTACGCCCCAGTATCTGTTCACGGAGAAAAAATAGACGTTAAAGCTTCATTATTCCTCAGATTTGTATTATATATGTTGTAGCCAATGTTGATTATTAGGTCATCACTGAACACCTTATGTAAGATAAGGTGCGCTGATTTGCATTAAGTGATTTCAAATTTTGATAACTATTTCCGCGTCTACGACTAAATCAACACCACGTATTTTATATAAACAATTGCCGAAATTCTTTTGTACATTTGTTTGAACAGTTCCATGCGCAGCGTTTGAAATAGAGAATTGTTCATCGATGCTCAAACGCGTTACACCTTGTGTAAATGTTTTTACTTAATAACGAGCGTTGCAAATGAGTTATCATCTCAATTTGCCTGGATCTAACAGCCCAATTTGTGCAAATTAAATTCGTGGATGGTTGTTTAAGAGACAACCTTATGGGCCTCATTCCACGGAAGACCACTTTTTTTTTGCTGTAGTCATTGTAAGTTGCTGTCAGGTCCAGAAAATGATTGTTTCTGTAAAGACTAGATCAAAAACAACCGTGCGATTCAATTAAGTTTGATCCATGGTCTCCACGTTACCAGCCCGTTGGCTCAGTACTGCCCTGTATACACTGTTTTCTATTGCTAGCGGGGAAACAAACGTTGTCTTTGTTCTTCCTTCCTGGCCTATCCCCACTTGGGGGCTGGCCAGCGATAAAGAGCCTTGAGGGGCTAACGTGTCCGAAAATATTCTAAATATTGCCGCAACGTTGAATTGGGAACGTAAAAAATATAAGCTACGGCGTGTCGCATGATACGTCAACGTGATCGCATGAATGTATGTCTGTATGTATGTGTTTATTGCGCAAGGGCATCGACGCCGAAGAGGGCGATTTCAGAGTGAGCGGTCTTTCAGTGAGTAAAATAAATTTTGAACCGACGAGAGGAGGATAAAAAAAATAAATTATTGGTACGGGGGTGTAAAAGGCCCTCAGTCTAAAAAGCTGTCAAAAATGTAAAGATCCTGACATATACCATGTTGGAATTACCGGCAAGGTTATAGGTTTTGAAAGTCCAATATCTTGTATGTAATTAAAAGCCAATCCATGGAAAACATAGGTTCATCTGCTAAACATTGCGAAGGGTATAGTGGTATAGCATAGCTTTAAATCTCCGCCAAGTGACGGCGTCTAGTGTCCTCTAACCCCGAACATTCTATTAAGGTATGGAGAACTGAGAACCGTCCTCCACACCGGCTGCATACTGGTGGTTTTGTGCTTTTTAATGCTTAAGAATGAGTATCATACGCGTGCCCAATTCTCAGTCTTAACATAGACATTTCAGTAAATATGTATCATTGTCGGTGGTATATTGACCCAACTGGGTTTTTTTAAATGTAATTTGGTAAAGATTTTTCGTCCCATTCCCTATGCCGTTATTGCCGGAGTTTTCTTGGTAGATGTGGCTTCATGCCTAGTATGGGACCGGCGATATGTCCATGGCACTTCGGAGTGCAGCCATACCAGCCAATCTAACTGCAATTTCAGTCTCTAGAAGGTCACTGTGCCCAGGCACCGAGCAATATAATATTTGTATGTTGTCAGAATAGACCAACGCTATCGATTTGATTCGATGATAGAGAGCCATGTTTCTACTAGCTGTCCCTGTCTTCAATTCTGTAACAACGCTCAAAAAGTATGTAAAATCATGGTTTTTATAATGTGTGTTGCTGCAGAAAGAATTCCATGTGCTTCCGCCATCCTAGCTACTTCATGAATTCATCGCAAAACTGGCAGTGGTTAGGTAATAATGCCTTCTCCAGGAAATACTTACCCGGCCCCCACAGGTATTTCGATAATAAAATGTATATATGTTGCAAGAAAGTAGCAGTAGATGTGCACACATTGACGCTCGAGCAAGTGGCTACCTTTACCAAATGCACTATTTTGTTTTTTTATAGAGGCCAATAGCAAAGATAGCCCCTTTTTTCTGAACATGGGGATCCTTAAATCAACGCGCGTGGTTCGGTGCTGGGGGTATCAGCGCATACTCCACCGAATTTGGTTAATTCCAGTGCCTCTGTGTTTTGAAGCAAATACAAGAGAAGCTAAACATAGTTTAAAATGATTGGTAATTGCGCTCGTACCTAAGAAACAAAATGACACTCATGAACGCCACCGTAAACCTTTCTGCGCCGTCTAAACCAACCAAACAAGTTTTGAAAGGCCTAAGGTTTTGGCAATTCTTACACAAAGCATATAGACTTCATTTTGTTATCAACAATAGCTTGCAAACGCTTTCAGTGGAAGTCAATGCTGTACTACAGTAAGGACAAGTTGGTCAAAAATAATGTTTGGGGTACAAATCGAGTGAAAACTAAATAAATACGTAAATAAGCAAGCGAAAGAAAACGCAAACAAGCAACCCACCCGAAACGCGGAGGTTTACCAGTGTCATGAGCAACCTCCTGAAGGGGTATGTGCCAAGCAGTAGCGTACTAAGTTAGCCAACCGTGAAATGAACAGAAAGAGGAGAATTCGAGGAGGAAGGAGGCAAGGGTTAAGAGAAGGAAGAAGAGAAGAAGACCAGGCCACGCATGGAGCCTTTGATGTCGTGTGCCCCAGTTGAACAGATACCTCCACAGGTCTCGTCTGGCGCAGACTGCCATATGCAGTTACTGTAATGAAGAAGAGTTTGTCTACCATTTCCTTTTGTCATGTCGACGATTTTCAAGCCTCAGACGTCAGCTCCTTGAAGTGCCGCTTCATCGCCTGGGGTTGGTATTATCAGTGCCGGCTCTTTTATCATTTGGGGCTTCAGAAACGGGATATTGCCGCCGGGATGTTTGTTCTGCTCTTCTGCGCGTCATAGAAAATTCCAAAAGATTTACAACCTAATTCGCATCTTATTCTGGCTCCTCACCTGAGCCCTCCAAAAGCATCCATTTCTGAATATTTTTTTATTATTCTCCCTCTTCCTTCTTCTTCTTCTTCTTCTTCTTCCTCTTCTTATATTTCTTTATTTAATTATTTATTTATTTATTTTCTTTTTTTGTTTCAATATTGACCAAATTCAAAACTCAATTCCGCCAAAACAAGAAAAAAAGTTTCCAATTTTTTCTAATTTTTTTTAATCTTTCTAATTTTCTAATTCTCTTTGAATCTCATTCGAATTAACGACTGATGTTTTGCTGATCCCCTGATTGGGTATGCGCCAATAATATCAAGGAACAACAATAACAACAACAGGCCACGCTCCTGGGACCGACCCCAGCATGATCGGGGCCTAACGACGCCTAAGGCTCACCGAAAGAAGCTCCAGGCGACGACCCTGGAGGGAGATCCCGAGGTAAAGCACCATCGGCGGCTCCGGGCACGACAACCAGCGGGGCTATGCTCTCCTGGTTCTTGGTGGTGACGACCAAGCTCACTACCTACCAGCCGCACTACGAGACACAACAGGCGCTTGATCCCTACATCGATTGACAATACATCGACTTAAATTGAGGCGACACAATAATTAAAGACCTTTACGTGAACTTCAACCGCATGAACACCTTTGTGACTCCTTGTCACTACTTTTCTTGTGCTGTGAAATACCGTCCTCGTCAATTAAACTTTTTTTCTCTGGGTCCTACCCACTTGGTGAATCGACGAGACAACCAGTCACCTTCAATAAAAGCTTCCGTCACCACAGTGTGCCATAGAAGAAAGAATGCGGAAGTTCACATATATGCACAAAAAGAAAACGCGTCACGGGTTAGGCAATATACTCAGGTCGAGGGCATTTTATTAAACACTCGACCTGAGAGGTCATCCAATGCGAATGACGGACAACTGGTTGACCATTTCTTTAATGGGATGGATAAAATTGTATGGTAAGTGATTTTGAGGAAGGCGAAAAGCCGTTCATAGGGATGAAATACGAAACTTTATAGGACATAAAATGAATTTAACTTCTCTCGGTCATTTACCATGCAATAAAACTGAATGAGCTATGAATGAGGAAAATGATGACGATTATGGTGATGAGAGACTGGCAACGCGCGGCTCATGAAAACGCTGCTGTTGTACGTAAGCATCCCTGCCTGATCACGTTCTTATAAGACTTACTAATTCACGACACACGGGCTTAACAAGAATCGTGCGCCAATAGGAAAAGTATTACAAATCCATCTAAATGTTTTTAACGGCCTGGCATTCTTCTTTTAGGAATATTGCGTATTTTTACTTCAATAAAAATTTTAAAAAATGTTTTAGTTTATTTTTATTTACATGGCACCAGCGGTCTTTCATGCGAGTTTTTTTTATTTCAGTAAAGAAGTGACAAGTGTCTATAATAAGCAAAATAGGCCTTTGTGCACATGTTTTCCTTCTTTTCAAACTTTTTGCAGTCGTGCACGATGACTTTTAAGACCATAGATGTTTAATCGGTTTATTATAACTGATTTTTAGGATTTGTAAGAGGTTATTCCCACTTAATGGCCCACTGTACGGTGGACGAACCCTAAAATACGTACGAACTCATTTTTACTTTCACCATAGATACGTGGCGACATAAATATTTAAACCGCATACTTATTTGGCGATATTCGGTGCCGTAATTTTAGAACACGGAAGCACAGCTATAACAATTTACTTCCCAGTTAGTTTATGTAATAATTTGCGACAATATCTCAACAGTGTCCAAAAAACGCTGTCGCAAACTTTGGCTTTTCTGCGCTGGGAAAGGAGAAAAAAGAGAATGGTTGATCACGATGCGCAGGGATTGCAGTAACCCCTGAAAAAATTCGAGGAATACGCAATGCGAAAGATGTGGATTTTATTCTGAGGCAGCGTGAAATCAGAGCAGGTAGTAGAATGACCAAGCGTTCGCCCACCGCCAAGCAGCTAAAAGACTGATAAGGCTTTCTGGCGAGGAAAACAAGGGATACGTCTACGTATGGTTTTGTGCTATACCCCTGCGTTGCTTCCAATGCGATGCGTGCAGTGACTACGCGGTTTAATGAAAGGCGAAACGCCACAGGGGTTTGTATTTAGGAATTGCGCATACTTAGAACAGTTCTTGAACACTTTCACACAACTGCAGTATAAAAGAATTTTCATTGCTACGACTTCTCGTTTGAAGCCAAGTTAAAATGTCTACATGCGGCCAAATCTCTAAGGCAAGGATTTAGTTCCTTTTACTTACTCTTAAGCGCATTGATAACTGCTATAATTAACTTTTTAAAGTATAAACCGTAAGACTTTTACCCAAATATTACTGTACAGATACAGCTGGATTTAATGCTGCCAAAACATTTTACAACTTTACTTCAAGTACCAGTTTATGTTGAAAATTTCTCAAATATCGGAGAAGGAGCGTTGACATTGATGTACTACTTACGGTAATTTTGACCAATATGGATGCACCTGCAACTCGTCGCTGAGATGAAACCACACGTTTGTTCAGATTTTTACATCATGTACAAGTGAAAACATCAAACGTTTTAGTATTTTTTAACCACAACACTGCAAGATTTCATTACAGAACAAGAAAAGAACGGCTGCCACGTATGCGGTTGCTTTCAGTGTGAACAGGGAACACTATTTTCAGGTACTATGACATTTCACGCCTTCTGTTTCTGCTGTGCAGACCGTTTTGCAGAAAAAGTGAGGATCTCTTGTAAATTGTCTCTCTGCATTTTATGCAAAGTAATCACTACTTCAGCCTGATACTGGACTGCGAAACTTCCGTTAGCGATCAGTTCATAGCGGTATTGCTATTGACAAAAAGGTGACGTGCATTTGCGTGTCCTGGAAGCCGTGCGAATAAACCATTAGCTCCAGCGGTTCGAAGCAACTAATTAGGGTAATAACAGACCAGATGTAAGGTGATTTATCGACTGCGAAATAAGAGTTACACTAGAAAGATAATTCAAAAGGGGCGCTTGTATTTCGCACGTTGGTTTAGCATTATTCCTGTATGCTTAGGAAGAGGAGCAAATGAACGAAGCACCTTGAAGCATTTGTGCTGAAATATGGGTTACCAGATACTCAGCTAAAGCGCTGCCCGTCCCCCCCCCCCCCAAAAAAAAAAAAACAACCCCGCACAATTAACACAATAAAGTATACGCATGTTGTTTCTGACGTTGAGGTCCCTCTTAACAAATAGTCCATGCAGAAAAAAACATCAAGTTGTTCTATGCTGAAGTTGCACTACCAAATGGTGTTACCTCAGTTAAAAAGGTTCCCAAAAATGAATTAGCGATGCGGCCGTGTTTCCTGACTTGTCGTTTGAAATAATGTGTCGCGCCCTTGTCGCCCATTTATGAAGTAAGAGAATCAAACTGAACCCCATTCCTTGCTGTTGTTCCAGTGGATTTTTTTTTATTAAAATAAGTGTTGTGTTTTTGTAATAGCAATTTTTTGGCTCGGTACCCCAAGATACCAATCCAAAAAACAACCCCCTCAGAATTTAAACTAAACTGAATAACTGTAGCCTAGTGGCTTGCTAAAGTGTTTCTATCATGCTTTACAACAAAAGCAAATAATATTGGCCACTCAAAATTTAAAAAAAGCGGTGGTTCTGAAGTAACAAACAGAAACAAGACGAAGCCTGGGAATTTGTTTCCCCGTTCTACCATCTCGGCGTGAGTGTGGGTAACCGGGAAGAAAACGCAGAACCTTCGGATAAACAAAAAATAGGACGATACAAGATTCGAGACGCCAAAGAATCTGTTGCCTAAGCTCCCACCTGTCACATACACGTGCGCTCTTTCGATCGTCAGGACGCTTAGGCTGAAGCCGCTACCGTAGCCGTGAGCTGTATTTCCGAAGAGCTTCCGGCATGTGATCCTTCACTACAATATCTTTAGCTGGAGAAGAACGGAAAGTTGGGCTAGTTGTTTCCACCAAAACCTTTAGTTAGGTCTGGGCCTGTATTTTCTGCTTACTTACCGTCAACTGCCAACTGTCTTCTTCGTATAATGTGCTCAAGCATTCGTTGTCACCACTTTTTTGCTTCGCGGAATGTCGCAAAATCATTTGTTTTCATGTCGACATGTCTTGCAGCGTTTGCTTTATATAATTTTAACCTAGCCAGAAACACAAAAAAGTGATGCAAATTCGATGTATGTTTATTGCACTACCATAAAAGGGTATTGAAAAACATTTGGACATGATCAATAAAATCGCCCGCTCATAAGGTTGCATTGCTAATAACAACTGATCTGATCACCGCTTTTCGCGAACGGTAAGTAACCTCCATTCACCGGCAAAGTTTGGTGTTTATTTCGAGCACTCATTTCTAGTCTTTGCCCTAATTTGCCTACATTTCACGCCATCTCCCTTTTATACAATCACGGCGCACAGATTGTTGTTTGCGGTCACCCTTTATTGTGCGCTTCCCGCAACGCGCAGCCGTAATCGCTACAGTGTCTGCTATCCTTGATTATTGCGGGCTCAGCACGCTTACGTGCTATTACATTCAGATGTGGTACCCATTTTTTAGTGGAATCTTAGCACATCTCATCTACAGATATGTAACTGCATCGTAGAAAATATCTCAGAAGGCGTCAATGGGTTTGGCGCTTAATATCCAGGAGCAGCTCCGGACGTGCAAGCATCTTCTCAAACAGTGCATGTACCGCAGTACGTGGCGCATGCACAGCTCTACGCTTTGCAAGATGAAATATGTGCCCGGCCGCGATTTCCAACTGTATCCCAAAGCATCTAAATCGATTGAAAAACACAGACTTATAAAGGCTTATTTTCTTAAAAGTAATAAAGTGACGGGGCGTGTAAGGTTAGGGTCAAGTTTTTGAATGGCGTAAAAAATCAATCTTGACCGCGTTCTAATAGCACACACAAGGACCTACATCTATTATCCTGCGCGTAACGCTACAAAACGCCTAGAGCTTGGTCGATACGAGGAGCCTGGGTAGATTTTGTGCGCACTTGCCACGTTGACGGAGTTGCTGAGGCGGTGTGGGGCTAAGCCCTCTGGACGCGGGATTGATACCGGTTGCGGTGGCTGATTCTGGGATGGGTGCGAAAAGCAAATAACGCTATTCTATCGAGATTTCGGCTGGCGTGGAAAATCCCAGCTTGTCAAAATTACTCCGGAGCCCTCTACTACGGCACGCCTCATAGACTAGGTCTAGCTCTGGAGAGTTAAACCCCCAAAATCTGGTTCAGAAAACTTTGACAAAGCACAGGAACACCAAAACCTTATCCAAGTATTCAGAATAGCAGGCGTGGTTATTTTAAAGCGTATTTTTCCTGCAGGGCATTATGAGGGATAGTGTTTCTGCTTAAAGGCAAGCGTTTCCCTAATTCGCGAACACTTTGTTCATATACTCATCCCCTTAAACAAGGTTCGTGGCAAGCGATTTGTGAAATGGGGCTGTGCTGAGCAATGTGTTTTTCCATACTGCCGGCGAAAGATGCCTAAGTACGTTAAGGGCATCATTAATTAAAGCAATACACCGAGAATAAAAAAACTCCAAAGCATTTAATATAGATTCACTAGCTAAAAGAATGTCTCACTACAGCTATAATGGAAACAAATGACGGCTGCACTTTTTTGAACGAGTTCCGCAACTAAAGGAGGAGACAAGGGAATTCTTTAACAAGCGAACCTTAACTTAACTTGTCTTAAAAGCATCAAAGACAAAATCATGGTCAATTGCAAGTACAGATTTACAAGGCCCTGGAAATCTGGTGTATATAAACGTAGCTTTCTACTTACATCAAAACAGGGGCCACATCACGAATTAAAAAGTTTTTTTTCCCGTTTAAAAAGCTTATAAGAATACAGCCGGATAAATCTACGTTTATTGGAATAAATGATTTTTCATCAATACAGATCGCTAACAAGGCGCGCAAGAACAACCCCATAAATCTTTATTAAGTTTTCTACAGGACCAGTTTTTTTCAATTGCTATGTTTTTTATCGAAGTTCACTGTACTAGGGATTTTATGACCCCGTCTTCTTGAATATTTCGGCACATAAATCCGGATTTAAACCATACAACAAGCTTGCCTGTTCAGTTTTACTCACGTGTTCTCAGTGCGATATTCATTTTGTCCAGTACTTACAAACTTCCTCTGTGTCTACGTACTGAGCCCTGACCCCATTTTATGATTATACCTTCACACATTTTCCTCACATAGCCAGTTCAGGCTTCGCCTTCTACGTCCTTTAAGCATCTTAGCCACCTCTATAAAGGCCTCGTTTTTAAGCTGGCACCTACTTTTTGAGAGAATAAAACTTTATTTTTAAGCAGAATGTGTGGGAACTTTCGTGTTGTTTTGCTTGGCTTCTGTAAAATTTCTTTCTTAAATTACCCGCACAAGTGATGGAGGAAGCTTCTATCTCCCTTCTTGTTCCAATCAACGTCGTATAGCCCAAGCGGACTGCATAGTCAACAAAACTCAAGGTCGGTATACTTATCCCAAAAAGGCCAAAAGTTGCCACCTCCTTATTCAGGCGTTCGGTTGAAGCCATGGAAACTGTCCCCGCAGCGAAAACAATATGGCTGAGTATTGGCTTGCTCCCATACAAAGCGCCAAAAGACGAATTTTTTCTTTAGCACCCCGATACGTTTCCCAGCGAGCGAACCATATACTTAGACAATGTAGAGAAACCAAACAGCGACGTCACAGATACGCGCCTAAATAAGCACGTACTTGGCAAATTGTTTTGAGAACTCTCTCAACTAATTTCTTCTAACACTTCTCCGCTACACCTTCTCTCTGCCCTTGGCTTTCGATCTCTCCCAGCCGTCATCCGTCTTCCACTCCCTGACATTTCTCCAATAATCTTTGGTTTTTTCCCCTTCTCCTACCCTTTTTTTCGTGCATCTCGTTCTGCATTCTATACTCTTTTGTTGATCTACTTGCTACTTTTTACGTGCTTCACTTTTCACCTCATCTATAGTATTTTAACCAGAAACAACCTTTTCAAAAATTTATTTATTTAGAAATATATTTAGTTAGAAATACAGCCCATCTCGTAAGAGATCAACGCAAGTGGGCCAAAAAGTACATTGGAGTGTAAAAGAGCATCACAGAATCTGATAGTCATCATTAAAGCATAGTAATACGGCGAACAATAAAATTACGCCCATCTTCCCGCGAGGGAACCCTGATGTGATGTGACGCATCGGGGGGGTTCAATTGGCGTTTCCATTGGGTTGATTCTCTAAATCGCGTGAAACATGTTGTGAACGCGTATGATGCATTCCATCACATGCCGGTGTTCTCATACGCGGGAAGATGGGCGTAATTTTACTTTTCTTGCACATGCATACGCGACATGAAAAGCGAAACACAGGCAAAGTCAAGCGCAGTCAAGCGAACGCACTTTGCTGAACCGGCACAGCGCGCTCACCGCTTTATATTCAGCACTTGAAGGAGAGGAGACGAAGGGAGGAGAGTTGCGCATGCGCAGCGAGAGAAAATGCGAGAGAGAAGTGTCAGCGAAGCGCGCGCAGCTGTTATGATAATGAGACAGAGAGAGCCCGTTGCACACAGCTGTTGGCGACAAGAACGGAGGAGAGTTTGCGCATGCGCAGGTGGTGTGCGGACGCCGCGACAACGACGCCAGAGGGACATGCCCCCGAGCAAGAGATGCGTCGCATCTAATATTGTAGAATAACGGAACGGTTTCAGTTGTAATGGATTGATTATTACACGCTGACATGGCAGTATTACTGGTTTTGATATACTCTGACATCACTAAAAGTGAAGTCACACAGTTTTATGACTGAAAAGCTTTCAATTTGGTTGATCATTTAGGCAACACATACAGGCATAAACAAAATCGTAAAGTAAAAGAAAAAAATACTTCGGAATAACCCACAGAAACAGCCGATGACCACAGTTTTTAAAACGACTAGCGCCAGATTGTTAGAGCTAAATAAACATAAATTTTCACAAATTCTATTCCCACAAGTTTCAAAATTGTGGTCATTGATGGATTGTGGGATTGATGGGCTAAGTTTGTTCGTTTCTCTTATCGCTAGACGAAAAAAGCAGTTCTTGAGACAGTCAGTGCGCTAAGGGAATTCAGTGTGGGGAAAAGAGTGCTTGTTACGCGTCGGCCGTGTCTGTACGACCGATTGTTGTTTTTGTTTGTAGGGTTTAACGCGCCTACTCAACGCAGGCGACAAGGCGCGCCGTAGTGGAGGGCTCCTGATTAATTTTGGCCTACTGAGGATCTTTAGCGGGCGCCGAAATATCAGAGACACGGGCGTATTCCTTTTCTCCTTCCACAGGAAACCGGCCTCCGCGGCCACAAAGTGAACGCTATACGATCGAGATAAGGTTTTTGGTGCTAATGTTCATCTGATTTTGAAGCAATTGGAATCTACACTTTAAAGGCTATAATTTTGACTTTTTTATGGTCAACCATAAGGCTTTTAGTAATAACTGGCAAGGTGACTCTGGTATTTTATATTTGTTTAATATAAACCTGACCGATTTTGTTGTATTGCTTCAACTTTGTTAATATGAACTCTTTCCGAACGAAACCAAACCGTGTTTGCGTTCTTTAGAATTGTTCTTACAAATGTGTTCTACACAAGCAGCTTTGTCTCAGGTGGCGCAAGACGCAGGCGGCACCTAAGACTAAAAAAAAAAAAGACGGATGACGCAATGTTGTTGATACGGGATCGCCACCTAGGATCATGGGTTATGGGAGCCCTGTGTATTTAAACATTGGAACCCTCGTAAGGGGCGGGTCGTTTATTGTGTGCGAAAATTCAGAGCTAGATTTTTTCATCGTTATGATCAAAAAGGCGGATTTCTGTACCTTTATTTTCATCTGCAAATAATCACACCACTTGGGAATACATTTTAGAGTCTCAGTTAGAATTATGTGATCATCAGGGGAAATAATTTCTCGGTAAATAATACAGTCATCTGCGAAGAGCCACGATTTCTTCTGCGAAGAGCCACGATTTTGGTTCTACATTGCGCTTATAGATTGTTTATGTAAATGAGGAAGAGAACCGGAGCCAGGACACTACCCCGTGGAAAGCCAGACGTGCCCGGACCATTTTCGACACATCTTTTTCGGCTAGTACAAACTGCAGTCGATCGGTTATTTAGTCAATGAGCCAGTTCCATGAGCTAATATGAATTCAGGTTTCCAATTAGTTTTTTTGTGGTGCATGATCAAACGCTTTAGATAGGTCCAAATAAACTGACACTATTTGCTTTTGACCGTAAATGATGAGTGATAAATCATGGGTGAGGTCTAACAGTTTAACGGTCATCGAGAGACCCTTCCAAAAACCATGTTGCCAAGGGGACAGAAAGTGCTCATGTTGTGTGTTATTATATGTTAAAGGGTTACATGTTCAAGCGTCTTACACACCGTATGAGTTAAAGAAATAGGCCTGAAATTAGACCTAATATTGTGTTTCCCTATTCACGTACCTAGAAATATTTTGGCCTGTGTCAATTCATTCGGTAGTCTGACCACAGTAATGACTTATGAAAATGAACGCATAAGTATTTTCAAACACATTCAGAGTATCTTTTAAGAAAACTATTTGGTACGTTATCAGGTCCGGTGGATTTATTTCATATATGGTTAATATAAGATTCAATTCTCCCGCTCCAGTTACCGTAACAGATCTATATGAAACGGGCCAATGAGTGGTAAGTTACCGCCATTTACTGTAAATGCAGACTGAACGTAGGTATTAAGTACGTTTCCTGTGTTGACGGTGCCTTCAGGTGATGTGGGTTGCTCATTACGTTTATTGGGGTTGAAGTAACTCGAAGATTTTGTAGGACCGCTCTTAAAAAAACTAGGCAGTGTCTTAGGGAAGCAATTACAGTTTGCAACCTTAATTTTAGATTTAAGTGTGGCAATGGTCATGGCAAGTTAGTTTACGCTTGATTGTTGAGAGTTTGCTTTTCGTGCCAAGCCGTTTTACCTTTTGTTTTGCGTGAATGATGTTGTTACTAATAAAAATTACTAATATAAAAGAAAGTTATACCTTTAAACTTGTGCCACAGTGTGTCTATATCTGCTAAATTTTCAGTCGCAATATTTTCCAAAGCCGTCGTATTCGTGAATCAGGTGGTCAAGTATGCTTGTATCGTCAGCATTCCGAAACTAATAAAAAGTTGTCGGTGGTGGTAAGCTAGTGAGTGGGCCTTCTTCCGGTATACTGCAATGCATAAGCTCGGTGTGTGATACTGCTTCAAATATATCTATTTTACTGTTTTTTGGGTGAGTAATGATCGCTTTTAAATATTATATCAACATTTGACGTTGTTCCTTGAGTGCGCGTGCGTTGCTTGAATAATTTATGGAGGACAAAATCTAGCATTATATCGCAGAGGATATCGGGATTCGGAGAATGAAACGTCATGGCTCGACAATGGATATCAGGGACATTGAAATCCCGAAGCAAGGTTATTCTCGCCCCTTTCAGTTGTGTGGCTATATAGTGATACAGGGATCGTAGAACTTCAGGATCGCCCGAGGGACTGCGATAAACGGAACCAACAGCGACAATCTGCCAACCAATTTTAGGTGCAAAGCATCTCTTATTCAACCCTCCGTCACCCGGCATCCGCACCTCTCCTCCTCGTTCGCATTTCCACGCCAGCTGTGATAAAGCCGCTCTCCTCCTCGCTGCTCGGCTCGTCTCGTGCCGGCTCAGGAAGATGCCGGCAACACTGTCGCTCCAGGAGCCCTACCCAGCTGTGATAACGCCGCTCTCCTCCTCGCCGTTCCTCCTCACCGCTCGGCTCGTCTCGTGCCTCCGAAGACAAGGCTACACAGAGGAGAGCTCGCGATGCCAAACGTAAACGGCAGCGCCGAGCAACGAATTCCTCTCTTCGAGAACGAGAAGCCGCTTTGAAACGCCAGCGGCGAGTAGCTGATCCAGATGGCGTTCGGCAACGTGACAACGCTTAGAAACGCCTGCGTCGAACAGCGGATTCCGCCTCCTGAACGAGAAGCCGTAAAACATTTCCCACTTCTCGATAAATAAAGACATTTACTAGGCTACTACACGTGTCTTTACTCTAACAACCAATTACACTCTACTACTCCACGGCTTTGCATCCCCTCAGGGTTCCCACGTGGGAAGATGGTGTAATTTTGTTAGTTTGAAAAAGATTGCTTCGACGTTTTGACATCTTGGAGCTCAGTGAAGGGGATATTTTTTTTTAAGCAATAGTGTTATTAGGCTCATTTTTTAATTCCCACGTGGCTCATAGCCGTCCGCTCTCTGCCAAGATCGTCAGGCGTCCATGGAAATGCGTCACTGCTCCCACCCGGTAGCTGCGACTGAGATAAAAAAATTCAGGGGCTCCGCTGACTCTGTAATGTGGCGCAAAGAGAACTAAGGCTTGGAAAGGAAGACAGTGATATGACGTCGGATACGAAACAAAGAATACGCGTTATCACCATGTTAGGTGCTGTGCCTTTGCGGTTAAGTTAGTTCTATGCCCAGTCGGTAGTAGCATGCCCCGCAAACAGGGTCGCCAGCATTGCCCGCAACTTACTCCAGCACACCAAAGCCTGTTCCTAACACAAGATCAAAAATACAAATTTTCGGTAGTTCGTGCACCGAAGCTATACGTGGCCTACGAGGAACGCCGTAGTGGAAATCTCTGGAAGAATTTAGACAACTTCTAAATTCTTACGGTGCGCCGAAATTTGGCTACGCTTGTTTTTGTTTTCTGCTCCCATTCGGAGAACGGCCGCCATGTTGGGGAATCGAACAGCGTCCTTGTGCCCAGCAGCGCAATTCCTTACCCCCTGAGCCATCGCGGCGTGTTTTCCACATGGACGTGTGCCGGCACCAGGACTGGGTGAGCAAACTAAAACCAGGGGACAAGATATTAACGCCGGCCTTTAAGAAATCAAGGATGGCACAGATTATAAGCACAAATGATCTACCATAAATCCCGGTATGACGCGTCCAAACAGATAGGTTATCAACATACATTTGAACATAGTTTTCTCCATGCCCACGGTTCTGTCTCCACCGCAAGCTAGGTTTGGCCAATGACAGACGGCGCCACCTGGACAGGTAAAAATCACATTAAAATAGGTATCGATGTCCTCCGAGAGAACAGTCACGTAATAGTGCTCGGCGTGAACCTAGAGAGAAGCGGCAGTGCCATACTCACAATCGCAAAAAAAACAGCAAATGTTTCACAATGGCCCACAACTAAAACGCCCATTCAAAAGCACAGCAAAAAAATAGAAAAAGAAACGATACAGTTCACGCACCCACTGATCATGACCAGAATATTTCATAGCCTACCATACCACAAATTTACCCGCAACAAAGAAAGTGAAAAAAAAAACACCTTGATCCAGACAGCATATAAGGCTGTCCTAACCCTCGCAATTTTGACCGGGACCAGAACTAACAAATGCTGGATCACCAGGTTAGCAAAATGGACATGCACAGGCGGGTCTAGAAGAAAGGGAAGGTCATTTACTCGATGAAAGGATGAAATAATGAAATAACAGTATTCCGAAGAAAAAATAGACTCGAGAAGTGCATGACAAGAGCGGGTGAAGATCAATGGGAAAGCCCTTCACCCTGCAGTCGTCCTAAATAGGATGTTGTTTTTAATGGCGGGGAATAGGTCCTCAGCTTGTGTCTTCCTAACATAGTTTAAAAAATCGCAGAAACCACTCTCTTACCCCCGAGACACTGGAGAGAAACACAAAGCCTCCAGTCGTCCTAAATTGAATGCTGTGATAATGACGGTGTGTAGGCCCTCAACTTGTGTATTCCTAACGCATTTCAAAAAATCGGAGAAACCACTCTGCTAGCACCGACAAAGCGGATAGAAAAACGAAGTTGGGAGTGGATATCGTATAGAAGGCAGGCAAAACCCCTTTGAAAACAAACTACGGCATGCGATATGACATGGCACCGATTCAGTGACCCCGTATAGAAACTCTCAAGTACCAAAACAACGGATCCGATCCTAAACATGAAAAGGTGATACTGGAGGATCAAGTTCGTTAAGGGAAAGTTGCGAAATCATGGGACCACAGTAAAAATCCGACTTTGGGATGTACGAAATCAGGTGGTCCCAATTGTTGTAGTTGACAAATCTGGCAAAAGACGTGGAAGTTTGAACAAAGACGTGGAAGTTGGAGTGATCCTCTTGGCAGTCCGAATAGCGGAAATATCAAATGAAAGAGTAACATCATTTAAGACCTTTAAATGACAATATATTGTCATGAACAATGTTTTAGGTTTTAGTTTTGCTTTTGCCGACCGCCTGCGCCGGTCTATGTTATCTGTGTTATCCGTGGGCCAGGTGAAGGGCATATTCCACTCTTTATGCCGGAAGTGTTATCTCCTTTCATAGGGAGAGTGCTTCTATCTAGCGTCTCCAGCCTAGAATATTCTTCGTTGATCTACAGTGTTCTGGGTAAAATTCGACTATTCGAGATACCCCTGCGCCAGAGTAATAAATGCCCACAGAGCAGGTGCCGTGGCATTCGACTCGCCGACGCTCGCTCGCGCACTTCACTTTGTTGACTGCTGCTTCGCCGCCTGTGTATCCTTGAGTTGTTAGTGGCCCACAAGTTCGCTCTAAAAAATTGTTCTCCTGGAAGGCAACTGCGTCGTCTTGGAGTCGTGAAAATATTCTTTGCAGCATGCAGAATATCTAAGTGTTTCGGTAACATATTCCCATCCACATGGGAAGACGTTAACGTAATCTGGACACCTGGAACCAATGGTCCAGAAGAGAACGGCGCAGTGACCACGAGGCAAGCGAAAAACACCGTGCTGCCTGTGCCCGCGACTACGACACTGCCCTCCTTGGAAAGCGTCAAGAAGAAATCCAAATTTAATACCTAGGAACAGGATATTTCCTCTTGCTTAAACAAGGTCTCAATGTCGAAGAATCACAAACTCTCTGCAAGAAAAAGCAACCCAAGTGTCTGCAAATCTATTAGACATTAACTTACCATCAGACATGAGACATTCACTTAAATATCTGCTAAAAGCGGGAAACATCCACTCTCATGCACGCAACCTAGCCAAGTCTAAGGGTATGGTCAAGGGAGAACAACTCAAACATACACATTCCACTTCTTCGATACATGGGCGGCAGCTTTGACCTGATCGTTACATAATATCAGTGTGAGCTGATTTGCAGGGAGTAAATAAGAGCTGGTGAATCAGTGGTGCAGGACCTGGTGCATCAGTGACGCGGTAAGTTCAGGTTCCGCCTTTGAGCTTCGTGCTGTCTCTTTACCCTGTAATCTTAAACCAGAATTATTTCTTGCTGAATTATTATCTTCTCTCTCTCGCTCTAAAAAGTGAAATTGTTCCGGCCAGCCTAGACATCAAAGGGTAAACATTTTGAAACACTGACGCCTCCTCCCTGAAACTGATCAAAACCTCGAATGCGGAATCCTTCACGCTCACACTTTAAGCCACGGAAGCGCAGAGAGCCTTTGTCTCTCCTGTGCCACGGTGAATAAAACCCCTCGTTGCTAGTCTTTCTCTTTTCGATGTCCTTTATTGTTCGTAAAGCAGATAGAGGCAATACATCAAAGGCGTGCAAAATGCGTTATGGGAAACGAAGTATTGCTACCGCGACTTACATCGTAGGATCCAAAGATAGATGTCTCTTCAACTTTTTATTAATATGGCTACGCGCTCGCCACGCTTGGGTCCATCTTTTTCTACGTCGGAGTATCTGGGCGTTGATATCTCGTCATCCGTTATATCAGCTGTTAGCGATGTGTCTGTTATGGCTAGGAAGTCAGGTTTGAGGCCCAACAGTAACGATTTTTTGTGATCTGATTAATTAAGCATGCTGCTGGACATTTACATTATTGAAGCATATTTGGGAGCTGGTTTCCTCGTCTTGGTCTGGGTTTTGTTAGCGTCAGGTGTTATAGCACTGGAGTCGTCTTCTCGCTGGTCTTTCGATTGCGCCACAATGATCGGGCAAACATTTAAATGGATGAGTTTACTGCTCGCATCATCCGAATAAAATGGCTCGTCGTTTATCCAAAGTTTGCCATAAGCCAGCACCACTTTATTTCGAGCTTCATTTTTTTTAGGTAATTTCATTGCTTCTTTCTGATATCCTGAAATCTTGCTGAGAAATGTTAGCTAGTGGAAACATTTCTCCCTTTCTATTTAAACATCTTTGACTACGGTGGTTTTTTCTACAAAGTTAACTCGTTTCAGAATTATCGGTCCTTGTTTGTCGGGTCGAAGTTTCCCTAGTACGTGGATTCTTTGGATTGAAGCAGGAGAACTTTTAAGAACATCTGTAATATAGGTCTCAATGATTAGCTTATCAAGGCTAGCACTGTTTTCTTTTTCGCTTTCCGAGACGCCGAATACGAGCACGTCTAACCTTCTTGAGCAATTTTATAGGTCATCAATCTTCAGTTTTAACGGGCAGTTGTTTGCAGGTGAACGACTTGGTCTACACCAGAAGATATTTTTTGTCAGGAAAAGCAAGGCTCTCAAACTTAGTTTCGATAAAATTTAGTCGCTGTTCCTTACTTTGTTTCATGTCAAGAGCAATTAGCTCAAGTTGTCCCGAAAGCGATGCCAAGTCAGGGCAGGGATTTGTCTGCAAATCACCTCCAAGTAACAACAGTTTTAGTGCAGGAAGTCAAGTAAAAAAATAACGAACAGAGAAACCATGGGCACGGTGGCACTATCAGGCACACTATATTTGATGGGATGCATTTCCCATACCGTTTTCTCACCTGCATAATAAATATCAACGGATAATGCATCCGAATTCCAGCGATGCTGCCATGCCCATGAGCCAAGCAAAGTTCGTTTCCAGGTTTTGTAGTGCACCAGGCCCACTCCGCCACCAATGTAGCGTGGTGGTGAGCGCCGGCGACAATCGTCATTGAATTGGGTTGGTCCTAACGCAAGTCGCTCTCATTCCAGATCACCGGCACGGTGGGCACGTGTGTCATTGTTGCGCTGTTCAGCTGTGTCGCTTATGACGACTTCTGCTGCTCCGCGCATCCCGCTTCAGCCAGAGCAGGGTAACGAAACACGGCCTGAAACACATCACCGAATTTGGCATCCGAATTTTAGCGATGCTTCCGTGCCCATTTGGTCATAATCAAGGTGCAGTAATTAAAACAACTTTATTTCTGTTTTAAGACAACATTTCCCGCTAAAACACCTTGTCAATGGGAGAAAGCGTTTAATGGCCCATTCTTAAAGCCAAATCAATTATTCTTTTAAGAACAAACCTGCCGTTGTCTGGAATCTGTAGCTGCGAAACAGATTTTAACTTTGCTGGCAAATAAAAATAAAATAAAGTAGAATGGGCATTGAACCCACGGCCCTGCAATGAATGGAGCACACATACGGTATACGGTATAACGGCATTACGGTATAACGGCCTGTGCTGGTTAGCAGAAAACCTACTGAATGCCTTCGGACGTTTGACTTAGAACTACGTCAACGAGTGGTACACGCAGTTCGGAGTACAAAGGTTCTGACTTTGGGTTCAACAACTACGAAGTGGCACGTGAAGTCTGAATATATCCTTAACAACGTACCCCCTTCGATGGATTCGTCAGTGACAAAGACAAAGGCCGTTTTAGCAATTTTCTTTTGACGCCGACTTACGCATACGAGACCCCAATGCTTTAAATTTAATTCAATGAGGCCGAAGTCAGCATACCTACCTGAAGAGAATTCCCCAGCATTCGCATCAGAATATGTTTCCTGTTCACAATAATGAAAAAGTGCCTACCTGTCCCTGCACTTTTCACTTGGCTTTAACAAAAACATAAATAGCATAGCCTGTGACAAAAGGAGCATATTCCTGCCCAACATAATAAAACTAGTTACTTTCTCAGCTTTTTTGGTGGAAATGGCGATAACAAAGTATCACTGAACGTCCAAATGCTGGGCGCTTTGAAGCAAAAGAGGTTATGAAAGATTTGTTTTTGTTTAAGGTAGACAAAACTCACGCTCAATAGAAACGATGTTGACATCAACGCCATTTTGTTTTGCTTTCTTGAACCCGTATGAGGTATTAAAACGATGTGCATTAAATTTATGCAGTGCGCAAACCACTGGTTCTTCAATCTACATGTCAATCTACATGTCCCTCAGCGATTCACGCGCCATTGTGCATTATTTGCCCCCAGTATGCCACATAGCAAATCACCTGCTGAACGGCTGCAAATTCTGTGCAATCGTATGTCAACAGATAGTGATTTCTTCTTGCCTGAAAGTGTTTTTACTCGTACCTTAACAAATCTGTTTCTAAAGCCATGACTTGCGGTTCTGCCTTCCATGCACGGTTATTTCACTGATAAATCTGTGCTTGCGATACGGGCATTTGCTTGTACCTATATTGAATTGGTGATGTTTTTTTCACTTTATCATATTTTACTATCTGACACGTGTACCAAGGTAAGATCCTCTATGGTGTATTGGACACGCAATAACACATGAATGAATGAATGAATGAATGAATGAATGAATGAATGAATGAATGAATGAATGAATGAATGAATGAATGAATGAATGAATGAATGAATGAATGAAAGTGGATGTGGTTGTTGTAAATTGCTTTATACAGAAGGACGCCACATTGGCTAAAATGGGGGAGCGGGAACAAAAGGAAAGGAAATTAATGCCTCTGTAGGAGGTCCGTCTGCTTGGCCAAATTTAGGAGTGACTCCAGCGAGCCCCTGTCTGAGACCGGTGACCTTTATGTAAGATGGATCTAGGTCCCGTATGACGACACCTGAAGCGTCCTCAGGTGAGGCTCCCGGTGCGGTGCTCTAATCCTGCAGTCCGAGACAGAAGGGCTGTGTGCAAAGTGTAGCCAGGTCACAGATGGTACATTTCAGTTGTTCGGTGGGTTGGTCTGGTTCAACGTGTCGATGGTCTCGGGTAGGAGGTTGGGATGTTGGAAACGGAGAAAAACGGTCTGATCATCGCCTTCATCGTGGACGGTAATTTCTCAGCCATTCGAGCACGTCTGTTGTGAGGACGAAGCCTGAACAAAGCCCGTGCAGTGACAGCCGCCCAGCCCTAGGCATGCTTTCAGGCCTTGGCCGCTGGGTAACAAGAATTTATGGCTTGCTATTCTATGTTACGTGCGTTCTTACCTACTCTTCGCGTTTTGGCTCTGTAGAATGTTTGTGCCCGTGTGTAGCAGTTTGGGGCAACTGTGAGGAATCGCGGATGACGCACGTGGAGAGGAGTGAGCCCACCGCCTCCACGTGACCTCTCGCATTGCCCTTGTTTCTTTGGTGAAAAGGAATAAAATGCACAGTGCAAGTAATGCCGCTAGCTGCCGCTCTACCACAGGATATATTTATGACCTGTGCTGCTGGTGAAACTGTACAGATTAGTTTTGCAGGCTTGAAGCGAAATTTGGCAACCTGAGTTAATTTTGAGGTGAGTAGCGGTCGTCTCCGCTGAAATGTGGTCGACGGCCAACCCAGTCGCACGCATGTCCACCTTTGCAGGTTCGTATGCTTGCGCCTCGGCCAGAAAGGAGGATTCCGTGATATTGTAGGGAATCACGTAGTAGTAGTAGGAAAATCCTGCGTCACCTCTTAGTTTATCAAGGGCTGCGTCCCATGATACACGTCCTTGTACACGTGCTTCCTGTGTGGCGATTACTGGGCAACCCGTCGCTAGTGGCGTCTCTGGAAGGCTCCCCGGCTATGTGGATATCAGTGGCCCTTTTATCGGGTGTCACGATGTAGAGCGGCGCTACCCTGTGGGTACGTGCTACAAGGTTGGTATAAAGGTACCCGGCAACGTTTTCTATAAACAGTTTCACTCTTTGCTTCGCATCTCGAACCAACGCGAAAGCTATAGTTATCGCCAGCACGGAGCGGCACTGCGTGATTTGCTGGTCGCACCAGATATGGCTACCGTTTTCGCTTTGTTCTTGCGACTTTGTTTTTAAAGTTGCTACCAAAAAGCGTTGATTTCTGCCACATAAGAAAAACCGGCCAACAGCCGCAACACGGCGTCAGTGACGTAATTCTATCCGTAAATGTACGTCAAGACCGGCAAAGAATGAAAAATTTTTTGAGCGAGTTTCCAAGTTATTTGATGGGCATATAGCACTAATTTCTGGCTAGGGTATTTGTGACACCCTAATCGAAGTACTAAGCGTGTCGGGTGACTACGTTCTGCAAGCATTTAAGATTTAAAAAAAAAAGTTGAAACACGTGTTGCAGGGTCCCTGTAATGCGGCGAAGCTTTGTGTGCCACAGGAAAGCCCACCTTCCATAAACAACATTCTAAGGCAAAAAGTACTAAAAGTTCGTCTTCTGGGGGACCAACAGCCTTTGCCACAATAATAACTCACCTAGTAGAATAATCGAACAGATTTCGGGGAAATACCCAAGGTGTAGTAAATTTCTGGGAACTAAGGTTTGACCTCCACCTCAATGCAGCCGTACGGCTCCCTTGTGGACCTATTATGAGCAGAAGAACAGGTAGTCTGCCATACGGTTGGTCCCTTTTTATACTAAGAACAAACTGCTGGAAGGAAGTCGCAGAAAAAATAGCACCAACATAAATCGAACGACCGGCTCTCGCGGCAGTAACAAGAAACCCAATGAGTACAATGGGCACCATCGCCGTTTGTTTCCTCACCAATAAGCAAAAACTAAGTATATTCTTGGTGTTCGCTACTTATATCAAGAGCTCTAGATATCGTACGTGAAAACGGGCCTCATTGTGAGTGGCAGACTAGGGAAACAAACCTGATGTTCCCGAATAGGCGAAACCGAATTCGGTGTTGCTTAGCCTGAATTATTCAAATTAGCGTTCTAAGACGATCTGGACAGGGAAATGCAGCCGGATTTTGCAGCAGTTGCAGCACTATCGCTTTGGTGTACGAGACACTTATGTATCGTGTGCAAAAGATACTTCCAAGATGCCTAGCTGTAGCGAGCATTTATGATATGCAGTTGCCCTCAGCAACTAATGTACTTTTCTCGTCTGTTAAACATATGCATATTCATTACGCTTGGTGATCAACGTTTGCTATTGTCACTAACATTTGTTTTATGGCTGAAGCACTTGCAATCATTCATTGTTCCTTATTACCTCGGGCAAATCGTATGCAACACAACGTATAAACATAGCCTCACCTAGAAGTGCATGTCCGTCACGCTTCGTCACTCCTTGCCATTACCCGCCGCTCGATTAATCCTAGGCGCATTTCTTGTATTTAACATGTTTACCCGTGGCACTATGTAAAGGACCGACCGACTGCAATGATTTGTCCAAAGACATATGCGCGAAATGGCACTGACGACGCGATTATAGGGGATTATCGACGCGGCAGACTTAACGTTCCGTTTCAGACTTAACACGGCGCACTCTCTGCCACAGTTACTGCATTTGAAGATGAACGGTTGCCCGCGAAAACTAACGGCCGTATTTTAGTCACTATTTTGCTCCCTTTCTCACGCCTCTGCGAACCGATTGCGCTCGCAGAGATCTCCTTTCTCACCTGTCTTAGACCTGAGACTCAGCGTGCACCGGCTCTCACAAAACGGGAAAAGAGTGTTCGTGTGTTTCTGTAGCTTATTTGGGACGGGTGCAAAAGCTCTGATGTGCCGGCGGGACCATTGTCAATTATGTGTATAAATTGCTCTCGACGGCCCAGTCCGTCGACATTGGGGGCTGAACTAAGAGCGCTGCTCCGCCCGTCGGCTCCATGCTGATCGCGTATCTCCGCTGTTTATCTATCCTCATGCAGTGCCCAGTTAGGTGTTGCTCTCGGGATTTTGTCGCCAACAGCAAGGAAGTTCATGTTCTCAGTGCTGGTCCACCACGCTACCACTATTTGACGAAGGTGACGGAACTCGGTACGAGGATGCCTTCGCCAATGTAATACGGGGTGCTGCTGTAGGATCGTCAACTGGAATATTGTTCCAGGGAGCAGCCTGCTGATAAAATGGTGGAGTTTTTCAGAGGTGTAAGTCGCAGTAAGCAGCGCTACCCTGCCCGGTCTTGTGTATTTCAAGCATTCTTCGTGACATTTACGTGCATCCTCTACAGTTTCCCGCGGAGTGTTCGCTGTTGGGCATAGGAATACAGTTCCTCGATTCGGGTATGCTTACGTAGGCATTCCAGGTGCATTTCCGGCTTTTATCAGGTGCATTTCTGCCCTGTGTGATACCTCGAGTTGAGCCCAATGATAAGCTAGAAGGTCGTAAAAAAGAGCTCAATATGTTGAGCGCAACGTCTTACCTCTGTACGGCAGCGCCTCCACAGCTAAACCAGAACCGTTTTATCGGGTCCATCATTTCTCCAGCAGCGTTCTGTACCTCTACCCCCAACGGTTTCATCTCCACCGGCCAAAACGCGAAGGCTTCAGGCCCTAAGAGGCCAAGCGCATGCGTCAGGCTAATGGGGAATGCAGAAGAGGGCTCAGAATTCATTACAGGAAACCAAAAAACAAGCATTGAAATCGCATTGTGGATGATAAGGTGCCTGTGAAAAATGGCAACCGCCACCTTGTGTTTCTGGTAAAGATTATGTTGCGGATTTTCTACGATGGCTAGGCAGGACTAGTCTTTCTAAACAGATACGTTCTCACCCAAGACACCAAGCGCATGCATCGGGCTAGGCAGGACCCAGCATTTGCCCCAAGAGAAGCCGAGCGTAGTTTCAATAGATATGGTAAGAGGCTACCGCCACTGAGGCGCGAAAGTTAGCAACGGCAAGCGTTTTGGTGACAATCAGTGTAGCGAGATGGCCTCATCTATGTGCTCGTTGTAACTTCGAACGAGTCGTTTGTGAGCAACACTACCGAAGCACTACCGAAGCACTAAGAAGCATAGCGGCATCTTTGGACACACTTTTGGTTCTCAAATGGTGTTACGCGCGGTATCTTTGATTCGTATTCGGAACAATGTCAGTCGCACGGAGCCGTAAGGCAGGGAAGATAAGCTAGGCCTACCAGTGTTCAGCGACTAAAACGCATAAACAACAAAATGGCGCGCCTATGCATCGTCCTAGTCTAAACAATGCTGAGCAATGACAGCTGCACATCATCAGCTGCACATCCATGCAAAGTATTCCTTTGAACGCTTCTTGCAGGGTTTTCTGCTGATCAGCTTATGGTAGGAAGTTTGTCCACAGACGAATATCGTTGGTGTAAAACAAGATTTTCTGTAAAAAAGCTAGACTAATTTGTTTAGAAGAATTCGAAATCTCAAAAAAAAAAAAACTTGCGTTATGTTTCTAGTGCTGCTTTGCATACGCGTGTTAATAAAATATTTTCAAGTTGCAATGCAGAGTTGCAACCCATAACATTGCTTTACCATTTTAATTGTTTTTAAGTGCTTCCCTGTCAAAATGATGTGAACATGGCTGTCATGTTTACCAAAAAACCATATTTTGCTCTTTTTCATCTTTAAATACGTACGGGCTTTGGTTACAACGTGTTTTGTGAATGATGATCAGTTTCTTTTGGTATCGTGCTTATCAATATATTTACGGCACCTTATCCTATATTTCACGGACTCTTTTGTCTCCCCCATCGAAAGTTGCATTTCTCCCATTAGTGGTGCCTACGCCTTGAGGCCTTCTAAAGCATCCTCTCTGGCGGAATGGTACACAGCAATCGGGGAAATTTTGCCTTTGCCTTAGAGCATTTTCTGCTGACCTAAAATGAAATAAAGAAAATTCGAATAGTCGGCCACATGCAGCTTCGACTTTAAATATTCTCGAAGCATCGAAGTAATTGTCTGAATATTCAAACAAGAACGGGCGTTGCTTCAGGCGCGTATTTGGTTGTTTCGAAGACGACATTCTCTAGCAATGTTTTCCCAATAGTTATGAACTTTTTATTCCCTGTTTGCAATAATTGTATTTTATTGAGGGACAATCATAAGGCTCACGGTGAGCATTTTGATTCTTTTTTGCAGGCAAACGTGAGACGCCGCTACGAAAATTGCCGGTTGGTTTAGTACATGGGTACCATTTCCTACACGGTTTGTACTCACGGCATGATGATTGAGCGAAGCTTTAATTTAGGTGGTAATCTATCCTTTTTTTGTGTTCGGGGCAATATTTATTACAATAATTATTATCAATGATTTGCAGATAAGTATCTGCGCAATAATTGTTGCACCCGATTTTCCGATGGTGGTAAACAAAATGAAGTTGATTGGATATTTCTTATATGAACGAGGCAAAAAAGATTCCTGAAAACTTCCCTCGGCCTAATTAAGCTATATACCTTGCCTATTTTTCGCACTTCCGTGAGACTCACGAACGTAGATATGCTAGTTCCATTGTAAAGGTGCGCGTGATGATCTCCCGTAAGTAGTGAGAGCATTTTTCGGTACATACATTTTTTTTATGCGGTGCCGAAATGCTCTTAACATCTGGATGGTTTCTCAGGCCCGCCACTTTATCCTCCAATTTTCATATATTGAATTGAATTTAAAATCCTTTACTTTTCACCTGATCGATGGAGACGTACTGAGAGCACATGGAGCCTGACGGAGGTCCTCAGACTGTTTCAGTGGCATTGTCAGTCACACACTGTGTTAGCCGCATTGCAACATGAGCAAGTACATCACAGAACGTATATATGACCACACCTCTCTATGTACACAATCGCACATAGCAAGCGCTATCGCAAATAAGAGCATAAGAAAAACTCATAAAGCAACCAGAAGCTGAGCATGAAAAATTAGATAAACAATACATAGTTCCAGCACAACAGTTTAGAGAACTCTGAGCCATTGAAAAATAAGTGAAAATGAGTATTTCTTTATGTATACATATAAACACTTATACACCTTCGACGCAGATGGAAGTGGCCTCATGTGCTAGGTGCAAGACGAAAAATTCGCATAAAAAAACATTGTAGACATCTCAAAAATACCTTTTTACAATCAGAACCAGGGGCAGCATATCTCGTACATAGGAATGCGCGGTAATAAAATGCACAGGAAACAACACAATAAACTACGTAAAGGAGAAGCAATGACTGCGGAGAGCACTTGCGCAAGCCTGCTCTTCATTTACGCAAACGAGAACTTGTCATGCATCAACATTGCATCATAGAAGACTGATTTATTGCAACACAAGGTGCCGCGCACTATGAGGGCATGCCTTGTTCGTTCGACAACCAAGACTGGTCTGAGAAAATATTCGCAAGGGTTGGGACCGCAGCTGTGGCCGACTGGCTTGCGTGCTGCCTTTTGCGTGCTGCTCGCTGCTTCTGCCTCTCTCTCTCGCTACGCCTAACCAATGGACGGCAATTTAATCATTTCACGCACCACTGGCAAGACCCAAAAGACTGGAATGTGCGCACCGATGCAATGTTCGTCCCACGAGAGTAGAGGATATACATAAAAAAAGTGCAAGCCACTGACCAAGACGATTGCTGCAGAAGACGTTCTGACAGCTGTCCTGTGGTCATCGAGCCATTAAGCAAAGACACCGTGGGTCTGGCCATCGTCTTGGGTGTTTACGGAGGCCGACTGAAGATGTTAGCAGCGGGAACTGATGGCAGCTCCCCACCCGTGTAGGTATACCCGAGCCGTGCGTAGCATTCGGGAAGCAGCGATCTACTTCACTGCCCAGAATGATAGTGCCCGCTCCGTTGCATTATACATGAGGCGACTGCGCAACACTATCTGTGTTCTTTCTTTACGCCTCTTGTTAGCTTAGAAATGGAGCCGATAGAGGAAACTACGGGTATTTTTATGTTCTCCGGATGAAAGGATACAAAATAAACGCTAAACTCACATGGGAAGTATTGCTAAACCAGTGATGATTAACCACTGGTTTATTTTCACTTCGTAAACGACAAGCTGCGACAACATGGCCATTGGCAATACGCAATAAAATATATGACTCTATAAAATTTATGGCGCGTGTTGTTTCGATTCCTGAAAATGTACGTTGTATGGGCTTGTGTTTCGGCACAAACATTATGTGAAACTATTTTACGCACAAATAAAATGTGTGGTCTCGTGTTCGCATTCGTTGTCCTTCAAGTGCGTAGAGGGTGAGGGCGATCTTAGTTACCCAACACCTCGATGCGTTCTTATCATATTGTTGAGCACCATTATCACTCAAACTGGATACCGGGGGTGATGCCTCCCCGCTGACCGCAAAAATTGGGTACTTTTCCAACTGAGCCAGCGATCCTCTCTACCTAAACCTTCAGCGTGCTCTGAAATCTGTGTCACAAACGGTAGCTTCTTGCGGAAGTATGAGAGCAGAACCTTGACGACAAGTGCGTTTTGTTTTATATGTTCGTCTTTACGTGTATCCGTATCAGTTCGTAACCCCCAACTCCACGTTTGGTTTTTAAACCACTTTTCAATGTATGGAAGTCACATTTAGTCATTTCGTACAAAATATCAAGTTTAATTTGGCCTACATTCTGTTCCTGCTCCCAACAAGTATCGTATTTCTCTAGATTGTAACGCGCATTTTTCCCCTGATATTGCAACCAGAAATCGACCCTCGCGTTACATTTGAAAACCCAATTTCACGTTTCCTTTAAAGGGCAATAGTGCACCAAATTTATATTGACGGCTACAATTCCGGCCATTTCGCGACTTTACTATGCTTCCGCTGAAGTCCTGTGAGCACTTTGGCGGTTTTTCTGTTACTTTTAGTTACCCTTCACGTTACTTTCGCGGTTTTCTTTTTTTTTCTGGATGCAATGAAAAGTCACCCCTCCCGTTGCAATCGTGATCATGCTACAATCGGGTAAATGCGGTACTGTCCCGTCATGTCCGTGTGACCCTCCGTGTTCCAGTGAGAGAGGAATCTAGTGTATCGTGGTCGCTTCGCTTGTCCGTGATAGAGCCGTTCATTCTAAAAGCGGTACATGATGCGATTGTTGCGGCCATGCGTTCCTTAAACACATAACTGTGTAACGACAAAAAAGAGAGTATGCATTATCGTTTCCCTGCCATCGTTCCTGACCGGAACCTTATCTCTGACTGGACTTTGTTATTGCTCTAAGTTCGCAAATGCAGCAGGGGAGCCCTGTGTCGAGCCAGCCGTCCCTCCTACAAAAAAAGTAGGTACAGTCGAAACTCGTTATACCGACGAGTCGAAACTCGTTATATCGGCGCAGTAAATTAGTTCGTTATATCCGATGTTCGTTATAACCGTAGATGTAGGAATTGGCGCTAATAAATTGTCAATCCGGCTCGCACAACAATCCTATGTAAAAAATGCATTGTATCAGGCTTCGAACCCACTACAAACGCTAGTAGTCCTTATCTGCAACGTTGTGGCATTTCACACTATACATACCAGGAACCTCAAGGCGTAAATTTGCAACAGAACAAAGTTTGTTCGCAAAACAGTATGTCGTTCCTATTTACTTGAAAGACGATGGGGCCTTCGCCTGGTGGCAGTTCACAGGCTGAGAGGACCGAAGTTTTTCACAGTGTCCACGCAATACAGGCCTTAAGCTACTAAAAACGGTTGTTTTTGCTCACTTTTTTTTTAAATTTTGCGTTTATCGTGTTAGCTGTCTATTTTTAAGCCTCGCGGGAGCTAAATAGTTTTTTCGTTGTAGCCGATATCGCGCGGCTGTCGAGGTTCAAATTATGTTGTAAAAAGAATAGGTGTCATTGAAGCGAAGCGTGACAAATAAACTTTGTATATAGTTCGCTCGAACCGATAAATCGCCATATCAGGGTTCGCTGTAACGAGGTTTCACTATAGAGACGAGGTTCCACCTACCAGACTGCTGAACGGAAAAAAACATGCGCAACTCTCCGGAGACCGAGTTTCTGCACCCCCTACGAATTTCCGAACTTGCCGCTGAAAGTTCATGACTGGCAGGCCCGGATCGTATGGTATGCAGGGTTTCACTTTTCTCCCAAAATGAGTCGCCCTAACAAGCGCTAAAACCTGCGGTAACCGGTTTGGCAAACTCGGCGTCTCTGCTCCCCACTTCATGTGTGCAACGCACGTGAACTGACGAGAGAGCAGCACTAGAGTGATCACGCCACGAACGTTCTGCAAAGTGTTCGCTTAGGTCGAGCTGGATGACGCCGGGCACTATAAACGAGGCGCACGCTTACGTGCGCTTGGGATTTTTGCGAGGTCCTCACGCGGCGCTATCCCCACGCGCATGCGTGAGCGCTCTTTACGAGGGCCACGCTCACGTGCGCTCGATGTTTATTCTTGGTATGTTTTTGTAACGCCCGACGGCGGAACCAAAGGCTGAAACAGCTGCGCGGTTAAAAATTCCACTCGCTATTTCGGCTCCGAAAAATTGTCTGATCAGCGGAACTTTTTGCCCAGGATATCGAGGTAACGGAGAATTTAGGTGAAATATAAAATAAAATTTTAATTCTCGTGATCGTTGACGGCAGTCACTCTTAAGAAAGATGAATACATGCCAGCTTACGTTTCTAAGCGATAAGAAGTACTATAACCTAAGTGTAGTAATCATGTTTCGAATTGGGTGCAACTTTATCGGGGACGGGGTGTTAATAGAATACGCACCGGAACGTTCATTTTCCAACGAAGCGCACTTAGTGGCCTTATAGGTGACCCGTAAAAGGCGCAAAGCCGAATGGGTACATTGCTTCATTTACTTCCGGTTTGAGAGCTCTCCTGGCTCCATCATCCTAGCCTCCCGTACGCCGCCAGCTTTAACGAGAATGTGCGCGTCTTGTTTGTCCGTTTCCTGCGAAAAATAATGCTCCTGCATCGCGCATTCAATGAATTACAACAAATAATCATACTGGGGGCTTCACTGAAAGGTAAGCACCTTATGGCGAATAAATGACATGCGTGCATATGCGTGAATTCCGCCAATGTACTGGAGGCCAAGAGTGCTCTCGAACGGGAAGTGGGGGGAGCAGATGAGGTACCCATGAGCCTTTGCGCTTTTTACCGGTTAACTATTTAGGCACACCTACGCCACATACTGCGTACTGCATCCTCAAGGACTGATTACTCAGAGGCGAGCGGGATCAAGTCTTTGCGCCGGCGCAATCCTTTTTGCTTTTGTTGCCCTCTGGGTAATTCTCCCTCTTTAATGGAGAGTTTTTCTACAAATCGAGCTGCTATAGACGTTTGCGTTTCTGATGAGCTTGTTCTTCGTAAGCTGCCTTTGCGAAAGTGCGCTTTACCGTGCGCTTTATAGTGGAAAGTTGTCTACTTCCCAGGTGCGCACGCAGTGGACAACTCTCCAATGCTAGCCAGGGAAGCTTGCCTTAAAAACACGCGGCTGTATGTAATGAGAGTGCATCACTTTAATACCGTCGCTTTTGAGCCGAGTTTCAAAGAAGCAGAGTAGCCGTTTTTATCCCTGAGTAGCGAACTAGCCTCAAATTTTCCCCGCGTATTTTTCAGACACCATTTTGTTATTGCGATAACCATAGTTGACTATGTTTGCCAATTAATATTCTGCCGCCCAAGGCAGAATATTAACGGCTGACTGCTCAAAAATAAAAAGAAGAACAGGTCGATGATGCCTGGATGGATGAAGATTTCAGAAAGCAGCTCCAACCAACAAAGTAACAATTGCACTGGAAACAAAGTCAGGTTAATATGGTTCCGCTTGCAATCCAAACGAGGATCCTCCGCAATGCAAAAAAAAAAAAACATGAAACAACGGTACCACCGCAGCTCAAATATTTTTGCTGACTTAAGGGGGACGCAGTGAACCACTTCTTCCCTTTGACTTGAAAACGTGCGCTGGAGACATCACCTGCAGCTTTGAGCAGTAATTTCAGCGCACCAGTTATAGAAGTGGCAATTTGGTAACTGGCAAAACACGTCTCCGCTGAATGCGCGAGAAAAGGCGATTGCCCAAGCCTCTCCTCGTCAAGTCGTAAAAAAGAATGAAAGCAAAGGGCGCGAAAGGAAAAGATTAGAGTTATAACTAGTCCGCAGGGGTGCCGCCGGGGAGATATATCGTCCAAGCCAATATTTAGGATGATCGCAGCACTATAAGTACCACCTACTAACTCTCAATAAAAGGGAGTAGGTTCACTGCGACGCGAGAACACTTATTTGAATTTCATCAGTGGTGTGTATACGGTGAAGGACTGTTACCCATTTACATATACAGCAGCTCTCGAACGTGATTGCCGGCGGCAATACGGCGTTGAAGACAGAGGTAGCAGTGTATTAACGCGGGAAATAGAGTCAAACCAGCGGCAGAACACGCGCCGACGGTTGTTAAACTCTCCCCTTTCCCCTCCTCTCTCTCTGCCCCTTCAGACCTGCCCCCCCCCCCCCCCAAAAAAAAAAAAAAAACACTGCGAGCGAATCTGCGGAGAGGGCCAGGAGGGAAAGCTAGGTTGTGGGGAGGGGCGGGGTCTCCTGCAAAGAAGCCAGCGCTACTTCGATGGAGCACGACCGTTTTTTGGCAGCCCGGTCTCAGCTCGACGCCATCCCCAATATAACACGTGGTCGCAGATAAATACTCCTTATCCTACCCACGACTGAAAACTAATGTTTCCTCTTTAGTATGTACGAAGGGACACTTAAGCGCCCAATATATTTTTAGTCCTGTTAGTGAATTAGGGCGGATTACTTTCCAGAGCTTGCTTGGCCGCATGTTCGCCGTATGCCCTTGTTTGAACTGCGGTGCGTATAATTCAACTACGCTTATTTTCAAACCGTGGGATGGAAGACTTCACTGCCGGCTTCTTGGTTCGTTTTGGTGCGATCTTCCACTCCTTCTCTTCTGTGCATTGTACCTGCGTAGATGGCAGCGTTTCGCTGCTGCCGAGGTTGGGGCCGACGACGATCTGTGTAGTTTAAATGTAATAGCGGTAATGTACGTTAAAGCGTTAAAGCGGGCAAATCGTACCGTGCCTGCCTGGCGCGCTGGAGATTGTTGCCGTACAGACATATGCACGGGCTTTAGAACGAACCGCAGCCAATGTGCATGTGCAGCCCACAATTCCTATCGGCGGGCTCCCCTCCGTTCACACCGCAAGCCCTCCTCATGAGTTGTGAATTGAACGCAATGTACGCGCTACAGAACGCGTCAAAGAAATTGGAAATCCCGGTAAATTCATTGCCACGCAACGTCGACCTCATTGTACACCGAGCTGATTGTGTCAGCGCCGACGCTCTCCCAGAGGAAGACAGCAACGCGGTCTCTGGTCTGCATTTACTCATATAAATCTAATGAGTCAATTATAGGTATCACTTTGCAACTGAGTTATATGGCACACAGAAACAGTTTAAATACCTTGTTAAACCCCCTTTCTTAAGGTTTGTGCTTGTAGCCATTAAATATTACAGCGTAACGTCGACGTGGATGCCGAGCTCGGCCTTTCCTTTACGTGTTCCCATACATATCTACGCTATAACTAATCTAATTCAATTACTAAGCTAATCAGCAGAATGCCGCAATAAAATGAATGAATAAAAGAGTAATTTACAAACCTTCTACTTAAGCCGCATGTACACTCGCGAGCCCAACCATATGTCCTTGAACAAAACTTCTCATGTTGTTTACTACCCTGCTTACGCGACGTAATAAACATAATTATGATCCTTCAAATAGCTGCTTATATTTACAGGGGCATGTTTCTGCCAATGTGTGGTCGACGCTTCCATGAAACCTCAGCTCTCATCTTGTTTCAACTTATGCATCTTTCCTGATCTGCATCAGCCATTAAGAGCTTTTGGCTTTATAGTCTCTGTAACAGATACGTTTGTTTTCCTTTTATCTCGGACTTTTCAAGGGATGCGGTGAACACATGGCAAGGCATTGAAACTTGTATTGAAGCTTTTTCGCATATTTGAAATAAGTATGGGACAGAGCTGAATAAACTTACGCAACCCTACTAATTACGAACTCACAGAAGGAGCCATGGAATGCAGCTGATGATGACTGCTATCGAAGCAGCGATTACACTAAGGTATAAATATCAAATTTTTGGTATAACATCCCCCCAACAGCGCAAAGAAGACGCGGTCGAGACGTAGACGGGACGCGGCAGAGACGACCCGCAGGAGTTTATAGAACAACAATACTTCTATGCAGAGTTTTGTTGCCACAAAGCAGAAAAAAGGGAGAGGACGCAAACACATAAAAACATCGAGGCGAAACCCTTGTGTACCTATGGTGACCAGATAAATCGGAAATCTCATCGTCTGTTAACACCAAGAAAGATAGGTGACAGACGTTTCTTTGTTGAAATCACTCTTGCAGGCTTCAACGTGTCTTGTGCGTGTTCGTTATTATTTTTGTGAATTACTGAGCATTTGCTGACGTCAGGGTGCCAACCACAACCATTTCAATGCATGCAGAGATGTCTGTTAGTTTCATTTTCGGCGTTTTTTTATGCTCGCGCTGTATGTCATTACACAACTTCCTGTTTCTCCTATGTATTTTTTAACGGTATTGCTTGTACTTCGCCTTCTGAGTAAGCCACAAAATAGGTGCGATGCTTATTGCGTATATATTATACTTGAAGTGGCCATATTCACTTTGAGCAAAGTTTCCACAACTTCTTAGCGGCCGAAAAAAACGCGTCCCTTAGCGGGTTTCACAATATTTCTGAGATTATGTGATAGCCTGTGAATGTAAGAAAGGGTGTTGACATGTTTTCTTGCTCTTTTGTAGCGTCCTGCAAACTTCGTTCATCCTCCTCGTATTTAAAAACGCCTTCTCTGAAGAAAGTCTGTAATTGTAACGGATAGGTGGCGCCACTCAGTCGAGTTGTCTATCTTTTAAGGCTGGCTCGCATTAGCGCGAACATTGTTTGCTAAGCGCATTTGAAACACAAAGCATTTGACACACAAAGCTTTGTATTGGGACGCTGCAGGCTTCAAATACGCTTAACTAATCTTACTTTCACCTATCGCCAACCAGTGTTGGGAGACAAGAAGTCGGCTGACTGCCACCGGCTGTCAGTTACAATTACAGACTTGTATCGCTGAGAGTGTTCTCAAAGAGGGCGAAGGATGAACGATGTTGGCAAGACGCTCCAAAGAAAAAGATTAAAGAAAAATCACCACTGTTCCTTAGATTCACATGCTCTGGCGTAATCTGAGAAAGATTGCAAAGCGTGCTGCCGTAAATGTGTTATTCTCGGCAGATAAGACTTTATCAAAACTCTTCAACAAAGTGAATGAAGGCTATGTCAAGTCTGATATGTACTGCAATAAGCGTTTCCCGCTTTTCGTGGCTTCTCAGAAGGCGATTAATATTCATTACTGTTACTAACAAAAATTATATCTAGGACAAATGGCAAGTTGCGTTAATGCAGGAATATACGAGCATCGCAAGAACGTGGAAAATGAAAATAACCGAAATCACTGCATGCATTGAAAATGTTCTGATTGGTACCCTTACCGCCGCAAATTCTCCATAATTCACAACAGTAACAACCAACAAACAAGGTTGAAGCCTACGGGATTGATTCCAACAAATACACGTGTTTCCACTACCCATCTCTGTTGGTAACAGACAAAACAAATTTCTTTTTATCTTTTCGCCATACGTGAATAGTAGTGACGCCTCGAAGTATGCATGTGTTTCTAACCTTTCCCCACTTTTCTGCTTTGTTGCGACAAAATTTCGTATATAGGTATTTTTTGTGCAATATTTACTGCCTGTTGGTTGTCTGTTGTGTGTCCCGTGAACGACTTGTCTGCATATTTTTAGCGCTGTTCCAGGGAAGTGGTTGAGTATTTACATCGCAACTACCAACCACCAGTTCTTGATTTATTGAATGATTACGTGTTTCAACGCGCCGACCCTTCACAGGCGGTGAGGTGCGCCATACTGATGGGCTCCAGACTAATTTTGACCACCTGGGGATCTTTAACGTGCGCAGAAACCTCGAAGACACGGGTGTTCCGGCTTTTCGCTTCCAACAGGAAGGCGGGGGCCGCGGCCGGGAATCCAATCCGCGTCCTCAACAAGCAATTTCTTTTTTTAAATCATGAGCTGAAACTGTCACGCAGGGGAAAAAACTATGAGAACAATGACTGGGCACTGCAAAAGCCTTCCGTTTTTATTGTTTAAGGAATACGCACCTCAATGCTTTCGTTCGCCGACACATATCAATACACACCTATAACGTCATCTTTCCCCCTTGTGTGTGCTACGAGTGCTGTTTTTATAGGTATAACAATGTTTACAAAAATGAAACACTGAAGCCTAAAGATTACCTTATCTACGATTAGTATTACAGTCGAATCCACTTATAACGATAGCGTTTACAACAATATATTGGATGTAACGATGAACAGCCATGGCACCGTCCGCTTTTGTATACTTTTCACGGGAACATAAACCGCTTATTACAATGCTTCAGTGCCCCGATATCGGATATAGAGATGTCGCAAATGCCACCTGCCGCCGAAAATGCAAAAATGGACCTGCCGCCGGCTCTCCACGACAACAACGCCGACACCATGCGCGGCGAAGCGCCTCGCATCGCATCCACCCCTCCGAAAAGGAGTCAACTGCGCGCGCCGCTTACCAGGAAGCGAGAGGAGCAGGGGAGCAGTTCTCTTTTCAAACACCCCTCCCATTGACCCCGTCTTCGTGCCTGCTGCTTTGAATTTGACTGGGTGCCTCTTCAACTACATCTGTTTTTTCGCGGATCAGACGTCAGGGCTGGTGTTTTGAAAACGTCTGAGTACCTCAATGAAGAGGTGATCGTTTTGCGGATAAGTGCTGCGGAAAGCAGTGGCAGTGACAAATCTTACGACGCGGTTGCACAGCCTACTCTGCTAGCACTTTCACAGGAGGCCTAACGCATGATAGCCTCTTAGGGAATTCATTTCCATCAAGGACCGTTCTCTCAGCTAGGTGAAGCACCTATAGATGCTCTTGAAAAAGATGTGTGCCAGCTTCATGTGCCGTAAACAAAGTTGACCGCGTATGATTTCTTTTCCACAAATTGGTAGCAGTACAACCTTGCTTACCTGCAAATAAAATGTTTTGAGCTCTGCTCCGTCTTTTTATTTACAAACCCGCATATACCAATCACCGGTTATAACGATGGGATTTCCTTGGCACTTGGATATTATCATAAGTGGATTAGAGTGTTCTACGGCAAGAGGAAACTGATTTGTATCACCAAAGCCACGGTAATCTTTTCTTTACTAAGCAACCAGAATGGGGTTTTTAAAACGGAAAGGCCTGAAACTATAATTGTCGCAACGTTGATTAGGTGGTGCTTGTGGTGTGTGCCTAGACTTGCACCGAGTTCCACAGGTACGAAAATATTTGCAAATGAAATGTTTGCAAAAAAATGTTTGTGCATTTTACATTACAGTTAAAATATTTTGTTTTATGCGAATTAAGTTTTAACTTCACATCTTGTTGTCATTTTACTGCGGTAGGTAATACTGCTAAAAAGGTTGGCGTAAGAATTGAAAGAAATTTGGCCACGGTTAGAAGGCATCAGTGAAGTTGCATTGGATTTATATGTGGTGACAATGGCGTCATTGCATGGTTGCGTTCCTTCTATTCCGAGCTGAATCGGCCATGACATCGAGAGTATTTCCTTTGTTTTGCAATGATGAAGAAATATTATCGCCATGTTTGGTCATTTCGACGTGAATGTAATATTCTGCTGTGCCCTGTCAAATTTTAAAGGTGTGAAGTTCAACACCAATCTCACCCACAAAACTATTCTGGGCAAACACTCGAAAACCCTCTTGTGCTCGCCTGTCGGGAACTTGGGTAAAGGGGTTTCTAGTGAATATTTCTTGGATGGTTTACCCAAAGCATATAAGTTTGCTTTAGATGAAGTTTCTTAGAATTAATAGAACGGATGAACAAAACAAAAAAAAAACGCTCTAAGAAAGCGAAGCTATTACCTCACTTCTAAAACAGCCGTAGTATAGTAATTAGCAAGTGAAGTGGCTTGCAGTATGTTTCTCAACGCTTCTTTCTTTTTCCTCAGTCACGGTTTTGAGCAATGTGCTTACGCAACTGCGTTTTTAGTTAAACAATTCAACAATGCTTTGGCACGAGTAACGCACTGTCTTCATATATGGAAACCCCTATGACACTTCTTCAATACTGCATAACGAGAGAAGACTTCACCAACAAAGTGAAGCTTGATAGGTTCCTCAGAAGTATTGCAAAAAAAAAATCGCAGGAGGCGAAGCATCCTTAACGAACGGCTGCCTATACCTTCTTTACCTTAATGAAATCCCGATTTGTCACCGAAAAAGTAAACTTAATTTTTCAAGTCTGCTAATGTTCGAACGGTATACTCAAAGTGCTGCCTCGCCATGTTATCTTAATTTCTTCACCTAAAACTGCAAAACGTAAATCATGTGGAACACATAAATATTATTTAAAAGGTCTTCTATACCTTTTAAACGAAGACCCAGAATATCCTTGGTAATATATACTGCTCATGCTGCATTAGGTAATGAAAGTTCAAGAAAGAGTAATTTTTTGCTGAAGCTGATGAGAGGCGTTCAAAAAAAGCACGCGTAAAAACGCCGCTCTCATCGGCGGTACAAAAACATTAGAGTCGCCAATATTTTACAGCGGACAAATTATAGTGATTCGAGAAAAGCTTGCAACGCAATCGCAGACAACTCCAACTTGAAATGACGACTTCAGGCACATACATCCGGAGTTCCTCAGGGCACTGTGCTCAGCCCGTATTCTTGATTTACATTAATGATCTTCTAACTAACATTCAGTTCTAACTAACGAAGCAATGGCTGGCTACTTGATCGAGCCCACCACTGAATAGCTTGGAAAATCTCCATATATTCCCGCCTATACTGCGTTTCGCAATACCCCCAGCGGGCGTGTCTCAATCGGAATCTTTCAAGGTTTGTTAGGCTTCAAAATACACTTGTCGGTTTCAGGGTACGCACATACTTCTCGTACTTGCGCTCAAAGTAACTGATCTATTTATTTATGGATTGCTTCGCGCATGCACACCCTGCCCAAATCTGTAAAGGCGCTGTGAAATACACTGCACGTATGGGCTACATCTTCGCTATACTAAAAGCAGTAACTGTTAGGTATACCCCCGCTTAGTCGAAACTATTCTGTCTGAAGACTTAGTACGTCAGCCTGCGCCCACAGCTTAAGGCACAATGGGTGCAGTGAGAGCCTTTTTCCCAGTAGTACAAGATGAAATTTGACTTCAAGGCATGTGAATGCTTTTATATGGTATGCTCAGACGTAACGTAAAGAAACCCTAAAGGTTATCCCCACGACGTGCCTCAGCAAAAACGTATTGCGCGTCACGCCACGGGTAGCTTTACGCTAGGTTCCACCTCAAAATTGGGTAGTATGCTCAATGTGGGGCTGTCCCATGCATGCTTCTGCGGCGCTCCTGTTGCGTGCAAACTAGGTATTATCTAAAAATATTACAGTCAGCCAGAAAGAGGGTTCCGAAAATGCCTTCACAATTCTGGTTTCACGATGGGCTATGAGAAAATAGTCCTCACGAATTTTTCTCGAAATCGCCAGATGTAGGCAAGCAGAATTTTCGCAATGAAAATGTACGCCTTCACTTTTAGGGAAAACGATGATAAAATGCTCAATTTAGGATGTGGCGATAAGCAGGCGACTCCTTCTCGGTCATGAAGTTACACAGAGTTTACCGAACTGCGAAGGGAGAAAATTAGCGCGAACGAGACAACTGGGGCTCTATCAGACGCTTGATATCCACCGGATAAATGCACATACAACGTAAAGTCACTTACTACGAATTTATGGTTCTTTTAATGAAAACGTTTTTTGTCTGGTGATGTGTTAAACGAAGCTTCTTATGCGCGACCAAAACAAAACTTACAGCATTTTCGCCAATCTTCGCAGTGGTTTTCCTTCACTTTGTAAAGATACCGAATGAATATTACGAAAGCATACAAGTTGTTTACAGCATGCTGTCAAATCGTGGGTGATTTTGAAAGTTACCGGCTGAAATTGAACGATCTCGCATTGGCCGGATGCTAAGGCTGGTCAGATTGGCGAGAATTTTTAAAACTTATATCGGTCTCTTCGCGCTGTATATAAGACGGCACTTTTGAGAACCAACTGGTTTCTTTGTGCGACAAAAACCACAAAAATTTCTACCTTTACAAAAATTGTTCAGACAATGTTTGTAATTTTACAATGTACAAATTCACACCAGCTATGATGCCGCTACCCCCATTTTCTGGTGACGTGACGCAATGCATCGAAGAAAAAAATGCAGGTGAGGTAGGAAGAACGAATTTAAGAGTACAGGGTTGCAACAAATAAACCGACACTAGAACACTGCACGGGTCTCTTTTTAAGGCCAGGGCCCCGCCCGAGCACATTTTATGAAGCCCGTGCCAGTCCCGGGCAGGTAACAGCTAGCCCGGGCACGGGCAGGCAAGGGCCCGGGCTTCTCTAAGTCAGTCTGGCCGAGGTCAGGCAACGTCCCGTTCATTCGTCTTTATGCCAAGGGTGGGCCAGTTTTTGCGTGACCAGACCCGTGCTTCGATGCTCAAGGACATTTCCCGGTTATATTTGGTTAAATTTCTTCGTTGTGGTCATTCATACGGAGCATCTAATCTGTACAGCATGTTATGAATGGGAATGCAAAATCTGAGGGTTATTTAGTGCACGTACTTCAGCTTCCACTACCAGTTCACGTCAAATCGGAGTGATAGTAGCTCGTATTCTTACATCATAAAAATCATCTCTATAGACCAGATTCTTGGAGACGTCATGTGGTTGTCTCGGCAACAAGTTGTTATTGCTGGAATATTCGGTGCCAGGTTTAAATTCATGAGTTTTTACGGTAATTGAAATGTTTTAATTTTACTATTGCTCTTAAGAAAACAAGGTTTCGGATGAAAACACAAGCAGGACCGTGCTCTATAAAATGATTTTTCTTGTTTCGAATACAGACCTATATACCCGCAAAATTGTTCAAAATCATCGCAAAACACGCTTTACAACGAAGCAGGAAACATGTGTAGTACTGCGAACATGAAGACATGATTGCAGAGACATTTCTGTTTCAACAAAGTCAAGAATGGGCAGACTCGAAATTGTGTGTTTGTACCTAGAAATTTAAAGCGCTTCGACAGTCTCCCTCGACATCTTATTATGATGCGCAAACAAAACTGTATTTTCAAAGAGGGGTGGTGTGCACCTCCACCCCTTACAGTGCGTGGCTGAGTGAGTGAACGGGCGTCCCTTCAAGCTCAATGCATGTTTTAATATTCTTACATTAAGGTGCCTTCTGATCTCTGTCTAATATACAAGTGCCCGCACTGCATAGATATCTTGTACACCACATGCTTTACTTTCACTGCTTGCGCAGCCGCGCTGTTTTTCGAGCCCGAAAGTTCGATTACCAGCCATGGCTCTCGCATTTTGATGGGTACGACATGAAAAACACACGTGTACAAAGAGATCAGTTCAGAGCTCCAAGTTGTCAAAATCAATCCGTTTCTTGATACTGCATTTTATGTTACCTTGGTATGTTATACCCTAAAATTATAAAATGTTTATGCAGTAAAACAAATGCCGTGAACTTGCACTACAGTGACCATTAGGCCTAGCGAAACATGTTCAAAACTGAGTAGAACTGACGTCAAGAAGCGCATGGAAATAAACCAGACCATTCGTTTCAATGCTCTTTTGTACACTTCATGTCGGAAACATTATGGGCAGGCCCATGAAATCAAGCCCGAGCGCGGCCCAGGACTGTTCACAAATGCTTCGGGTAACCCGGCCCAACACGCGGGCCTGTCCTGGCCTTAGCTTTGGTGTCCGCCCGGCCCGTGCAGTGCTTTAACCGACAGCTGGTTCTTTAGTGTGCCTGAGGTCATTAGTTTTGTTTTTTCACGAAACACTATTGTCTTTAGAGACGGCAGTCTTCGTCATGGACCAAGCAAAGTGCATCTCCTAATGAATTGAGGTGCATTACTGTTCTCTGAAGTGCAAGTTTCGCAGCAGCATGTGGAGCAGTCTCTTCCCTGCCGGTGGCTATGGCAGATATCTTCAGCACAGCACGTTAAAGCGACCATTTACAAAAGCAAGACGGTTATTCCAACTGCACGCTTACAATAAAACTTTTGACCGTACAAAATTGCGCTGTTCCTAAAGCGAACCCAGGTGTGTTGAATTATTTCGTAGCCTCTTCTTACGATGCGCCTCTTACCCCAGATTAGTCTTGCGCTCGCTAAACTACACAGTTGGGCTTCGTTCTACGCATTACGCTAGGACATTTCCACACTTACTTCTTAACGAGAGGGCCATTTTCTTGGTCGCGCGGCTGCACCTTAGTTTTTCCATTATATGCGACCGCGAAACAATGACCACGATTAGGATGGAACAGGATGTCGGTGGACGCGTAACTATTGGACCGCTATGCCAGCGTAATAGAATTGTTCCTGGAAGGTGGGCTAAACGTTTACTCGTATGAAATGTGGACATCGAAGAGGAGGAAGAAAGAAGAGCGACTACGAAGCCAGAGGGCTCAAGCGATGCCATTCCTTGGCTGAATATCTTTTGGAGCTAATGTAAAAAGATATAAAAGAAAGACCGATTGAATAAACGGGACTCTGAAAATTGAGCTTCGCTGGCTAAAGGGCGCAACAATGAGCACAAGGAAAGACGTTTGATAAGGCTGCTGTTGCTTGGAAGAAGTACGACGTTAGCAACAGAAGAACCTCATGGCTGTACTAATCAAATTAAACAACAGACTTTCACCTAAAAATAAACTTTCTTTTTTGAATCCTTCCCCTCGTGTTATAGATTTCATAAATGGTTTGGCCGGATTGACTAAGTTTCGTTGATAACAATTCCTCTGAAGGAAGATATTTGAGGGCATAAACACCGTCTTCATAAAACACTAGAGCGTAGAAGTTGTGTTGCACCGCTGCAAGAGAATACTTAATTCTAGTTCAGACACGAGGAGGAGAACAAATGTTATGTATTTTTTTCGTTCAATGTTAACAGCATAAATGTATTCATTAAAACCCGGCGCGGGCTGAGTTGCAAACGATAGAGAAAACCGACACACAATAGACGTAGTAAAGAAAACTAAAAAGGCAAAGTACAACAAAGCCTGTAAACAAAATACGAGGTGATAAATTGTTTAATCGGGTAAATTTGAACGTTAGTCAAAGCCAGCAGCGTAGCCAGTGAGCACTCGTTAGCGCGCAAATTTCCCTTATTATACGCGCCTAATAATGAACATATCTTTGTGATTCATGGCTGATCTGAGTAGGGTTTCCTTCCGGTGGAGAAATTTGTCCTAGAAACCGGCACACGGGCTCCTAGAGACCCTCGGTTGAAATTTGAGAAAAATGGCAAAAAGAACAGGAATGCGAAAGGAAAAAAACTTGAAAAATAAAGACCACCACTCCTGTAAGGAATGAATTCGTTTAAATATTAATGCGATGCATGTCTCTTTATGGTGAAACAGTTTCCTCATTTACCTCGACATGTTTTCGACAATTTGTACACGCGTTATTGAGGGCAAAAGACTAAGATTGGTATAAGTGTTGTTCCCCGGTAGTTGCCAATAGGGGCAGGTAAGTAGAAACAAGAATATGATTGCGTCGGCTAAGCCATCTACTTAGTAAGATATGTTGAGAGGCATCGGAACGAGGACGATGACTATGGACGGTTCTCTACTTGATTGCCGTGCTTGAAGGGTTAAAACTCGGGCGGACGCGTGAGAATATACGTGGCGTTTTTTTTTTGGAATAAGCCAAATTCGCATACGTTGGTTTGAGAAAATAGCAAAAATTTGTTACGGCAACTCTACGCAACGCTGTCAAAGCTATTAAATGACGTTTTTTCTGTCTGCTAGGGGACGTTTATGTCAACAAGAAATTAAAGAAAATTTGGGATGAGTTTGGGCAATTTTGGGATGATGAGTTCGGCAGTGGATCGTGGTAAATGGAAACATCTAGTTGGTGCGGCATTCGTTTGAAAACTTTATTGCAGCTGACTTTCAAGAACCTTACAATGGAGGTTTCGCGGAGAAGGCATTGAGCATATACAACAGCTCTTCAAGGACAGTAGAACTGTGAACGAAGAGCCCGTGGCAGCATTGGCAGCTCTTTTCAAATTCGTGCAAAGGGAAATTTCTTGGACACGCGTAAGACACTCGCGACGTAGGCAATTTTTTCATTACCGTGCCATACATTTTGAGAACGCTTCACAAGAAGGCTGGTCATATATTCTTCTTTCCTTTAATGAAGTTGCTCGTACCCACAGAGAAGGGGGACTTTCCTTGGCTTGTAAGCGGAGGCTAATTTGTTACGTATGTAAATTGCAAGTTTGGGAATAAAAATAATATAATTACCATATTTACTCCGTAGGAACTGGGACAAGATGAAATGAGTTTCACATCTCTGTTTCATTTCCTTTACTTCTGTTCACTTAGTCGTTGACGTGTGGGCGCAGGACTTTTATTGATCTCTTAAGTGCTGTCTGAATCAATCATAAGCCAGCTCCCAAAAGGAAAAGAAACTTCTGGAGACACCAACGAAACAGTGCGGACAGTCACGCTATAAGCGAAACTCATTTCGAAATATAAATTTGGCTCATTTTTATCTGTGCCACGTGGGGGTCTGGCTGATTTTCGATATGAACTAAGATTTGCGTGCACGTTTGCCGTCCGTAATCTCACCTATTTGCTTGCCACCCTTTTTCTAGGGGAACGTAGCCGAGCTTTTCTTGTCAGTGCAGTCATCTGAGTAGTTTTGTTTTAAGGATGTGCTTCATTTCGAAAAAAAAACGCCTCATTTGTTTCCTCTGGGGAAGTTATGCACGGGCATGGATACTGTCATGTAGTCAACGGGGACGAAGGGTTCTTGAGGGAGAGAGTTCATGGAAGCAATGTTATGCTGACAAGCACGCAAACAATAGAACAAAACATCAAAAATCAGTCAGCCTAGTGACGTGACCAGACGAACGTCCGCAAGCGAAAGGCCGCGGCGTTCTTCACGCATACGCGTACAGGGCCCTACCTACTAAAAACAACGATTTAGATCCACAAGGCTTGAAAATAAACAACAACCGTCTGGAAAAGCGACAGCAACGCAACAGTCCTTGCATATCAAAACAAGATGGGCAGTGCGGCGTACAAAAAAAAAGCGGTAAACTCTGGCTTCGCGTGGCACAGAAAATAAAAAAATTCATGACTTTACCATCTAAGAAGTATTACGGCGAAGCTGAATGAAGCAACAGCGTGAGCCGGGCTAGTTGGAATCTATCCATGGCACTGATTGCGCAAAATATAACAAGGACGAAGAAGAAAACGACAAGAACGAGTGCACTCTAACAACTGAAATTTTATTGATTCAAACAAAAAACCTATATACCTACAACCTCCGCATCACAATCGCAAAAACATTTTTAGCGCGCACACAGCGCACGCAGCACACACAGCAAACACATATCGGTTGCAGACTTTACATACAAGATAGCATCGATATTTCTTTGTTCAATAGGGCGACAGAAGTGTTACTTACACAGTTGATTTTGTATTTTGAAATATAAAACACTTCCACAATCTCTCCGGAAGTTTGATTGTGATGTGTAGACAAAACGACTGTTTGTTCAAACAGTCGTGTGCAGCCACAGTCTTTACAATGCGTGGCCAAGTAATGAAAGGCCTTCCTTTCAAGCTCGACGCATGTACCATTAAGCTTATTTTAAGGCAACTTCCACTTTGACCTATATACACATGCTCACATGTCAATGGTATCTGGTAGACAACAATCGTGGTACATTCAACAAAAGGACGGTTTTGGGTTATAGTGCAGCCACTTTTTACTTCATGCTTACCCTCAAATTTCTGTTTTCCCATAGGACAGACACTACCGATCTTGGTTTTTGCAGTGAACACCACTTTCACTTCAAAGTTTTCGATCAATAAAATTTCCAAATAAAACTTTATAATAAATAAAAAACAGAAATAAGTAGAATTTCAGTTGTTTGAGTGCGCTCGTCCTTGTCGTTTCCTTCTTCTTCCTTGTTGTTTTTTGCGCAGTCGGTGTCATGGAAGCTGAATGAACTTTACAGAGTACACGAAAAAGAAAAACGTTTGTTTATAACTGGCGATTGAGCATACGTCCTAGCATAAAAGCTGAATGAAACATAGAAGGACTCGCGGTTTATTTTGGTGGACAAACATGGGCCTCTCTGTTTCCTCCCGTGTTGTAAGCATCTTAATGTCTCTGTAATACACGCACCCAATCCGCTCGACCACTAAGGACACCGGAATGGTCGCATTTTCTACTCAAAATTTTATATTTAAACCTTCTGCCAGCACAGCGGTACATTCATCAGGGAGAGTATGCAACATGTAGCGGAGCGTGCACCCCCTCCTCGCTCTCCCGTTCCCTCCACTCCTCGCCGACGCACTGATAAACCGCCAATCGCTTACGTGCGCATGCTTACACGTTTGTCTCTTTCTAAGCATTCCATGCTACACAATAAATTTATTCTACCGTCGGCGTTCCAAGCAAGAAAGTTGCTGTTTATCCTGGAGGGATTCGAAGCAACTACACGAGGTAAAACATCCGGTTGCAACGGCGGCGGCAGCAGCTTTGCGTTGTTTTCGTGCGTATGCACGCTTCGGTTCAAGCCGACGCTCCTTCAATTCCCGCTCTCCTTCCTCCCAGCGAACGATATGCGTCCGTGCCGTAACCAGTTTGAAATGGTGGGAATCAGACAGGGAAAGTTGCCTTCATCCGGGAGGGATCGGCGGATACTTGACGAGGTAGAATCAGAGGAAGCAACGGTAGTGGCTAGACCTTCCGCGGCTGCGGTTTTTTTTAGTAGAGATTCAAAGATTCAAAGATTTTATTTCCTCAGAAGTATGAGGAGGCAGGCTGGGACTAAAGTCTACAAAGCCTGACAGAGGCCCCAGCCTGAGTTCCGTTGACTCCCTGCCGTCATATGATAACGGCGCTTTAAAGCCGTTTGCACATATCGCGAACGAGGCGTCAGTGGTGCGACAGGCATAAGAGTTTATGAAATTGTCGGTTGTTGTGAGGGCGAGCGCCGGAGCGGCGCAAGTAAAGCATATTTTCCGGAAGAAATAAGATGGAAATATTCTGCGTTGTAAAACAGCCTGACTCGGGCAGACGCTGCTCAGAAAAGCAAATGAACAAGTCAGAAGGCACACTACGCGACAATTTCCCAAATATTATGTCTATTTCTTGAATGGGAAGATCTTGTATATGTCGGGTGCGGATTTGGGTAACCGGCTTTTTCTGTACCCGCGGCAAGTAGCTCTGGAGTCGGCAGCGATGAAGTCGAATTAGTTTTGGGTGGAGCTGTTTCGGTTAGTGCTATATTCACCTTATCTCCTCAACGGGCTTGCTCGTCCGGACAGTCGTGGGGATAGGGTTTTAAGCGTTCTTTTTATTTATTGATTGATTGTAGGTTTTAACGCGCCGACGCAACGCAGGCGATGAGGCGCGCCGTAGTGCAGTGCTACGGAAAATTTTTGACAACCTGGGGATCTTTAACCTGCTCCGAAATCTTGTTCACACGGGCATTTTTGCTTTTCGCCTCCATTAAGCGGCAGTAGCCTGTGTCGTCAGCACGGAAGGCACAGAACTGGCAGCAGCGACCGTTCTCACCACTTCCATCGAGACTGCTGAAGAGTGTGCCATCGCCCTTGCTGCTACAACAGGCGAGGAATTTCTTACAGTTATAACTGATTCACAGACCGTCTGCAGAAACTTCCTAATTTTCCGCATCTATCAGCCAGCAATGCACCTTCTTCGCTAACTAAGAAGACTACCAGAAATTAACATCATCTGGTCACCCGGCCACCAGTCCCTCGAAGGGAACAAGGCGGCACACGCCGCTGCCCGTGCTCATACACACCGGGCCGTTACCTCAGAGGAAGAAAACAATGACCGAAGTGCCTCAAAGCCAGCACCAATCCATACATACACCGAAATCTTATCCCACTGCAAAAACGAGCGCCATCGTTTCCCGCTACCTCATGCACAATTAACACACGACGAAGAAGCAACTTTCCACCCACCCCCCCCCAAACCAATTTGTATCCCCCTAACACCCTACTGAACGCTATGTACCCCCCCCCCCCCAATACCCGGCCACCTGTCTCTTTTGCCCTGTTGCTGGCACCCTATACCACCTGGTATGGGAGTGCCAATGGACTCCCACTCTAACTCCAAATACCAATCCTACATATGAGCAGTGGGTGGAGCAGCTGACCAGCTCCGAGCTCTCGGACCAGCGCCGACTGGTGGAACGGGCCCGGACGGCCAGCCAGCTCCAAGGCATCTTGGAATAAGGATGCCTCTCACTGGCTGGAGGCCCTAAGAACATCCTCCTGCTCATTACTAAAATAAATGTTGGTCTCTCTCTCTCTTTGTCTTTTGTCCTGTAAAATAACTAGTTTTCCTCCCACCTTAGCTTCCTCACACCTTCAGAACTTCAAACCCCCACACGCAGTACCTCTTAGTATCACGGAAGCAACCTAGTATCACCCAACAAAAACAAGCACAGAAACGTATTCCTCGAAGCCAAATAAAATAGTAGTGCGAAGATTACTTTGAGCACCCAGAAATATCAGGTTATGTTTGGCTCCTAGGTTTCGTAATTTATAGCTTTCATTCGTAAAAAAAGAAATTGAATTTATTTTCCGGCTCCTTATCACCACGGGGGATAGATGGCGCCCGACAAAGTTGACGGCTCAAAATAAAATTTATGGCACACGCAGCAAGAAATGGTCAAGGCGGAATCATTTCGAGACCTCAAGAGAGCAGATGCCCACGGAAAGAAAAAACCTTCCTTAAAATGAACAGGATTTCAAACCGGGTAAAGAAAGTTCTGTACAAGGCAAAACAACTGGTTGTTAATCGGTGATTTAAACAAAAAAGATTTTACAGCAATATTGTTTTCCTAACTATCCTTTTTGTGAAATTATTAGGCACAAACAGCGGGCTCTTGGCCTCAGTCTATCTTTCTTGGTTTTCATCGTATGTGTGCAATAGTGCATAGCTATGTAAATTTTGTGGCGCTTTTGTTGGCAATAGTTTCAACCGCAAACAAAGTTTTGGTAGAAAAATGTTGCCATCATTTCTATCGGTTTGGAAATGGCTATCTGTTACTGCAAGCAATAGCCTTAAAAATACAAACAAGCTGCCTTAACAAAGCCTTCAGGTAACGAATCCCTGCAATTGCACCGTTTTAAGAAAAAAACAATTCAATGTTTTCGCTGGTTGCAGACTTATGAAGGTACGAGGACGAGGAGCCACCGTTAGTTCATCAACTCGCACTGGGTGCTTCTTTTCACGGAGCGATTCAAAATCGAATCCCAGTATTATTCCCCACGGCGGGACAGTCGTCAGCAGAATAACCACGGATAACGTTTGCTTTTTTCTTCACTCTTCACTATTCCATTCCTACCCATTTGGATGCATTTTTCTGCAAAACTGTGACTGTTTGTAATTCCCATTTTGGCGGATGCAGTGGAGTGTGCCTGTACACTCCGAACATCGGGGAAGTCGAGGGCCTAGGACGGACGAGATGGGGCATTGAAGAAGTCACGACACGGCACGGCACCAGCCTCCGGCAGACGAACCGATTCCAAGTTAAGCCCTACTCCTTCGAACATACTGGGGAGATGGGAAGCAGCCCCTTCGGCTTCATTGATTTCCTCTCTGTATGCGCGACATTTTGTTCCCTAATAGGCAGAAACCCAGCACTTCCTGGTGCACGTAGTTCCATTTCCTGGTTCGCCTCAAACACACCCTATATCATTTAGGCAACTATATAAAGCGGCTCGGTTTTCAAGCCTCCTGGTTTTTAGGAATAATCCCTGGTTTTTATTCCAACCACCGATTTGCGTACAACGAGAATTACCAGCGTAGTTTCAGTTATTTATTCCAAACATGTTGATATATCATAATTATAGCTGCCGTTTTGCGAAATGAAGGGAGATGATACCATCTGGGGCGATTTAGTTGCGCTGGCAGGCAATCACCTCCTGTAATTAGGCCTTACGCACGGCGGGTGCAGGAAGCGTCCGCCGTGTTCAACCGTAGAATGACGTTTCGCTTCTGAATAGGCCACTGCGGCGAGAACAAAGGGGTTTGATCTGGTACAGTGCGCCACTCCATACAATTTTAGGCAGCTGCCTCAGCTGATTCAGTTCTGGACCGGAAATTAAATAACTTTTTCAATGACAGTCCTTGTAAACAGCGTTTTGCGACAATGTATAGCCAGAATCTTAGCCACTTCTCTCTTTGGGTTAGTTTGCTTAGAAAAGTTTAAGCTATAAAAACAAACGCTCGACTTTACATGCGCCGTGTATACCGTATTCGCACGATCCAAATGCTTCCCAGATTGCAGCGCGCGGGTACGTTTACGCCGGGAAATTAAAAAAAATGGCTTCATGTCGACGCCACGGGTCGCATGTAAACGACATCACATCCCGTACCTGGCCGAAGACGTTTCATTCGACGGAGGCAACATGGGAAGCGAAAAATCTATTGTGCTTCACAGTCTGGTTTATCCAGCTCCCTCTCGAAACAAAACTATGGCGGTGAACATCGAAACTCTGCTCGATTTCTAGTGCCCTGGTTCTCTTGATTCTAGACTCTGGTGTACCAGCTGCCGGAGCAGCTGTTGTTGGCACTGCACAGTTGGCACTGCAGGCAAAACTACAGATATATTATGCCTTATTTCATTCACGTTTAACAAACTGCAGCCTAGTATGGGGTACAACAACCACATCCAATATAAATAGGCTTACTATCCTTCAAAAAAAAATTATTCGTGTCATTGATAACATCGACCGAATGCAAACAACAAAAGAGGCTTTTGCAAAATACAATATTGTTCGATTTGATAACATGTACCAATTCCGGCTATTAGATACAATGTATTACACTTCACCGGTTTTTGTAAACTATCTAAAACAATTAGCTGGATTGCAAAGTCACTACACTAATGTTAATACACGAAATCCAATTTTATGGGCTGTACCTTCATTTCGCACAAACTATAAACTACAGTCATTAACATATAACATTCCAACATTGCTGAATCAGCACAAAAACACAAGCGGAATGACTCGCAAGGAGCTGCGAAATCATTTCGTGCTGTTGCAGGAATGATTGCTTGTTGCGATTAACATGTTTCATTTTTTTTCAAGAGTATGAACAAAAGGTGATTATAATGTGAATTAATTACTATCCTTATCTTACGCGTCCAAAGCGCATTCTTATCTCGAGCACAGTTCCGTTATGATAGAAATATTATCTGGGTTTTTATTTTTCTTTTCATCTTGTACGTACTCTCACATTATTTGCTGTTTATATATTCCTTATTTTTCTCTTTCTTGTTGCCGTATGTACATATATGATGTGTGTGATTTCATGGATTATGTATAAGTATATATGAATATACTATAAAAATGTCCACAAATATATGTACTTATGTGTGCAAATGTAGGTTTATATGCAATACCAAAAAAAAACGAAGAAAGTGCAGTATTCTTTATTGTCACTTTTCGCAAACACGAAACACGTGGCGATTTTTTTTAATTTTTCTTTTTATCATGGAATGTATTTTGTCTTGTTTCCGTGTCACATGCAAACCGATTGCATACCGTTGTCTGGTGTACCGGTTTCTCGGGCTTTGTCAAGCTGCAAAAGTGGCTTTTACCCGAGGAACCATCCACTTGTGGAAAATAAACTGAAACTGAAACTGAAACTGCTGTTGAAACACATTATTTATCGCATTTTGAGGTGGGATTGGTCTCTCATTCCATGAGACCATAGGACAACCGTGCTACCTCAGCCCTTGACAGAGGGAACTTCGGGGCATCCAAGACGGCACTGGTCTTCAGATTTGTTGAAAGCTCATGGAGGGAAATGTAAGTGAATAAGAGAGGCAGAGGTATGTGTACATTTCAGATGATATGAAGGAGGTTACATTGGTTAGGGCAGAATTAACAAGTGACCGGGTATTTGGGCGGTGTATTCCGATGTGGCGAAGTTGGGTGAGTAAAGGTGTTTGTTTGGGGTCTCCGGAGTATTACTTCTTTTCTTTTAGTAGCCTGCTCGTGAGGAGGTAGAAAATGTTGTCTTGAAGTTCGGTAATACTGGGTGATATTTGAAATCTAAGCAGGGAAACGAGCCTTGGTGTTTTGTGAGATGCCTGAAAGAAATGGCCCATTAGTGTCCCGGGGTCAACAAAAGCACAAATATGTGCAACAGGTGACTATGGGATGCATTTGAGAAACAAGAGCGCCAAAATCCACTCACCTGGTATTGGCGGATTGCTTTTGATTGGGTTGAGTCGGGATTCGGAAGGCATTCGTCTTCATTGCAACGCCCCTGGTATCTTTAAAGCATACTTCTTGGTGTAGAGCATAATTGCATTATGCACAAACATTTCATGGCTACTTTTAGCAAACAATGGTGCGCGGTAGAATTGTGCAAATAAGGTATTATCGGCCAATTTTTCGCACGTAATGTAAACCCACTGTCCTACTGCGTTAAACGGCTAGTTGGCGTCAACCACAGCTCCTTGTAGATGTTACGTTTGGAAGCGTGCAACCCTCAAATCTTACTTCCTGGACTAATTGACAGAATTTCCTACATGGATATTGCCATCCAGAGTTAACTCTCATAGTGTTCATTGCCGTTGGTGTTGGGAAAGTGCATTCATCTCGAGTAGCGATGCTCTCGTCTTCATTCCCATCTCAAGATGGGAGACATTATTTGCGCCACAAAAGCATGCTATATACTGTTTTTCTACGCATAAAAACACTCAAAAGCGCCAAAAACAATATAATTTTTTATACCTCTGGATAAATTCGTATTTGTGCAAGGTGGAAGGCTTTCTAAAATGTTTTATTGCTAGAAGTAGAAATTTATCCACTAGCTTCTGTAGATAATGACTCCACCTTAGATAAATCCTTGTACTACGCGAGAAAAGCATCACGAAAACGCAAAAATGAACAGCTGAATACAGGTAGTTGTTTGCTTATCTGCAATAAACTTATCCTGTCAGAGCACTGATTGCATTTTTGCTCATAGAGAAAAATAATAATTTTTTTACTCAAACATTAGTTCACGACCTTCTTGGGTGATCCTTCCACAAAAGCACCGAGCTAAAGCGTAATACTTTCTTAACTTTTTTCTGCACAGTTCAAAGGGGCTTGGAGCTTCATCAACGTGAATAAATTCATAGATTGACGTAACAACTGTTGAGGTTATTTTAAAATCTTTCTTTTTTACTGCTCAGCAAAACTCAATGCCACGAGTCTAAGAATCGGGTTTATAATTCTAAGCTAGACTTGAGGCTTGTGGCATCGCGTAGTGAAGATAAAAAAATCTCACCTGGTAGATATTGGAAGGGTACTAGAATATTGCCACGGACGTTTTGTTGCTTATGTTTTGATTAGTTTGTTGTACTATGCAGCGGCTAGCAGCACTTTTATGAGAATTTAGTGCATTTAAAAGTTCACAATAGGTACACAAAGCATCGACCACACTTTATAACAAGCTCTATTCAAATAGAAATAAGTAGCGTCAAACTATTTGCACGCTCCTCGTTGGTACTTATCTACTACTCCTGTCTGGTACTGTACAACAATCAAGCCCTGCATGTAGATAATTCTCAGAACCATTGAGTCGGGGGACACACAAAAAAGTTTTAAATACCCGGTTTCTTCGAAATATAGTCTGAACGTAGCACTGTGGGTAAAGTAAAAAATGCGCGCCAATCCACCCTGTGAAGCTGGTTGGAAAGCGAAGCTGTAAACGACACACACAACGATTGCCCATGTGACGTAACTTCAGTTCACACACGTGGCTCTACAAAGAGTGCGCAAAAACAGAGACAAGTGAAATGCACTTAACCACACACTTTGTTACTTCAAAGACATTACTTTCTAAGGTTAAATCAGTGAACATTGATGAACTGTGTTTGGTTGAGTTGTATTGGTGAACTACACGAGTGGAACCTCTTTTTTTTATAAAATAAAGGAACAACAATCCCTGGGTTGACTAACTCACTTCTCCTCCAATTCTGCCACCGCCGACGGAGGCTACAAGATCCCCGGCAGAGACGAAGGAGAAGTGCGATGCGAAGCATTGGTGTGAGCTCCCTTCAATTTTTACAACTCCTCCCGCATGCAGAAGGCGCGCACACGGCTAAGACAATGGCCGTGGGCAGAGCGCACATCAGCGCAAGAGGTCGCGTGAAGCTATAACGTGACATTCAGGGGGAATGCAAAGGGGTAATCCCGCAGATGTACTCTGTGCGTTCACCATCTACCCCGCATCCGCGTGGGCTGGTAGCTCAGCAGGTGAGATAGCGGGCCGTCGCTCCGTTTCGCTATTCATTCCAGGTTTGATTCCTGGCGGTTCCAGTAACTTCCTTTATTTGTACGCATGAGTTCTCTTTTGACAGCAACGGTTGAAACATAACCCATCTGGAGGGGGGGGGGTGGTAAATGTAAAATGATTTGCTTTAAAACGAGCCAAAGATTTAATAGCTTCACTTGGTGGGCGCCGAGCACAAAGATTTACGAGGAGAGCGGTAGCACACATTGTCATGGGATCACAAAAGGTTGTTCAACTTGCAGCAACAGCTACTGATTCGCAGGTTTGAGATTTTGGGGAATATTTGGGCAAACATTTTTGCGCAATGCATAGGGAAGATATTTCAAAAAACCGTGGGCCTCACTCGTGTGCGGTTATGTGGAATTAGCGGAAGCACAGAACATTTTCAAATACAAAAACTTAGGTGGATTCCTCTGTCATAGAAATCGGTAGTACACGACCGTGAAACGTGCTGTGAAATCGGCAGCTGAGCATGATTTGCATGTCAGCGGCTGTCTCGTGGGTGTGCTTGGCGAGCGACGTCCTGTTGACCGGTCGCATCGGCAAAGGTGTACGACATCATTTCTCTGACGAATATGCCATCAGTGAACTCTTCGTGTATACTGGCATAAAATACTTTTGCGTTAAAATATAAAACCCGGCAACGAACAAGCCAGAGTATAACATACTCTACTTTTTAGCACTAAAGGTTGCTTCCACGCAAGAAGACCCCGTATTCAGGGGTACACATTTTACAGGACGCTTGCTTCGTTGTAGTGGCGTCATTGCCGTCACGGATATGACGTCAGTAAAACCTTCGCGTATCCCAGAATGAAACGCTTTCGTGCTAATGATAAATTGTCGGCGTTGCCTTTTTTGGTCATTCTTTGTGTTGGCTTGTGGACTGCTTTCGAGGACGTAGACCAATGTTTATTAACAGTATTCATACTTCTAATTGCATAGAATGCTGTGAACGTTCATGAATGTATCGCCTGCATCATAGACCACAAAACGGAAAAGAATAAATGCAAAGCGAGGAAATACGATATGTCACTAGTGAGCACTTGGTGTTGAAAGCCCGAAATCAAGCAAGTGCGTTCTAGGGGCCGAAAATCTATGGCCAGAAAAAGTTTACGTTACGCGAACCGGGGAACGTGAACCAGCAAACGCATGCCTGGAAAGGAAAACAAAATTCGCAATGAAGGTCTTCGAAATGGCGCTGAAAAAATGGTGGCGTAGTGCTTGCCTTGAATTCACAAACGTTCTGTGCGACATGAGTACCTGAAGAATGTAGATCTTAAGCGTCAGGCACGGTACAGTAGTCGATGAGGTTTGCCCCGTTCACTTCCTGAAAGAGTGTCTATATATTTTTCAGACCTTTTTCTGAGAGGGCTGTTTAGGCTTGAGTTTGGTGCGGTGGCGTTACCAAGAAAATATCGAGAAAAACCTTGGGGTATGTAATAGGTGCACCACCCCAGATACAGTATTACCACGGTGAAAGCGGGTTTTTCGCCGGCAGGAGTCAAAGAACAAGAAACAATGCGTATCCGCATTCCTTGGTATACCAATTTATATATGACAGTTTTTCTTGGGCTACAAAAAAGCAGAAATTGGCGCAGCTCACACTAGTGATACAAGGCGGCAAAAACAGCAGCAATGGAGTCGCCCAACCTTCTCGCTCCCTTGCATGCACTGTCAGTGGGAGGACCGAGTGGAATGGCCTTGTAAAATCCCGCTGAACTTGGTCTTACACCTCAAAATTTAGCCTATCCAGCAAGAGCATCAAAAACTTCAAGAATCGTAGCAAAACCTAGGGAAACAGCAAACTGTAGCAAGACCGAAAGACGCTCAGGCGACCCTCTTCTCCATTGAATCTCCAGCATTGCACCACTAGTGCAGGCAGCACCAATTTATGGTTGTGAGCAGAGTTGCAAGTTATTTATTTATAATAAATTTTCGCGGCCTTTTCATACATTTCTTGTCATATATTTTAAAAATGTTCGGTGGCTGTTTAGAATTCTAGTTTCTTTGAACCAAATATGATCTGCCTAGAAAACGTTGTTGTGGCAACCCGAAGCGCCAAATTCGCCGTAGTTTTAACTAGAAAAAAAGACCTCTACCCATTTAGGAACTCACACAGCGAGTAATATTAAAACAAAAAAAATCTCAAATCATTACATTCTCTATAACAACTTACCACTTTTTACCATATAAGTGAAATTAAAATATTCCACGCAAATAATGATAAACTTTCTGCATGATATATGAAAGATAAAACACGCATCGCAACATAATAAACAAACACATAAACCTAAGGTACTTAAACGCGTAGTTTTTCGTTGACACCTTTATCTTGAATTTACCCAATTTTACTTGCAATTTTGTGCGGTATTTACTCAATATCCAAAAAAGAACGACTGTTACCCTCATTTTCCGCGGCCATCTGAAGCAGGTGGATGTCAAGGTAGTGAGTGCAATTCCTTTGGGACAGGAAATATCAATACCCTAATTGTGCGACGAACCAGGGCACTGACAACAATGGGGGACGAGATTCTTAAATAACCTTGACTGAAGCTCCGCCGGAAGAGAATAGAACCCGCGCATCGCAGAATCCATCGGTTAGCGTAGCATACGACTGGACGCGATGTGTGGGCGCAGAGATTTACTAGTACCCCCGCCGGGTTTCTGACCTCTTTGAAAATATTTGTCGAGAACAGCACCCTAGATTACTAATAAAGCCATTGTCTCGGAAACTGTACTTAGGGCGTTCTGTCGAAGTCAAATAACTCAATAATGAATGTGCAGTAGGAGGATATAAAGCGTAGTCAATGACAATGTTTTTTGCTGGTTTGTACTCACTCGAACATAAAATATCGGGAACGAAAAGTTTGTTATACCACGGGAAGACGCACTAAGACGCCCGCACACACACGTACGCACTTTTCGTTTTGCTCTCGCTCCTCCTATGACTTTTCAAGACAACGGCGAAAGGCTTACGCCACGGCAGACAAAGTCACAGAAGTGTGTACCAAGCGTACTCGCGTACCGCTGTTCTATGCTATTTTGTCCAAGAAGGAAGCTTAAAAGACCCGCGCAGAGGTTTTGACTCAGTAAAAAGTGGCCGATCTGAAGAATTTCCGCATACCCTATTACGTCCGCTGGGTAGCGCGAAGATCCTGCCTCTATTACAGCCACTCCATTGTATCGTTTCCTGTGGATGAATTCCATGAGTGTGGCTACCACGCTGAGGAGCGCCTTTTTGGCAAATAATGGGTGTCACGACATCGCATATTTGGCACCCCGTACGTCACAGTGCCACCGCTACACACCGCACGTTCGAGAGATGGACACTATTAGTGATCATGCATTCGCTTGAAATTTACGACATCATTACGGCGGATTGGGTAACAAGTGGGTGGCGGGACAAAAAACGTCTGAGCGAAGATCATTATTATGTTTATTTCGCATGGTTTATTCAAACAATTTATGAAAATTAATTAGTAAAATAATGCTTCTGTCTTCTCCGACATCATGATGCCTCTTTCAGGGTATTGCGATGGTGTTTGTTGTTAAAAGCACTTCAGCCGTGAAAGTATTTCGTGGAATTACACGTCCATATTGACACGGCCAGCAATATGGGCTAAAGACTCCCTACAAGTCTATTGCTGGTCTGTGTCCCCCCAAAAAGTTCTACCTAAATGCGCGCCACAACCCGCTGATGCGTACTCTCAAGCTACGACGTGCTCTTTCTGCGGTAATCGCAGTTAGTTGACTGCCCTGAACACCATCCCGTATCCCGTGGGTTTCGTTCAGCTATGCAGCTATGTTCAAAGCCCAATAATTCTAGCTCATGTGACCTCATGCATAAGTTTACAAAGCCGTTCAGTTGCTTTAATTTTTCTCCTTTCTCTACCATGCTCCCAACCACAGGCTACCCGGTCGGGACATGGACATTTTTAACAAGACACCAACCACAAACTAATGGTCTCATTTAATTGACCACCGTTCTTAGTTAGGCCACCTTGCGGAACCACTCGTGGCATATATCAGAGGCCCCCATTCTGGCGAAGTGTCCATAGGGGCCTTTCACTCCTCACTATCGCTCTTAAGAAAAAATAACAACATGAAAATTCACACAGTCAGTGATCAGTCTGCACCAACAGATGCCCTTAGGTTTTTGCGCCTATGGACGTAAAAAAAACCTCCACGAAGCAAGACTGGCGTGTTTTGCTGCGAGCAATCCTGGAGGTACAGATGCAGGATACGCTAAAAAAATCTGCATACAGCGACTAATCGAATACGTTCCGTTTATAGATTGCAGGCCTCATGAAGCTGACGGGTTGGGGAAACTATTCCTTGCAATCATTTTGCTATTTCCCAGCATCGTCTAGCGCAATACCGTTGTGGCCTGCCAAACATTCTACGATAGAGTCGCTCAAATTTGACGAATTCTGTTTGGATCTATGCAAGGTTTGTTTCCACCCAAGGATGCTTTGTTTTGTTTCTATTCAATTTCTTCTTGATTGACCAAGAAGCCTCGTGGTTTGCATTCTTTGTTTATCGTGCTTAGCGATGCCACGGGCCTCAAATACTCATGAATTCGAACGATGCGAAGACATCCTTGGAGATTGCAAGCCTTTCCGAGTCAGAAGCCTTTTCCCTTCCATCCACCTGAAAAGCTAATAAAGTTCTTAGGTCATAAAACGGTACAAACTAGGCACTTTCTTTCGTGATCAACACATGCTGCTGCGGAACTAGTATGAGAACCTTTAGATGTTGTTCAAAAGGTTGAACAAAACACTTTCGCTCACATCAAAGGGGTGCAAAAAAATTCGTTTTTAATGCAGGTAACGCCTGTTCTATAAATTTCTGTATTTTGTAGGTGCATGCACGTCCTCTTTAACATGAGCGGGAAGCTCTATATAATTTTTCGAACAGGTGTCGTTTTTCTAGGATGAAGACGACAAGGTATCTCCTTTTACTGAACCTGCAAGGTAGCTTCCAGCAATATGATGCCGATGGCAGCCTACATTCTCCCATCTTACCTGCGCGCCTGGCAGCAGACATTTCGTGCCACCTTGTTTAAACGCCAGAGTTTCGAGAATTAGAGGTTTTTATATCCTTTTTCGATGTTAACCTCTCCGAAAGGCGATTGCATGTTCGGCTATGTGTGTGTGTGCAGTGGAAACGCGCATAAACTAATTTGACAACTACATGGTTCGAGTGTACATATATCTGGACACGCGGGCGGCTGCTCCTTTCCTGCCATGACTTGAAGCCCAACAAGAAAAAGATGGTCGATGAAACAGAGTAGACGATACAAGCGCTAACAGGGCAGACGATAAACAGAGTAGGCGAGATAGCAGAGTAGAGTAAAAACAGAGTGGGCGAAATAGCGCCTGTCTCGTCTACTCTGTTTTATCGCCGGTTTTTTTTTTTTTTTTTTTTTTTGCTCTTCAAATCATGGCAGCTATTCACCAAACTAGCCCAGCACAATGTCCTTCAAGCTCCCATCCTCTTTGTTGCTGAAAAGGACCGAAATTTGCCTGTTTTCTGGTCAAAGTGTGTAGGCTGACATGTTGAAGGGGGATTTAATTATACACTCGGAAAGCCCGGAGTCGCATTTTTTTATGCGTATTCTCCTTGATCTTGCGTTTGTATCTACTTCCCTGGAGATGACGCCCCACAACGCAACCTTCAAAGCTGCGTTTTCAGTAAATGTGCCCCGCGTACGTTTTGCAGTATGCATGGTAGTTTTCATACCATTAGTGTTAGCTGAAATTTACCGACGTTCGGGAAAAAATCCACGAAAGCATAAACGAGGACAGAGTTCAGCAGTCACGGATTACGATCCCGAAGGCAGCCATTGATTAACCTTAAGGGGGAGAATTCGGATTTTATTATTGCGTATATCTCGCTTGAGCTTTCTCAGATAGGGATAATCACTTGCAATTCCCTTTTTCGTGAAACACGGATGGGCTGCCAGTTTATGGTGGTCACAACACATAATATTTAAATTTGAGGTAGCCCGAGCTAAAACATCACCTTGTTCTGAAATACTGAGATGAATTGGAGGTGACTAAACCTAATCAGGTATGTAATTGAGGTGACGGGGTAAGAGGGGGAAATGAGGCAAAACGAACCTGAAGAAAGTTCATTGGCTCTCCCTGGGTTTGACAGACTCAAGCAAATGGCTTTTCGGTATACCAGGTCGCCTTTCGCGATTAAATCTGGGTATAACAAAATGAACTACAAAGAGCCCTTTTGAAATAGCGCTTGGGGGACCGGGAGGTACAGTGAGTGTGTCTCTGAAATTAAGCTCACACACCAACCATTCTTGTACACCTAGGCACTTTTTATTATGTAGTGAGTGGGGAAGAATTAGCGTTGACTTGTGGAACGGATATGCCGTATTGTGTGCGCCACCTTGCTTTACAGCTGCTGCTGATAGAAACGGTTTACTGACAGACCATAGACTGATGCTCCGCACAGATGAAATTCGTTAACTCTGGCAGATCGTTCACTCTTTGCACTGTATGAAAGTGGCGCCTACAGTAGCGCCATGCCCAGTGCTGCGCTTGTGTTCTTTTGTATGATTATAATTGTTTTTACATTTGGGATGTTTTCCTTTTTTATTGGATTTTATAACTTCGACGCTTGATCTATGAGCCACAGAGTTCCGGGAGTGCTATTAGTGGGAACGTCCTTTACCACTACACATCGAATTCGGGTTTGCGCGGCTGTCACGCTCCAATTTCCCCTCTGGTACGATGTGCAACCCTCTGACAGATGTCTCAAAGCCGAACGCGTCAGCCTATTCACTATTTTCACTTTATTCAACTAGAACCATTGGGCTGCATTCGAATATGTGTTCGTGGTCGTCTCGCATTCAGGAGAGAATAATTTGGACGCTTTCTATAAAAAAAATCTATGAAATTTTTTTTTCAACTAAACAAGTTAGTCCTTTTATACATCAAATTACGAATGTTGCGTTCTTTCGCGGATTCATCGACCGAATTATTATATTATCAGACGTCGGCATTTGATGGGCAGTACTTCCGCCATTTTATGAGCCATCCATCAGCCAGTTCGTGTGCCATAAACACGGGGTTATTACACCGAATATTTAGCCAGCCCTTTCACAATGAATTTATGTAGCCTCTATGGTTCTGCCAGCTCCGAACATAGAGAAGAAGTAGCTACTGATGTCCTTATAAAACGCATGTTGTTCCATTCCCCGCAGCTGGTATGTGCTACTCACTGGGTAGGCAACAATGTGGGACGTTTCAGAATGCTCACACAAAATTCGAAACACCGACACAGATTTCTTACCAATCACACTGCAATGCAATTACGCTGGCTATGTGCTGCCCGGTAGGTGTAAAAAAGCTTGGAGCGATAGCAGCAACAACTGCCGGGTTTGCAGCAGAGTGTCGTTGCTGAAATTTAAGGTTACGCTTTGAGGTTTACAAATCGTCCAGCACCCGCAGCTAAAAGTGCAATGGGTACTATAAATGATCAATGCCCTCAGCTTGTACAGTCCAATGTATTGGGCTAAAGTTATGCTACTTCAACCTTTACTCTAAGAACCTTCAATAAGTATATAACGGGAGTGTTGTCTCGAACCTGTATTGCTTTTCGACGGAACTGCACATGGACTCCGCGTGCATTTCCGTCGAAAAGCAATACAGGTTCGAAATATCTACTGCCCATGGCGAAATATCTACTCCCCGTCGGAGAGTAGATATTTCGCCATGGGCAGCACGTTCACGATCTAGTAGATAGATGGCCTTTTTATGAACGTAAAAAGACCTAAAAAAAAAAGAAAAATGCTGACTCTACTGCTCCTAGGCAAGCTTGACGACCAATGTTGTTTTCACTTTGTATGGTTATACTTTAAAAAAATTGCGAACGTATTATGATCTACTTAGGCGCTACGAAGAAGTGCTATACCTCCTATGACGACACACAACGCGGAATAGCATTATGAGTCCTAGATCGATGAGCCTTTCCGAAATCTGTAAAGACAGCCCCGCTTACACAGGAAAAGTTCATTGCATATTACTTTCGTGCTTTGCTTTTGTGTGCACGTATACGGCCGGCGTACAGAGAAAACAGAAGTATGGGGATGAAAGTGGTGAAAGTACGTCCTAGCGTATTCAAAGCATTACAAGATTAAAAAGCGCAGCGGTGGTCGGTCTACAGTCTCTAGATGTTACAAGGAATAGGTTCCCAGGATAGTAAACTCTGCCTATCAAACAACCGTGCATGAAACATTCAAGGGTATTACACATTCGGCAAAGCTAAAACATGAATAGCATAAGCGGAGAGGGCAGACGCGTCGATGTTCAAATATTCAGCCACCGTAGCCTCTGTTTTACGTGCTCGTCAGGGCACCTTGATATCACTTTCTTAGATGTTTCTTGTTTTCTGCTTCGCTTGCATTCTCGCAGAGCTCGAGACTGGCAATGGCCTTTCTGTTCCAGTAAAGAAAGTTTTCGCTGGACGACCATCTCTGGGTTGTGCATATCCGCGGGGCCCAAGGCGGATTCGCTGGACATTACGCAATACGGCTTTGATCGAAACACCGCTGAATTTGGGGTGTGTCGAAAGATGGTTTTAACATTCCTGAATGCTTCTTTGCGACAAAGTGCACGCCTGCTCTAGTATACAAAATCTCTCAGCTATCCTGCACTGTGATTTTTAAAACGAGTGACGTCGGCGCTCGAGAAAAACCTGGTGTATAATGTTTCAAGTACACTGAACTAGCGACAAGTAATTTATTCCGTAATGAGATTTATTTGAGTAACTGTAATGAATATAACTCGAGAAGTGCTATCCCAATCATCAAAGTGTCAAGCAGGCACTTGTTGTTATTCTCAAAGGAGATTTACAGCGGTATTTTCAGTGAGGAAATAATTACGTACTAATATAAGCGATAAATTCACCATGTGAATTATGAAACTTACCTAATGACGGCGCACCCGCCCGCATCATAAAGCAGTGCCATCAAACAGGCTCCCTCGGAGTTAACCAGAATTAATTAATGAAAAGAAATAAAGAAGAAATCGGCCACGTTTCTGCCTTATCTGCCACACGTTCCCCAAAAAACTTGCTGTTGCTGCTGCTTTCATGTCCTCTTTGAGGTGATGCGATGTTTCATCGGGCGTGTGGCAGGCAAATAAGTTGCTTTTAATTAGCTTTTTTCAGACCTATCGTTTATGGTTCGGGTTAGAGCACCATGACGCGGTATTTTTATGTTACACGGGATGTCTTCATCAGTAAGAATAAATGACCACCCAATTAGTTAGTCTCTATAAATCCCACACTTCATTGCCTCTCTTGGGTACCAACAAGTGCCTCATTGTAACTTTTAAGATTGGGAGAGTACTATTTCGGTGAGACAATTAGTACAAGTGCCGAATTAAATCTCATTAACAAACAAAAATGACTGGCTGCAACTCCAATGCACTATAAACATTCGTCAGTAGGTTTTCTTGGAGTAGCGCCATTGTGCATGATAGCAGGGACATCCTGTGTAGTCACGCGTACTGTTGCTCAGCGACAAGAAAAAAGAGCAATGCATGAGAAAGGGAAAATATTTAGATAGATTTTCGGGCAGCCTTGCATGAAAACCCTCCACAACGTTAATTTACAACCTTTTGAGAGTCTTTTCATGAATGCAGCACTGGTACATTAAGTTCTCTTTATGCATGACTGTAATGAACGCTGGCTTGAGTTTACAGCTTTCTTAGCTTACCTTAATTGGGATTGAAAAACTTCTGTCATCACTGTAAGCGCCAAACCGAAAAAGAAAAACGCGTAACTGCAGTCTATGAGACAAGCTCGACGAAGCGCCCTGGAATAATGGCTTAGCGGTTTCAACGAGTTCCTTCGTTAGGTTCAACTGCAATTACACACTATGTAGATACTGTGTTTGAATAGAGCATTCAAGTGATACTTCCGCTGCAATATATTTATGTGTTCACTTCCTTTTTTGTCCCGAGCGTGTCACTGCAATGCATCATGTCTTTGCTTAAACATTTAAAGTTCTTTAAGTATATGGCTGCAAGACATGTAAGCCGCCTCACCCGCATGCTTTTGTTCTGCGGAGAGACAGTCAGTTTCTTAAGTCGTTAGTGAAACCCCGTCCAAGGGACTTCTCTTCAAATGCAGCCTGAACGGGTGCCCAGGTTACTTTTGTGAAACCGAATAGAACCCAAATACTAAAAGTGCACGTGCAAACAAAACAGAAATCGGTTAATGAATGAAATGAACACAATGCGAATCCAACGTTCAAAAACCACAAGCAATAACCAAGAGTCTTTGCCTGGTGAATCACTTAGATATATGACCCTTGCAGGCATAGCTCATGAAACTAGTTACTTCTACAGTAAATATATTTGCATAGGTTCCCAGAATGTACCGATGTATCAAAAATCCCTATAAACTATCAGGATAATAGGGTAATAACAAATTGATATTCTATTGTACTACCACATTGGCGCTCCTGAAAGTGATGGCGTAGACACCAGCGTGCTTTTTCAGGTATCATGTGGAAAGCGGCTATTTAAGCGCCTGCTTCATAAGAAGCGAATCTTCTCCCAACGTGATGATCATGCGCGTATGGCTCCCGCATCTCCCTTTTGGTGCTTTCTATTCTTTCCCACGGCATCTCTGCGTCTAAGTGCTCACATTTCCGACTTGAATGGATTACTTCCAAGGTTGGTACTAAGTACCACTACAACGCCTAATATGTTCCTGACATGTCTCATGGTAATAAATCGCCTGTGGCCGTCACGTTTAAATCAGGAATATTTGCTAGTAAAATAAAACTAAAGCCGAGTGTTATGCTTGCAGGTCGTTTGGGCCGCAGTTATAAGGTCGAAAAAAAACCTTCTGTTGCCAGTTATACAAGCGGAACTGATAAGGGTGGCGTGTCGTTTTTCGAAGCTATTCAAATCAAGGTTATGTAGGTGACCTCTCACTCCGCCGGTGGGTGGCGCGGCGCACGGCGCAAGCGCGCTTTGCGCATGTGCAGTGCCCTCTCTCTCCGCGGTCTCCTCTGCTTCGGGCGCGCTGCGTAAATAAGCGGAGTGCCGCGCTCTGGCCGGTCTCTCAGTCGACGGTCGTCCGCGCTACGCTTGCTCTCTCTCTTCCTTTCTTGCCTTAACCGACGATTGCTCATGCAATTCGAGTAATTGACCCAAGGGAAACGCACAATAGAACCCCCTTCAGCGTCGCATCACACCAGGGTTCCCGCGAGGGAAGGTGGGCGTAATTTTTTTCTGGTAGTTTTTTTTGTGAGGGCAATTTTCGCATGCCTGGCGTTACCTGGAACAGCATTCAAGTTGAAAGTAGGCGATCAGCAATCCGGAGTGCTTGCCCTGATAAAGTTTCGGGGTATGGCCCCTTCTAGTTCAAATTTGTTGCGAGAGTTGGAAATTCAGGGAATCACGTGATCGTTCTGGTATTTACCATAGGAAACATATAGTTCTAGCATATCGAACCTATACCAAAGTAAGCAAAACTTTTTTACTTTTAACATGGCTCTGTAAGCCCGCCAAAAATAGTGCACCATGTGAAGGCAACGTTTTTATGCATGAAAAAACTATCAATTAGCTCATTCTCTAAACGCAAGAATATATTCATTCTGTTTTATTTTTTGGCTACGTCCAATACCTCTTCAAAAAGGGTGTATACACTCTACCTGTAGAAAACCCACTCTGCGCAAAAATAAATTTGCACTATTTGTAAGCAAAAAGAGCGCGTCAATAAACGATCAATTACTAGGGAGCTGCACGCGTCAGTAAAAATACAGATATGAACGTCCAAGAATTTTTTTAGAATAAAAATTAACAGAGCATCCGCCAAAGTGTGCCAGCCTATACTGCAAAATAAAGGCTTCAATTTAAATGTGCAGCTACATTAACAGAGCATTCGCCAAAGTGTGCCAGCCTATACTGCAAAATAAAGGCTTCAATTTTAATGTGCAGCTACGAAGTAAGCTGAGGCTTTCTAAACGTAAATATTGGTCATTTATTGCAACGGGAAGTAGTGCATCTTTATAAAAGCAATGCGGAATATTATTAAACAGAAACCTTTGCTTTGACTTCCCCACGTGTGTCAATAAATAACTCGAATTGACTTTCTTATACCCGAGTGCTTACCTCACATGTTATATTACGGTTCCTGCTCAAAAATGGTACAATCACGTTTCACTCACTCCTACACCTGCCTGATATCAATGTCTTTGTATTACTCAAACAAGTAGGTATTACCTACGTTGTTATCCGGACCATGAGCACGTGTGCCGCACTCGCGGTATTTTTAGTCTATTTCATTGTCATACTTTAGGGCACTGCAGAGCTTCTGGTGGGGTGCTTTTTTTCAAGTTTCTTCTAAACTTCCTCGAACGTAGATGCAACCCCGTTATCTGGAACTGCAAACGATTCACGCATACAAATTTGTTGATTGCAATTTTGCATCCAAATAAGTACAAATGCGATTGGTACGTTTAACGCAAGTCTGCTCTAAGTCACTTGCGGGTATTTTGTATTCGAGCCTTGGGAGCCACCTAGAAACTATTTCGTCTTGCCCACGCCGCATAGATTTTGTTCTAGATTTTTGTGAATGGCACAGCTAACCAAGAATTACTCTGGTTCTTTCCCCTTTTTTAGCCACGGATTAGCAGTGCGTGCATTCTTCTAGATTTTAAAATGAAGTTACGTAGTTGCACACATCCTGCTGCTGCGTACGTAGCCCTTTTTGGGCGCCTGTGGAACCTTTCTGGGTCAGGTTCAAGGATCTCTCAATGTGCGTGGGAACGTGTACTTGATGGCAGTGGCAGTTCATGGGCTGTCGGCCGTTAACAAAAAAAATCAATAGCAACAGTAGAATGCTAGATCGTACTCGAATGTCTGTTGTAAATAAACAATGCTGATAATTCAATTGTGCAGCAATCAGGTTACATATATTTTGAGCCTTTTGTGCTTAATTACAGCTGATTTTGAGACGTCGAGAAACGCTAACATGGGAAATACACGAAGGAAGAAAATGTATTTGCTCCATCTCGTAAATGGCACCGCACTAAAAAGTACAGGAGAAGTAACACGCTTTGACTTAGGTGTGGGTGTGACCGGTGGTTCACATTGGCATTGCCATCTTTTATTCAAAGGTAGAATTTTGTATTGGTCATTTGTTTCGCAGAGCAGGTATAAAAAGCTATATTCTGTATGCATTTTTTTAGCACCGTAATACTCCAGCTTCTCAATGGAATTTTTAATTGTGAGCGAACTTGTTGACTGTTTGCTCGGCACGGTGCAGAGTCAAGTGGCTGTATTTTCTCCCTATTTGTTAATAAATCACTCATCTTCACTGTCTATAAAATCTATCAAAGCAGCAGTTTTTTCATACATCGCTTTTAGTGACCTTTTCATGTTGTGATAGTATCCAGGTTTGTTACAGGGTAGAAGAAAAAATTTTCAACGACATTCTTAATAATTGCGCATTCTTCGACCTGTTTCTGAAGGAATATTAAAAATAAAAATACACCAATAGTTGTTTGCGATACTTTTGTGAAAATTAAAAAAAAACTTTTTTCAATTATGTTCTTACTTGCCACTCCTGACATGCCTGTTTATGTATTGCGCTTTCTTGTACACCGTATTGCATGTTACATTCGTGTGGTAGTCTTTAGAAGCAAAAATTCATTATTGTTACGGAAAACTAACAAAATTTAGAGCAGTCAAGCAGGTCAATTTACAGCAACCAAGCAGCCAAGCAAAGAAAATACTCCCAAACTATGACAGTAATACATGAAAGCTCTTTTCTGTGAGCCCCATAAAAGGTCTCTCCTGAATTCAATCTCAAAGAAATGAGAAAGACCTTTTAAGATGTGTGTACAAGCAGGCTGCAATGAAAGAGTGCAATCTATTCTTTTGAAGCTAAGCATCTTCAAGAGAGCAAGAAACGCGTTTGGAGTTAGTAGTAACTGTAACCGCGGAAAGCAATTATTAGTGCCGTTCTATTAGTTGTTCCACAGCAACTCGCGATGTCATTAAAGATGGCATCAGCCAACGGGAGTGCACCGCCGATAACAATGTATTGTCTATATTTACTTCGTTAGAGGCGCACTGCTTCCGAGTATGAGGTCGTGAAATGTGTTTTATTTTTTATCAGAGTCTTAGTGATTAAAAAACTACGGCCGTTGACAATGCAGGAGCGCTGCAGTTTAATTGCATACGCCTTGTGTTGAAATAAGAGGTCTGTACTTTTCAGTGCTGTACAGGTTCGGGAGCACCGAAGGCATTCAGACCGAAGGAGTGAAGAAGTCAGGTTCACCACGGGCATTCAACATGCCCGTTCCGAACACAACATGGATTGAACACATCGTTGAATACTTACGCTTGCATCAAATGCTGATTTTGAGGTTTCCTTAAGCTTTACTTAGAATATAATAATGACACGAGCGGCGCTGACAAATGGCCTGGACCGAGAAGCCCTGGAACAGCGCAAGCTAGCCACTCGCCCGAGAGTATGGGATGACAATGATTTCCGTATAGCACGTGGTCATCGTAGTGGTTGCCTTCGATGCGGTGTCTCGCATCAAACTTTGTCCACACGCATGTCGTCTTCGCTACCTTCGATCTTTGGCATTCTAAAATCAAGTGACAACTTTCAACCTCCGTAATGACAGAGCTTTCGCTTTCTGTTATCAATGACAACATTCAACCTCCATAATGTCGACAAGAATGCAGCGTTTGAAATCCTCACCAATCGCCGGTTCGATAAATTGCATTAGAGTACCGTGTAAACATATAAATTGAGGTACACGTAAATTTTACACTGCTTCAATATGGTAAAACTTGTCGTGACGCAACGTAGCCCCGGAAAAACGCGCGATTTTACTGCTGTAGGGATGCTTTTATACTAGACCAGCGGAAGTACCCGGCGATACCCAGGTTCGCCACCACATAATCACAGTAATCGGTATAACATGTGCTCAAGCATGTCTCACTTTTCATAATTAGGTAGCTCACGGTGAAGTGGTACACAACTAGGTACTCCTGATTGCTGCTGTCATTAGTGGTGCTCCTGGGTAACGCGCGTAGTTTTGGGAAGCGGCTGCAACCCATGTTTTATTGGAATTCTCCCGAAACAAATTCTGTAAAAGATAGCGAGCTCAAATGACTGCTTACAGACCAAAAGTGTCATCTCAGTTGTATACAGGATACTCAAGAGTCAAAGTTGTATAATAAATAACATGGGCCCCTACCGGAGGCGCGTGATTGCAGAAAGTGTAAAGAGGTTGATTGATTTTAGGGTTTTACGCGACGACGCAACGCAGGTGATCAGGCGTGCCGTAGTGGGGGCTCGGGTTTAATTTTAACCACCTGGGGATGTTTACGTACGATTAAATCTCCTATAGACGGGCGTTTTTGCTTTTCGCCTCTACCTGAAAAGCGGCCCCCGCGGCCGGAAAACGACAGTCCCGAGAGGTGGCGAGTGCTATGCGAACGCAGGGAAATTGAACTGAATTCCACGACGATGAGATGTAAGTTAAAAATTCCGCTGGCCTTTTTACACGCGTGTTAGGACAATATGAATAATGGTGAAGTAGGTTTTTGACAATTGTATGGGCAGAATTTGCAAGGAACAACGAATTTGATAGATCAACGCGCTCTATAAGTATTAATAAATATGTAAAAGCATAATGTTCCCAAAATACTGAGTGTGGCTATTAGGCGGATGTTAAATAAAAATATTTTACAGCAGCGCTTATATACCTGCGTAAGTTACCTGTACCAACCGAAACCAATTCAGTAAAAAAAAATCTGGACTGGCCTGCGATCACCAAAAAATATGTGCAAAACTACTTCGCCCTGTTTCACTCTGTTATGTCTTTTTTGTTTATTTCCTCAATATTGAGCTCGTACTGCATAATCACAACATACTCATGAAATTCGAAGGAGTTGGTACCAACAGTTTCGCCAGGTGTTGACATCACCTGTTAGGTCTTTCATGCTGTTTAGGCGTGTGATTAAAAGAAATCTTTTCCTGTTTTACGGCGTCGCCAGGCCAAATTCATCAAATTGGTTTTGTGTATTTTATGGGTACTATTCATCAGCAAAAAGCAATTAGATTATGAAATACTTAACACATTCAGTGAAGAACCTTTAAAAAACCCTATTTTGTTCCGAAATGCAGAAACGGCAAAATAACGTTGGTTAGCGCGAAACCGTAAAACTACTGTTTAGATATTTTTACGAGATTCACAGATCAACAAAAAGCACTTCGATATGTAAACTACTGAGGGATATAATCATAAATTTACGAAAGCACTATGTTCTCCTCTTGCTCGATTACATTAAATATTTCTTAAAATTCCGCTTTAGTGAGACCCTACCTAATAGAACAAAAGAAGTCACTGGGTATAGATGTTTTGGCTGGGCGTTGATGAATAATTGAGTAAATGACTCAGTCAGTCAGTCAGTCAGTCAGTCAGTCAGTCAGTCAGTCAGTCAGTCAGTCAGTCAGTCAGTCAGTCATTCAGTCTATCGATCAGTCTGTCATTAATTCCGTCGATCAGTCGGTCAGTACGTCAGTCGGTCGGTCGCGGACTTCTCTTCATAGGTATTCATGATTCAAAATGCCACTCCCTATGTCAGAAACGACAACATGCCACTGACTCTAAGAAACGCACTACCTGCTTTTTTGCGACGATGAACGCATACGTCGACGACGAAAGTGCCCGGCCACGCCTAAATATTTCCTCGCACTCGATTTTACCGAGGAGCAGTCCTTGTACGTTTGTTGTAGTTACTGCAACGGCTTTCCTCTGAAATAAGCCAAGAGGCGAACGGGCGTTCGCAGGAAAGTAACGCGGCAGGAGACGTTTTCTTTCTCTAAGTGACATCGCGCCGGGAAATTGCAAGTCGAACGCGGCTGCCATGACCTGCCGTTCCTTAAGCTCTCGCTTAAGTGCACACTTGCGTCGCTGTCACTCAGACGGCAACGACGCCAACCAAGAGTGCCCCTATTAGACTGTGCCTTCTCGTGACCCCTTTGCCCGGAATTGGGAGCGACGCAGCGGAACGTTCCCCCACTGACGGCCAGGCCTCTCTAGAAACTAACAGTTCTCCGAAAATGGAAGTGCGAAGACTCAAAGACAAAGATAATCTTGATGGGGATAGACACCGGCTGTACCGGTGTTTAAGGTACGAGTCATGCACTTTTCAACTGCGTGCCTAAAACCCGCAATTCTCGAGCATTATTGTTAGAGCTGGTATATTTAAATGATTCCCTTCTTGATTTTATAGAGTAAGAATATGTATCGGGGTACTTATTGAGACACTGTGGATTTTAAACATTCACAATGTAAACACTTCGAGAGAATGTTTTTTTTTTACTTTTTCATCAGAGATGTATTTTGCATTACCGTGGCATTAGAGATGGGTTTTGCGCTTTAGAATGAAACTAAATCACTAGTAAAATTGTTTATGATTAACAGAGAGAATATTAGAGAAATGGGACTGTAATACGGCTCTCCCTCACCCCTCACCGGTTGGTGAGCAGCAGGGTCTCATTATTCCAGATAAAATGAAGTAGTTTCCCTCTTTTCCAGGGGAATAATTCTAGAATGACATGTATTTTACTGCGAATGCAATTAATAGCCCACTCTACTAAAAAGAATGCTCTGGAGTTGGCGTCGGTTCCTATGAAATCGCGAAGCTTGGTATAGCTCGAGCTTCGCATAATAAAAACACAAGGAAACTACCGCACTTCCAGAAACTTTTCGGCCTGCGCAAAACCATAAAAAAGCCCAGATTTCTGCTGTGCTTGTGACTCGACGTTCGATGGCCACTGCACGTACAGCCCGCGCTATGCTGACATCACCCGGTGGGGCACCTCAACCAACAATCGCTGGCAGTGCAGTAATAGAAAGAGCAAACTGGTGAGTTAAAGCCTGTTTCATTTCTGTCGCAAGGTGTTCTCAGAGTTTTTAGTGTAATTCGATGTGAGGTCGCGGCGCTTTCGTCGTCAAGTTTATCAGAACCTTGTTATCTTATTTGTATGCGTGGAGCAATTATTCGTTTTTTGCGGTAATTTTTATTTTTCGGTGAGAGGGAACGCGGGAATAGCCCTCTAACTTATGAGAAAGAATATGAATGTTCTCCTACGTGCTGCCCTTCAGAGAATTTATGGGCACATGGGCTCTTCCCCCGTTAACCAGACCCCCCGTAGGTCACCTCAAGGAAATGCACTTTTACATAGGAGGCGAGCTGCGCGGGGAAATCTCCATTTACCGCATTTATCTTCACGTATAGGCAGATGGTAAACTGCATCGGTTTCTACGCCCATCGGTGTCCGTTATATGGTCGCGCGCCGTACCTTGGTGCTCCGCAAGTGTGAACCAAAAACCAAAACAGTTTCGCGACTTTATTCAGAATCACAAACAGATACACAACGCTGAAAAGCTGGAAGACATTACATGACCTGCAGCGATCGGGTAAGCATGCAATATGTTTTTTCGTGGCATACTTTGAGTTTGTCAATAGGGGTTTCTTTGCTCTAGAAATACAAACGATAGGGACGACAGTGCGGTTATACTACCATGTTAGAAATGTCAGAGTGCCAGCTCATACAGTAAATGAACTTTCGTCTGATCTGCCCAGCAGCCCTATTGCCAGTTGAAAGACGTGAACACAGAGTGACAAACCGTATTCTCTTGAACACCTACCAGTGATTGGACAGAATACTTTGGAACTAGATACCGAGGCATCGAACAACTCTACAAAGACTAGCCGGTAAAAGCGCACCCAAATATTGTGTTGAAGTATTCTCTACTAGCGTTCAATCATTTCCGTATACTTTGCATTTAGACTTCCGCTATACGTTTATAGCCGGAAATCGCGTACCGTTTCCGATGAATACTACATTAGTTGGCAGTTTTCACTACACTGCCACGTCCTATGTAGTTGCCTGCACCTTCTCCACTACAGTCTTGCTTAGAGTATTGAATTTGCCTGCTTTGGAAAACAGATTATGTACGGCGGGTTACTGAGTTCATACTTACAACGTTCATCCCCTAACCACGGAGAGGACGTTTCGCCACTCATCTTACCGTCTATGAACCAACATTGCACGTGTTCGTTGGAGCTGGCGCTTATTCCGGCTTACATACAAGAACATGCAGGAAATCACGCAAATCAGCAAGAGCTCTATGGTGTCATTCAATTCACGTCTGGCACTGTATCCAAGGCACAGCCAACTTTCAAATGCTTGCTCGCAGATGATGCAGAGAAGGAATGGGAAGAAATAAAGGCAAGTATCATGCTCGAATATTACCACAGGTAAAGAAGCTTCACCGCTCTATTTCTCGTAAGCAGCAGCTGAGTTAAAGTCAGTTTCATTCTCAGGAGGAGCGTCCCGGCGTTTAGAAAATACAAGCCGCCGTTATTTTTTTTTGTGTGGCAGCTTTACTCCATACACACGAAGTTATTCAAAATAAAATAAAATTCGAGTTCGTATCCTTATTTTACAATTGTAAAATGACGGAACGCTGGTTCGTGCTTGTACTAACAACAGGGCTACACTCTTAGGCAAAAAGGACTAAAATAGGGACTAAAATACGGCTTTTAGTCTTCGCGGGCAACAGTTCTTCAAGAAAGTATCTGTAGCACAGTGTGTGCCGTGTGCACAAGGGCGGAGTAACTGTTACTCCCCTACGATTTATAAGGAGTAACAGAAGGACGAAACGCATGCATTTAGTCTCTTTGCTGCGTCGTTAATCCGCTGTAATGGCGTCGTCGTTGCAATTTCGCGCGTAAGACTGTGGGCAGTTTCAGATTTACAAAATGCAAGTCATTGCAGTCAGTGGGTCTTTTACATGGAGTCACGGGAGAAAATATCGACGTTAATTATAAGAAAAGCGCCTAGCTTCCATTGAGCAGCGGATAATGGCAAAGAGGGGCGAAGCGCGATCGGCAGACGTTTCTCGGTGAGGTTATCTTCATACGCTCTGTTGCACATGATTCGGGCGAGGTAACAACGGCCGATGAAAGATTTCAAGACCATCAACAATAAAACAAATATTAGTGACAATAGCAAATGTTAAACTCCAAGCGTAATGAATATGTTTATGTTTAATCGAGGAGGAAGAACAGATAAGTTGCTGATTACAACTGCACAATAAAAATGCTCGCAACAGGTAAGCGTCTTGAAATTATGTTTTACAATCGGTGTGTAATTGCCTCGTGCACCAAAACTTTGTAAACGCTGCAACTTCTGTAAAACCCTATTGCATTTCCCAGTTCCGACTATATAGCGACGTTATAGCTTGAATATTTCAGACTAAGCAACCCCAAATTTGATTTGGCCGATGCAGGAAAATATGGTCTGTTTCACTATTCTGACACTCACACAGACGTCCGCTATCATGCACGTTTATCTACGGCACTTAACATATGTATAGAACACTAAAAATGCACTTAGTTTGCTACAATTTGTGCGGAAACAAATGAGTAGGTCGATCACCCAGCCATCTATCCTAACTAGACGATGACCTCATTGCTCTTTACGAGAAAAAACTATGATAGTGAGGCTGTACATAGAATCTAACTGAGCAGTAGTCCTTAAAATTAGCAAAGCGCTAAGCGCTATTCTCAAATCGCGGTCACGGTCGCTTGCAGGGATAGAAATTCCGGCACCATTTGGAATGAATCAATCACCTGGCAGAGCACTACCCGCTGTGCACGGTAATATTACCAACCGGAGCATCCGTACGGCGGCGCGGTGTATTGGTAGCGCGTCGGCTTCCTTGTGTATAATTGCGGGAGTCGGTGGTTCGACCACTGCTAGTACCGACCTTATGTTTTTCTCTGCGACTCAGCGATTCGTCCTTGGGGAGTATTGGAACAGATAAACCGGGTGGCTGACTAACCGTTCGTCCCCTCACATTTAGTCCCCAAAGGTAGTATTCATTGTGGCGAAGGCCGTTAGTCGCCCAAATGACAAACTTGTAGGTTGCGCTTGCTGTGAACACAGAGATTTGCACAAGAAAAAAACGTAGACTTTCACGAGCACCGTATTCTCTTGAAGGTCTACGTTTTTCTCTCGTGTTAGTCTCTGTGTTCACAGCAAGCGCAACGTACCCCCAAAACCATGTTGCACCAACTAGCCCGACATCAAGCTTTATTTTAGTTCTCTTTGCCTAAGAGTGTAGTAGCAACTTCACAGAGGCCCTGGACACCTTACGCCGGGAGGAAACGGATCCTTTGTTTACTGAATTATGTATACTGTGCTTACTGAATCGGGTGCGTATTATTACGACTAAGGGGTAGAGCATACACGTTATACAAAAGAAAAACTTCTCACAATGCAACCAACTGAAATATCGTGAAATCCTAAGACAAGGGCGAATGCTACAATTCGCATAGACCGCAGTATGCCGGAAAATGCCGTAAAAGTCTCTTAAACGCTGCTAAACATTGTTTTTTATGCTTGGGACCGCCACTCTTTGCTTCGTATGAATTCGCACGGTTTCATTTACGTTTTGTAGCATGTACTGCTTCATGGCAACGCTGTTCAAATATTAGCTGCTTTTGTTCATCAAAAGTAGTATAAAAAAACGTAGACAAGAGGAAACAATTTCAAAGCACCGAACCCACGTGGTTGCTCTAGGCATATTTCTGGTACAAGCGCGTGCGCTTTAAAGGACTTCTTTCAGGGGCAAGGTATAGTATTGTGCGGGTTGCTAAAGCATGTACAGTGAACGTAACCGCCCATGCGCGCACACATTTTCACTTTCATGAAGGTGCGTTAAGTGAACGCATTGGCGACCTTCTGATCGCACAGTGACCAGAAGGTTCAATTTCTCGTGGACTAAAAACGATAGTGATTTCGGGCTTCACGGCTGCATCACACACGGTACAACACACTGCGGGCGCCCTTTTGCTTGATGACGTACGCCAGGGTCCATCGACAGTGATTATACTTTGGGGTTACCATATTTTTAGTGATTCGCAACGTAAGCAGAAGCATCACGGCAAGCCGTCCTAGTTGGAATCGATTCACGCTGCAAAATAGCGCACATAAACTGGGATAAGAAAGGAAAACACGCAGACGCACTTCTAACAAGTGCTTGAATCAGTTATGAGAAGCGATTTCCCGCCTTTTCGTTACTTGTCTTCGTGTTTGTGCGCTGTTTCGCAAAATCGCCGCGTAAGATTCCATCGAAAGTGGGTGCACCCACTTTAATAATCAGGAATTGTTATGCAATGCCCGGACAAATACAAAAGTGTTCTACGCTCAATATTTCCAATCTCCCTGTTTACAGTCACCTTCGCTGCAATTTCCATGGCAACGGTTTCGTGGATGTCAATTTAGGAAACAGGTGCGCTGTCACTGTGCAGCCAAGTATTTACGCTTTCTGCTTGAAAGCACATCGTAGGTTTCCTCGACGCTACTTACACACAGGACCTCACAGAGCTGTTCTCAAGCCCCTGCGATGAACGCTCGGTTAGTTACGCGCCCCAATTGGCCTCCAAAGAGGTCGTACGCGGGAGCTCATCCGACAAGCGAGCGTTTAGCTAAAGCAGAAGTGCGGCCAATATTACCGAGCTAAGCGCCCGCGGGCCATCTCGACGATCAATTTCCGGTCCCAGGGTTGCATGCTTGATGACCTCCGTTTCTGCGCCAGGTTAGACGGCGGCGTTTTTTATATTCCAAAGATAATTTCTAATACTCTCTTTAAACACTTTCCCTCAGGATGTAGAATAATCTCCGGCCCCCGCTTAATCCTCTAATCATCATATTCAACCATCGAAAGTAACAAAATAAGCAGTAAAACTCAGTCGGGGACTCGTAAAGACCGTACGTACACACAGCTTTGCTCTTCCAGTAATCGCGATAAATGTGGACACAAGGCGGGTAATCCAGACGTTGTAATGAATTCCGGTGGCAGAACAAAAAAAAAAAAACAGATCAACGACTAAGTTCGGAAGAGCAGGTAAGAAGCGTTGGACTAGTAGGCCAAACTAAGTCATCGGGGAATGAGGACGAGGCACATGGCTAAAATTGCAAGTACGGTGAAAGCAGATTTGTTTGTTGTACGGTGAAAGCAGACATAATGATTTACTGTTCTAGAATGCCGGCGAGTTGAGGAAAGATTTGGAGAGAAATTTAAAATATGTTAAAATTCATTTCATCCGATGGTGTCCTTTTGTTCATCGCTGTGATTGCCTCGAAGCCAGCGAATAGTTAGAGCGGATGCAAGGGAGGTGTGTGTTGATTGAATGAGCAATTAACGCGTTAGGGCGTCGAAAAGTGTCAATAGGCAAACGTGACACCTAAATTAAATTCTTAATGCAGGAGTAAGGTGACCTCACTTTTTGGGAGCGCCCTGTAGAGCGTAAGCTCGCGCCAGAGCAGGGGGCGCGCAGTTTTTTACTGTGAAATAAATACATGAAGGGTGACTTTACCTTCACTAGTTTCAAGCATTTTGGCTTCGTTTCAGCTCCATTTCCGCTAGCCATGACTCAAAACATGCATGTAACGAAAAACTTTATGTAACAAAAAATAGCGAAAATTTCCCAAATCCGTTACATTCAGGTTTCACTGTAATGGAGTGGGAGTGGAACCTTCGGATAAAACAAGTTATATTCATCGACCAAGGTCACCACACGGTTACACAATTACTCTTCCCAAGCTTTCAACAATTAGGAGAGAATAGATGTGGGTTGCTTATTCTTTAGGTAGAAATAATTGAGCACGCAGTGAGGTGAATAGAAAACAAAATAAAACCGAGACTATCAGCCGGCAGAGATGCATTCTCTGCTTTGGATGGAATGAGGAGCGCTCTATCCGGTGTCTTCGAGCAACCCTGCAGCTTTGTTGTCTATGCAACGAGTGACAAAGTATCTTTTAAAGCCCCGGAGCAACGGGACGATGATGCCGGCGACAGATGGTGGGGCGACGCCTCCAGCATTGTTCCTCCTTACACCTGGCTTCTCTTCCGTGCAACGAATAGATGGACCGACCCATGTTGCCGGTGCACCGCGCACGTCGTCGTTGGCGCCTATCTCAAGTATCCACTTATTGCCTTGAGTGAAGAATCGTTCTAGCGCCTGCGCTAGACGTCTGAATGCATACGCTTTTCAACATGTGGAAGTGTATATATTACCTCGTTCTTTGGTCTAAGCTGCAGTTTGCAAACAAAATAGAGAAATGTGAAGTAGAAGGTAAGAACACACCCATAAACATTTCAGGTGCCTTTATTGATTACTGTACACCTAGGGGCGACCTCCTAATAGTCGTTCAGGCAAACTTTGTGTAGTGTGGATGTTGGTAAGGAACACATTAGAGGTGTTTATAGTGCTACCGAAGTTACGCAAGACGACGATTCCCCCAAAGAGAACGCAGTACTTTGAAGGTCAAAGCCAGTGTGTAAATAGGTTAAGCAGTGTTGTTTTTAAGCTCGTATCCCTTAGATAACACACAAAATGTAACTTTTACATCATCTCGGTATTCACAACCCATAATAAACAATGAGCATGTAGTTCAGGAAAGAAGCTGATGATCGCTCGTAAGATACCCTGTTAACTTGAACTTGTCACAAACTTGTTTTTTGTCCGCTGGTAATAATTTGGTGTGTACAATCGATGTGTGCAACCTAACTTCCCAACGTTAACAGACCACTCAACCATGCCCGTGAAGAGAATTTGCCTGATTTCCTAGCTATACTTACAGAGTATTCAACCCATTATTTGTGGTCATTATTCCTTGTTAAGTATTCAATTTCTTCAGGTACTTTTTTACGTTTAGCGACTAACACTAAAGAATCATTTACATTTTTGTTTTGTTGGGAGCCACAAAATTTTGCACGTACGGTCCACAGTGAGCAGAACGTTCTTACTCTTGAGCTTTTTTTAAATATTTTATTGCGAACGAAAGCTACGTGAAACTAAAATAAATCTCTGCTTTCGTCCTATCACATATACATACATTTAACGTAATTAAGTCCTTGTAAAAGTTCGGACCCACCTGGCATTTAGGCAGGTATTCTTCAGCTGCACAACCTTGTTTACCGTAGCCTTCACTTCAATACTTAATTTTGAGAGACGCGGTATACATTTTCGAACTTCACTCAGAGCGTTAAAACAAACCTGTGAATATACTGCCCAAAAATTTCTTTAGGCCCTAAGTAAGGTGTGGCTGATTTCATCCAGGTAGCTCTGTTTGTAAGCGATATCTAACCCACTTCTGGTCAATGGCAGGATTTTATTTTTGTTCATGATTGTTTTTCTCTTATGCGTGGAGCGGAAACAATTTTTTTACTTATTACTTTTAGATTTTGGCGGCCACTTTGCGAGTTTTGTGTGAGCAGAAGCTTCATTCAGCTCACAAGGTACTGCTACAATAAAAAATAAAAAAGAGTACGCCCAAACAAACAAAACCACGCGCTTCTAAGGACTAAATATTAAGTCAGCCAGAGATCACTGAGGCTGAAGTGGAAAAAAAAACATCCATAACTTAGAGAGATCATCAAAAGAGTTAATTTATTCAATTAGGAAGTTGAGGAATGGAGAGAAAAATAAAAATTACACAGAAAAGTTCTGAGCCAGACCTTACCCAAGAAAGAACCCTAGGGGTATCCCTACGGGCTCCAAAGAAGCGAGATGTGCTTAAACGCGAGGTAGGTGCTTCATGCAGGAGATTCCGTGCTCATTTGTGGCATTGGTTGTTTCCGCAAGCAAAACAAAGCGTCGTGTGGTACCGCGCGAAAAGTTGGTTGGTGCCGCAAGCCAGGCAACGCAGGATTTTTGATACAAGCTTGCTTTTCCGCATAACGCCACTCTTTAGACGCATAAGACCAGTAAAAGGGTTATTATCCGACCACCAGACATACCATCCTCGTCATCACACAAGTCATAATCACTATGTTAATGAACTGCGCTTCTTTCGGGCTTGTTGGGACCGTCTGTGCAGCAAGAAATCATGCCTACGTTTCTGTCATGACGGAAGCGACCTCGTTTCCTATAGCTTATGCACACGACGAATTTGAGAAAGCATGAGGACAAGAACAGAATAGAACACATATTGCGGTGAAGCCACCACTTGGAGTAAAGATTATTGCCAGATGGTAAGTTCTTATTCTGCCTAAAGGCATCATTTAGGAGAACAATTAAGCCAGACGAATGTATAGGCAAAGCAATGTTCATGCTTCTAAACCTGAAACAGTTATTCATACCTGTCACATTGTTCACCACAAAGCAAGCATTAAGGATATCTCAGGCAGAACAGTAATCCACACCACAAAGCAATCATTAAGGATATCTCAGGCAGAAGAGTAATCCAGAATCGATACTTGCAGTGTTCCGTTAATTAAAAATAAACGGGGAGTAATTCTTGCGTAATCAACGAAAACCAAAGCGTAAAAACAATATGTAAACCACAAAACGGATTGAGGGCTCTGGCTGGATCTTTGGGATCGTGGCTGGCAACTATCACAGAAGGTCCCAACAGATGGCGCGGCAGCAGTGAGAAAGCGATAAACTTCAATTGATTTCAGTAAACCGTCGTTGTGTTTTTCACGCGAGGACTGAGACAGGAAGAGAACAGCGTGAGAGTTAGGCGGAAAAGATAGAAGATTACGTAGCAGGAGAAGCAGAAGACTATCGTCTTTGGACGAAATTTGCTGAGAAAGGAGTATTTAAGCGACCAATTTTTCAGGATGCGTAGAGCGGGCAACGCCCCGTTTTTTTGAGATCTCAAATAATGATTATAGATATACCACCCTGTACTGTTAGCACACGGCGCCCACTTTCTAATTTTGCGACAAAATATATCCCCCAACTTTTCAGGCGCGAGGTATTTTGTCTTCTATAAAAAACGACGCTAAAGAAGTAGACGACACAAGCATAAAGGCAGGCGGGTCCCTCACTATACCACTGTCGCAGCCCTATTTGCGGTTGTTCTGCTATTTCGTCTCTATCAGGGTTGCATATTTACCGGAGATGCACTTCACTGACTAGTATTACTCGCTTTTCTGCTTCTGTTATTGGGTCCGCTGGAGCAGTAGTGTTGTCAACAAATAGCGCCTTCACAAAAAAGTTCACTCTCGTTCTTCACGTGTCCAATCACCCTTTCAATTTGCAATTTATACTCGGTTACTACGTTCCGCAAAACGTGGCGGACGGAAGGAGGGCGGCAGACAGACAGAACCAAGACGTAGTCATGGTGACGCACACATCCATAATCGCTATCCGAAACGGCATTTTACTAATCAGACCGATAATGAGTGATGGAGCGTTATCTAATGCTGACTGTATCTAATCTTTTTCCTCACATTTTCATGGAGGTGACTTCTAAGAAATTATCCTAATTTGTTAAACAATAAAATTCATGGGTAGCATTTAAGAGGCTACTGTATGCTTTCCTTTCTTAGGCTACAACAAGTGGCGAATTCAACCTGGCGGTGTTAAATTCCCCGGCGGTATTAAATGGCCTAATAAATTACTCTGGTAAAATGGTCATAATGGTGTACTGCCTCGTCCTGGGGTCGTAAATAAACGTGATTGATTATTGTTACTGTTTTAAGATGTAATACCATTATTAGCAGTTAGCACAGAACCGGGGTAATAGGAGATTATTGGGAGAGGCTTTCGCCCTGCAGTGGGCGTATATAGGCTGGTGATGACGATGATGAACATTATTATTATATTATCGTCAATTTTAATCCCATGATCATCACCGAAAAAATTGTCCCGCCACCTAGACAACATCTAAAAATCTGCCCCTGGTAACAACTGATGAACAACAAGTACACCCCTGGAATACTAACATTTAAACACGTCCTCTGGTAATGCACTGGAAGGACGCTTCTGTACGCAGTCCTCACTCTACGGTTTGACGTTCACGGTGATGGGCTATTCCAGGAGAGGAGGTTGAATTCAAAATAAGTAACAAAAAAAGGAAACGAGATGAAGCGTAAGTACCCAGGACACATAAGGGCTGGGCGGAAAGGAGCTGCTAAATCGTCTCTACATATGTTTTCCATAATCTATGGCCTAATTGCTTAGTGTTGTACTTGAAATTGTAAAAGATTTACAGAGAAAAAACCGTATTTTGAGTGTACCAATATTGCATTTAGTTTTTATGGTTGCTTTCAGGTACAACACGGTTTTTCTAATTTCGTTAATTATTTAACTCTCCGAACCGGATCAGTGTGTCATTTAGTCAAACGGCAACTGACCCAGAAGGAAGCGGGCTTACGCGAACTCAAACAGTAACGAAGCGTTTTTGTTTTCAGTTCACCGTACTGCAGGACACTGCTAAGAACACTGGTATTCTTGAACTTGTAACATAAAGGTTAGATGCTGATGGGGAAATTCTGTTGCGCATATGCTTGCTTTGCAGAAAATGAAGCCGAAAGACTACGGTTTTCGACATCCCTGGTAGTAAACTTCCCGCTCTCCGTTCACTTTTGCCGTAACATCATACATCCCCTCAACCCCAGACCATCCCATGTCCTCCGCATCCTGTCCCACGTCCTTCCCGTTATATTCTCTATCGTCCACCACTCCGTCACTCTTTTTTCTGTTTTTGTCTATGCGCTTCTAATTTACCCTCCTACCTATTATACATACCCATCCTACACCCGCCATATTCCCTCGTCTCTGATAGGTCATTTCTGTATCTGCAGCCTCCCCTCTTCAAATTAATTCCTCCCTTGCCATCCTTATTCCCCTCGCCTTTCCATTCTCTCCTCCTTCCCTGAACACTCCCCTGCTCTTCATTTTGCCAAGCCTCCTTCCTCTCTCCCTATCTATTTCTTTTCCTGCACTTTACCCGCCTCGGTGGCACAGGGGCTAAGGAGTTGTCTTGCTGAGCACGAGGACGCGGGTTCAATTCCCGGCCGCGGCGGCCGTTTTATCTGATGAAGGAGAAAGCAAAAACGCCCTTGTGTACGAGATTTCGGCGCACGTTAAAAATTCCCAGGTAGTCAAAATTAACCCGAAGCCATCCACTACGGCGCGACTCATCGTCTGCGTTGCATCGGCGCGTTAAAGCCTACAATCAATCAATCCTTGCACTGGGTCTTGTGACCACCACTTTGGTCATGCCGCTATGTACACAGCGTGACAGAAACGCTGAGTGGCCGCCTTCTGAAAAAGATGCACAGGTTGCGAGTACTCCAGGCCTTTTTGTTTACACCACAGACGAATACTATGATTTAGAAGTACTAATTACACACCAAAAACCATTTATACCTATTTTTTTTTTCTTGACTGATGTTGCTGCAATGTCGTTTGCTTGAGTAGTCGTCTCAACCCGGCGTCTTTTGCTGGCCTGTTTTTAGGAACAACCAATTATATAAAGACCATTGTTAAACAAGTGAACACTGGGATGGTGTTTGTAGGTGTTTGGCACTAAATGTGAGGGAGATTGCCGCTGTTTCGATAATGCTGATAACCATGAATTATGTCACCAGTGCAACAAGTCTGAGAAGGTTTTGCATGCGCATACTTCGAGTTGAGATTTGCTACTGCGGAAAGCAGATAGAGCGTATGTGAGCCCAGTCTGGTCCACATGATCTACATGACTAGTGCATGGTGCGTTACCCCAAACACCGAAAACCAAATTTTTGCTTTCGTAACTACAGGAATAGGGAATACTTCCGCAAAAAAGCTTGAGAAAGACACAAGCAAAAGTTTGTTAAATTCGTGCAAACATTGCTAAGCTGAGGTTTTTGAGCAGGATTTTCTTTCTCAAAGCTCATATACGCGCACATTCTATACAATATGTTGAGTACGCGCGCGTATTCCTGTCATTTTATTTACTAGTATTGGTGGTACACTTGCAAATGAGCCCGAACGCAATAGTAAGAAAGGATTTACAGAATAAAGTTTGCTTTTCATAGCTAGTACGTAAATAAAAAAACATTTACCCTACAAGTGGGGTTTACAAGCCAGAAGATGTCTTAAAACTGAGGACATAGATATCGTAGTGGATACGTAAATACAGCATGAAAATATTTTCGTGAACTAAGGTGTGAATTTCGGAAAGCGCAAATATCTTGAAAAACAACTAAATAAAAATTTCACATTGCCAGCGCAGGTGCCTCATTGTATGCACATTTTAGGGGCATTGTACGCATCAGGAATTGATTATTTCAGCGGTCCGAAGCAAAATTCTGACGAAAAAGAATTACGTTTGCTTCAGATTTTGTCTAAGTTTAGCGGCCACAAGAAAACGTTACAGCCCCTTCTTAAAGAAACCGAGAGAAGCGAGAAAGCTTTCTGACAGCAAAAATGGGTGAAAAGTGCTTCGAAACCTTTGCGAAAAGTGCCTCCAACTTCACTGAAAGTCTGTCCAGTCAATCGTCATACCTTTGAAGACCTAAATCGCAAACAAAGAACAAAGCCATGCGACAATTTCTCTCCAAACAAGAAAACTTATCTACAGACTATCAAAATGTATACCGATACATGGCTTATGAGATAAAGGTATACTACTGTACTCGTTCATGATCGGTAGGTGTATAGTCTCATCCACAACAGTTATTTCTTGCGATTTTAGCGTAGCCGTTTGGACACAATTAAGTTCCGATTTCGCACAAGCGCCACGTGTTGAGAGATGTGTGGACCAAGAGGTATATGGGGAAGTTCATTAGGTTATTGCCAGGATAATATCGGTCCCACAATGAAAGCCTCCGTTTTACATAACACCTTGTCTTTAGGGGACTAAAAGTTAGCGTTCCTGAAGCAACCGCAAAACAACGGCTACAAAATTCTATCTCATGCTACGAACAGACAACGTGTCCTGTTTTCGACGAAAAGTCACTTCACTGTAGCTAAAACATTACAAGAGGTGACGGCGACCTAACAACAGACTTCATGCTATGAAACTGGTGCCGAAGCGTGGGCGCATAGGAGGAGACGCCACTACAGGTAAAGACAAGTCAAGCACTAGAAAAAAGTGGTTAAGATGGGAGTCTATATTGTTGCGCGTAGGTGTTGTGAGTGATGATGTAGAAGGCGAAGGTCCTGTCAGATTTCGGTCTGGGTTGCTATCTACAGTAAATACTGAGAATAGGGTGAATACATTGGGTTCCCTCTTTTATCCTCGCAACATTTTTTGGTAAAGATGCTGGGTATCGATCCCAGTACCTCTCGTAACAACATTTATTCGGAAATTTCAAATATACAGTAGACCTGAGACAATTCAAACTCAAAAGAACCACTGAATTTGGCTTGAAATATTACGAGTTTCAATTATTAGAAGTACTCATAAGTATGACTCTGGGCAACATACAAACTTACGGTGAAATGAAATATCCACTTATATGTAATAATACAACATTCTCACATCATATTGAAGTTCTATTCACACCTTAAAAATATCACAAATGGATGATGTTTGTCTTTGCATAAATGTTTAAAATAAAATTTAAACCACATGCGGCTGTTGGGGTGCGCAGTTTCGCTTTTACACATGTGTACGGGTAATTGGCTTTATTTGTGACTGTTGGTGATGTAACGATGCAAATTTGCAGACACGAGTGGCAATTGCATCTGATAGCATCGGGCAAGGACAAGCAAAAAATATGAATTGCAGTACTTACGCAAATAGCGGAGTTAGAAATTGCGGTTTGAAAATCCATTTATTTCACACTTTCCCAGCCAAAATTCTCAGGATTGTTTCAATTATCCGAAGGTTTAAATTATGCGTGTTTTATTTATCGCGAGTCTACTGCAAGTTATAATCAGCCGTTGGTCTTAAAACGGTAACTAAATTTTTTTAGCAGGCTTTTATCTTGTGCCGCAGCGTGCTAATTGTTCGCAACACAAAGCTACGTAGCAGAGCGATTCAAGCTAAACCGTACGCCCGAAGAACCTGTTTTTTTGTCAGAGTACAAGGAATCGGCATGGCCTCCGATCACCAGCCGCAATTGGCCATATATTGTGGCAGTTAAATTTATGAAGAAATCAGGTGATTCAAGGATAGGAAGAACCGCCTATTGCTTCAACAGCTGACCACATAAAGGAATTGACGTAGAACTTGAACTCCCCGGGAAATGTAGTTTACACTCCATTTATTCCACGACAATTAAATTCACGCGCATTACTTTGACTGCTAGCAAAGAAAACTCAGAGCAAGCGAAATAATGTTGTACCCGCACCCGAAAAGCGAAAAGTTTGGTTCTTTCATTTGTTTATTTGTTTCGTTTGGTTAAGAACCCTGATAACACTCGTTTCGAAATGGCGTTTTCAAAACTGCTCAATTCCAATGGTTTGGCCGGAGCCATTAGCGCGAAAACGTTATTCCATCAGTAAGTATTTAAGGCAAAATTAACACGAAGAAGTAGTCGCTATGTCATGACGGGTTCCCGGAAATGACATAAAGGGAGACATCAAGGATTGGCAAACAAAGTAAATACAGTCAAATCTCGTGACTGCAAACCCCACGTTAACTAATTTCTCACCTGTATGAATATTTTAAGAAGCGCCGCCAGATTTCCTATATCTTGGATGTAAAAATATTTAAGAATAGCAAATTCTTTAATAGCACATATTTGAGAATAACGCGCATAATTTATTTCCCCATTATAGTTTAGGAACATCACTACCTTAGGCTATTTCCATGTGGAATGACCTTGCAGATACCATTGCTTCCATAGCTGACAGTACTAGATTTCGGGAACATATGTCTCGACATTTTTCATGTAATAGACGCACAACACAACATTTCGAATCTTGTTCATTTTGTGCCTTGTTTTTTGTTTTTGATTTTGTTTGCTTTTTTGTTGGCTGTTCACTTTTCTGTTTAAGCGCCAGTCTTATATTTTAAAAATAAAATTGTAGAAATCTTCGTTTTTTTGTGTGTATTACCGCGTGTTTTTATGCTTGCATCACCTCTATTTTTGGACATAGCGATTTATGTACTATTACTTCTCGGAAGAACATCGTCTTTCACCTTTGATGTTATTTTAATGCTCTTGCAAATAGTTTTGCATTTACTCCCACCTTACTCAATGCTCCTAGGAGCCTGTAAAGAATTGTGAATAAATATATAAATAAAACTCAGTGTAGCGTATTCGGCTAAGCGAAACAGCGCTACAACTCTCGCGTGAAGCAGCAACCTTCGTTTTTTTTGGGCGTGTTCCCCGACTGCAGTAGCTGTCACAATCACCATGTCGAAAGCTAACAGCTAGAGGCCCCACAAAGCTGTGGTTTACTTTGCAGTAGCCTAGCAGGCCGAGCCGCGTTTGCCTCTTTTCTCTCGTATTGGGTGTTGGTGCGCGGTCAGTCGTTCTTTTCGCTAATTAAGTGTGCGGGCAAGTATTTCCTTCATGTAGGTAATTCTGCTGTGAAGTTTATGCGTGATCAGAAGATGAATGCAGCTGGCGGCAAAAAAAGAAGCGAGAGCAGTCCTTATTTTTAGTAGTTGACGATGACGAGACGAAAGAAGGTGACGGTGGTTCATCACACACAAAAGATGAGAATGCGTTGAACATTGATGTTTTAGTGCTCAGGAACGAATTCCGCACCTTGTTTTCTCTGTGCAATGACGTACGCGTTGAGGCATTGTGCAAGGTTAAATATGTAGAGGAATTTCTAATTAGTCCTGCGTGCTGTACGCGCAAAAAGAACCTAAATGATGTTTAAATAAAGTAGCTTTGAAGTGAGGCCAATGTTTTCATTCCAGCTATTGACTTTCTGCGCACGCGTCTACTGCTAAGGCATATCATTTTCATTCCTATGTTTGATCACTAACTTATAACTTCCAGTTTCGTGTTAGAACGAAATTTCAAAATAACGTTTTTCGGCAGTTGCGTTATTTGTTATATCTAGATTTGACTGTAGTTATTCGCGATAACCTTTCGTCGAGACTCATAATTTTCCTTTTTAAGCATCCACACCTTCAGTCTCTTCGTTCAGTCGATAACGCCGCCCTTGCTAAATCGAGGGACACAAATCATCCCCGAAACTCATCCCGCCCTAAAAATAGAAGAAATCATAAACGAGAAAAAAATTCGCAAAGTAGTGGTCAGCCCTGGGGAATGACCTAGGTTTTAGTTGCTTTTACTGACCATAAAGATTCTATATCTCCAGGGCACCCCATCGCATATCCTTCAAACAAAGAGGCAATATTCGAAACCAGAACTGTAGACTTCAGGGTATATTCACCCGTTCGATCGGGAGCGCGGGGACGCATCGAGGGTATGCATCAAGAAATTGACCATTCCATAAACCTTCGAAGTTCTGCACCGCAGTTACGATTACGAGATCCTCCTTTTCACCTCTTTTCCCTGCAATTCGGCTTTACGGCTCTTCGAAGTTTCTGGCGAAATTAGTTGGCATAAAAATACGTCCCCTATGCACCCCGCAGGTACCCTTCCCACCACTGTTTTTAAGCGTGAAGACTCACCAGGATGAAGCGACCAACGGTGAAAATAAGGTAAATAGACGAAGCCCGCACAGATACAAAGCGGAAAGGCAATCTTTTTTGCCTTTGTGAGGCTCTTCGCCTCTAAGAGTCGTTGAGTTATAACGCGTCTGGAGCCATTAGTCTCGTTTAAGGTGCATGGCTCAAAGTACCAAATGAAGCCCCTACTTCCAGTCTTCCCCATTTTCTCAGTTTACTCAGAGGGAAGTCCTTGAAGCAACGGCAAAAACGGGCTGACTTTGGCTATACGCTGCGTGTAGCTGCAGGTACTTTTTTTTATGTTTTTGTTCATCGCTCCGCTAGTAACGTGTTTCTTATGCCGCACGTCAATATAGAATAACATATGACCAAACATATATCACTGGTTCCGCTGTAGTTCCCCGGAGTGTTTCTCTCTCGACTGAATGCCCTCATGGGGACCATCAAGTATATTTCATGAGTGCTCGATTTCCGCACTCTCTTTTGTCTTATAGCTATGGAGCTTAGATTTGCACTTCGTTCCGTATCCTGACAGTATAGTCGGGTATGCGGATGCACGAACTGGCTCTTAAAGTGTAGGGAAAGCATTACGCAACACAGGATAAGAAAACCCGCAGACGGAAACCCGCAGAACACCCGCAGTCGGTAGTGCCCTTTTCCCGAGGATTCGGCTGGGAGTGCCTTAAGGTAGAGTCTGTTGTTCTTCCATTGGCTCAGGCCCGCTTTGAGTCATCCTGCGCAATTCTATCCCAGAAAGTGGCTCATGTTTATAACCCATGTTCCGATTGTTGATATGATTGTAAGTGCACTTTTCCTCAAAGACACCAGGGTCTTGCACTCTAGAAGGCATGCCCGGCTTTGGCGCGTGTTGGGGTATCTAGCGAGCCGAGACTGTCGTGTCAAACTTTTTTTTCCTGGAAATTGAAAATGGAGAAGCGCACTTCACTCTTCTACACTGAGTGCTACTAAATATGTTAAACAGCTACTTTTGTTGGCGTATAATAACTACGCAGCACTATTTACTCTTGAACATCATATGTTAATACGGTGTCCTGAGAAACAAGATGTTTGTTAAAGTATACATCCTAATGTGTTTGTTGTGCACATGCGACCAAATTGTTTTGGAAATCGGAATAAAAGTTTGTTTAAAGAAGACATGAAGACAAAATATAAGTTCACTTTATTAGAAAGACTTCTTTATCCAAACAACAATGGTGCCGATTGTATCGCGAACTTCGATAAATTAATACAGATTTTAGGGAATTTTGTGAAGCAGAGACCATTCCCTAGCCACTTCCCGGTGACTTTTCTATGACATCAAAAAATCTTGTTTGTGTGATTGGCGGCCCCCGAACTGACTCATCGCTAATGCTCATGAATGGATCATTGCAGTGGTGGCTCTAGTTCCGTTTGATCACATCACATAAATGCTAACGCAGAGTTGACGCACTGCAAATTAAGTTTTTTGTGCTGGCCCATATTACGTCTCTTTTATCCGCAAAACGTCAATCTAGCGCGAAATTTGAATGTTTTGTAATACTTCCTCTCACCGTAGCGTAAAATTCGAAAGTTTTGTAATACTTTCTGAGTTTTTCTGGTTAAGAAAACGTCTTTTTGTCTGGAAGGAAGCTGAGTGGGTTACTGAAGCCTAGTTCTTTCCAAAGTTAAACAAGGTTGTATTTTGCCTTCATGGCCAATGAAAGGCTTTGAATGATAGATAGGCTCTAATTTACCTTTCCTCGCATGACTGCTATTTTCCATCTGTTTCAACAGATTTGTAAAAACTTAACCTGATCATTGTCCGTATTTTCTTTGCTTTGTCGGTAATAATTTGCAATAGAGTTTCACGGCTTGAGTAATTCCTTCTGGAACAGGCGGTTTGCTTTCATGTGTCGAATAAAAAAAGGGTTATTGTGGTCCCGCGAAACTGCTTTAAATATAGTTCTATACAAAAGCCCGCATAGATTGCTGCAATGCCTGTTCAAGCATGCTATTTTTACCTGAGTAGTGTAATTCATGCTTTAACATCGAAAGATCTCGAATGCCTTACCAATTCGGCTATCTGGAACTACCTCGACTGTTGGAACACTGATGGAGTGCCGACGCCCGTCACCCTTGGCTCTCGGCGCGCAGCTTGTGCTTGATGTACATGCTTTGATTCTTCAATCTCTGCAGGTGCGTCATCAAATAAGACTCCAGTGGGTTCCTGCCCATTGCGGAATAACTGGAAATGTGAAGGCGGACGCTGCTGCATTCATAGCGCATAACAAACGTGGACCACAAATATCGGTACCATTTTCTCGGAAAGATGCTTCAGCACTTGCATCCTGTGTGGTATGGAGCATGCAGTGTTCGATTTGGACAGACGCATCTCATGATTACGCGCCCCTCCACTCTATCGACCCGCACTGTAACTTTAGCATGCCACATGAATATCGAAGCATGATGAAGCAGTACTCCACCGCACGCGGTTGAACGTCGCCTACACGCGATACTACTGCTACAAAATCAATCAGTCCACCTCGCCTCTGTGCCCACACTGTGGTGTCCGGGAAGATCTGCAACACCTCATTTGTGACTGTGCGCGATTTATACGCAAAGAGTGTGGTTTGCAGTGTCTCTGGGCCGGCCGGTCTCCATAAGGCTAGAACTGAGAGCCGTATTAGGTCCCTGGAGTTCTTCCAAACGTGCCTTTCGTGCCACAAAAGCTTTACTGGCCTATCTAAAAGCCACAACCATTGATAAGACTTTGTAAATAGTTCAAATCATGTGTTCCTCTTCATCATTATAATCATCATTGTCACAGCATTCATCTGGCGTAGCAAGCCAGGTGGTTTAGCTCGGCTGACATCGCCAGTCTCATTAAAGATTGTTCACTCTATCTCTTTCTAACATCGAAAAAAATAATAAACAATTGTGCTTTTTTGGAAAACCAAGCCCGCCTAATCAGCGCGAGACTCCAGGTCGAAAATAGAAGACCCAATGTTGTTGGAAGGTGAAAGACGCAGGTACACTTATATTGTACTGAGCATATTCTGTTTTAGGGAACATGAGAAGAGCTGTACAAACACTCAGACAAGCACGCTAGACGTTTAAGCGTTAGGTGAGCCTCAAATTGGTGTTTAGGGTATTGATTTAGTGTAAATACTTAGTCGCTCGACTAAGTATACCATCTTTATGAAGGTTTGACCACTTCGGCGTTTACGTTCTTTGCACTTGTGCATGTGTGAACAAAGGGAATTACAGAGCTGTGTTATACAGCAACCTTTTATCATGCGCCATTTATATACCTTGCACTATCACGATTTCCTTACAAATAACTAATACCATTAAACCTGGATGTACGGAAGTTTGCAACTTTTCGCAATTTTTCGTTACATCCAGGCTTGTCTAACACGCAGTTAAGGCTCTCGGTTAACATTCGAGTTAAGGCTCCCGGGAATAAAAGAGAAATGATGCCAAAAAGCTAGACATTAGTGAAGGTGAACTCGTGCTTCATGGATTGATTTCACACCGAAAAACTGGGTTTGTTGCGCCTCCTGCTTTCGTCAGGTACTAACACGGCGCTCCAAAGAAGCCAGTTTCCCTAAACCCGTTATCAACAAACGAGAACGCAAGTATCACTTTTGCCTTTTGACACTTTTCAGCACCTTTACGCTTTACAAGAACAAGCTTATGCCGAAAGAGTACGTTTTTGCGAACTTGATGCTCTTCATCGCACTCGGGATTCTTGAGAGTGTGCTAGCTTGGGTATTATACAAGGCGTGAACATTATTCTTTCTCTCAAGCGGATACCGCTTTTAAAATTGTGCGGTTCTCTTCAAAAGAAGCAATTTTTCATTTTTAAGACCACCACCCATCGTCGAAGAACCGATACCACAGATAGAAGTGGAGACGCGAGGCGTCACGCCGACAAGATGGCCTAGCACCTCAAACCGTATGTCCGGAACCAAAACTACCCTCACATGTGGAAACGCAGGGTAGTTGGAGGCGCGGGCAAAGCAAAAAGACAATGAGGGGTAGTTGCTATTGCTAGATGGTGTGGTGTAACGCTACAGTAGCAAAACCAGAAGTCACTGCTACGTTAGTCACGGGATGGTGCTAGCCACTCCGTTCATCATGACAATCATCATGACAAATTTTGTGTTGAGGCGATTCCAGACATTTTCATTGCTTCGGCTGTTTAGGGTAGTGCTATAGTCGTTAAATTGCTTAATTTTTCCTCTGTATATTTGAGTAAAAGTGCAAAACCAGTGACTGATCAGTTCGCCGGCTTCATTATATCAACGTTAGCCGCCGCGACGTTTCGTTGCATAGAGTTCGCAAACACATGGGCTTCAATGGGGATGGCAATGGGGAATTAAAAACTTCGTTAAATTAAGCAATTCGCTGCGTACAGGTTCGTTACATTCAGGTTTTAACTGCAGTGGCTGTTTGCAATGATTCTAACGTGAAACTTTATTTTGCTAGCTCGATCTTTTACGAGACTGGTAAAACCCACTTACATCCCAACTAGCCTTTTTCGTTGAGGTCAGCACATGGTGCACATTTGTAGCTTCATTGAGTTAATGGGCTACGGTGTACTTTCCACATGAAACCGTTGCCCGAAATTGGGCCTAATGCTTTTGTACTGTTTTATGTATACGCTGTCAGTTGAATCGTAACGTTCAGTCGTGCCATCTAAATGTTCCCGCGGCGGCAATATTGTATGCAGGAAAATTTTTTATTAAGCGTGACTTACCTAATGCAGTATCGTGTGCTTAGTTGCAGTGCCACCAAGTCCGGATGGCTTAAGGAGCCCGAAAAGAATAAAAACACTACCCCAAACAATCTGCTGGAACTACGGTATTTGTAATAATCTAATGCACATACTTTTTTGCTCAAACTAGCCTTCAAATTTGTGTGCGCGTAAAAATAGGGCCCAAAGCAAAATCGGCTGCGAGGCGGATAGAAAATTTACCGTAGGCACCAGGATTGTTCAAAATCCAGTTAAAATAAATTTATTGATTGATTGAAATGCTTAACGTGCCGGCGCAACGCAGGCGATCGGGTGCGCCGTAGTGAAGGGCTCCAGAATAATTTTGACCACCTGGGGATCTTTAACGCGCGCCGAAGTCTCCTACACAGGTGCGCTCTTGCTTTTTGCCTCCATCAGAAAAGCGGCCACCGCGGCCCGGAATCGAACAGGCGTCATCTTGCGTTTACTCAATCTACAACCGTCCCTTAATGTCACGTCCTTGAATTTCGGCATACCTAAGTTTAGCTAGGTGCTGCGCAGGATTGTGCTACTTCTGATTTTAGCACCTCTTTGTCAGCCGTTGTGGCTTCGAAGAGGTGTCAATATAACGCGGAATTCCAGGACGAGGATATTTTAATTGCCAAGATGCAGGGGAACCGAATGGCATCACGCAAAGTAGGCGTTCAGGAAACGCACATGCGAATTATAAAAAACCACTTGGCTCTACATGTTTATGCAAGGCTTCAAGCAAAGCATTATCCGAGTCCTGTGCCAACTGCGATCAACTATCCCCGAAAATGTTTTGGTCTCATCCGCCCATATAACTTCCAGCCGCCACCTGCCACGCCTCCCTTCTTTAGGGATGCACTCTGTTACCCTTAGTGACGAAGGGTTTTCTTGCCTTCGCATTACATGACCTGCCCACATGTATTTCTTCTTCTTAATTTCTACTATGACGAACTTAACACATGTTTGTTCCCTGACTCATTCCGCTCTCTTCTTGTCTCTTAATGTGACACTCATCATTTTCGGTTCAATTGCTCGCTGAGTCATCCTCAATTGAGGTTGAAGCCTCTTAGTAAGCTTCCAAGTTTCTGCGCCGTAAGTGCGTAGGGGTACGATGAAGCTGTGCTACGCTTTCTTCTTCAGGGACAATGGTAGGCTGCCATTCATTATCTTACAATACCTGCCGAATGCACTAGACCCTATTCATATCATTCTTATTATCTATGTTACAAGGTTGGAATCTGGAGTCACTACTTGGCCTAAGTGTATATATCCGCTTACCACTTCCACGTTCTGGCCACCTATCTCGAACCCCTGTGCTCTTGAGGTTATTGATGATTATTTTAGATTTCTCCAAAATAATTTTCAGGCCTCCGGTTCTACTCCCCTTGTCCAGTGCGGTAATCATGCTGCGGTAACCATTATAGATGGTTTCAGAGCTATTCCCCGTTAATCCTTACGCCCACCTGTTCACAATGGAATATTCGAATGCCTCTTGTAAACACGCTGTGAATAACGCTGGAGAGGTTATATACACAATTTCAAATATAACTTGTATATATCCGGGATATTAATGTGCTACACGCACTGTGCGTTTCGCTTTATGCGTCGTACCAGAGGGGGGCTCCCTGAAGCGTCTTTTTTTTTACTCGTTTTCTCTGGTCAACCGCATCGTTCTGCTTGTCGATGCCCATAAAACGTACCTAGAGTTTGACCGTCCGTGTGGTACCAAAAAAACTCTGACGTGCTCTGCAAGACGGATCTCAGTGCGCCAATGGCAGCCGGCGCCTTGGCATGTGTCAGGGAAGGCCTGACTCGGAGGGTTGGTAACCGGAGCTCAATGCGCCATGCTGATGCCGATGTCGAAAAGATATCTGTTCTTAACTTTCTTGCTAGCAAAGGTTAAAATTGAGTTTAAATATGTTATACTGAGCGGTTTCGTTTAAAACGTCGTGGGAGATATTTCCATATTCAAGGGAATCTCTATCGGTAGTTATCGCAGCTTTCAAATTTCGTGTAATTACTCTTTAAGGGGACCTTTTTATGGCTCCTTTCCTATTTCCACAGGTGAACGCTGCAGCCGCGACTGCTGCTGGTTTCTGGAGGGTGCGCAGCTGGATTTTAACTTACATTAGATAAGGCTGGCCTCTATGTAGCGTACCCACGGGGCCGAAAACGCGACTTGCGCGGAGGAAGAGTATCTTAAACAGGTAAGATACAGGAAATACCCTGACCTCCCCGCAACCTGCTTAAGGGGTCACCCGGGTAAGCAAAATACTTGGTTAGCGCTACCTTGAAAGAAACAAAACCCCGTTGCGTGCTACTAACACGTTTTCTGCGCTTGCGCCATGCTTACGGGGTCAGACGGGAAAGCGATATGCGAAGAATGGGGTGCCTAGAGAAAAAAAACACACCCGTTTCGTACTTGGGGCGCGTTCTCCGGTTTCTTCGCCAAGTGTATTGAGAGGTTACACGCTTGTCGCCCATCTCATATTTATTTACGCCCTCGGAATATGACCGCTCTGAAAAATCAGCAACTACGCCAAAATGAATCCCCCCCCCCCCCCGATTTACAAACAAAAAAGGGTGCCACACGCAAGTTTATTTCAACCTGTGAATGGTACTATGCAAGCTTAATCTTACACCGATTACCAACCGTGCGTTGGTTTCGATAATTCTGTATATTTTCTGCTGCCTAACATAACGTGTTTTAGTTTGCGTTGATATTTAGTCAACTTTACCGACATATTGGCATAGACCCTTCACTTTACTACAACCGACAAATGGAATGCTTGCACTTTCGCCGTAAAAATTTATAGAATAGAGTTGTCAAGGTGCCTCAAATGTATTCCGTGCGATGCAGGGGAAGACCCTGTAGATACTTCCTTTATTACCGGTCACAATCTAAACACAAGTAGGCGTAGTATCGTACGTTTCCAACATATTACACTGCAAGGCAGCCTAGATAATCCTGCACTGTCTTAGTTGTGGGTCCTGAAACGTTTGACGCGGTAGGCAGTTATCTGATCCCTCCTTTTTAATCTGTGTGCCCCCATCACGGAAATGCAGAGCCGCATTCATCTTTGCAAGGTGCGGCTAACCATGGTCGACTAGGACGCGTGGTGCGCACCCAAACAAGGCCCTGTTCAAGCTGGGACAGGTTTCCTGCTCTCTTTGGCATTGGTGGTTGGCGGCCACACTGACATGTTCTCCTAATCCTCCTTTCTCGGTTACAGCGCAATGTGCCCTGCCTTGCTGTTTCTTTTTTCTTTTTTACGGTTCCCCTTCCCTCACTGTAGTTCTATATGGTCGTTTCGATAAGAGAAAGGTGGTCATCTGCTGTCCATCTTGTTGTTGGTGATAGTAAGGAGTCTCTTCGACACCGGTTAGACCATAGCAAGTATTTTGTAACCCTACTGCGGGCGGTTCTCAGCTGTCATGTCTAGGTTGTTTGCATAAAGTGTACATAATTAAAACTCGAACTCTTTCTCGTTCGTAGCCGCAATAGGACACAGTGCGGGAAGTGCACGCCTGAAAGAGAACTTAAATTTTCAAATAGAACATCACACAGACATTTGAAGGCAGCAGTGAGGGTGCAATATAATTTACTAGAGAATGAAGTTTCCCAACTTTCGTTCAAGTGGGTTATAATGATGTAAATATGTTGTACCAGGGTTTCTGTTTCCGAAGACCGCCTTGTCAACTGACAAGTAGGCAAGCTGAAATCCCAATGTTATTTATTTCGTACGTTTTTCACCTATTTGCGTAACTTTGGGCCACTTTGTCCGCTTTGGTTTCTATTTTTATGGACAGCAGGTGTTAGCTGGTCATCGTATCATTCTTCCAAAAATAAAAGGGAACAGAAACTGTGCACTGACTCATTCCAGTGCCGTCATGTTCAGTCTCAGGGGGGACCCGCTATCTACCGTTGCGGCAAAAAGTGGTTAGACTGGTTCACCTGTGAAGTAGTTCCCCGCACGGCACTCAGGAAACTTTTCGAGTGCATTCCTAAGATTGATACTTTTTTTAGCAAGTGGAGTGACAAAAATGCACACGTACCTCCAAAATCGTCTACTAAGGCGTAATTTTTCTACTCCGCTTCTCTTCATCTTTTTTCATTTTGCTTTTTTCGAAAGTGCTATGACCACTTAATAGGTTTGCCTGGAAAATTACGCATTTCTTTGCACGTACAGGGCATTACACGGTTCATGCCTTTTTGTGATACTTTGCGTTTTGGTGTGTATTCGTAGTTTGTTGTATTTTTGTCTTTTCTACGCGAGGGCGATGTAAGTCATAGCTATTTTTGATATCCATCCTTTATCTCCTCCCACCCAGAGATTCTGATGAGGTCGTCTGTTACAGACGGGGGAGGGAGGGGGGGAGCACAGGAGAACTATTGCGGGAGGGATCTCCTCATTGTTTTCCAAGTAATGTTTCTTGTGAATTGATTTTAAGAAATTGCAGTGGTTTCGAAGTACGCGAGAGTGGCAGGCATTATGCCCGCATTTTTTGCATGGAGCCTATTACGCCGAATGAACAGCAACATAAGCAAACGAGTTACATGGTACTGCATTATTTTATCACTGTTAAGTGCAACAATGAAGACGACGTAAGAAGACATAAAATTCAAGCGGCGGTACTTTTTGTTGTCGTTGTTGATTTCCAAGAGTGGCTTCGTGTACGTCATTCGTCTTCTTTGCTCCGCTTTTTTGCTCGTCTTTTTTCTCAGCTGTGATACGTATCTGGGACGGTGCGCACGTCTCAGGTTAGGCTGCCTGCTGCTTGATCGGTTTATAGCGTGTCCTAATTAGTTATCAGCTCAGGAGCCCAGGTGGTCCTGGTGAAATTATTTAGGCGAGAAATATTCACACATGCACGGAAGAGAGAGACACATGCAACCAGGCAACCGCGCCCCTGCAAAACTCTGCGTGCTGCTTTCCAAACAAAAATTCCTGTTCTGTGTGGCTGACCTGATCACATACGCTAATTCATTGTAAGCATCAAAACAGAGTTTGTTATTCATGAGAGGTTGTGGCCAACTACTACACCGGGGTGGCCATATACTTCTCTGTTGAGGAAGTGCTATTTATACTTACCAGAGCCTTCCTAGCAAGGTTTAGCCCTTCTAGTGTAGCCCCTTAGGTATCCCTGATGATGGTTACTTCGGGAGCAGGTAGCACTTCATAAATCTTGGGTTGGTTACAGAGAGCCAGACGACAAAGTTTGAGAGAGCCAGACGTTTCAAACGGTCGACGTCGCCGTCTACGTCTGCAGTGATATTAGGCCAGAGTATGTCGGTTTTGCTTTTTTTACGAGCGGTTTTGAAGCTGAGACGCTGGTGCGCTGGTGAGATCCGGTGACCTAGGGTCGTTGGAAAGGTAAGCCACCTCCGTGCTCAAGCGTGTAGCTACTAACCAAATGGTTAGTTTGGAGCTCCGCTGCCCAAAGAAGCCGCTAATATTTTATTACAGTCCTTCGTCTCTCTCTTTCGTGCCGCGGAATGGATTTATTTACTATTCTAACACGACAAAATCTTTATTGTGTGCTGCGCCAAAAACGGGGACCTTTCGGCAGGGATGCGCAAAAGTTGGGGAGCCGTGTGCTCTCTAAAGTCCGTAAACATTGGGCCTAAGACCGTTGTGCAAGGACTATACTTCAGCATTTGCTCCAAATACACCGATTGCATATCTAGGTAGCCCTTGTTCGGGTGGTCGCAGCAGCTCGCCATACTTTTTTTGTTATCTCATAAGTTTTCGAGTTATTCAAATTTCAGAAATGCTACCTGTGTTCCTGGGCCATGGTACTAACACTAGCCTATATGGGCGGGGCGATTCTGACGTAACGCTGAAATTATTTAGTTTTTTTTTTCCTTCGTAGCCACTGTCCGAAGCTACGGAAGGTCTTCTTTGGCGTTGCAAAACATCTTTGACTCCTGCCCAACGAAAAATATATTTTGTAGCGTGAGCCACACTGGCCGAGGTTGAGCAGTTTCGCATGGCTCCTGGAAAGCCGTGCTGCGCAAGCGCTGACGTGGCGGCCCGGTCCACTTGATGTTCATACGAGGGGTGGCCGGGTGTGGAAGCAATCGCTCGTGCGTCCAAGCAACACCGTCGTGCGCCTGTGGAACCAGCTTAGTTCTGGCGCGATGGGTGACGCTGCGCCGGAGTCGCGTCATAAATATACATGGGTCATTAAAAGTATACGTGTGTGCGTCATTGAAACAGCAGTAAACATTAGGATCAAACTAGTCCTAGACAACCAGGAAAGCTAAGAATAACTAGCTGAACCTTAACTCACGCTAAGTATATCCTGACATTGCCGACCTAAGCCACTCTTTTTTTTTTTAATTTTAACCCGCTGGCTGGGTCGGTTAGGCTTCTGGTTACTGCGGGTTGTTTATATCGCGTTACGACGAGCGCTGTACATCTACGGCGTTTTATTGTTTTCACGTGCCTCTGCGATGCCGCGGAATGGATTTATTTACCCTTTCTCAACTGTTCAAAGGCCCTACCTGGTGAATTACTTGCTTATTCTGCTTTCACAGGCGGATTTGCCAGATACGGTTGCGGTAACTGTTTTGTTTGCCTGTGTGATTTGGCTGCAACTTCAACGAAAATGCACTGACGCAGTTGAATTGAGCCGTCTAACCAGCGAAACAGTACCGCAATAACGCGAGTGTGACTCTTAAGGGGCCGCCTTGTCGAGGAAGTTAGCTAGGTTTGCTTTACTTGCTCTGACATCAGGTGCGACCTAACGCGGCCACCCCCGTTCCAAAGAAAGCGTTTATATCTGTAAAACGTGTGGGGCTACGAGGTTCAAATTTGGTATAAATGTTCTGTAGAGCTATATGAAAAAGGAATGCGAAAACATGCGAACCTACATGGCAGATTTCACGTCAAACATGTGAGCATTCTCACAGCTGTGTCTAAACACGTCCCCCATGACGGGAAACGTCTCGAAGCTACAGTGACCGTTTTTGTTCACATTTGAAATTTCCCTGCAACTTTACCAAAATTGCTCCCAGCGAGCTGATGAAGCTTGTGAAACACGAGTACGACCTTTAAGACGCGGAAGTTAGCTAGGTTCGTTTTGCTTGCTTTGACACCAGGTGCGACTGAACGCGGCCACCGGTACGGCGGAGAAAAGAAAACGTTTATGTCGGTAAAAAAGGAAGCAAGCTCCCACCTTCACATAATACTCGAAAGTAGCGAAGCTGCACCCAACCTTCACGACCATCATGATAGTTCCAGTCCATGATTGCAGCCGATTTGCTTTGTCGCTGCCACCGCAACGACAATTACTCCGTCACTGTTGCTATAAGTATAAGCTTCCTTCATTTTTCGGAAATGGTAATTACTAGACATCACCCTAGAGGGGCAAACGTATGACCTCTTTCTCGCTCCGAACAAGTGGTGCCACGATAACGGCTAATGCTAGAGTGTTTTTGGCCATAATTGGCCAATCTCTTAAGTGGGTATGCCTGGTTTGCAAACGTGCGCCGATGACGCTGGATGGTCGCCTCGAGGCACGCACAGACGAGTGCTCGCAATTTCTTGGTATCTATGAACTTCCAGGCAGTCGCCCCAATCTTGGCCAATTTCCCTTAGTGTGTATGCTTGCTTGAAATACGTGCGCAGGGCACGATGGGCGGTAGTCGCGAGGCACGCACACACGAGCGCCAGGCATTTTTTGTTTGTTTATTGCCGGACGGTCACTGCGAGGCCCGCGCTCACGTGCTCGCATTCGTCATTTTTTTGGTAGTTTGAACTGCGGACACACAAAAAAATACGATTTACTAAATAGCTCCGCAACTAATAGTGTTGCTAGGAGGTTCAAATCTGGCACATATGTGCTCTAGATTTTGTGAAAAAGGAGCGCGAAATGATTTGAACACACACGGCAGATTTCCTTCTGAAAATACCAGAATTCGCGCAGCTCCATCCAAAAACGTCCGCCATGACGGGAAACTTCTCGACGCAAAGGTGACTGTTTTTTGTTTATGTTTGTAATTTCGGCTGTAATTTTACCAAAACTACGCCTCGCGAGCTGACTGAACTTGTGAAACTATTGAAACAGTCCCGTGCCCCAAAAATACCCCCTCCAGACATGCTGTGAATAGTTTTGGCGGGACAGGGAGATGCAATTAGGCCAAATATATTCAAAGCATGTCTGGAGGGGGTATTTAGACACCTTGACTGTGAAAATATAGAAATGATGATAAACGGGGATTACTTTAGCCATTTAGTTTTGCGGACGACATAATCTTGCTGAGTGAGAGTGCAGAACACATGCAAACAATACTTGAGGAACTACAATCAGGAAACTGGGCCGGGGGCTAAAAATAAATAGTAATAAATTTAAACGAATGCGGAATAAGCATGCCAAAAACGTACTCTTTAGCTTACGAAACGAAACGATAGAAGAAGTAAGAATATGAATTAATCAGATGGTTAATGCTGACTGCAACCACGAGAGAAAAATCCGTCGCAGACTAGTTATTGCTGGGGAGCACCCAGAGCAAGCACTCCCAAATAAAGAAAAGTAAGCCACGTCTCTCACGTAAAAGACAAATGTACAACCATTGCACACTGAAGGTGATAACCGGCGGATCTAGAAGTCGGCACCTTACTAGACAACTAGAAAGGAAACTCAATTTCGGGGGAATGAGCGCGAAAAGCTACTACACTTAGAAAAGAACGCAGGACGGCACGTGTCCTGTGTCCTTTATTACATGTAGTCGTTTTACGCGCTGATTCCCAAAATGTATCACCAACTCGCCCAACTTTCACTTGTGTTAAAGGAAACTTAGGTCGGCTTAACGGGCTTTAACCCAAAGAATCTTAGGAATAACTCTTAGGGACAGAAAAGAGAACAAACTGAGTAGGAGATATCATAGTTCTTATAAAGAAAAAGAAATCGACTTGGGCTAGTTATGTACTAAGAGGAACCATGTACTAAGAGGAACCACTTGGGCTAGTCATGTACTAAGAGGAAGTTTGGAGGTCAATGGGAGAGGCCCTCGTCCTGCAGTAAACCTGAGTTGGCAAGTGATGATGCTGATTAAACTAGAGGAGCGCGGGTTGTAGGGCGCCCAATGTTTCATTCCGATATTTGCTCTGTAAAGATGATTTTACACATATTTCCGTTTTGCCTTTTTCCCTTTAACTGGTTTCAGGCTTTCATGGGACGAGAAGAATGTTTGAAAAACACTGTCTTTATTGGCCGAATCCGAAGTGACAATGCGCCACCAGGGTAACGGTTTTCATTAAATATATTTCTGATATTTTTTTATTCATTTGTTCGTTTTCCTTGTAAAATCACGGAATCCTTTCTCTCTCTCTCTCTCTCTCTCTCTCTCTCTCTCTCTCTCTCTCTCTCTCTCTCTCTCTCTCTCTCTCTCTCTCTCTCTCTCTCTCTCTCTCTCTCTCCCTGTCTGTCTGTCTGTGTTTCTCTTCCGAAACAAATAATTTTGGGGCCCGCAAGAAAAGCTCGTCAGGACAATCGTGATGGCACTGAGAAGCGCAGACGAATACTCGAGCTCAGACCTACACGCATGCAAATGCATGCCACAAATCTATTTTACACACCAAAATAAGGCTCCCTGCAATAAAGAGTAACAACGAAACGTGTATGTATGGACGAGGCCATTCCGCCTTTCTAATAAAGGCACGTGGCAGTTTTATTTTGCTGCTCACAAAAACGACTGCGCCAACTCAGCAGATAATCTGGTTGTTTTCTTTTATATTCCCTTTACGAAAAAGGCACAGTACATGTTTCTTTGTAGCGTTTCTCTCGTGGTATGTTATCTCCTAGACTTTAGGGTGGGTGGGCTGTTATGTCGAGAGTTTTTTTCAGGAAAACGTTCTTCGCAATGTTTTTAAACTCTTTCTTTATCTCTTCGGAAACTTTCAAAAAAGAACGATTGAGCATCCTAAAACCGGCCATGCAATTCTGTATGCCATGAGGAATTGAGATTAAAAAAACCCTAATCTCTCCTCCGTAAGGGACCTCAAAGCCTCGCCATAGCTTTTTAAAAACAAGAGCGCCTAATGAAAGCTCCATTTTCCTCCGAAACGATGGCGCAGAGATAAGAAAACATGGCAAAACCTTCATTGCCGTTTTCCTCCGTCGGGGAAGTTTGAAGTTTATTTCTGAGTACATAATTCCCACAAAGTTTTGTTTTTATTGAACTTTAACAAACTCAAACTGATAGTGGTGGGTTCATTATTTCTTTCAATCAATTCTCCCGCTACTTTAGCTTCGCCCAAATTATGTCACCCATTATGGTAATAGCGTGACATTTATCGCTTTTCGGAGGCTGACCTCTCAATTTCCACCAGGCGTTTTTGAAAGGCCCGTTATATTCCACCCATTCATCGGAATTAATTTGGCTTGCCTAAATGTCTGTTAGGCAGTCGGCGCACAGAGAGTTTATGGCCGAGGACGTTTCCTGATAGGCAAAAGGTACCACAATAAATAGTCAATATTTTACCTGCATATGAAAAAAATAATTATATACTTTTTTGACGTCGGAGATGTGACGATCAATGATTACTGTCAAGTATTTATGGAAATCGGGCGGGACTCGTAGATGACATTTTCTTGCCTACGACACTGGTTAACACCTGAGTTCTAGCGATATGGGACACTTCATATCTTCAATGAGCCACATATGCAGCGTTGGGTTGAGTGAAATTTGATTAGGTTGGACGAAGTTGTCCGATAACATCAGTAAAGAAAAAGAAAAAAAATTAATGAGGTTGTGAGGAGCTATCGTGAGATCCAGGTGGAAAGAGAGGGATATAAAACTTTTAGAAGCATGGGAAATTAAATCGATAACAGAAGTACCCTCCAAAGGGAAAGCGTCTCAAAAGGGTCGCACAGAGTCAGCTTTTACAATTAAAGCAGGCTGAACTTTAAGAAATCATCCGAAAATATTAACATCAATCGAAGCTGTTCTAAAAAACTCAAACTTATTATCGGGACGAACTTTGACAGTTGAGAGGGCCACCATTACGCGTGTCGATAGCTGGTTATATGAGCAAGAAGACAGGAGGTATTGTTAGCGTGCTACCCATAGGAGATATCGGCTGCGGGTCATGAGCTCTGGATTTAATATCCGGAGTGAACCGGGCAAGAGTACTGCTTTTTCTCTGTTCTGAAGCTCGTTTGTTGATTCATTCGGTCGGACGTGAGCCGCCCTGTCGCGTTGTTTCTGTACACGTTGTGTTGTTTCTCGGCTTGCGCTCAAACGAGGGCGTTTTTATTTTCGGGGGTTCCACGTATCGGCTGTTGCTCGGCAAACAAGGATGGCTGACAGTTTCCTTGTCGTTCCGCGGGTTGTCACGACGAGTGTTGCCTCTTACGTAAGGAGGAGAGGACACTTGGAAATGTCACCGGAAACAGCGAAGAAGGCAGTCAGGGTGAAACTGGACGAGCGAAACGTCAGGAAAGCGAATTGAGCAACAAGAGCCAGTGCGCGGGCCTCACGTGCGGAAAGAATACGTGTGAAGACAAATAGAGAGGAAAGCGAAAAAAAGTGACGCGGCCAGTAAAGGTACATATCTGGGAGTCGTTTCTTGAGGACGTTGCGGTTTTGGGAAGATTTTTGCTTTTATTTGTTAATTTGTTACTGTAATAACAGCGTTGTTTTTATCATTGAAATTATTGGTCGTATATCTCCGTTGTTTCCCTTGGTGGCCTTCCCGGCAAAAGAATCTTTCCTTCTTTCACCTCTTGCTTCCTCTGTAACCAGTAGAGCAGTTACAGATCAGTGCTTCATTGACCTTACCAGGGAAATAGCTACAGCACGACTGCTATTACGTGTTTAAGTGTAGACACCTGAAGAAAAAGCCTTCCCTTTCTTCATTTAGGGTTAACTGGCGTGAAGAAGCTCCGTTTTCTTGAAATGGCTTTTCTGGCTTCTCTTAATCGTTGATTAGTCGTCTCGCGCTAACTTCGGATATATCGTTGAAATGATGAGGATAGTACCTGTTTCATCCGTAACCAACGGGCGTAAAGATCCCCGTTGAAATGCCTTCACTGGCAGCGAAATATACTTTTAGCATTCAAGGGCATTGTGGTCAACATTCAGTTTTCCCTTTACGTTTCATGCAAAAGTAGGGGCCGTTCTTTTCTAAAACATGCAACACTACGGACGCCCAAAGAGAATATAGGCGTGAAAAATTGTGTTGCCTGCGTAGACCCAACTAATCGGGCGATCGAAGCTTTGGGCCCATGACGTCACGTGAAGGTGACCACACACGTTGCATTAACAGACAGACGGGGGGATCATAGGAAAACCGGGGCACAATGAACGAAAGTGGTAGCCTTCTACCATTGGTTGAGGCTAAAGAATTGATCATTTGGTCTCGCTGCTGACGAAACGTGCCCCACCTGTCCTCTCCTAAGCGAAAAAAAGGAGTCCGGTCCAGCGGCTCCTGTCTTCCAAGCAGAGTCATGACGGAGCAACCGCACCAAATATCAAGCAGCGGCTCAGAATCCGCCCTAATGATGTCGTACCAAGCACAATAGTGCCGTCCACCTCCTGGACATCGTCCGTCATGATCACGCAGACGTATGTCTTCTTGTCACAACTTTCTTCGCAATGACCTCAATTATTTTTGTATGGACACACGACTACGCCAACCCATTTGTAACGGGAGTTATTTCTTGAAATATATATATATATATATATATATATATATTTTATGAGGTCTTGTGTGCACATATAATGAGATTCATGTGTTCCTGCTGAGCTACTATGACCTTTTCTACGTTGAAAAGTCAACTTTGTGTTTAAAGAACGTTGAGCCACCCGGCTTAAGTTTGTTAAAACTATGGGGGTGGTTAATTTCTTAAAACCAATCGAACTGATCTAGTTGCGTTGCGCCCTAGTTTGGGGATTTTCAGCTACACCGCAACGCCGCTCATTGTAGTCTGGCCATGTGCTGCAAAATATGGGTCCAACTGTGACAGCCAATACGAGCTGTTGCGTCATTGCCATATTGTTATTACAGGTGGGGAAATGTCCACTTAAAAAAATCTTATCCCCTCCTTTAAGGTCGTTGTATGGCGTATGTTCCACACCAAGTGCAGTTTATTACCGAGGCTTAACCCTCTAGTAGGGCTTTAAGGATAAATGCCAACAACCAATTTGGTGTTTTTGCCAGATTGTGTCTCTTTGGCACGCCATCAGTGTACTGACTGATAATTTATCTTTATCCCGCAACATCGTCCGAACTTTTCATACGAAGCAAGTGTAGCGAATGGAAACTCTAAAATGCCTTTATTTTAATGCAAGGTCCACCGCAAAGGAAAAACGAGACCGTGCTTATGTTCATGGGAATGGCTCGGACGCACTGACAGGCGGGCGTGCAGTATTGCTCCGAGTGTGCTGCTCGGTCTTGAGCATAGAAACACCTTTTCTTTCTAATGTGACTTCCACCTCGTAGCCGTAAAACAAAAAGAGCGGTAATGGTATTGGTGTACCAGACCCTTACCATATCAGTATGTTGAATCAGGGCAGAAGTAATATTTCGAACGACTACTGCGACTATGGCTACCACTACTGGTAGTAGTAGCACTACTAGTTTTATTACTACTACTACTACTACTACTGCTGCTGCTACTACTACTAATAGTAGTAATAGTAGTAGTAACAGTAGTAGCAGTAGTAGTAGTTGTAGGGGTAGTACCTGTATAATTAGCATTAGTAGTTGCAGTAGTGGTAAATATGGTACGAGCTTTATTTAGGCGTAGGGTCAGAGACCAATGTGGAACGGAGAATTGGGGGCGAGAAGGTGTTGGTCATATAAACGGAACGGATATAGATGTCGAGGCCAGAATCATATGCACCTTCCATGCTAGCTCCGCTTAAAGCTCTAATGCATTATTAAGTTGTCTATTATGGTATAATATGTTTATTTCCCCATCAGTAGGCTTTAGGTTCCAAGTTTTGCTTTATATTTATACTCATAAAGAACAATCTAACAAAGGGGGGTATAATGTACATTTGACAAGATACGAAGAGATATTCGTTTGCGCAGTATATACGGCGTTGGTAGCTAGTTTAAATAAACATTTCGCCTGTTTGTTGTAGGTAAAGAAGGACAGTGACTATTCCCCATGACGTGTCGTCTGTATATTTTGTTGCCGCTTTCTGTTGGGACCTTTGTAATAACGCTGGAGCTTGAGTAGGGGGTGTTGTAACTTGAGTTTGGACTGAGTCTCGCCCACGTCGAAATGGAGCCATGGGATTGCAGCCGGGTTGAAAAATCGAGAGACCTGGGTTCGATTCCGGCCACTGAACCATTGTTTACTTCCACTTCATCTATGATCAATCAGCATCATCGTCAGAAAAAGTGGGCTTTCCTGCAAGACGTTTCAGTGTTACAGACGTCATCAGTGAGAAAACTAAACCTTCACTTTAAAATATATGAAACTGGAGCTGCTGTGCCGCCTGCCTGGTTCCAGGCAAACGCTCTTGTGCCAAGGATCCCGGCTCAGCAGACAGTTACTCCGCAGCGTTAAAGTCACGGTATAAATGCAAGTATTTGGTGAACAAAGTGGTTTAGTGAAAGAGGTGGTAATTACTTTATAATGAATTTATTCATATTCGTATGCGAGTAGGCGTATATAGACTGGAAGGGTGTTCGCAGAGTGAGTTAAAAAGACGTCAACAATCCACCCTCCTGCGGTACGAAATCCCAAAGGCCAAAGTCCGAAGACCAAGTCTCCGTAAACTTAGCGAAAGTCTAAAGCAACCCCCGCAGTATTACCCGAAATAGAATTTTTTGCGCCCCCAATCCGATGACAACGCAATCTGGCGGATGCCGGTTTTATATCCCGTAGGACCAGGTTTTGTTCCGACCACAAAAAGCGTTTTTTTCCTTGAGGTGCGTATTTTGAACTCCTGCTCGTTGGCGCCTTGCCTCCAAGCACCTTTCCGTGAAGCTTCTTGGCCTAGAATTTGGCCACTCTCTATTTTGCGGAGAGGAATTTCATGTCAACGATCCGAACTTAAAGAAGGCAGCTCAAACAGCTCCGCTGTTAAAAGAAGATGTGAAAAGTCTTCTTTGCGCATTAAGGAGGAGCGCGAAACACATGCACAAGAAGAGAATTACAAAAAAATGAAGTTCATTGCCTTTTGGACGCAAGGGCGCAAATAGGTTTATTTCCAGGGTGGGTGCAGGCTTCCCGAAAACAGTTAACACTTATGTTTAATGCAGAAAATAGAAACGAGAAAACTGGTGCACAATGCTGGCGGAGTCATTGGTAGTGTTGGGGCTGTGCCTAGGCAACGTGGCCGACAGCGCAACGGCTAGCGGCTGAGCCTCCTCTCTGTGTAATTTTGTGTAGCTGTGAACGTTTCCCTCTTTTCCTACATTCAACTGTCCCGCTCATAATCATTGTTTAACAAAAACTTATACTGGACATGTGGCGTAGACTTGTTTGACCATTTGAGATAGGTTGTAGCGGCAAGTGTATTTCCAAACAAATTATTGCATTTTTCGCTGTCCCTGTGCAACCTTCAAATAAACCTTGTAATTTTCTATGTTAGGTAAAAATCGAAAGTTATGCAGCTTTTGCCAGCTTTCTTGCTGTGTTGGGGTGCACCTGAAGACTAATATACTTGCGGTTCTTCACTACTCAACTTCCCGGAGGTTAAAACGGCCTTACGTGTGCCGAATAAACGGTGAAAATTCATTTTTATGCTTTCAATAAGTTGTGCTGGTGTAGTTCTGCTCCCGGAACGCGTATAGCCGCCGTAACATTTCGGTACTAATCCGCGTTTCTGTTTTACGTGGTCTGTGTTTTAAGTAGTCCGCGTGACCTCATGCTATAATTACAAGGCAGTGGAGATTTTGAAAAATTGCGTTTCATACGGGCAGTATGCTTATGGCTGGTGTCATAAGGTGAGCGGGACCGTGGTGTGATGGCAAAGCTACGAAGCCTGTAAATAAAAGGCTATTTCGCTTAACACAAAAGGAGTGGGCTCCGAATTATTCTGACGACTTTCCGAGGGTGACGCCTTTTCCGTTAATACGGAAAAGATTGTTCCGCAGAAAATTGTTATGTATAAAGTTATTTCTTCATACTGTTAAAGAAAGACGTAGTTCGGGCTTAAAACAATATTGATTGACTTCCCCTTTAGAGCAAGAAATGCAGTGTCCCACAAAAAAGAATAGTTCCTTTTGATGATAATGTTCGCTATTCACTTCTATACCAGGCTGCAGTAAGACTCATTTGCTTGCGCATACCGCAGCAACGGCAGTATATACAAAATGGTTCCTTCTTCAGCCATTTCCTCGTATTCGCTCTCTGCCTGCATACTTTCCCCGACCTCTGAACGTCAGCATCATCATGCGACACCCTCTATTGCAAAGGGTGTAAACTGTCTCAGGTGAACCCTTACCTCTGAGTAGGCTTTCAGGGGTTTCCATAGTTTTTCCGAAATTTAAGACATCTGCTTGTGCATTGAAACCGAAGCGCTATTCAGAAACGTCTTCGGAACAATTCTGGCTCACCTCACCAATATGTTTAGCTAAAGCTGTTGCCATGACAATAGGAAACGAGGCTCTCGTGTTTCGTGGAGTAGCATGTGGATAAAAGGATTTGTGGAATTTCAAAACGTACCATTACGGAGCCCCACATATCTGATTATGGCTAGGTAGGCACAGAATTGTCTCACATTTTGCCTCACTTAGAGGTAACTGCTTGGGCGATTGCTTTGTTTCCTTTGTTTTGATAGGATTAAAACGCAAGTAGGAGTCTAAATTCCGTAACAGGATTGCAGAGGCGGACTCGAGTGGAGAGCCTAAAGCGGAATTCAAAGCCGTAGACTGTATGTCTTGAGCCCCTGCAGCACTGTGAGAAAAATATCCTATTATAATAATGTATGCATGAATTCGGGTTGGAAAATCATGGGTTTTTATATTTCAGTTTTACCTCGACGGAGATTTTTGCCTTCCGACTTTTTATTTTTTTATGTTCTCAAAGCCATATTTAAAACCTATACTTGTTGGTATTTTTATAATGTCATAATAAAGGCCAGCTCAAAGACCAGGCTTTTAAAAGAAGATTTACTTGTGCCGCAAACAGGATTCCGTACAGTTGAAAAGTTTCTTTCCGGCTGGTAAGCATCGGTAAAGCAGAAAAACCGCAATCAAGCCAAGCGCTTACGTAGAATGGTGCATTATTTTACTTGCAATGGTAGGCTTTGTTGGGACTGGGCCTTCTCTCCGCAGCCACCACTGTTGCGACTGGCCATCCGAGGGTAGCCACCATTATGAATCCGCCATCCTATCGCTGTCAACGATGCAACGACTGGTGCATCTTAGCGAGTCAACTGTGCTGCGACGTTGCCTTGCTTTGTCCGCTGTTGCCGCGGCGCAGAGCAGAACGACCAAGTTCTCGAGCCGACGAAGAGTTCAAGCAACATTTGGATAGAGTATGTACAAGGTCAACAACAGCGTCACATGGTTGGCACAAAGGCGACAGCACGTCTCCACTCGGTGCTTCCGAAAAGTGCCACGCTCGCTGCTGCTGCCGGGCTGGTTTGATACCCGTGGGAGTCCTTTGCAGAAGCAAGCGGTTTGCATCACTCCAACCAAGACTCTCGCTGGCCGAATTTTGCATCCGACGAATGGCGGCGAAGCGGTTGCATCAGCCGAACCGCCGTGACGGGAAAAGGAGAGACGACTTTGTAGCGCCTTCAAGTTGAGTCACGTCTGCCGCGGTAGGTTCGGCAGAGGCGCGAATTGGCCCCGCCCTCGTGCATCGCCAGATGAATTGAATTTGGGCTTGGCGCTCTGGCACAACAGCTCTAAAGCTCGTATGACTTTATAAGAGTGCCATAAGGCAGTAGTGCCTTCTATACCACCGATATTGTTCATTTGTTCAAAAACTAAATCATGGGAGATAGTACCACGACATATCATCAAAATAAATTTCCGAAATTTGATGTACTTCAATATGCCGCAAGACGAAAATGTCACCCGACTTTTCCTGGGCAAATAAGCGAAACTGGGTGTAAAATAAAAATCCAGTAGCAAGCATTCTTGCTATCCACTTATTCATTCAACGGTATATTTTCTGCGTCTACATCTCTCAATTCTGTGCTTATTATTTGTATGGTCCTCTCCTTACTACTAAGCAGATTTTCTGAGCAGATTTTCACCGGCTTTTACGCGACATTAGGTGTATCGGTTATCATAAGTGATGAATAAAACTAGGACAATTATCTAATATAACTATATTTAAGGACATTCCTTGTTATCACTACTCTATTTATTTGTGTGGAAAGGCTTGCTCGCCTAATGTTTTAGTAAATACAGCCGACTGGTCACACAAAATATATTCCCTAGAAACTAGTCCTCCTTCCTCATGTTTCGAATTTCCGCCTGTCGCAACCGAGTATCTTCAAGATGATGCTAGAAATGTAGCCGATTCTTTCGAGGCAAATTTAATAAGAATCAATCCTGTCAAAAAGACTGCTAGTTTGTTTCCGAAATCGACAGAAAACAGTGCTGAATGACTGCTTCATTACGAAACGCGCATCTAATTGTGCATCTTGTTCCGGAATCGGCATTTTCTGTGTCGCGTTTGTTAAACACCTAGGTGTATAGTTCGATGGGGATCTTTCGTGGAACACACACATGACTCACGTATCTAAAAGCTTAGAATCACTGCCTCTATGTTGTACAAACTAAAGTGTTTCTGCGTTGCTCCCTTCAAAAAATACTTTCTCAAGCTTTGGGTTATAGTGTTCTTTGTTATGGAATGTGCTGTTTTTTTAACTGCTCGGCTACCTGGAAAAATAGAGTTAAGCCTATTTAAAAAAAACATTGCCAATTATGTCTTTTATAAGTCACACGTGCCGAATTCGGACAGTGTATTCAAGACAATCTGCTTACCGTCATTCGCAATATTGTGTAAGCAAATCGCCGTGCTAAATCGTTTTGGTGTGTGGATTACACAACCCCGAATATTAAAGGAACCCTGCAACACTCTCTGATCAGTGCAAGTAAACCTGCACGACGCTTAGCTTACACTACGAGAAATACCTGAGCCAAATATTACACGTGCACTTGAAGCGGTGAGCGCGCAAAGTTCTGTGAAAGACGCGTATAAACCAACAGCGCTTTCTTCAGTTCTCCTTCTTATGCACCCCTGGCATGGACTAAACGACGTCATTGAGGCCATGGCTGTCCGATAGGCTTTCCCTGGTCACCTTTGTGGCTACTTTCTCGAATTCCCTATCCCAATACGCCGTTGTCAGCGCTGTGTGGGAACCTCTTCTTGCCTGAGCCTGTAGGCACAGTTTTGCCGTTTCTTTTGTGCTTTGAGCGCACGCAGTTTCAGTGATGAACTGAATACTTCCCTTTCAACCAGACAACTCGACAACAAACGGTTATTGCTTCGACAACGTCGTACCACCCAGAGCGCGCGTTTGCGAGCATGCAGCCATGCCGATTTTTTTGTGGCACCAGATCGGGAATAGACTCCTCGACGATGCGGAAAGAAGGAGAAAACTCCCCGGTCAGTGATATATCGAAGGCCGCGGAAGAGAACGTCGCTAGCCGCCCCGCTATCCGGAAGAGAGCGCTCAGCTTTCCTCGCGTTTTCCGCAGTCGAGTCCAGAGGGAACGAGTATGCGCGATTTCTCATCGCGCGTAGATTCGGAGATAGTGAACGAATTTTTATATTTTTTTTGTGGGAAGAGGTTGCTAGGAAAAAAACTTAACCCGAAAATGCATTACTAGTAGTCTATGAAGGGTGCCTTTAAACCTGAACGAGTTGCCTGTCGAAACGTTCTCTTCAACTACCACGAAACATTTCTGTACTGCTATACAAGCATTGAAATGCTGCTGTAGTATGTGTGTGTTCGCGGTGGCCCTTTAGTTAGTTTTTTTATTTATACTTGCTTCTTGGCGATGAGAAAAATGTCAACAATGTAGCTATAACCCATGTTGATTTATGGTATTTTTGTTTGTGTCTGGTTGTCCTCGTATTACAACGCGATAGCGTTATTAGGCTCATTTATCGATTTTGTTGTGGCTGCTAGCCGTCCCCTATCAGCCGTGCTCATCAAGCGTCCACGGAAATAGGTCATAGCTGCCACCCGGAAGCTACAAATGCCACAGCAAGATGGGATTGTTCGCCGCAATTTCGAATATGGCTCAGCGGTAACTGAAGTAAGGAAAGGAGGACAGCGATGTCATTGCGGAAACGAAACAAAGGACACCCATTTTCAGCAGGTGCCGCGCCTACGAGTGAAGCTTGTTCTACGCCCTTTCGGTGGGAGCATGCTCGGCAGACACGGTTGCAAGCCCTGCCCGCAACAAACGCACTCACATCTAAGCACCTCTTAGCAGAAGGTACATAATTTGAAAGTTTTGGTAATTCACATCCTGCAGCCACCCCCAGGCTACAAAGTGCGCAGTAGTGCAGGGATATTGATTATAACGACAACCTACGGATCCCTAACGAGGGCTGAAGTCTTGATACACTGGCGTTTTGGTTTTCTGTTTTCTTCAGGTAAACTGTCGCTGCGGCAGGGAGTCACATCCGCATCATTCGGCTTACTGGCACAATATCTTACCCACTGAGCCACCGTGCCGTGTTTCCCAACCCAATTGATGCCGGCACCAGCATTTTGTCACGAACCTAAAATAGGGGCAAAGAATGTGAACGTGAAGTATGGATCCTACATTCCACAGTTCCGTTCTAGAACGCAGAACGCTTCCTGGGAATCAAAGTGAAGCTATAGCCTCATACGTCTTAAGACAGAAACGTAGATGTCATGTGCAGCATTTTTTGTTTGTCTTTTTTTGCTTGCCTGGTTTTCCTTCCTTTACTTTTTCTCTTGTCTTTTTTTGTTTTTGGTTGCCTTTTTTATTCCTACCCTTTACTTCTTCTTCCATTTTTCTTTTTTTGCCTCTGTATTCAGTTATTGCTATAAATGAGTGCTTTTGACAAAAGGGAAGGCGGCTGCTGCCGAACGCCGCCGCACAAGCCCATTTGTAGGCTTTGGCGGGCCCATTTTACCTTTTTATGTACTCGTTGATAATATACAAATTATTAGTATTAATATTCTTAGCCGTTTCTATACTTTGTGCTTGCTCCAATCTACTCGAGAAAGTGCTGCACAAATCTTGTCAAGTACTGTACAAAATATTCCACAAAACAAAAACAAAAGCATGGTTTTATATGGGAAAAGTCGGTAACAACTAATCTCGCCTGCTTCATAGAGCAGGCCTCAGCAGCAGTCTCTGAGAGGGGCCAGTTTGATGTTGTCTACTGAGATCTGAGCAAGGCATTTTATGGTGTCTGCCACTCGTTATTACTTGATGAGCTGTTACGGTCGGGCACTGAAACACCCCTCAGGGTATATTTTGATAGCTATCCAGACAATCGATAGAGTTTCGTTAGCATTAACGAACAGATGTCTGCTATGTACAGATGAACAAATTGTGTGCCGAAAGGTTCCCCGTCGGGCACTCTCTTGTTCTCAATTTTTAAAAAAGTTTCAGGTGCAATTAAGGGGTCTTCTTCCCTTCGCTAAGGGGGCGACATTAAAACCTTCATACGCATTGACTGCTGCGTCAGGGCCTTTGGCTATTTTGTAAACACCGTGTCATCTGTAGCAACATTAAATGTTCATCAAGCTTCTTCTCAAGTGGAATATTTAACACCTGATGAGGTGCACTAAAGAACTTACTCAAACACAAGATTTATTATATCGCCTGGACTACAACCATGGCATGCCTTAACTGAGTGTGCAGTTTATTACTGCATGGTCGAAACCAAATTATTTTCCCAATGCCCTTTGTAATGTGCTCCCTCCAAGTGCGCATTTTTGCTATTATAAGCCCGTTTTTATATTGTGCAACAAATAAACGGTGGTAATGCAAAATAAAACTGTCCCCAAAAGCGGTTAGGTCTCGTTCCCAGCAGCCACCGCTTCATCAGCTTCCCCACCCCTTTTTGTTCTTGCATTAATTGCCACCTCATCGACTCTTTCTCTTCGCTCTTCACGCGGTACCAGGATAGTACCACAGGCCTGGAATGAGAAGATATTGTTAGGAGAGCTCTCTCAGGACATCGAAGCGTTTCAACAGACTTCTTAATATTGGACCTAACGAAAATGAAGTTGTCTCGATGTCCGTGAAAAAAGAAGGCACACCGATCCTGCCGGTGCACCAAGCCGAAAGCGAGAAAGAGAGTCTATGCAAATACGTGGCAGTGGGTAAAAGCTTAAGTAGTCTGCCAACAAAACAAGTCTGTTTTTAGGGTTACATTGCGTTCTACCTCTGTGCGCTAACCTCATTAACAGAAAAACTTCCTTATAAGTTAAGTGCTTCAGATTGCTTTGTCAACCACCTGATATATCTACAAGCTCGTGAACGAAGAAAAATCAGCCGTTAAGACTAAAACATAACTACAATAGGCCATTAGTGTGGGAAGTGCACAGGCCACAAGAGCTTACCTACTCAAGACTCGTTAGTGATGGCTGGTTGCAAAAGCACCCAGCCTAATCAAGTTGGTCGCGAAAGTTTCGCCGACGGAATCTAGATAATGAAGCCATGAAGGTACGGTGTGGGCGTGCGGAATAGGACCTAAATTAACGACAAGGAATAATCACACTGCATTCTCATTACTTACACAGCTTCTTATTTATGTTTCACCAAATTGATATTTCGGCGTGTGCTCAGGATAAACTATGGTTCTACAAGATTTCGGCATGCCTTTCAGGGTCATTATTGCAGCGAGCCACGTTTTTCTCATCTTCATTCTCCCTTGTTCACAATGTTCATGCATAACTCAAGTTGGAGCGTTGAGAGCAATGTATTTATTGCACATTTGCACGCTTCCTCGTGTGCTCGAAATTTGGCCCTAAGAGCAGTCTTGAAACTTCTCTCTAAGTGGGTAATTTAAAGGGGGCGCCACAAAACAGTTAATCGCATATTAAAAGGCTGATCTAAGTGACAGCTGGTAAAATATTAGGCGGCCTCTGTACGATGGTTTGTACTGAGAATGTATATTTCTCCCTTAGCTATCGCCGTTATGTTTATCTTGGATTTTTTTTATATTGGACGTTTTTTAACGAAGGGAATGAAAGGTCACATATTCAAAATCGATCCCTTGCCTTAATACTGCTCCGCTACTGTAGTATGGTAATTCCATTTGTACTGTGCCTCAAAGCGGGGTAAAGCTCCATTGTGGATTATCATTAAATATTAAGCGTTACGTCTGTGTTTAGAGCGCTTTCCTGATTGAGGATTGCCTTATAAGTTATGAGTGAAAAGCTTATAAGTATAAGTGAAGAGCTTTGTCCTGGGTTCAACCCGCAAAGCCCAGCTACAGGTCGTCCTTGGGAAGAGTTTTTATGTTCTTCGGGTATGCGCCCGAAAACTAAAACATCGCTTTTCTGGCCAATCCCACGTGCCAGCCCTATCATCACTGAGGCCATTTTGCGTTGGAAGTGCTTTGGAGCTGAAGTTAACCAGGATAGAAGCCTGTTAAAGCAGTATCTTTCGAAAGACGTAATAAAGGTTGTCGGCAAGCGGCTGTCTTTGCTGAACGAGATTTGACAAAACCTTTAGCTGGCCTCAGTCTTAGAGAACCTATTCATCATGGATAACTGCGCAAGTGGGTGTTCGTTTGCGAGAATCTGAAGCCAGTCTCGGCGCACGTAGCGATTGAGTTCCGTGAGATGGACGGAGATGCGGATATCTCCGTATTCTTTGGGAACAACAATCAGAGGCGCACATCTCTCAGTAGGCTCTTCCAGAGATGTGATAACGTTCGACTGTTGCATACGGTTCAACTATTCTTTGGTTTTGTTGTAGAGGGGTAGGGGAACCCGACGTTCAGAGGTTAACGCGAAAGGCTTGGCGTTATGTTGCAGCTCACGCTTGTATTTGGCCTCTGTAAGTCCAAGTCCCTTGAAGAGTCGTGTGCACTGCTCCAGTGGCTACGACGGCTTTGCTTGGAAGTGGCTGAGCTGCGGGAAAAGTTCGAGAGCTTCGATAACTGGCTTTCCTAGCAGTCTCTTTTTGAGGACCTCAATCACGAAAATGGCTTGCACTGTGGGCTTGCCAAAAGCTGTCATAGGAAGAAGCAGCGTACCTTTCACTTTTATGGATGTGCTGTCAAGCCCGCACCGCTTCTTCGGGTGTGCGCAAAGCTCGTATTGCCAAACCATGTCCGATATGTATGATCGGAGATGACGGTTTTGTCCCCACCGGTGTCGATTTTGAAGCGCAGTGACGAGTAGCCAACTGGTAAATCTGTGCTTCACTTGTCGGAGGGTCCTCTGATGTCCTTTTACCTATAAATACGACGTTGGTGCCTGCAGCAGGCTGTTTGTTTGCGGATGACAAGCATAGCGAAGCGTAGTGTCCACTGTTGTGACAGTTCGAACAGATCGATGCTTTCGCTGCTCTAGCCGCACGAGGATGGTTGTCTTTACCGCACCATTGTCAACGCTTCTACTTTGAAGTAGAAGAGAATAAGTAGAAGCTAGAAGTTGAACATTCTACTTTGAAGTAGAAGAGGCCACATTGTTTAGCCGGGGCGCCTGGGTTTGCAACGATGTGCCTGACCTTTAATTTTGACGTCCGACACGGCCGGCCCTTTTTGTGGCCTTTAGCCTTTTAGGAGTGAAGTGTCCATTTCTCGCGTTTGACTGCTTCGCTCTCACGGGCTTGTATGAGCGCTCGGTTGAGAGTGAGGTCTGCGTAAAGCTGCAGTTTTCGGCAGGTTGCAACTGATATTTCTTACTGCAACAATTACTGGTCGCTAATATTAACAAACGACTACTACCGCTACCCCGATATCGCGCGCATCGAATATCTGCTGTCTCATGCTGTCATCGCAAATTGCAAGGCGATGTTCACAAGATATAGAATTCCTGAGAACGTTATCTCCGACAATGGGCCTCAGTTTGCGTGCACGAACTTGTCAGCTTTTGCGGAGTTTGCTCGCTAGTACAATTTCCGCCAAATCACGTCAAGCCCAAGGTACCCATACAGCACCGGACTAGCAGAAGCGGCCGTGACGATCATCAAGGCGTCTATAAAAAACACAAATGACCTGTACGAAACGCACGTCGCCTACCCCTCAATGCCGCTAGAAAGCGGCTATAGCCCCGGTGAATTAGTCATGGGCCGACGCCTCAGGAGTCTAGTATACAATACCTGAAGAACATAACAAAGTTCCTTTCTGGTGTCAGCGCTGTGTCGTTCAGCGAAGGTTTTGGGTAACAGTCTTGTTGGTGCCCTTTGGCTACTGCTCTTCTGTAGACAACAGCTGACCACTGTTATTCATTAAGGTTTAAATCCACCGGTGGGGACGCTGTTCCAAGTTATTATGTGCTTCATTTACGTGAACCAGAAACATCATTTGGAGTAGAGCGACTGGCGAATGGGTCGCGGTACCAAACCATGTTCTGGCATAATCACCCAATAAAGGGCACCGGACATTGTTTGATACGCCCATACATTTCGGTTCACGCGAACGCACCGTTAGACTCGGGACCTCCAAGGAATGCGTGTTTGGCTTTGAGGTCATGTAACACAACGCTCTCCTCACACAAACGTGTTATGTGTGTAAGTTAACTCCCCGCACTTGAAAATATTTTGCACCGTCTACAAACTTCTGACAATTACAATTGCTGCTTTAAAATGATTTCGTGTGATAGGGCGCAAGTGAATTTTGGGCAGAAGTCAAGAACCTTAAGGCTGCCGGTTAGAGTACTCGTGATGAAACCTTCGCCACAACCCAAATTGCACATATTTTGTTATGCTGTTAATGCCGCCATTACATCATAAGTTCCAAGCTTGCCTCTGCGATTAACTAGGACAGTTCCGGAGAAGGAAGGTCTTGGCGAACTCGCAACGAAAGCGATTAGAAACCACAGGGAGATGTCTTTGTCCGGCGGTGGGCCCATAAGGGCTGCTGACGATGATGAATAAACATGCCTCTCTCTTAATCACGCGAACAAAGGGAACTCTTGGATGGCAAAATTTGGCCTTTCACACGATTTCGACATACGAGGCACATTCTTAACATTTCCAAGACAGCTTTAGTGGGGGAGGTGAAGAGGCGGAGGGTGAGCATTAGCAGGGCTCTGTGGCATGAATAAACTAGAGCTGTTATACACTGCTTCTTAATTGTTGCGGTCGAGTTAGCTGCCCTCAACCTTCTATTTTTCGTATTTTTGTGTGTATGAGGCTAGGGCACTTCTTTTGAGTAGCACATCATGGTTCCAAGAAGGCCCAGCGGGTTACCAGATTTTGTTCCAAAACCGCAGGGACCATCACATACATAAAAAACCCTATCTAGGCCGCATGGGTTTTAGGTCATAAAGGGGCCCCTCAGTGAAGATGTTTTTGATGTGAAAAGTGCTATGAGAAACAACTTTTTATCTTTTGTGTAAGTGCCCCAAGCATCGCTGTACTTTAAAATAAATAAAATGATCTGACACGTTTCAGATTAGAGTGGTCATGTGTGAGCACTACTGCTTTCCTACTGGTAAGAACTTCGGTTCGTCCGAGGGGATCTTGTGCTGTAAGTGCTCATAAACCTTCGATTTCCAGTCCCTAAACAAAACAGGTATCACTTTACATGCCGAATACGCTAGGGAGAAGCAGCAGCCTGAGGAGTGGGATAGTGATTGCGCAACCCATCGCAAGTTCCACCTTTCGTCTACTCAACTTGTGTTGCCACGCGTTGCCCGCGATTTTTTGCGTGCGTAAGCAGCCGTACGCGTTTTGTAGATTGAAGCACTGAAATGAAATTCTGGCCGTATCTTCTGGAGTAGGCACTGCAATACGGAGAGTTCGCTTTCATGGCCTTCGTTCCCATTGCAAACGTTTATCGCCACATGTTTTATATATATGTACAAAGACTTCACGCCTTTGTTCAAAAACTATTTCGGGAAGTGTTTTAATTGCTTCTTCAAAGTGATTGGGGCTTTCTCGACCGAAATAAAGAAATTCTTCAGTGAATACAAAGTTCTAATCTAGGTTTACAAGAGTGATCGCAGTTTTGTGCCAGAAACATCCAGAGTGTAGAGAATGCCCGCCATTAGTATAGCTCTACTTACAAAGCATGTCCGATTGACGTGATTTTGAAAATCCATCACGTGCAACTACAGGTCTTTTAATCATGTCTCCCGCATTTATGACGAACAATTGCCGCAAACTTATTCTGCTTTGCTTCCTGAAAGCGTAATACAAACAACCCGCTGTTTCAAAATGAGAAAATATTTTCTTCTCTTGATTTGCGACGCCCTCCCAAGCGGTTATATATACGAGTTGTGATTGTTACGCCGTTATCCAGTCTGCAGGAGCTCATCTTGATTAGGCCAGGTCCAGTTCACTTCGTTTAACAGCACACATTTGTACAACAACCATTTTTCCACTGCTTGGTGATTTCCCATCGTTGGCATCTCGGACGAAAACATCATTAGAGCACTTTTATTGAGTCAAGCTGATCTTGACATTTTCTCTCAATACTGTAATCTGATAAAGGGCCACAATAATTTGGCTATTTTTTTACAATTTTTGCCATTTCTGATTGACCACTACAGTGTCTTCACTGTTACAGGGTTGACTGTTGTGGTTAACCAGAAACATGGTTATGAATTCGAAGTTTTTTAATGCTGAATACTTTTTTTGGGGGTAACTTTATCTCAAGCTCTTTTCTTCGAGAATTGCTGGGTGTATGGTGATTTGTTAGGCTAGATTTTCCTACTCTTATTGTGATATTCTTGTTTAAATAATTTTTTCTGTTCTTAGTCGAATTTCCCCTGGCGTTCTACTCAATCCTCGGGGTTGATTGTTCATTGAAGTGTCACGGATAACGCTGCTTATATAGGGAGAATAAAGAAATATCTATTTGTTTTGTACAATGACATTTGACAGATTCGCATCCCTGCAAAGTGTTTGTGACAGTTTCAAACCGTAGCAGTTTGGACTAGTTGGTACATTTCGAAAAACAGCTGAACTAGCGGAATGGACGCTGTATTACAGGACAGCAGGCTATTCTATCGTACTACTGATGTTTCGGCCCTTTATTTGCCTTATGCATGGTGTATTTTTATCCCCTATATTTGAATTGCATACGAGCCAAGAAGTGTTTGTGAGTACAAAAATACTTAACGGGCAGTTTTCAAAGCAGTTCCTTTCTCAGCTTCACGTTTTCAGCAACTTTGGGTGTCGCTTCATGCCTACCCGATGGGTTTCGTTCTCGTTGCTATTTTCGAAGTACTGCGACCATTGCAGAGGGAAATGTGGTGTGTCGATTTTCTGTTAACCCTCTATGCACCACCAGAACAAATTCAGCGGTGCTGTTTTATTGAAAATATGATTTATTTTCGATTGACCACTAAAGCTTGAATATGCCCAATAGGTGTTTCCTCTTTACGTTTTGCAACAAGGCTCATATTTAAAACAAAACATTATGTACTGAACATGTGCTATGTTAGACAAATCGCTTGCGCGGACCGCAAAATCTACCCGTTCAGTGTACTTTACCACAAATGAGTGCGTATTTTTGGCGTTACGGCTGTTTCTAAATCTGATTTTCTGTGATAATGCAATATTTGTGACATTAAAAATGCTGTTGCAGGCGCCATCGCTCATGTTCCCCAGGCATTCTCAGGTTCCCGATTACAAACCATTGACTGCATTTGAGAAAATCCACTTTACTTATGACGAACTCATATTGAAGTGTTGGTAGTTACCCCTGGTTGAGAAAGAATGCGCACGCCCACAACAAAGCAATTTTTATTCCTGCGTGGAAATTTATCACATATTTATTGTGTTCCTCAATCATAAATTCAAACAGAACAGCTCATTTTTAACGCCAGCTGAATAGAATTCTAGGACAGTTTTAGTCTGAGGATTAATATCTGTAGTTGATCGTCGCGACGTCGTCTAATAGACGTTGATGGTGAGGTATATGTAGCATAGGCATTGGTTGTAACAGTGTATACTACGGCAATCGGGTAATTAAAGTTTCATTTTACAAGTGCATTCGCATAAACAGGCACAAAAAGACATCTGCCTTTTAGAGTGAACCGACTTACGAAAGCTTCCCTGAAGGCAAAAAACGTGCATAATCTCTACGTCCAAGCGAGCGTTTACTAGTGAATTTGCAAATAATGTTTGCTGAGAAGAGGGTACGCTTGGCGGGAATGCGTCCCCGCCTAAATATTACAGTAAGGAGCGGCCTACAGAAGGAGCGAAGTCACTCATGGCTAATGAAAGCGACGACAATGACGGGAATGGTCTTGAATAAGCCGTTGAACCCCCTCGAGAAAAAGGCCACTTCGCGAAAACTGAGCGCTTGAGTAAACAAGCGTCCGCGAATCGGTTCAGCGAGTTCCGTGCTGGTCTGACCGAAAGCAATGCAATCTCAGGAATACGCAGTTGACGAGTGCACAACGATTTAACTTACCTTTGTTTAGATTTGTGGCTATAATTTAGTGTCGATTATACGTGTTATGTGTTCTCACCGCCGCCGTAAATTATGCCCGCCATTCCACACGAATGTAAGCTTTACTTAAATTTTAATGTCGCACTTTTGTTTAGGATCGCCCACAGGCGAAAGTGATTATGCGTCTGGTCGTCACCTAATTTCCTTCTCTTGCGAGTAGGAACTCTATTACAAAAACAGATTCACAGGTAATTAAAATGAATGTTAGTGACGGAAACATGAGAAATCAAACAGCGTCGCTCTTAATTAGTCAGGGCTGACTCCAGAAAATGTTAGGAATATGTCATTGTGCATCTTATAAAGCCTCACAAACCGTGAAAAACTAAGAATCGTCTGAAACTAATCATCTCAATTTTTGGTATTTTAAAGACAGTAATTCCTCATAGCGCTCTAGCTGTGTTAAAGTGGTTTTTTATACCAACTTTTGTTTTAAAAAAAAACTAGCGTTAGAAAAATGCAACAAAAATCTTGCAGTGCACTATTACGCTAATCTTCAAAGAAATTTCGAAACCAACCCATAGGTAATAACGGAGCCCCCTTGAGACATTTTGCTGGGCGTATTAAATATAAATAGCTTACTTTCTGCATTTATAAAAGAAATACACTTAAGACGTTGTGCACACCTGTGTCCCCCATGTTCATTGCTTGATATTACATGGCTCAGTCATTCTAAGAAGGCTTTAAAAGGTTTTCATGCCTTTTTTGTGCTACCTGTTACGTCCTTTAGCGTGAAAGAAAGAAATCATTTGAGTCGTTTACATCTAGCATACCGCTGTGTATATACAGAAGACTTAAATAATTTGAACTCGAGGGAGCTTCATCAGTTTTTTTTAGTTATCCGAAGATTGAATTACCAGAAGTTCCTTAAATATGACTCGGGGTGACATGCGAACTTGTGTTGTAGTGAAAAATTCACATTTATTGAATAATACGACATGCACAGAGAATGCTGAAGGGCTATTTACACCTTGACAAGAAAGACGAATGGACGATTGTATTTTTTTTTGCATGAGAGCTGAAAACAAAGTATTCGGTGCCAGGATGTTGTCTTTTTCTTGTTTTCTGTCTTTATTTTTCTTTCTTTCTTGGCTTCTTTTCCTTCCTTTTTTCTGTCTTTCTTTCTTCCTTCCTTCCTTTTTTCTTTCATTCCCTCTTCTTTCTTTATTCCATTCTTTTTTCTTTCTTTTTTCCTTTCGTTCTTTCTTTTTTTCTTTCTTAACTTCTTTCCCTCTTTCTTTTTTCTTTCTCTCTTTCTTTTTTCCTTTCTTTCTTTCTTTCTTTCTTTTTTTCTTTCGTTGTTTCTTCTTTATTACACATGCGGTTGTTGGCCGCACGGTTCCGCTTGGATATTCATATGCAGATAATCGGCTTTATTGCGACTTTAGGTGACATCAAGATGCAAATATGCAGCTATAAGGGACAAATTAGGCAGTTATTTTTCATCTAGAACTAGCAAAAAGTACGACTTCACCGACTTTACGTAATAAAGCAGTTTGAAACAAGCCGCTTTAAGATAGATCAAAAAAATATATGGCCAATCCAATTTTTGAAATTTCTTTAATTAACAGAAAGTTTGCAAAAGTTTGAATTATTCGAGTTTGAAGTATGGCAGGTGTATATATGAGTCAATCCACTCAGACAGTCGGTAGCGAGAACAAATAGTTCAGTACGCACGTAAGTATAAACGTACATTATTTAGGTTTGCTTTTTCTCTCCCTATCTCTCTATCTCCCTCGCTCACGCTAGCACACGCACGCACAAACACACGAACTCGCACAAGGAGATAGAGAAACCTTAATCACAGTTGAAGTGAGCATATATGTAGCCGGGGTCTTCAGACCGAGACTCTGTCGGTACGACCGGCAGCATTCGCCCTTTCCGCTAGCAAAAGCTGCGTTTCAGGGCAGGAGCTGGCAAGCGTACTCTCGCACCGCTCGCGTGAGAGGTGCGGAATGGGAGAAGACCTGGGTTGAGTTGGAATTCCCAGACAATATGCTAAATTGTGCCTGCGGCTTGGGACTAACTACTTCGGGAATAGTATAGATGGCGTGTAGTCTTGCTGGGTGAACGGCTGCCGATCTTACCCCATACCTCGCGTTTTCCGCCGCGTCGGTGCAGACAACGTGGTCTTGTCTTGTCTCGACATTTTTGTATTATTATATGTTCTGACTTCCCCATGGCACACGTTGAACTACATCGACTGGTGTAGGTGCGGATGACGTCCGCTGCGTTTGTAGGATAACGCCGGGAGAACCTTGCATAACGCTGGGAGAATCTTTGTAAATCCAGATCATAATGCCTTCCGCATACAGAGCAAGCCTAATGTTGGTGATTTTTTCTAATGTTCGGGGAAGGCCTATCATGACTATTTTGAAAAGTAGAGGTGATAGCAGTGCCCCTTGTGGTATAACACGACTGCCACACTCTATAGGGGAAGACTGGATGTCGGCAACTTGAGTGATCGCAGTTCTTTCGTACAGAAAGTTCTTGATGAAGGAGGACGTCTTTCCCCCGCAACCCAGGTTGCCAAGATTTGTGAGGATTGCTTCATGTGTTATATTGTCTCACGCAGCTTTCACGTCCAAAGCCAGGATCACTTTGAGTGTGGTGCGACTGGCTGCCTCAAATACGTCCTTCTTCAGCTGCTGTAGTACGTCCTGATCTGAGAGGTGTGGGTAGAACTCGAACATCGAGTGAGGCATTTTGTCCGTCATTTCAAGTAACCTTTGTACGCGGTTAAGAACTACGTGTTCCATAAGCTTTCCGATGAACGAAGTGAGGGAGACGGGGCGAAGGTTATCCGTGGAAGGACACGAATCGCTGCTTCCTTCGAGGCCGGTTACACCGCCCCCTTCTCCCAACACTCGTTCATGTAGGTGGTCAAAGTCTCCACGGAGCCGTCGTACAGGTTGGTTAGGGCATTGTTCGACACGCGGTTTATGCCAAGGGACGTCTTCCGGCGGATCTTAAGCTAGGCCACCCTAACTTCAGCTGGTGGTATTGGACTATCGAGATCTGCATTGGGACGAACTGAAACCAGGCTGTAGGCGGAAGACATTTTGCCTCTAGCTCCAACAAGAGTTCTTCTTGCGTCCAGGAAATCAGTTAATGATGCCTTGCATCGTCTTACTTGTTTCACTCCGACTTTTAGTACGGTCGATTAGGTAGCGGTGGATGTCCCACTTCTTGGATGTACTTAGCCGTTAGCCTTCCTTGAAGAGCAACGCACATCTGAAGCCAGTTCTGCCTACAGAGCTCGGCCGTGTACTGTGACGCCCCTTGGTGTAGCAAAGCTATTCATTTTCGGAGTCTTTTGTTGTGCATTTGCACCTTCCATCTGCGAAGGAGGCAGGTAATGAAGTCATAAATGAAGCAGGTATGGGCTGACCACTGGAAATTCATCGGAGAAGCAGAGTTTCTTCGTGTAGGGCGTGATTTCTTCCACGAGTGTCTTCGCCCAGTGACTGATGTCTTCTATATTTTCTTCCCTTTTACCTCGTCTATGGGGGCGTTGTGCTTGCCAATCAGCAAGTTTTGCTACCCCGATTAACCTACGGAATCAAGGCCCTGGCATTTTTCTTTGTAGTATTATATGATCACTCCCTAGGTTGCCCCGGTATTGCTTCAGGTGGCATTTGGGGCGTGTGCAACGAGCGTAAGGTCAGGGCTAGTATCCCGGGCTGTAATTGTGCCTATACGAGTTGAGGCACTTCGCTCCGTGAGGAGAGGGAGGTTTTCTTTATCTATTATTTTCGACAGTTCTTTGCCCCGTTTGGTGACGTACAGTCGGTAAAACGCTTGTCTATAACAGCGATTTCGACTTCAACGAGCTACATCCGAAAACTGCGGAAACATACTCGTTCCAAACATGTCGGAGGCAAAAGCTAAGGGCTAACACTTCATAATTCCGCAGTAGTTTTATTCAAATCCCGCTCCGGCGGGGCAGGATAGGGCTGAGAGTACGAACGCTGTGTTATAGACAAGCCTTTTACAGGCTGTACGTGTATCCCCATTCAGAGTGAGCAGCGTTAAAGCCACCCACAACGAATAAAGGGTTGGAACCTGCCGGATGCTTGTCGGGTCATGTCTGCCAATCCCGGCGCTTTGTTTTTGGGGCGACAGTAAATGTTGAAGATAAACAGACTGCTCGTAAATTTGAAACTTTGCGAAACCACCTCTGTAAAGACGCAATCATGAGGGTTAATACATGGGTGGTGGTGGATGGCAGTAATGTTTTTTTAAAATTAAAGTGCACACGTCTCTGCCTTCTTGCGTTGTCTGTGTAATATAGTCCGTGAGCTTGGCAACCACCGTTGATTCTTGAATCGCTATTACGTCGTGGGGTTCTTGTTGATGAGCAATATGCTGTTATAGGTCCACTTTGTTATTTATGAATCCCCTGCAATTCCACTGGCAAAGGACAGTGGGACAGCACGCATTATATTTTGAACTAGTGGTCTTTATGGTTGATTGGGCCGCCACTAGTCGTAACAATCAATACCAAGGGATGGTATGGCTTCTCTTGGCGCGCAAGACGGCCAGCGAGGGGTGTAGTCTGTGTTTCGAGACTCTCCACTCTATGTTGAGTATTCTGTACCTGCACCGACAGCTGATTAAGTTGGGAGGCGATGGCTTGGAGTTGGTTTGGTATCGGGGCTGTAACATCACCAAGGCTGGCATTTATTGTTTCTATGGTGACATACTGGGGGTTCACCTCCATCGTGTCTTCTTGGTTCTCTATTTTCTGTTTCTTTTCGCTTAATGACTATTGGTCTGGTGGGGGAATGCTTGGAGGTGAGGGTGTTTTTTCTTCCGAAGTTACCTCTCTGACTGCAGAAATAGATTGTGTAAGAGTGTTAATGGTCTTCGTCTGTTCTGCCATGAGTTTCTTGAGCGTTTGTGTTTCCGTCCTAAGTGCTTGAATTTCTGCGTGGAGCCTCTTACTGTGGATACGTTGCTGAGGAGGGGATGGGGGCGAGCAGCGGGAGAGAAAACCGAAGCCCAGCTCAACTGGTTGTGCTTCTCTGGATACGCACGCACAAGGAAGTGCCCTCATACCTTTCTACGTATTCGCTGACCAGCTGGTGCTTCTAATCGGGACGGATAATTTGGAAGTTTGCACATCTTCGTACGCAAAAGTATCAAGGTAGCGGTTTCCTCTCAATGAAGAGGCTGTCCCGCTCGCGCCCTGCTGTGACCTTTGCTCCACGCAGGCGATAATCGAGCAATTAATTGTTTATCAAACAGGGGCTTCAGCGAGTACATCGGTGGCCATCCGCTCCTCTAGGCAACACACAAAGTGAGTTCTCTTGAGGAGCAAGGTGCCTGTTTCACGGAACATTCTTATATTACCTCCCTTTGGACTCCAAGGTTTGGAATCATTTATTAATTTGAACGAGCAGCGGAAGCGTACGTTCACTGTCGTTTCTCAGTTGCGTATTCCAGCAGTACCCACAGCTTAGCTGGGAACTATTGCTTTATTCTGCAGAGGGATTCCACGCTGTGATAAATTTTCTCCCAGAAAGTTAATCTATTTATAAATGCACATCTCCGGCGATCACCTTTCCACTTGTTTATATCTCTGTACACTTTCTGAGACCCTCGCAGGTGTCCTGTCAGTTCTGCTAATGATCGAACCGCGGTGACGCCACGATGAAAGATCGACAATAAAGTGCCGTGTGCTCGATGCTTTCAAAAAGGTCATCAATCACAGCTGCTTGGTAAAGACAGCTACTAGTCACTTCTACATCTCCCGAATTAGAGATCTTCTTTATAAAACAAAATAGCCCCTAAAAAACCGCTTATTTCACCCCGGTCCTTGTTTACGCCGCGGGAAAGAGACGCTGAGAAAGTGGGCGCTTTGGCTGGGGCTTAATCGAGAACATCGGCGGAACACAAACACATTCTAATCAAAATAAAAAGAAAATACAAGTTTTTCTATTGGTGTTTGCGCCTAATTCGGGTCGCCGAGGACTTTCGCAGTGCAGTTGGGGCGTAGTATTATCTCCTCTCCGCTCATGAATGCGGCCTCGGTCGAATTCGTGAATAAATTACCCTCGAAGCCACTGTTTTTTTCTGTTTTTTGTTTTTATAAGATGCAGAATAAAAGCTAACTGGATCGTTCTGCAAGTCAACCGTTTTCATTGCGTGCCGAATTGTAGAGCTGCGGTTGAGTACCCAACGCCGCTGGTGGTTCCTTCTCAGCTGCCGCTCCAAACAATGCGCCCCTTTTGTTTTCGACATAGATGGGGGCGTAGGTAAACACGCACGCTCACGCACTCGAACCTAAGAGAGGCGTCAGGCGTCCGAATCTCTCGAAGTAAGCCGTCCCCCGGAAAAACTGCAAGAGGTACCGTTGAATGGCCGGGGCGCTTACGCGTTCTAGGAATAGCGTTTCCGAGATTCGCATTCTTTTCGGATGCTTTTCGTCCACCCATGTTGACAAAAAGTTTAAAGTGTTCCTGAAAGCTCGGCATCGATACGTGGACTGAATATTCATCTCGGCTGCCACGCTTGAACCTCCGTACCCTACTTCAAACACAGAATTCGAGTCAGGCATAATTATGTGTGCGATATTCTTTCTTCTATACCCTTCATTTGTTCTATGTAATAAGTTTTCTCTCTTCGAGGATCCTTTGGGGAGAAAACTCTTCTTGTTTAATAACGTGAGCTAAGTACATAAAAGCATACAAATATTGGAAACCGGGTACACAATTTTTCTTGGGAACTTACCAAACCTTATCAGGTATTACCGGCATTATACGACGCCAGCGAAAGGAAGCGTTCGCGTCAAAGCACGTGTTGTAGTAAACAGCCTCGTAATATAACCAGAAGCACCCCTTTATTGCCTCAAAAAATAATCTCAGGGTTCGTTTGGTTTTAATGCGTGAAGTTTTTTTTATCCGGTGCCTGAATGGCGAGAAACACAAATTCCTTATGTGCAAAAAAATGCGCTATTTGAGAGGGTACGATATCTATTTGTATAGGAACGTAAAGCTACATTTTTCGAATTAAACATAGAATAAACAGCCACCTATTCTTGAATCCATCCATCCATCCATCCATCCATCCATCCATCCATCCATCCATCCATCCATCCATCCATCCATCCATCCGTCCGTCCGTCCGTCCGTCCGTCTATCGATCCGTCCAGGCACCATATATTCAACCAATCATCCTTCCACCAGTCTGGCTATCAATAATCCATCCATCTTTCCATATGCTAATACATCCGTCCATCTATCCATCCATCCATTAACCAATCAATCAATCAATCAATTCATCCATTTATCCATCAATGAATCTATCCATCCTTCCGTCCGTCCGTCCATCCATCCATCCATCCATCCATCCATCCATCCATCCATCCATCCATCCATCCATCCATCCATCCATCCATCCATCCATCCATCCATCCATCCATCCATCGATCCATCCATCCATCCATCCATCCATCCATCCATCCATCCATCCATCCATCCATCCATCCATCCATCCATCCATCCATCCATCCATCCATCCATCCATCCATCTTTCCAACTTGGGTCTAAATATGTGTCCATGTATGTACGCATGCATATACGCACATACAAATGTCTATCTACTGTCCATGTGTTTCTGAGAATGTGTGCGTGTGTATTTAACACCTAGTCTTTCTAAGTAATTACAATACGTATTGTAGTAATTACAGTACGCATTGTAGTAATTACACTACCAATTACAATACGCAGTATATTTTTACGCAATTGAACTCAGCAGCGCCACAGCAGATGCACAAAATGTGTTTTCCTCTTTAAACTGGGTTATTAAGTGTCACACCACTGCTATAAACACCTGTCAACCTTCATTCGAAGCGTTCAATGAAAACGCACACACTTCTCGCAAGATTATGAGGAGTGTACAATGTCAAATATAGGTACGCAACTTTCTTCTGTGAAAGAAAATAACGGTTTATAACAGTAAGATGCTACCTGCCATGTTTTCTTTTTTGAGTGCGTACTTCTACAAATGTTGATTACCGGAGCGACAGAAAATAAGGTTCAGCGCCTGGCGTTAGTGAATTTATTATTCCTGACTACTTCAAGTCAAAATGCGAGCAAGATGTATTTTTCACAATCATCGCTATCGTTTCGTTTCTTTCCCACTGTTCAGAAAAATGCGCATATCGTTCGCCATAATGCCGTCTCAACTGGGTTTGTCTCTAGCGGTCTAAAAAATGGTTCCGAGCCTGTGTAGCCGACCATAGTTCACTTTAACTGCACGCCTGTCAGGGAGTGCTTTTATTCGCACGCAGACGTTTGCGCCACCTGCGAAATCCGCATCGCTTTCTTGCGGTGCAGCAAACACTGCTTCCACGTACCGTGACGAATGATAAGGGCTCTAGCCCATTCCCGGTCATCCCTGTTAGGGAACAAGTCAAGCCAGGTCCTGTTCCGCCTCGAGCAGGCAAAATCCCCGGGCCTAATCTCTGCCCCTCACCTGTCAAAAAGGATAACTGTAGTGCTGAGTCGGCCTGAAAAGCTGCCAGACTTGGTTATTTCTTTTTCAAATCTTTTTTTCTTAGTGGAACCTCTTCTATAAGGGGTCCCGCTATTGCCAAATCTTGTTTTGTTTCCCATTCTTCTTGCTGTTTCATTGAGATGACAGCTTTTACATGCCTCACAATAACCGTTTAACATAAGAAATTAAGAAAAACCCCCAGCTTCTGAATTTGGGTATGTTGAAACGTAACAATGATTAAACCAGAGATTTGCCGTTGGGTAGCGGCTTGCGGGAAGCATCGTGCAATACAGCAAACACTCTGAGTGGCCGACCAGTGGTTTTTTGCAGATTTTATGGTGAGACTACTCTTTGTTTCACAGAAACCTAGGTAAGAGAAAACAAAAACAGTTTAACCCTATTTAAAACCGAAAAACAACAGACAGGCTTTTAGGCTGAACCAACTTACAAGAAAAAGGGGCCTCTTTCCCTTCTAAATGAATCGCTAAGAAAACATGAAGGTATTCATGAGGCTGGAGTGGCAAAGTTTCGAGAATGAATTCGTAAGCACACTTACGCACTACTCGTTCGTTCACCCACAGGAACTGCGAACAGGAACTGCGAACTGCGAACACTAAGTGGCCCATTCTCTATGCGCTGTGTTTTGCTTCTGAGAAGATTGAATACCTTGTTTTAATTAGAGCTATAAGCTTACCTTTATGTCCTTAGCGTATATATAATTAAAAAAACCAATACAGCTAAATCGGCAAGGACCATAGCTACCTTTTTATAGCGCTATCACGCAGATTATACTATTAGTCTGTCGGCCGCTTATCTTGCTGTAAATATCTCATATGTTTAGAATATTGAAGCGGGAGATACTTTTTAGTTTCAGCACATAAATTACCAGTTTTCACTTTACTCTGGTGCGTAGGTCTAATTGTTCTACTTGTGAATATTTTCTGGCCGGTTAGGTTCTCTTTTGATGTAGTGGTTCCAAATGTCGTTTCATTGAAGTTCATCTTTAGTTATTCAAAACTTTCTACAATATTTTCTAATCAGCGTATTTTTAACACAAGAAGATTTTTTATTTAGGAATATAGGAAACCTATTTAGATAAATGTTATCATAAAACGTGTTTCGATGTATTGCCAGCGCTGCATAAGAATCGTAGACAATGTATTATCCTACATATTTATTGCCTCGAGACAAATATTGATGCCACTTAGCCCGCACAAAAGCATTATATGTGAACACTGATTGTTTTCGCTAGAAGGGGGACGAAGGGGACTCATTTTTAGACTAAAAAATTATGCCAACCTCCCCTTGCGGGAACCCTGGTGTTCCATTGGGGGTTCCATTGGCGTCGCATCAAGCAATCGTCGGGTACGGCAAGAGAGCAAGCGCAAGCGCATGCGCAAGCTCAGACGACCGTCGACTGAGAGACCGGCCGGAGCGCCGCGCTCCGCTTCTATGCGCAGCGCGCCCGAAGGAGAGGAGACCGCGGAGAGAGAGAGTACTGCACATGCGCACAGTGCGCAGCCGCGCGCAGCGCGACCGCAGATGTTGGGAGAGAGTTTTCGCTATCGGAGAGAGGACAGGAGGCGAGCGGAGGAGAGACGCAGCTGTGCGGACGCGGACGACGGACTCACGCAGGACCGGGCTGCCGGAAAGTGATGCTCCTCTCAGCGTCGAACCTAAAAAGTGATCTTGCACGACATTTTTCCCTAAAAAAGCTTGTCAATAAGGTAGCCTTACCAAATGAAGAAACGTCAACTATCTATAATAAACGAGGGGTCTTTCAATGTGCCATTTAGCCTCTTCATTCAAGGATTTTGTCATGTTTACCCACGCAAAACTTTGCAGTGTATGCATCTGGTCACGTTTCGATACAAACGTCGCTCCCCCTCATGTTATTTGCAGCGGCTACCTAACGAAGGACTACTGAAACAATTGATACGCTTGAAGAAGACAGCGCAGTTTTAGCTCTTGAAATTTGTTTCTAGAGTGTATCACATGTCGAGCTCACGTAATCGGGGTTCTGTTCCGCCAACATAAGATATGTAATTAAAAAGAGTAAAACGGAAACTTGTTTCAGCACCGAAACTGCAGTTTTCAGTGGATGTTTTATTTGTGACGATATTCTTATGTGCGATTGTTTATACAGGAACTGACGTAAAGTAAGGAATTAAATTTTGCCAACTTTTACGTTTTGGCATACGTAAAAAGCTCGTAGTGTATACTGCGATGAACGATATCCTTTGAAAGTCCTAAATACCGAAAACAAAAACGTGGTGATAATAATGAGAGGGCAGAGCGCTTCCATCTGTATACTAAGTAAGAAGGTCAGGTTGGTGGTGAAGAGCTCACGAAGCATTTAGAACCTAAAAACAACACGTCCTAACTAGGCTCTACTCAAATAAGGCAAAGCAGATTACTCAGATAGCTTTACCAGTGTGCTGGCATTATTTATTAGTAATCGCCACTTAAGTAAGAGGCGTAGTCTACCATTAATCGTGGATTTGTTGCGTTCTTGGTCAGCTACTACACAGAGCGCCACTGGGAAGCAAAGATGAATAAGTAGCCTTAAGGGCTTCGTTAGATTTGCATTCCGAACAAAAGAAATTGCAAGCATGAGTTTACGCACTTTAGAAGGGTTTGAAAATCGGTTTGCAGTGTATGTTTTTGTGCGGGTTGAGGGAGAAATTTGCGGACAGAAATGAATCACATTCAGGCTTACTCCACGTGGCTGCTTCAAAACAGCAGTAAGAAGGCCGGCACTCATAATTATGGCAACATGTCTGCATGTTCCTCGTCATGCCGCTCATGCGAACTTAGATGCCTGAAACTCAACAAAGAGTGAGACTGATGAATATTTTGAATTTGTTTGCTGGGAAATGCGGCGCGATATTTTCAGTGCGCCGCAGCAATGCCTCACCGTAAGCACATACCTATACATTTTCTCATTAGGCCCTCTAGTCTAGAGTTTTCTTTGCGTAGGGGTTAATTGCATTTTGTTCCTGTGCTATTCATCTTGAGCTTCAGGGGCAATAGCTTTAGCACTGACTTGTCGTTATCCACAAACATTTTTCATCCCTCGAAGTGGCGTCACAGGAAGTGACTTTTCCTCACATTGTGCGGTGTCGAACTTTGTGCCACACGAAACGTTGTGTGGTGTCGTGCGGTGTCGTGCTCATTTGTCGGATATACGTTCATCTTTCTATAAAACTTTCTGCGATGCGGCCAGTTTTTAGGGGTAGGCGACGGTGATCCACATCATTATTGACAATATTATACTCCTCATCGAATATAGCTACTTAGGCCAAGCTGACACCGGATCCCAGACATGAGGCAGAGATAATTAGAAGGATAAGAATGAGCTGGAGTTCATTCAAACGGCATTCTCAGATAATGAATTGCAGCCTACCGTTCCTCCTGAAGAAGAAAGTGTATGACAGCTGCGTCTCACCCGTACTACGTACGTGGCAGAATTTTGGGAGCTTACCAAGAGGGTCCAACCTACATTGAGGACGACTCAGCGATAACTGAAACGGAAGATGATAGGTGTAACATTAAGTGACACGAAGACAGCTGAGTGGGTCAGGGAAGAAACACGTGTTAAGGATATATTAGTAGAAATTAACAAGAAGAAATAGACCTGTCAGGGCCTCTAATGCGAAGGCAATGCAACCGTTGGTCAATAAGGGCAACAGAGTGGTTCCATAGAGGAGGCAAACTTGGCAGGGGACGGGAGAAAGTTAGATGGGAAGATGAGATGAAGAAGATTGCGAGGATAAATTGGTCGCATTAAGCAAATGACCGGGATAATTGGAGAATAATGAGAGAGGCCTTAGCCCTGTAGTGGGCCGTGATAGGCTGGTGGTTGGGACGGTGATGATTATGATTGTCATGATGATGATGATGATTGTATTATTCATGATGCAAGAAACCAGGCGTTTTTAGTATCACAGTTCTCCAAAACGTTATCTGCCACACGCGTTTAACTAAATGAAAGAAAACGTGTTAAGAACAAGAATAGAATCAAGCAGACCGTGGTGGCACGCGAGTGGCTTTCTGTGTACGCAATATGATCCACTGATTTATAGGTTGTTTGAGTGTTAAGAGAACCGCGATAAGAGAAGTAGTAACCCACAAATGAAGTGCCGACCTGAAATACTTCTTTTTCATGAAGGCTACAAGAAATTTCGTCAATTAACTGCTTGCATCGCTGCAAATGCTATTGAAAGCCGGCAGTCCTCTGCCACCGCTGTCTCCCTAGATAACAGTCCCCACTCCCGAGATCACGGATTCCCTTTCCTCGCCTTCCACCTGGCACGCTCTACCGCTATCTTCAACCGACCACAAAAACTGCATTTAGAAGGCCGCACAATTGAGTTCAGTTTCCGCGCGCTGTGAAATGGCGCAGTAGTAGTGGTTTGACGGGCGTAACATAGCGTTGTGTAGTGTTTGTTTAGCCTCAAGTGTTGGCCTGCTCTGCAGTTTATACTAAGTTCAGGCTTGGTGTATTTTGTTCTTTGAAGCCTCAGAGCACTAGGTGTGTGTGCGTGTGTATATTAATTGCTCTTAAAGGGACACTCAAGTGAATTTGTCAAGCTCCCGTTTTTGCTTGCACTGTGTAGACTGGCTCAAATTAGCCCACTTTTTATCGTTTATCCGGTTGACAAATCGGTAATTATTTTACAAAGCGCGAAAGAAAAAATACCATGCGCGGTTTGTGGCGGCCGCACAAACTAAGCTATGACTTTGGGAGGAGGGGGCGCCGTGATTGGACGATGCCCAAGGTTAGCAATCAACAAGTTTCGGTTTCGGTTTCGGTGTGTAAAACAACATGTTTGACATTCGATGGCGTCGTTGGATGGGCATTCTTAATATCCCAGTTATCGTAGTACCGCGCTTCTCCCATGTTGTCGGCTGTAAAATGCATAAGATAAACCTCCCAGGTCGGCTTGGAATCGTAGCATTCACTATCTGAGGCCTACGCAGTGCATGAACGCCCTCCGCGTCCCCGCAGACGCTCAAATGCATGCGCTTTTCCCCCATATTTTGAGCTTGCCTCGCTCATGCCTGTATCGTAAAAAGCGTTTTCGCGCCAGGGCAAGGGTCTGTTGATTCTGGCCTGTGCCCACTGCCCGCAAGCAGCCGGTGCTTATGGCAAAAGCACGCCAACGAGAACTCGCTAGCGTGGCAGTGCCAGCCTGCGCGAGTTCTGTGAACTAGTTCGTGGAGCAATGAACGTTGCGGCCCAAAAAAAGGTGAACTCAGTATAGAAAACATCGGCGAAAAACGAAAAAGTTAACTCATAAAAAAAAGCATGTACCCGCCGCGATTCGAACTTGTGACTGGCAAAACACTTGCGGTGACATACCTAGCGCACTAGACGACTAGGTCACAGGGGGCCGCTGGCGGCAATGGAAAATATCAGGTATATAATGTATAACGAGTTTACACTTTTATTTAGTTTTAGTATTTCAAGCAGCTTAGGTGACTATTTGTTATATTGCGCTCGGGCAGTATGCGTCCCCCGAGTTCCCATAATAGCTCACGTCTAGCAATTGCATTTCGTAGACGGAAAAGCGTTCGCAGATGCGTAGTCGTGCTCCTGACCGCTCTGCTTGTTCGCCCAGCACAAAAAAGTGGTTCGCGCACCCTAGTTTTACGCTGTACGGTAAAAATATCAGTTGATTTTATTTCCTTGGTACCTATATTGACTTCACTCACTCTTCTCTCCTTCAAGAGGCCTTATATTTTCCTACTGGCGTACCAGTGAGCGAAGCGTCGCTTGTGCGCTTGGGCAGCGCTTGTGTGAAGCGACCTTGACTTGGAGCTAGATACAGTGTACAAACTAACGAAGTAAAGAAAGGCGCATTCTTCCATTCCCAAACGTGTTGTGGCTTAGTTTCAACTGATCGAACGAATTACGACGAGCCGTCGGCGGCCGGCTGTCTAAACGGTGGGCCGACTGACTCGGTCGCGGAAGGTCGGCGAGCCGTGCAGTAGCGCAGCCAATTTTCACCTCCTGTCCTGCTGACGTCACACGAAAACGCCACAGAAAATGGGCGAGCGTAAAGAGAGGAGGACAGCATTTTCGAATTGATTTTTCTACTAAATAAATTCGCGTAAACGCGCACAGAGTGGTCGGACTCCGGACTACAGTTTGCGCTTGTAATCCCGCATTGTTTACAAATCACTTCAGTGTCCCTTTAAGGAAACATACCAGCTAATATTGTTGCCTCATGGGGCGCCTGCTTCCCAACGGCATTTGTCCTTTCGAAGTATGCAAGGTTCTGTGTTGTGTGTTAGACACGGGGCACCGCCATGTTAGTGCTCACTGTGTTGCTCCTGCGTGCAGTCCTTATTCCACCAAGGCCTTCTTTGGTTGCGCGGGGCACCGCATACCCAAGGACTCTATACCTTTTCGGCGCCGTCGAGGTTCCGCGCCATGACAATTTTGGTCACTTCTACAACGCGTGTGTTATGGATGTGCAATGAAGTTAAGAGATTTTGTAAATGTATTACAGATAGCTCTAGCCTCTCTGAACCTATAAAAACACTGTTTCAGAGTTTACATATACATGTAACCTCGGAAGAAAGTGGTGAGTAGAAAAGGAAGTTGTGGCCACGTCCCGCTAAAGGAATGGAAAAATGACTGCAGAACAATTAGTCACGTCTACGTATGACTGAGTGTTGTGTCATACTTAATGGTACCTGGGTTGCATTGTGTCCGATAGGCATGCTTCTGAAGATGTCAGGAGCTTTTTTCAGGAGGCGAACTCGGCTATCCATGCGTTAACAGTCAGAGTGGAATTTGTGCATTGCAGTGGCCTGCTATAATTGTTCAGATTACTGGTCTACCCGAACCTCGCAATCAGATCTAGACAACCGATGATTGGCAATAATGTAAAGACAGCGTCCTCTAATACCATATAAAAAGTTCGGCACAAATTCAAAGAATTGTTTACAGACGCGTAGCATTGTCAAGACGCCTCTCTAAAGTATGACTTCTTTGTTGCCTCATATAGCTATGAGTACCGAAAGACGTTAGATTATTATATACTTTCTAATTTACTCTTGCTTCTTTGCGTCAATCGTGTACATATATACCATGATATACAATGAAGAGCCTTTACTTCGCTAATTATTTGTTTTTCGACAGATGCAAGCCGTAGTGCTGGGATTGTCTGTTTCGGCTGTTTGTATTGGCATTTCCAGCGTTTCTTTCGTACTTCTATTTTACTCGTAGGTTTTTCAAGGAAATGTACAAGTTGGATATTTTTGGTTTTGTCACATCATATTTCTCAAAATTTTATTTGTTCTATTTTTATATTCCTGTGGTTTTTCAAAATTCTAGTCGTCCAATTATCTCTATTTAGGCTATTGCAACGATTATAGCTGTTATTTCCACCAAACTGCATTTTGATAGAAATTCGGGGTGTTACACTGTTCGCTAATTGTCGACGTTTTTTATTTGCATTGTTAAAGTCTCTGCGGACTTTTTTGTTCATTTTTAGTTTTATGGGAGCACATGTATAAGACACATATTTCGATTTTTTAGGTTATGTTGGTGAACTTCTTTTTATAATTTTCTTGTTTTCTTGTGTTTCCAAATTCTGTTCGAATAATAACCTCCATTTATGTTATTATGCCGACTAATTATGTATTTTCGGCATATCTGCAGATTTATTGAAATGCAGCGCAGTACAGTGTTGTCTTATTTTCGCTATTTCTTTCGCATTTTAAACGTCCTTTGAGGACTTTTTGTATATTCAAGAGTTTTTGGGGAAGTTGTATAAGGTGGGTATTTTTTATTTGTAAGATCATGTATGTGAAAAATTTGTTTTCTTTTTATTTTTTGTATTCTGTTGATGCATATTTGGATAAAACAACAGCTTTAACTGTTCTACCAAGGCGAATGAAGATAATTTGCCACAAAAACTTTTGCAAAACAAAAATTATAAACCTTCACAACAATTGGTTAGCAAACTAAAAAAAAACCGACATATACGCTATTACAATACCGATTAAAGGCGTTACTACGGCAAATCGGCATTTTTGTGTAAATGAAGGGCGCCACAGGGTTCGCTCGTTTTCGCTATTTTTGACTGGTATTTCGAGGGTTCTGATTCGGACGTCTTCGGTTTATTGTTCTTATTTTGATGGGATGTACAATAAACATATTAGTGATTTTGTGACATTACCATGTGAAAGTTTTCTTAATTTAGGTTTAAAAAAATTAAGTTCAGCCAAGTATATCTATTCGTGCTGCTGTAACAATTAATGCTGTAATGATACCGCCGAAGATGCATTTTTGTGGAAATGCTGGGCGTTAAACGGTTTGCCACTTTTCACAATTTTTTTGTCGTATTTTGAAAGTATTCTGCGAACCTTTTAGTTCATTTTTGCTTTCGGGAGGAGATGTATAAATTGTATTCGCATAAAAGTTTAGTGGCGGTGTATTTTCTTAGCTACAGTGCAAGCAGCCATGACCGTGCCCTCAGTGTCTGCGTATACGTCCAGATCTCGCAGAATAATATTGGCTCTAGCGTCCGTCGTTTCCGCTGTTACCACTTGATTCGCGGCGCCGGCGTCAACAGATATAAATATAACTGTGTGGTGATGCTCTACTTGCCATTGCGAACTAACCAACAACAGCAGTATGACGACCAACAGCAGTACGATCTCGTCATACACGCCTACAATCTGTTAAACACTGGAAAGAATTCGCAAGAAAGTTGGGTTTGCGAAAGTCTAATCTCCTGACAGACTACGACACGGAGGTATGCAGAGGGGGAATCCAGTTACAGCTTTGCTGCAATGCCTTCAAGTCAGCCTAAAATATGAAAACAAGAAACTTCGATGCTTCGCAGCTTATGGATTGCTTTTAATAAGCAAGACAGGTCATTAAACTTCTATTGGAGCTTCTCAACAAACGTACGTTTTTTTCACATTTCCGACGGATGTCACTAAAAAAATAAAGTAAAAGGGCGCCAGACACTCCTCCTTCTACAGGTCTTGTGGCTCGTCGAGGTGGTAGAACGACGGTGAGGAACTTTGTTTTCTTTGCGTTTGTCTGAGCTGAAATTGCACATACGTGGAGATAGGAACGTGGACGGGTTGAAGCGCCCTCATGTTTTATGCAATTCAATCGGCAGATCCGAGGTATGGACTGGAGCTTAATTCTGCGAGTTTTCAAACTCACTGCGCACAAGGCTTAGGATGGAGGAGTTACGAAGTTTTATCGCTCGATGGCCCACAATACCGTTCCGGTTGTTTTTTGTTGGAATCGTTTTACTACTATGGAGAGAGCAACTTATTTTCTTTTATAGAAATATAGAAATCTGGTGCTAGTTCTATTCTATATTGACATTTGAATACCTTGTCTGTATGCTGAATGTTTTTTTTTTTTCATTCTCGGTGTCCTGGAAGAAAAAAGACAATGTAAAGTATCCTAAACTTGAAATCGCTATAAGCCCAAACCTTGTCTCTGGCGACATAGTACAAGATAGGACGTATTTTTTTTCGTTTTACACATTTCGGATGTTGAGCCTTCAATTATTCTTAAAGGGCGCCGCAAAAGAAACAAGTTCTCCGTTCTTAGCTACCGCCGCACGAACTAGTGTAATGAAAATACGCGAATAATTGCATTAATTCTATAAACTCGCACCCATTGGACTTTTTATTTTACCAACTTCTAGGTTTCTTCAACATTTGGTATTTTCACACGGCGGCAGTCTCAGGCACGCATGCTTACCATATGCTGTCGGCAGCCTGCATTAAAGGCCTCCTGTCGTCACAGCTGATTTCAGCAGATAGGCAAGGCAGAGGGTTGCGGAAAAACAACACTTCCAAATACATATTTCTCGTAAGAAAGCGTGTAATTCAGCAAAATTTCAGGAGACGGCGGTGCTTAGAAGTTATTAATTCTTAAGGTCCTTGACAATGCTGACAATTCGCTTCAGCTTCCTTTTAATGGATTTAACATAAGCGGTTTGTGATTGCGGCTTTATCAGTTGCGGACGCAGTAGAATAGCAATTACTGTACCAAGCGCTTATCAAAATAAGTATCTTTAAAATTCCGTGTTTTGCTAACAGCAAAGCACTCTCTAGGCCTGAAGAGTAATGAAAGTACATAAATGCAGGGATAGAAATGCAGGTACTTAGCTTGAACCGAAATGCAAGTCTATGTCATCCTAGCTGACTTCAAACTAGTCAGGAGAACGTTGCCCTATCAGTTCTCACCGCTCCGGTTCGCTATGCTGCCTGCAGATTTCCTCACAATGCAAATGCTGACGTTCCACATATACGTGCATCATGTTACGTAAGAATGTTTGACTTCTTATTAAGTTTACGACCTGGCAACTCAGTGTTGACATTGTTGCAAGAATGTCAACCTTCAGTGACCCGCCGCATCTGCAATGTGCCTTCCCCCGCAGATTGTGGCTGCTCCACCTGAATTAGGCGATCTAAATACGAAATTCACGCAAACATGGCATTTTATCAATAAAAATCATGGTAGGGGAAAGTGCTGAACTATGCCGACGTGCCCGGCGGAGCGTCTTGATGAGAATAAACTTCCTGCCACAAGATTCCTACGTGTAGATGACCCAGAGCATTGCTCGGATAGAAATAATACACGTTGATAGATTCACGCACGTGCTACGAAAAGTAACCTACTCGTACAGACGACACCGCAAAGTCTGAGATGTATCGATTCAATTGGAAATATGTAAAACGTCGTTTTCCTACGTTTCTGACCATGCATTGCGTATCGTATAATATACAGTACGGTTGCACAAATTGACATTGAAAATGCGCATACATTTTTGTTTTGAGCGTGCAAAGCTTATAAAAATCTTGTCCTACAATTTTTCTTTCTGTATTTATGAAACGTCTTTCAGAGTACACAACCATGAATGACGATGAAAATAAACTGATCTGCAATTACTATTGCGACGGGACTAAACTAAAATGCACAGCTTTACAAGCAGACACACTTCTGTGGCGCTGAAAGGGGAGCGCGAGTTAAACGACTTTGAACCTGCAGATAATAATAAAAAGAATCATGAATCTGTTACAATGTTACATATGTTAAGGTCGTTTCTGGTTTCCAGCCTTGACACTGCGAAAACGAGCACCAATACTCAGTGTAGAATTTTGTATGACCAGGCGTCAGCAAAATCTTGCCGCGGACACCAAATGACAGGTGCCGATTTACAGGTTTCATATTTCGTCTTACTCTCGGGATTACATCTGCCACGCGACGTAAGTAAACCCTCAAACCACAGGATATTGCAGTGACGTGTCGAATTTTGGCGTAATGTAGGCTTTTAAATCCAGAGCATTTCAGTAACTCACGATGTCACCCGCGTTGACGTCTGTAGGCCGCACCGTCGTTATCCCTACTATATAAAAAAAATACTATCCGGCGCCCTGTTTCGATCCCTCGACCCTGCGGGCGGAACGCAATGTACACGGTGCTCTACCCACTGCGCCACAAAGCCGACACAGAATGGGACGCTACGAACGCCCCTTATATCGTTGACTCATTCAAATTACTGCTGACGAGCGCTCTCTCGTGAGCAGTTGCCACAAGTGCAACAACATTAACGTAACGCAAACTACTTAACGTCGTGCACCCCCGTAAATGCTCTGAATTTGATCGTGCCCCTCGCGAGGGGGATGTTTCACTGCGTTTTCTCTCGATCGCGGGACCCGTGGTGCCATCTGGCGGAGGCGCGGCACAACTCGTAGCACTTTGAAAAGATACGGCGCCAGCCAGCTGTGTGTGTGCGTGCCGCACGTTTTCTCTCTGCAAGAAATGCCTCTCTCAGCGGTGCTGTTAGTCCGGAAATAATCACGATTCACCATGCATCAACGGATGATTTCTACTCTCTACCTGGAATCAGGGGAGTTCTCTCCTTCCTTCTCCTCCTTCTCCGAATTTCGTAGGCCGGTTACACAAACCTTCGTGCTTTTCCCAATTATCATGAATCATTCAAGTATCCGGGACCGTATTGTGCCGCGAAAACAAAACAAGAAAAAACTGCAGAATCAGCCTTCTGGGCGTCATATTTGTGCGGACCCAGAAACATGAGCTCATAAGCTATAAATTTTGTTTAACATTTCAAGAATCTATTGTTTTCTTCGGTAACGCGAATTATCCAGGCCGGTTTTTACCGTTTCCGGTATGCTCGAAATGATCCGAGTAATAATATTGGTAACATAATTATGAAATGCCTTCAGTACCACCAAATATATCTTCCCATTTCTGAATGATGTGAAGCGTGCGTCAATATTTTCGTCGCTTGAATACCAAGAAGAAAACATGGAAACGCTGTGAACTGTGTGTGTGTCTTATGTTCGAAATTTCTGCCTGGGAGGTTGGTTGTCGCACCCGGCCCATTGAGAATTGCGGAATCGGGTCTGAGACGCTAAAGACAGATTTCACCGCAAATGCCTTACCCATATGAGGGGGTTTGTAAGAAGTGTTGGTGGGTAAGTGACATCACACTGAAATAAAAACTGGGGAATCAGCGGTGAGCCAAAGGCTGAAAACCCTTACACCAAAAGACTTTCCCAAGTTACGTGAAAGTCTGCTGTAAAATGTTCACTCGCCTGGCACAAGCTTCAACGAAACAGCCTGAACTGGCGTTTTTCGGATGACCTATTCCGTGATTACATTTCCAAGCGCCGCTACATGAGAAGACAGCCACTGAAGGCGAACATTCAGGTCATTTTTTGTGGGGTACGTATGAGGATACGTAAGGAGAGTTTTCAAGTTCTGTCAGTGGGAGTACTATGGTGGCAAAGATTGAGGGGTCTCTCAAAAAGTGTTAGAAATATCCAACGCGGCTCTATCAGCGAAAGAATATAGTTACACGACATGATAGGAATGATTCACTATTGTTGTGGCGCCGTAGATGGTATGCGTTACTTCATGGACAATTCTTCCCCGCTAGCTTACCCGGGCAACGACGAGGGCAGAGCCCTTGCAGTGCCTGTACTGTTATTTGTTTTCTTTCGTTGACTTCCTTGCGGTTTTTTTCACCTAATGTATAGCCAACTGCCCAATGTGAAGACTTATTTACAGCCTTTTGAACGGGGTAGAGGGTAGCATTCCACGCTCTCTGGTGAGCCGCCGCCAGGCCCGCAAATAAACCCGTCTCTAAATCGCCTCATCATCCCGAAAAACATTTTTGAGGCCTCATTTATTTAAACACACTCCGCCGTTGTTAGGCGCATGTTAAAGGGACCCTGAAACACTTGCCATCGACTACTAGTAATGTATTTTGGGATAAAGGCTATTGCCCCAGAAATCTCCTCCCGCAAGAATTATGAAAATCCGTTCACAATTAACGAAACTACGCGCGATGAGAAATCGCGCATAATCGTTCCCTCTCAACTCGACCGCGGGAAACGCGACGAAAGCTGCGCGCTCTCTCCCGGAGAGGGGGGCAGCTGGCGGCGTTCTTTTCGGCGGCCTTCGATATATCACATGCCGGGTAGTTTTCTCCTTTTCTCCGCAACGCGGAGGGGCCTATTTCCGGTCTGGTGACACAAAAACGCAGGCATGGGTGCCTGCTCGCAAGTGCGCGCTCGGGCTCGTAGGGCGTTTTTGAAGCAGTAAACTTTTGTAGTCGAGTGGTCCCGTTGAAAGGGAATTATTGAGCTCATCACTCAAACCCCGCGCGCACTCAAAACACAAAAGAAACGGCAAAACTGTGCCTACAGGTTCAGGCATAGAAGAGGTTCGTACACAGCGATGACGACGACGGAAATGGGAGAATCTACCCGCGAAGTTGACCAGTGACAGCCGATCGGGCAGCCATGGCCTATGTGACGTCCCTCAGGCCAAGCATAATGAGGACAACTGAAGAGAGAGCGGTTTGTTTTTCCGCGTCTTTTACATCGATTTGCGCGCTCACCGCTTCACGTGCACGTGTAATATTTGGCTAAGGTATTCCTGGCAGTGTAATCTAAACGTTGCGCAGGTTTACTTGCACTGCTCAAAGAGTGTTGCAGGGTCCCTTTAAGGTAGCTACCACCAGTCAAGAAAACAACCATAGAGCAGAGATCCAAACTTTTACTTCGAGGGTCTACCGACCATCGACAGAGGCGTTCGTGAATACCTGAACAGGGTTTCATATCAAAGGCCTAAGTGTTCAACTAATAGCGTCCTCACCTCGGCGACTGGGGTAAATTGTTTCGAATTTATACTGTAGGTGGCTAGTGTGCACTACAAGCTCTCAAAACAGCAAGGCGGCTCTGAATGCCGCCGTTTCCTCCAGAGTTGGAGCAAAAGTACGCTCGGTTTTGAGTGTATCGTTCACGCGTTATAAAGGTTTAGGCAGAGACGTCTGATCAGTGCTTTCCAAGCAACCGACTTACCTATACGGAAGAGTTGCAAAGGTATCCTCTGTGACGTCATCAAGGCGGATGTTGAAAGATAATACCAGAGTCCGTCTTTGTATTTCAAGACGCTGGAATAACTCTGGGAGATGCTTCTCCCGTGAACTTCTTTCAGGATATCATACTTGTACTTTGAAAGGGAAAGTCAGGGGAAGTTGCGATCTATGCGACAGCGTAGAACCAAAACCCTGGTGATGGGCTTTTACTTTATTTAGTTTCAGGAAATCTCCGAAGATCGCTTATGAATAGGTACAACTGATGCGATCCACGATTGCACGGCCGGCTGTCAGAACCGCATGCACTCGGTAATGATGCCGAGGAATTGAACTCGAGTTGCTTGACGGGTAGGCGTGCCCTCTGAGGTTACCTTTAGGAGTGTAGCTTTTCGTTGCTCAGAAAAGGGGAAGCCACCGAGCAGAACGCAGGACAAGAAGAGGAGGCACACACGCCCAGCAATTCAGTCTCTTGAACTAGTATTCCTGTACTTTGGGCTCTTTTCTACGTCTTCATGCTTCTCCGGATCTTTTACAAATGCTTCTCCGGATCGTTACAAATATAACAATTAACAGGTAGGTCAACACTTTGATTACGTGGAAAAAATTATCCCCCCCCTCCGTACGACGACCATGGTTGAGTGCGAGGCTCTCTTATTAAGGATTCTTTAATTGTCAGCAGCATTTGGACTGTGCTTCGAACATGCCGGAAGGAAGCAAGGCCGGATAGGCGCCGGCTTCATATTGCGAGATACGCAGGTTCGATTACGCCTTCTGAAGCGTTCCTTTCTTTCACTTCACTCGTGATCATTCACCGTCTCCTCCAGAAAAAGATGGCTTTTCTGCTGGGCGGTTTCGCGTTACCGACGCCATCAAAGAGAACAGTCAAGCTTCGGTTTAAAAAAACACCGTAGCGGTCTGGCCCTGTTGTCAGTGACTGGCCAAAATATTCCGCTACACCATTGTGCTATCAGAAGGTGCACAAGTAGAAGCGCTTCTGCAACAGATTTTTCTGTAACCGCAACAAAAAAACCACAATATTGGAAAGTTCATCTCACACCTACGCGAGAACGCATCATTGAACAACGAGGCAGCACGTGAAAAGCTGTCGAGTACATAGATACGAGCAAAATATCGGCATGTTTTTATATTCAAGGACAAGAATAGTTGACTACAAACCAAAAGTTGTGTTTTCTGTGCGAACGAACAGAGAACTGCGTGTTCTATGGGGAAAAAGAAACCTGAGGCCAAAGATCAACAAGACTGAAGTGGAATGGCTAAGCATCGCTTGATTGAATATATTAAAAATGTGGTATATAGGTTTCGTATGACATCAGGTCGCGTGTACGTCAGAAAAAGGGACACAGAATACATACAGAACAAAGAAAAGAAATGTCTAGTTTGAAAACCCTTGATTGGCAATTCATTACAGCGCGTGTGTGTGCATACATAACTTTGAAAACACAGTAATGTTATTTGTGCAAGCAGTACACCTTATTGGAGATTGCTGATGCTTCCCCCATTTCGTCATACATGAAAGACCGCGTCAGTCACCCATCTTTATCCTTTTTAGAAAAAGAGATAGCACTATCTCTCTCCTTGTTGGCTCCGATAAGCAGTGGTACTGAGACTAACTGGCCCACAGTATCGTTTCAACAAACTTCTTTCTGCGGGCGAACATGCTATCGTAAGTAGATTTCAACACCGGCGACGAGTCGAGATCTGGCCAGTGCGTCCACGTGACGACTTTCGAGATGGCTCTGAGTGGCCGCATTGGAGAGTTTGATGAGTTTATTTTCTATGCGGAAAGAATACGTCTAGTGCATCGGTACGTGCTGGGCCCTCAACTTGGTGACGGAGGACGTGGAAAAGAGTGTTGCGCTGGACAGCTTCTGCAGACCTGAGGCCTACCGCCGGTCACCCCTCTGTGGCCTCCGAACTTATGATACGAGTTTATCCTCACCCCCGTAAAGGTAGACATCCACTCAAAGCCGTCCGATGTGTATTTAGGGTACGAGTTTTTGAAACGGGCTCAGGAATATGCGGGAGTTTGGCCGAATATGTAAGCGCGTTGTGAAGATTAGGCGGAAACGGTGCGTTTGGCGGAGACGAGTACCCACTAAGTAAAAAAAAGGCTGAATTTGGGAACGGCGCACAAACGCGCTGTCACGGAAGATCCTACAGCTAAGCACCAGCTGGCGATAAGCGGAAAACAAGAAAAGGCCGAACTTCAGCAAGAAACGTCAGTAAAAACAGACACATTATCCATGTAGGTAGCGATAACGTGTTGATGTGGTTAGTCAGTGGAGCGACTCGCGTTGTTTTTGGTGTTTGGAACGCTACTCGGTGACGCAATTTCGGTTATGCAACATTGGGTGATGGAATTACTTTTGGAAGCGGCGATTATGAAGAAAACTTCACGTGGTCTCCATTGAGATGAATCAGGCAATGAGAAAAATCGGGCGCCATCCCGTCCTGCTAAAGTTGATATTCAGCGAAGCAGTTGTAAACCACAAGAAATGCTAATGGGGGCGGGTATGCAATGTTTCTAGTCGTCTCGGGGGCTTGCCCCTTCTGCTTGGCTTCTCTGGCGGTAAATGTGGGATCCTGCCTGGCCTGACGCATGCGCTAGGTGTCTCGCACAAGAACTGCTTTTTCTGGGGACACTAGTTTTGACAGCCTTGAAACATAATCTTAAAACAAATTATTTACAGGAACACAAGGTCGCGGGCCGGGTGGGGGGAGGGGGGGGTCTTTCGTATTGTTCACTGGTGCCCTATCATCCATAATGCGGTTTTGGTTACTATTTGTGGGTTTTATAAAGGATTACCGAGCTCTATGCTGTATTCCTGATTAGCCTGACAGCTGCGCTGGGCATTATAGGCGAGAACTGCTGGGTGCGGCCTGGGTTATAGGTTTACGACGCGAAAATTTCTGACCAACTACCGGCAAACAGGTTCGCTGGGAAAAAATCTGCACGAAAAGTTTGACTTCCGCCCGCCAACCCACCTTCCTGCAAAAAATAGAGTACAAGATGCCACGTTACCGCTTCAAACCGAGTACAGTGGAAAAACAAAACAACACAAAGAAGAGTAGGAATACAATCTGCAGTTTTAGCAACAACAGAAAGCGGGAAAGACACCCAACTACACGGTGTTTTAAAGCAAAACTTGCTAGCTATACCAGCCAACGGTTCTCTTGGGGCGTGCAGGACAAGAAACTCCCAACACCGCGGAGGTGGGTTCTAGGGTTTAAATGCCGGGGCGAAGGGTTTCACTCAGGAGCACACTGTAGAGGTCACGTCGAATTTACGCAGAGCTCGCCGCGCGGAAGTGCCTGTTCGCCGGTGCCGGCGTCGGCGGTACGGCTTTGTCGTCTGCTTTAGCGACGGTTTTTTTTTGGCCTGTTATGGTGTAGCCTCGCGTCCATTGCACGCTGCCTTCGCTCGGCTTGATCAAATTGTTCCACAGCACCTACAGGGAAACCCGCCCCCGACCAAATTGGGTGGCCGTATGGCAAACATGTGTTAATGGTTGGCTTGCAGGGCGGGAAAACAAAATGTACAAACCCCGTAGAGGCATCTGGCCGCTAGAGAAACGCTACCATTTGAGCACTACTGGCCACAAATCGGACTCCGTTTTCTGAATTGGGGAATACCAATTCGTTTTAAATGCAGAGCATTTCTTAGCCTCGCCTCTTCCTGCGTCGGACGGCGTCAACAGCTCCGCGTCCGCAGCAGGTGCGCCTCTCCTTTTTCCCTCCTCTCTCTCAACAGCAGCTGGCGCGCGCATGCGTCGTAGACAGCCCGTTTGCTTCGTCGCGGTCTCGGCGTAACAGGTGCGTTATAGCAGCGCGGTGGGGCGTGGAAGGGCGCGCGCTGCTTGATCATGCGCGCTCTCCCCCCCGTACTGCTCTCCCTCTACTGCACCGGCTGCAAATATAAAGCGGCTAGTGGTCGCTCGTGCTTCAGTCACTGCGTTGCTTCTTCCTTCCTTGGTTGACGCTCGCTCTCCACCCTAACGCGACTTTACTCTCCTCTCTCTACCCCAAACCAACACCAACGCAACTACGACCAAACTACCCACCCTAACGCGACTTTACGCGGCTTTAACGACCCCCAATGCTCTGCATTTACTCGTGTTCCCCTCGCGGGAAGGCGCGGGAATTTTTTTTTGTTTTGAGAGGTATTACAAAAGGCGAAAGTAGCAACTGGTTCTGATAAATAGCTATTGTAAAAGTTCCCTCAGCTTTGTCGCAATTCTCAAGCTTACTAAGCTCCCTAGTTTAAATCGGTATACATGGGAATCACTAAGCTTACATGTCCAAATGTTGCAGTGTCTGCTTTGCGGTTTTGTCGCGCGGTGGTGTAGCCTTAAGCTAGCACATCAGGATGGCTAGGTTCCGCTGTCTCAGCTTTCGAAAAACGCTCCTTCGTTTTCTTTCCACCGAGTCACAAGCGGGGTACAGCGGCGGACAGCACTTACAGGGTGCTGCTGCGTTCGGGATGCTGCCCACGCGAATTGCGGCTAACGGGTGGCAGAATTTCTCGTTTTACTCTTTGTAGAGCCCGTTGTCTTAATTCAAGTGACGTCGCACGTGCAGTTGTTGTGGGTATTGTTTAAAGCTTTGCTTTCCAACCACCTGCACAGCGTGGACTGGAGCCAGTTTTTTTCATGTAGTAATCACAAAAACAAAATCTCACCGCTGTCTCGATTTCACGCATTTTTTATGAATTCATAAAAAGCAAAAAAAAAATGGAATCAATCGGATAAGATGGGTCGGTGCAGGTGCAGAGTAGGTCGGTTACTCGACATTGCTCAAGCAGGCAGAAGCGTATTAAATTACCGTGATAAGGTTATGTTTAGGGACCATGTAAGCGGTGGTGAAAACGAACCGCAGCGTCATCAGCATTTGCGGGGACAGCAGTGGACACCTGCCCACATCAAAGGTGCCCAGTGAGTGTTGCATGCAAGCCACTATTATTGGCATTTTAGCGACTTCCACTTGATTTGATGAATCAACGGCAGGGAAACTTCCCCGGTTAACAAAACACTGTCCTCTGAAAATTGTTCGTCTCTGAAAATGGTGCCACTCGCATGATATGCGATATTACTGCACCATTGGCAGAGTTAGCGCGCTTTGGCTCGGTACGGCGCCAGGTGCTCTCAGTTAAACGAATTGAAATAGATGGCAACCACACCAGACACTAAGAGCAGGCCGTTTACTCGACAGAGTTGATGAATCAGTCGTAGCGATGAAGCTTCTAGCTGAGCGGTGTCTACGTTTAGGGGCAGGTAATGTCCTGCTCCGTCTTTTCTCAGTCAAAGCAATCGACATTGATGGCAAGTACACCAGGCACTAGTATAGCGTCTGCTGATGCAGGCACATTTCTTCCAAAAAAAAAACATATGTATCTTGCTTTTTATAATGCAATCGACAATACGCTTATTGGCTTCCACTCTAAGTGAGGTTATTGCCTCTACCTAAGGCTACCGAGATAACTGTCATTTTGAGTTGCCTGCAGATAAAAATTCTGATAATCTCTCCCTATTGCTTTCAACTTGAAATAAGTCTAAATTAAGAACATCACAGGTATTTCGGCAGCTTATGAGCAATTCTATTTTTATTGGAGTTTCTGCGTATTGCATTTCTAAATGAGGGCTTTGAAGAACAAATTTATGTGCAGCTACGTTGTACATGAGAGATTCAAATCTGTTTATTTCTGAGCATTTATGACATAGTAAACGGGCTGCATACACTGACCGAGTTCCATAAATCATTGTATTACAGAGTTGTTTCTGTGGCATTTGTAGAAATCTTAGGAGGTATGGTTAGCACAAAGGATTTTCTTCCCAAATAAATACAACGCTGTGCGCAATGCCGAAGAAATATGGCCTTCTCGTTTATCCGAATACAGTGAGTTATTTTCTGCTTCAGTATATGGTGTAGGGGCGCTTAAGCACGACATTAGAATTTGCCAGCCAACTCTGCCAGCATAGCAGGGTTACCAGGGATGCCGGTAGCATGATGTTTCCACAGCAGATGAGAGAGAGAGAGAGAAGGCTCTTTATTGAAAAAAAGCAGAGAGATTGCTGGCGTTTGCAATCGCCTACATGCTTTCTCTGCTGGGGCAAACCCTAGGGATGCAGGGTAAACAGGCACTAGAAAGAGGTAAGCCGAACAAATAACAAAAACAAACAAAAAAACACTGGCGTGGCATGGCGGGCTTGGCGGACTATTTTATAGATTTGCCGCAGAATTCACAAGTTGAAAATGTGGCCAATGTGCCCCAAATAAGAAAACAATCTTCTTAAACCCTGACGTTGCTTTGAGGGGTAAGTCCATGGTCCTAACATGGCATTCAAAATTGCCGGCCGTTTTATATAGGCATTTAATATCTTCAAAAAACGGGATCTTGGTTCCACGTAGGCCGCACATTCGAATAAAACATGTTCAATGGTTTCACACAGAAGAACAGTTATCGCACTACGGGTTGATCGTCAGTAAGAGGCGAAAAAGGCAACTGTTGGTGTAAGCCGAGTTCACTCGCAGGCGATGATATAATGTCTCCAGCCTACGAGGGAGCTGTCCTGGAAGTCTTGATTTTAATTCAGGGTCAATCGCGTGCAAAAATACTTCGTTATTCAGTTCGTTGCACCATAGCAGGTTTCTTTCACTTACTGTAATGCGATAGGCCGTAATAGAAGCCTCTGTTTTTGTAAAGTACACTTTGTGGTATTTCCTGTGGTAAGGGCTCATACGGGCTGCTTTATTGGCTTTTGGTTTCCAATAATACAACAGTGGCCAGGTATCCATTGCCATTTTATCGTGTGCCAGACGTGCAAGCGAGGTGGAGAAGGTAGGAGATATCGGAGGCGGCGGTATGGTGAGGGGAAGACCTCCTCCTCCTTGACAAAACCTGCGGAGCTTCCTTGGAGTCTGTAAAGATGCTCCACTGATGCGAATGGGGGCGTAGGACGTAAACAATTGCTTCTTTAAGAGCATAGAGCTCAGCTGCTATGGATGCTGTTGGTCGCTCCAGACGAAATGAAAACATTTCTACCGTAAGTGGCACGTCCATTCCACATGAAGAGCTTTGCGGCGATGGCGATTCACCTGTAAATATGTAAGTTCTAGCCAAATGCACTTTATACTTGTATTGTAGCACGATATGTAGTATTTCAGTAGGGGGCATGTCTTCTTGGGGGCAATTCCAGTGATGCGACATAGAATTTGTATGGCAGTAACGTTCAAAGGAGGGAAACTTGCAGCCAATATTTGTTTCGGCTGATTTGGAATTAACAGCGGTATACTGCCAATTACTTGGCCGAATCCAGAGCTCGAGCAGCTTGAGGTAACCCGACTTAAAAAGTGATTTCTTGAGTGAAGTCGATGCCTGAGGTGCACACCGAGAGTGTCCTGTTTTCTTATCACGTCAAAATACGAACAACGTGCCTCTGCAAGGGTTTCGACGCTCGAAGATCCGTTCGGAACCCTAAGACACATACAGAAATTTTTGTTCCTTGAACCCTCACCACTCATCTTGCTTGTGTCTGATATTCATTGTAGGATATGGAGGCTGTGCCTCGGCACACCATTCACAGAGCCCTTCTGCAGCATGACCAATGAATGCCAATCACTGCCCTAGAGTAAACCCGCGAGGCATTTCCAAACCTGAGTGCCCGAAGAAATCCGGGCCCGTAAACCTTTACATTGGGTCACTAGGTCAAGTTGCGGTCTATTCAAATTCTAAGAACTCTCTGAACTCGTGCATATGAGACTACGTGGCCGCCTAGAATTAGGCGATAACAATACATGCTATTTCTTGTGAAGTCCATGGCTACACTCTTATCGGGGGACAGATGAAGGCAACGGGCTTCGAGGTAGCTAGAGATGTTATGGAGGGCTTTCTGCAGGCACTGCTGTATAGATCGTCGCGAACCTGGGGCACACCAGATACAGATGTCACCTGAATATAGCGTGATCTTCACTCCAGGGGGCAGGACTCGCTCGAGTAAACTGAGGGCTAGTTTCAATAGCAGTGGACTTAGTACAGCATCTTGCCGTACACCCTTTTCTACAGTGTAGTAAGACGTGGGGCCGCATGGAGTAGATATACATAGCTGCCGCCCATAAAGGTAGTCCGCTATCCATGCGTATATTCTGCCTCGGAGACCATAGTCTTCAAGAGCGGCAAGGATTGCTGCGTGAAGGACCGAGTCCAAGGCAGCTTTGATGTCCAGGACAGTGGCCAGTGGCGATTGGTGTACAGGCGGAATTGATTGACTCTTCGACAGATGAAACTAAAGCGATGATGTTATCTATCGAAGATCTGTTTTGGCGGACGCCATTCATTTCTTGGGGAAACTTTTCCTGCTCTCAAGATACCAGATTATCCTTGAATGTATCACTTTTTTCATTAACTTTCCAACACCACTGAGCAAAGCAATAGGCTGAAGAGATTCGTAGCTTGTTTCCGATTTCCCAGGTTTTAAAAGTAGTACTATTTTTGCACGCTTCCACTCCGGAGGCACTTTCACTGTTTGCCATATTCAATTATAGAATTTCAAAACGCGTACCTGAGAAGGCCGTGAGAAAAGAGCTATGGGCTCATAGCTGACGCCGTCTTGGCCTGGTGTGGAGCGTTTGTTCACATCGAAGATGGCCGAAAAAAGCTTTCCAATTGTAAGAGGAAGGTCAAGGGCTGGTTCCGGCACTCTCGAGTTCGTAGAGCCAGACACACGCACAAGTGGGGGGAAGACGTTGATGACGTTGAGAGAAGTCAAAAATATTCCCCGGAGACTTCTTTTAAGGGTCAACGCTCGTGAAGCGAAAGGGCAAAAAACTGATGTGGCTGCCGGCTGCGTTTGCGCATTCCATTAACAACACGCCATATGGGTGTTAGAGGTTGCCTCGCATTCAAAGTTTGCACAGACGCTGCTCCAATGCTGCTGACGTAGCTTGCTTAGGTGGTGCCTGACATGTCTTTGCGCACGTCGGGCAGCTCACAAGTCCTACATACTTTTGGTTTGTCATGCCTTTCGCTCCGCTCGTCTTCGTATCACACACAGCCTTTGATAGTCGTGATCTTTTTTTGGGATATCGTGGCGCTTGCGTAAGCACAGCCGCTCAATCGAAAACTTCTTTCCATCGAGCGGCTGTGGCTTAGGCTGCGGGTCGTTTCCCGCAAACAAGATGCAATCGCGTTGATTAGTTCGCCGTCATCAGTCTGAGCTGTCGCACATCTACCCGTAGCGCTGGTAAATGCAACCCAGTTCGTACAGCTCACTTTTTCAAGGCGCTTTGATTGCGAAGCGTCGAGGGTGGTTATCAAAATTAGGTAATGATCACTCCCGCTTGTTTTTATGTCATTCATCTATGTAAATTGCCCAGCAAACTGAGATGAAACGCATGACAGGTTAATGCAGCTTTTGACGCTCGGGGACTTTAGGTAAGTTATACTGCCGCCATTCGATGGCTCCGCATAATGGCTAATTACAGATCACCCAGTTTCTGCCCTCTTGCGCTTGTGTGCGTGCTAGATCATAGTACATTATGGGCATTGAAATCACCACAAATTATGTGTGGTGCGAAAGTAGTTTTAATAAGATTGTCTAGCCGTGAAGCGTCATAAGCAGCGCCTGGGTCGAGAGAGGCGGTTATAAAAGTGAAATGTTCAGAGCCCGTAATAGTAGTGCCACAAACGTATTTGTTTGTATCGTGTGGTGTGTTGGGAGTTTCAACAAATGTCATGTCGTCACGGAAGATCACAAAAAGTCTACTTCGATTGTTAAATTTCTGCGAATGCTATATTTGGTAGCCACTTATGCGAAACCCCTCACCCACGCGCGATTCAGAGATGGTAACAAAAAGTAAGCTGTAAGTGTTCACAAGGCTGCGAAAGTCCGCAAACTTTGAACACTAGCCACGCGCATACCACGGGAAATAGTAGTGTTCCTGTTTTATTGTGAAGTTGCAGTCCGGGTCCTGTAGCTTGAGTTGTCATGACGTGACTCACGATGAGCTTTGCAACGTTGGGTAAGAGGCGTTCACCAATGGCTCCAAAACCAAGACAGCTTCAACCTTGGGGAGGCTTCTGGAAGACGGAAGTGCGCGGAGAATTGCCTTGATAGCGGCGAATAGCATAGGTATCAGAACATGTCCGAGGTCAGTAGTGGTAGAGCTGCTTGTCGTCTTGTTTAAATGGGTGTTCCGTGGTCACGGTGTCTGGGAGGTGCTAACGCGCTAAGGGTGAGCTGTGGCCTTGCATGGCGTGTATTTTGGCAGCAGCGACTTGTGGTTCTCCCGAACCGACATTGCGTAGGACTTGATAGGGGTCGTCTCGTTTTGCGACGACGTGTCTGTTCGGGAAGAGTTGGTTGACTTGTTAGGTGCCGCCGTCTTGGTTTGCGTAGATTCATCTGCTTGGAGAGCGTTGGTTGGCGTAAATACAGTTTCCGTGTTAGTGGGTAGATCCTCTCGCCTGGGGTTTGTGCCTTGCACTTGCTTTATGGCTCAAGTGAGGGCGACAGCTCTTTTCTTTGGACATGGTCCGTACGATGCCGAGTGCGAGCTATCACAATGGGCGCATTTTTTTTAGAATAGAATGTGCTTAATTCCAAGAAAAGATACATAACAAAACTTTGAATGACGTATCTGGGTCCTTAGCCGACAAGGCTAGTGCGGACCCATTACAAAATGGTGTTGGTACATAATCCCTTCAGGATAGCTCAGATAACAAACAATAATAAAAACAGGATATCTTAGAATTACAAAAAATAATACTCTATGGATTAGGAGAAGTATAACACTTGGACAAAAGATATTTTTTTATTGATAGTGCAAAACGTGGCCCAGACGTAATATCCAAAGGTAACTGGTTCTATAATTTGGACCCAATAAAAGATATTATACGACGACCATATACATTATACACTTTTGGCAAATTGAGGTTATTATGGCACCCATGTCGCGTATCACGCAGAGGCAATAAAAAACCTGATGACGGGTAAGGTGTATTCAGAGTCAGAACCGCATTTAAACCTGGCTTGTTTTTGTTCTTGGAGAAAATATTCGTTCCCCGAAACAGTGCTCGCTCGACAAATGGGGTCACGTAAGACACCGTTGCTTGCGTCAATCGGCCAGTGCTGTCTGAGACAACCCCAAGCCCCGTAGTGCTGTGCAGCTAAACCAAGCATGCTGTGCGCAGTACGAACAGCATAACGCATCAGTACTTCTATATTTACATGTGCTTTCGTAACTTCCACTGTTTGTTCCATCATTCTTATTGCTTTGTAAAGAATGTGCCCTAAATTTAAGCGCAAATCGCTCGTTCGTCTAGTTTGTAAGCTCTACCTAATTTGCGTCTGCTTCTGCCAGCCTCCGCCAATCACAGAGCTTAGCTCATGTGACATCATAGGTTCTGTTGCGGGAAATGAGGTGGTGGGTCGCATGACCATTCCCGTTTTTCCTAATTATGTAGCTTATTTGAGCGAAGTTTACGTTAAAAGTGGTGTCAGTGAGATTCTAACAAAACAATCTTTTGAATGAACCAAACTTGTGTTTTCTCTTCATGGCTCCTTTAACGCTCTTTTTTGAAGAATGTTTATGTGTGCTAGATATGATGCATAGGTGAATCCCCAATACTCTATACCATAGGTTAAGTCACAATGAAAAACACTAAAATAGATTATACGTAAGGTTTCTTTATTAAAATGTTTTCTTGCATTAATTAGCGCGTAACATCCGTAAGGTTGTTTCCGGCTTAATTCTTCTATATGTGGTGCCCAATGAAGTGAAGAGTCTAGAGTTATTCACAAATATTTGTACTGGTCAACCTGGTCGATTTTAATCCGTCCAATTTTTAAGGAACACACTTTCGACCCTTTTTTACGGTTCGAGGAGAACAAAATAAATTTTGTTTTTTTTATTATTTAACAAGAGCTTGTTCGCATTGAACCAATTAAGTGTATTCTGTAGTTCGTTATTTCTGAGTGACTGAATTTCAGTAAGTGACGGTTGTGTAATAATGAGAGCGGTGTCGTCTGCATATAAGACGGCTTCCGCTTTATACAGGGAGCTAGGGTAATCATTAATGAAGAGGGAAAAGAGTATTGGTCCTAAAACAGAGCCCTGTGGTACTCCATTGGTTGCTTGTTTCACTTGTGGGTGGGACCACGATGTGCAGTCCTTGTGGGAATGTGGCCTAGCAAAAACTTTGCTCCGCACAGGCCCATTACAGTGCTTGGCAACGTGCCAGTGTCGTTGGCAGTTAAAGCACTGCGTAGCTGTACCCATAAATTCCTGTATGGGGTAGATACAAAACCCAAGTTATGCCCGCTTATGCAAGGTGAGTCGTTCGCAAACTCCGGAATCACTGTTCGATGTCGCGTCTCTGGGACTGTCCCATTTTCATCGGGAACATAAGAGACCGGTCGTCTCACAGATATTACACCTTGGTGCCGTAGATACTCGAGCAGTTCACTGTCGGCGTACTCTATATGCACGCCGAGAATCTTGCCAAATTTCGCTGAGTAGGTACGCAAACAGAAGCTCAGAAGGCCATACCAGCGATTTCTGTGACTTCTAGGAGGCAATTGACTGCAGCAAGTGTTGACACCGTAATGATGAGGGTTCCAGCTATGTTCGTGCGATGTCTCAGCACTTTTTCTTGAGCCGACGTCACGACTGTTTCGGCTAGGAGGTTCGGATTCAGACTCCACAAGGAACATCATGGTTGCGTTGGAAGAACCTTCACTGGTATTCTAGCCGGTCGCTTTTTCTTGTATTTCGCAACCGTACACATAGCCCCGTCTATCACTTCGAGTTCATCGGGGAACGCTGCGCCGTTCTCTTGCTCCTCCGCGACAACACGCACTTGGGGGGGGGGGGGTGGTTCTTACGAAATTTCGGATGCCCCCTAATCTCACAAGGCTACCGGAACGTGTTGTTGACGATTTTCGGGGGTCACCTTCAAGGCGAGGGCGTCTTAAATGAACCATGAAGCAAACCCGACGACAGGCAGCCACCGTACAATGGGGCCGTTCGCGGTGCTGAAGCAGCCGTTTGCCATGAGTCACATGCCTTGCCGGCGTCTTCAGGCCATTAAAGGCGACAGCACGTCGCAGTGTAGGTCACGGTGAGGTTAAAATACAGTAAAAAGGTAAAAACTCACACATAAGCTTGAACAGACAGCCTACTGCGTTCGTTATCGTCTTCTTCCTCCACAGAAAATGCGTTGTCCAGCCGCCTTCAAAGCGCCAGAGAGGTAGTCTCGGTGCCACTTTATCGCTACGTAGGACAAGCGCCAAAAAGCCAGCCATGGTGGCATGAGTTCTATAGCGATGCCACGCCCTCTGTGCCGCGGTGACTTGACAGCAGGCGCAGCGCATACAGACGGAGCAGTGCATAGTTGCGGCCACCGTTTCCATGGTCTGTAAAATTGGGATTATATGTGTATGTTGTTGATATCTGGATTAGAGGCGAAAACAAAAATATTTCTGAAAAAGACGGGTGAAAATGAAACTAATTCTCGGGTACCGAAATCTATTATCCGCAGAATGGGCTTCAAAAAAATTACACCATCTTCCCGTGGGGAACCCTGATGAGGATGCGAAGCATCGTGGCGGTTCCGTGTGGTTCCATTGTGTTGCCGTTATATTGAGTGATCTGGTTTTTACTAGCGCCAGAGGAAATTCCGCGTCCGGGTCCACACCGGTGGCAAAGGCACGCAAGTGCTGTTGTGTTACGGTGAGTAGGCGGTGGTTCTCGAGGCGCCGAAACTCGTTCAGCATGTTCTTGTCGATGTTTTCTCCGTGGTTGAATCGGTAGTCTTCGTCAGCTTTGGTGAGGTAAAGGTTGTTGACTTTGGTGCACCAGCTGAGAGCAATGTACACGCCCTCCTCTTCGCAGCTTTGTCTTCTCGTTCTTCTTCTTCGGCGGTTCCCCTACTGGAAGATGACGACGGTGGTTGAACGCGAACCTATCTCGTGATGGATTCTTTGGTTGGCCAATCCCTAGGGGCATCCTGCCACGATCAGCATCAGAGACGCTGCGGACGGGGCTGGTTGAGCTGCAAGGCGCGTGGCTCTTCCCGCCACAGCTTTCCCATGGGAAATTCAGCATCCCCCTCTAACGTTTTCAGTCCGTCGTTTCCGTTGACGTTCAGCTTCGCGTGCCTTCGTTGTATCAGTAGCTTTTTGACGTAGTTTTAATGAGTCAAGGACATAAGGCGCGTTCGTAGCACTAGCTCCTGTCCCGGATTTGTAGCGTAGTGGGAAGAGCACCGCGTACCTCCCGTTGCGGCCAGAGAGTCGTGGGATCGAAACCGGGCGCCGCTAACTGTTTCTTTTTTTACAGTGTCGTATCGTGGAGCTGTGAGTGTAAGGAGGAAAGTTGCGCATGCGCAGTGAGCGTGTGGACGGTGCCGCCATCAACGACGGAGGACCAGGCGACCCTAAGAAATGCTCCGCATTTAAAACCTTCGGACCTCCATTCTGTAACTTAGGCTTCCGCACATTTATAAATCAATGGCCAACATGCCTGCCAGATTTAGTCTGTACGCTCATCAATTGAAAGTGATGTTGGGCAGCCTGATCTTCCCTTATTGCTGAGGTCCCTATATTATTTCCACCGGACAAAAATAGATGCACGTTATATTACACACACAAAAACTTTGTTTGCTGGAACTTCCTTTTAAAATTTCCCTTTAGTTTCGGCGTTTTTTTTCTGTCGTTTTATTCTTAGAGCCATCGGCAATTCTTGAGTCAACTCTTCCCCTCGGCACAAGAACTATTATTTAGTGGCTTCACAACTCTTTTCAAATATACCCTTCCAACAGGCAAGAGGAAATAAACACAAGCCATCCTGAAACAAGCAGCGCCGCCCGTGCTCATAGAAGTCTTCCGCAGCACATACAAGACTAAAATTGTTTGCTTCTTAGTCTTTTACCCCTACCTTTTCCTGAAATTGTGTCCAAATTTTATGCAATTTTTTAATTTTCTGGCAGTTTTTTGGCACACTCTCAAAAACATAAAGGTACGCAATACCCTGGCGATTTTTTTCCTCCACTCACTTTAATACAACACCTAAAAGTAAAAATTAACCGATATAATCATATCAACAAAAACTTGTTACGATGCCATCCCAGGACGTTCGTGCTGCTAAAAGATCTGCAAAAGTTCAGAGAATTGTCTACTAATATGTAGCAATCTTTTCCGCTAGTCAAGGGTTTGAGTTCTTCACAGACAGATTTGGCTGTGAGTAGCGAAGAATGAATAGCAGCATTTTATGCGCTGTCCGGCTGGCTTTTCTAGAGAACGCGTAATGCTCACAGCTCTCAAGAAGACATAAAATGATAGTAGCAAAGGGCGATGGGTAACGCTCTTAGATAAAAGCAGTGTGAGACACCACTTTTCGCATCCAGACATAAGAACGGTACATAGTATCTTCGTTTCATCCTTTATGTCCTCGTGTTCACTTGGATTGACAAGATGCTCGATACCTGTCATGCACGCACAAATACAAGATAGTAGGAAAAAAATTGAGGCGATAGTTATTTTTTGTGATGGCGTTATTTCTGGAAAAGATTTTATGAAGTTGCTTCCTGTTTCTGCGCCTCTCTTTTGTTTATTTTTCTCATGGTGTAATTCATTGTCTATAAATTTCGGAACCTGTTCTTAACTAGGATATAACCCTAGTTTAAAAACTGTGAGTGTAATAATGCGAGGATATTGTGAAAGACAAACATAAATGTAAATGATTCTATTATGGTAATCAGGAAAACGGCACGCCATTATAACTGCTTCAAGATTACGAAATGAAATTCCTTCAGAACAAGTTCTATTCTTGAAACGCACTGGGACACAAACAGGAAGACATTGAAAAACAGAAGCGCACGCTCAAGTAGTGCTTAAAAGGATTATTCTCAGACAGTTAGAATCCCCAAAGATACCGCGATGTCTTCATCCATGTTACTTGTTGCGTTTTTTTTTCTATTTTAAGTTGTGTGGTCCTATTTCTGGCGCTGCGTCTTCTTTACAATATTTGTACATGCACTACCACTTTGTATCGTTCCGCTGAAGGTGGCACTGATACGACATTTGTTGTTGGCATTTAAAATTGAAATAAACATTGACCGCCTTATATTAGGACTTACTTTTTTATTCCAGATATATTCTAAGGGTTTTACGTTTTCGAAACAGCAGTAAATGACATAAAAATAGGATGAATGTTCCTCGATGTACACTACAGACAAACAGTCAGTTCTAAAAACAAATAACAGCTAGTCTGCAACAGTACCCAAAGAGTAGATCTTCTTCCGAGTACATTTCATTTTGAATGATAGATTCTTATTCGCTTGGACACATGGCCAAGTAGTCCCATAAAGCTTTACCTGAAGAACAGCACCCACATATAATTCCTGCAAAGACGTTTGATGCCGCAGATCTTGTAAGTAAAATTCCCCATAACAAGCGAAATTACATCTGGTTTCTGGGCACCACTAAGAAAAAATACCACACATATCAGTTTGTTTTCGTCAAATACAGAAAACAATTTTCCCCGCCTGCGTGCACTATCACTGCACTGTGGAGCGTACCCTGACATGGATAGCAAATAAAGAGTTAAAAACTGCACACTGGAACAATACGGTAACACTTCAGTACTAGCGCTCCAGAAGAATAAGAAGTTTTATTTCCCACTAATGCGAAAGCATAAAAAGCAATACAAAGCAAAGAAAAAAGCAAACTTCCTGTAGAGCGAGCAAATTGCACGTTTCTAATCAGACGCCTATTTTTTAGTAATAAGTGTAAATGCCCAAGCTTTAACTCTTTCCGTGGAGTTATATCTTCTCGCAAATGTGGACTCCTCAAGAAGGAGCTGAGCACATGCAGCAGGTGCACTCCAAAGCGGACGTATTCATTCCTTAACGCAGCCAACCCCTTCGAAAGGGGCTGAAGAATTATGTATACAGTGTGCCTGCAACAAGTACACCAGTGCACCAGTGCATTCGAGTACACCACTAGGGCACTCAAACGCTGAATCTTGGACCGAGGAACTGTGTATTCTATCTATATTTTACCATTAATTAACGCTTTCGGTTCTTTAGGGAGCGATTTCATTACTACGCTTCCTATTTGCTCACGACCGTTGCTAACAATATATATAACAGCGCTCGCCGCAGCGTGCTATAACCAGCCCGCAGTAGCCACAAGCCAAACCGGCAACGCTACCAGATTTAATTTAAACAAAAAAGAAAATTATACGCTAGACATGGGAGGTACATTCTTGGCAAAGCTAAGGAAGGCCTTCCGCAATGTCATTTCATTTTATTTACCTTCGGACACTAAGTTACGAAGGAAAAAATACACTAAATGATTTAAGCGCTACGTCAGAAACGGCGCACTTATACAGGGCTAAGAATAGGAAAACGCCCAGGGTGGCGGAGGTAGCATCGCTGAAATTTTAATAACTCATCAACCCCATGGAGCATAGAAATCTACAACCACTTGGCGTGACCGCGCAATGAAGGGCTACCGAGATATTTAAATGTTTTTATAGTTGAAAATATGGGAAACCTTTTTTCTCTCGGTTGTAGTCCGAACGTTACCACACTTCAGAGCACATAGTTGCCTAACTTTTGAGCATCCTGTCAATAGTTCACCCTTGTTGTCGCAGAGCACAATAAACAGTTTTTGGGCTTTGAATACTATTAAAATGTCAGGAAGCAATCTAATACAACTTCAGCGGCATTTTCAGCAGCCATGGAATTTCAAACTACCAGTTTTTTTTGTAGCTATTCCCTTGAGCATAGGGGTGTCTTGCCTTTCCATCGGCGTGACGTCAGTGGATCTCATCAGTAAGCTAGCGTATCAGCTTATTTCTTCAGAGCCACACGTATAAAAAGCATAACAGAGAAACGCTCGATCAATATCACTGCAGCGTAGACGTGTAAAACTACTATCGCTCTCTAGCTCTCTGCGCCAACCCATGAAAGTATACAATGCTGCCTGGTGGAAAGCAACCGTCTTCCCGGAGTCATAAGTCTACAATAGAAAGGTTCAAACATGCTAAGAAGGCTCTTAGGGACATAAACAGCACTCCCTCACCACGAAAGGCTATGACCACCCTACTGTAGCAGTCGACTGCCACCTACCATAACTGCCCAACTCAACTCTCGGCACTCAGTAGCAAGCAGCAGTAGAGCGCCCGGCCACAGCAGCAGTCAGACAGGGAAACAGCAGTGAGTGTTAATAAAATGCGGGTTCGGGCAGGTGACCTTGGCAACATTCAATGCACAAACCCTGTTAGCGAGGGAATCTTATCAGGCCTACTAGATGAGCTCTCGGATATTAGGCGAGATATTATAGGGTGAAGTGAAGTAGAAGGAGAGGACAAGGCTTCATGGAGCTCACTAGTTTGTATATTCGGTGCTACAGTCGACTCCAAGGGAACAAAAAAAATGGTTAAAATATACGCTGTGAAGGTGACTGGAAAACAACGCTTTCAACGGCACACACAACAATTGCTCATGCGACGTCACTTGAATTCATGCACGTGGCTCTACAAAGAGTGAAACTAGAGATTCTTCTAGTCGTTATCTGGAATTCACGGGAGCTGAGTCCCGAACGCAGCAGCGTCGGCCGCGGCAGGCTAGAGCGGCGGACACCGGCGCTGTAGCCCGGCCGTGCGTCGGCGGAAAGAAAATGGGCAGGAGCGTCGTTCTAATGGTGAGGCCGCGGAACCTTGCATTCCTAATGGGCTAGCTCGGGGCTACCCACCGCGTGACACAAGCGCAGACACCGAAACAATTCGGCTTGTGAGCTTAGTAATTCTCATTCACGGCGATGAAACTAGTCAGTTTAGTAAGATATACAATTGCTAGATAGCTGAAGGAACTTTTATAATCCCTATTTATCAGAACCAGTTGCTCTTTTCTCTTTTTGTATTACGTCTCAAAACACAATCGAATTGGTATTCCCCGATTTTTAAATTGGTGTCCCATTCGTGGCAAACAGTGCGAAAAAGGTAGGGCTTCTTTTGCTGCCAGATGGCTGTATCTGATATGTAAATTTTGTTTTACCGCCCTGCAAACCAATATTTAAGGTATTTTTGCAGCACGAACACCTAATTCTGTTGGATGCGGGTTACTCTGGAGGTGCTGTCGAACAAGTTAATCAAGCCGTGTGAATGCGAAGCGCAATAAATGCGAAGCTGCGCCACAACAGGCCCAAATCAACCTCCGCAAAAGCAGACGACAAGGCCGTACAGCGGGCGTCAACTCCGGCGAGCAGGCACTTCCCCACGGGAAACGCTGGGTAAATTCGCCATGCACTCTACAGTGTGCTGTTGATTGAAACCCTCCGCCCACCATCCTCTCCCCTACTCCCATCGCCACCTCCGCCGCGTTGGGTGTTTGTTGTCGCGCACGCCGGGAAATAACCGTTAACTCGTAGAGCTAGAAAGCTTTGGTTTAGAAAGAGGGGGTGGGATAATAGCACAAAACGTGGAATACTTTTTGAAGATTAGCGAGAGTCGCGTCTGTTGTTCAAGCTAAACGAGCGATACAGGTTATAGATAGTACCGGCGTATGCGACAAAGATCAGCTCTGATGGCAAAGCCGCATATAGCTTCTCCGAGGATGTTGAATCAGCAATGAAGAAGCTAACAACGCAGTTCAGGATTGTGTTCAGTTTTTGTGTTGAGTTCAGTTTTTAACGAAAAAGTTGGTAAGAAGGAAATGGGAGAAAGGTCAGTGGGAAACCTTGGAATTGACTATCACAACAGTCGAGGATTAGGGTTTGCAGACAGAAATAACCTCAGGTTGTTGAACACAATCTTCTACATGCGAAAGAATCAGGAATGGACATGGAAAAGTCATGAAGGCAGAAAAAAACGAAATTGACTTTATTTTAATTGAAAACCCGAGTATCCCGCCAGGCGTAGAGGTGACAAGTAATATTCGGAGCCCGATCATAGGATGGTTAGATGCACGGTAAGGATGAATGCCAAAAGCGAAGTAAGAAAACTGGTGAAAATCAAGAAACCCCGCATGGAGTCAGTCTGTGCCAGATCGCAGGAGTTTGAAATAGCCCGCCAAAACAAATTCGCACTCCTGAACGTGCTGCACTAGGTCAGTGTACACAAGCTAAATGACTACTCGACATCGACACTCAGTGGAGCAGCAGCATATGTGGGAGAAGCAACATCTAGGGAACAAAGTGTAAAAGCAATATAAAAACGAAGAAACGTATTGCGAAACATAAAAATGTGGAAGTGCAAGTGCGGCGGATTTGATGTGATTAACCTATGTTTCTAAACTGATTACCAGAGAAGTAAAACAAACTACATTTGTGCATATATCATGGCAGTGATAAAGGAAGCGCTCCAAATAGGGGGAGCTTGAAAGCTAATAAGAGAAAGCTGGCCATCGGCAAAGAAACAAACAAATCACACTTGTGCTTATATTATGGCAGTGATCTAAGAAACTCTGCAAATAGAGGGAGCTTGAAAGCTACTAAGAGAAAGCTAGCCATCGGTAAACACAGGATGTACGCACTCAGAGAATAGTAGGGTAACTATACGCACAACCACGACGAGGTAATAAATGCCGCAGAACCATTCTACACCACGCTGTAGGTCAGTGATGTTAGACCAGGAGAAACTACTGAGAGTGAAAGCTGAACTTGCGATGTTCCACTAGTAAATAAAGAGGAAGTTTAAAGGGCTCTCAAAGACATGAAAATAATGAAAGCTTCAGGTGACGATAGCATAACCACCGATGTTTTGAAGGAGGGAGGAGATATTTTTTTGGTAATGCTAGGTGTATCCTTTTCGGAATGCTTGAAGACTGAAACGGTGCCCAAGGTCTGAAAAATTGCCAACATTATTCTGATTTATAAGGATCTCAAGAATTCAAGACCCATCAGCCTACTCTCAGTTGTTTACAAGGTGTTTACGAAAGTTATAGTTAGTCACAAAGGTTACAGCCTGGATTCCCGACAATCCAAGGGAGCTGGCTGGGCTAAGAAAGCGGTGCTCAAACGTGTATCACACCAGAGCACACTAAACCCCTTCACATAGCATTTATAGATTATGAGGAAGCGTTTGATTCCTTACTCACCGAAGCCGCGCTAGAAGCACTTATAGACCAGGGAATAGAGGAAACCCACGTACAAACACTAGAAGACATATATAAGGAATGGAAAGGCAGGATAACTCTGCACAAGCAAATAGATTATGTTCGATTCGAAAAGGAGTAACAGAGGGAAGTGCCATCTCGCCAATACAATTCAGAGCATGTCTGAAGGGCGTATTTAGAAGGATTGATTGTGCAAGCAAACTATTAGGGATAAACGCGGAATACCTGAGACATTTGAGGTTTGTGCACATTATAGTCATGATCAGGCAAAACAAACGCAAACAATGCTTGATGAACTACAATTACAAAGCACGGGTGTGGAGCAAGCAACAATCAATATGAATAAATCTTCTAAAGTAATAAGCAATGCGCCTCCCATCGTCGTTTTCAGATGAGGAAACGAAGGACTAGAAGTACAATGAAACTACAACGGACACAGCTGAGTTCTCACCCGAAATACGAGAGAGAAATCCGGCGCAGGATAGGTGTAGGGGGCATTCGGCAAGCACAGCAAATAATGCAAAGTATGCTACTTCAGTCAGTTTAAAAGAAAAAATCTACAACCAGTACATTCTGCCAGTGGTGACATCCGGAGCTGAAACTTGGCGCCTTACTAGGTGGCTATAGAGCATAATTAAGTAGGCTCAACGGGCCACAGAACAAATTATGCTAGGAATAACAGTCAGGGACCGCACTCTAGCTACCTGAATCCGCGAGAAAACTAGAGTAGAAGATATTATAGCTCAAATAATTATTATAAATGAACTTGGGCTGGCCTTGTAGTGAGCGAACCGACAACCAGTGGACAATTAGGGCAAAAGTGGGGAAACCAAGATGTGAGTATAGATGAAGAGGAACGAAATTAACCAGATGGGGGGATTATAACGAAATTCTGGGGTGAACTGTGGACTTGAGCAGCAGAGGAGAGCAGCGGTTGGAGGTCTAGTGCAGCAGATTTCATCCTGCAGTGGCCCTGAATAATCTGACGAGAACGATATATATATATATAGAGGGTTTGGAAATGAGGGGCTTGTTCTTTCTCACGTAAATAATAAAAAAATTATGTAACGTCACTAATGGTAAAAAAATTCTCTAACCATTCTCCTATGTCTTCTTTGGCGTTTGATACTACCGCCATTTCTTTCTGTATATATATATATATATATATATATATATATATATATATATATATATATATATATATATATATATATATATATATATATATATATATATATATATATATATATATATATATATATATATATATATATATATATATATATATATATATATATATATATATATATATATATATATATATATATATATATATATATATATACATATATATATATATATATATATATAAATATATATATATATATATATATATATATATATTGTCACGAGAAGACGATAACGCGGCTCGGTAATCCCAGCCTACGTCGACGAAGATCTCTCTGTGCGCTCTGCCTGCGCTGGCTCTGGCTTGGCTGCCATGTAAATAAGCTGTAAATAGATCGTTCGACTGTCTCATCGTTCATGTCGTCTGTCCTGCCGCCACGTTACATTTTGGTGGAGTGTGCGGGTACCTCCCCGTGCTGGCCGCAGCTGCACACCTCATCGGCATCGTGGCAATCTTCGAGGGGGCGTGACCCACGTCGGCAGCCCCAGCCCCGCCGCTACCAGCACTCGACGACGTTCCCCCGCCCCGTATCCCCAGCCCATGACCAGCCGATTCAGAACCGCCAAGACCCGACGACGTGACCAGATGACGATGACGTGTCCCCAGCCCAGTAGTCCGACGTGGTTCCGGATACCTTCGACGTTTCGTCGATGCCTTGACGTATCGCGGGGCAGGCATCGTCTACAGCATCATCATCCTATGTGGCGGCAAGGGCTTCATTGTACATTGTTATCTCATCTTTCGTCCTCACCACATCGCGCAATACGGCGGCGTCGACCGGGACGGTCGCTTTCAACCGGGGGGCCATGTCACGAGAAGACGATGAAGAGGGCAACGTAACGCGGCTCGGTAATCCCAGCCTACGATGACGAAGAAGATCTGTCTGTGCGCTCTGCCCGCGCGGGCTCTGGATTGGCCGCCATGTAAATAATCTGTAAATAGATCGTTCGACCGTCTCATCGTTCATGTCGTCTGTCCTGCCGCCACGTTACAATATATATATATATATATATATATATATATATATATATATATATATATATATATATATATATATATATATATATACGACAGAAAATAAGTGTTGGCAGTCAAGAAAACCTTGGAAAGCAAAGAGGAGGTTATGGTGGGTCATAGAAAGAGATGAAGAATTTTAAGAAAGTGGGGAAAAATGCCCGCCGGGTGGGATCCGAACCCACGACCTCCAGAATACCGGTCTGGTGCGATAACCACTACGCTAACGGCGGGGTTGTTTCCCCAGCACTTTCTCCGGTGTTTAGGTTAAGGTATTTTTGTTTCCTGCACTTGGGGGTACAGGAAACAAATATATATATATATATATATATATATATATGGTTTGGAAATGAGGGGCTCGTTAGGAAATACAGAGAGAAATGCCGGCAGTCCACATTGCCAAAGAAGGCATAGGGGAATGGTTAGACGTTTTTACCATTAGTCAAGTTACATAATTATTTTTTTAATATTATGTGAGAAAGAAAGAAAAATACGGGCCCAGAGTGGGGACCGAACCCACACCTTTGGATTAGATCTCGAATGCCTTACCGATTCGCCCCGCACGGGGCACCTTGAGTAATCTTGGTGACGGTACTGGCGATACCGCGGACCCCGAGCCCCCCAGCATAAGCTGTGACCTACCGTGGTGAAGTGTTTTTAAGGTGAATGGTAGAAACCTCAAACGGTGGCCGTCGGAGCCAAGGTCAAGCTCCGGCGGATGGGCTCCCTGTCTGTCTACCAGGCAGGGAGCTCCGGGACCTCTTTGACTACCAGGGTAAGGTCAAAGAAGAAAGTACCCCCGTCTGCCTGCTTTTTTCTATGCCGTATGGAAAAATCAAACCCCGCTCCTAAACGTGATCGGTCCCTGAAAAGGGGCCGCACCGAAGTCTTGTTTCCTTCACTTCCAAGCATGAGCTTCCCCAAAGCCAGACAACTATTCTCGTTTCATTGTTATCGAATCTCTTGACGCAGCCCACCCACTTGCTTCACAATCGGTATTTTTATTACAAAATACCTTGACGGAATAATTGGGAAAACCTACAATGCCAAAAAACAACGCACAGGTGAAGTGCTCGTCGAGGTAAAAAACAAGCAGCAGGCAACCACACTCCTTGGTCAGACGAAAATGGTCGATCTGGACATCAGGGTCACACCCCACCGCAGCCTCAATAGCTCGCAGCGTGTGATCTCTGAGCCAGACCTCCTAAACGAGACAGATGACGACCTTCTTGAAGGTTTAAAGTATCAGGGCGTCACCGCCGTGCACCGCATCACGATGCGCAGGGATGATAAGATAATCCCAACCAAACATATTATCCTGACCTTCAACCGCTCCTCACTTCCTGAACATATCAACGCAGGCTTCATTCGATGCTCCATACGTCCTTACATTCCGAACCCGCGCCGCTGCTTTAAGTGCCAGCGGTTCGGGCATGGAACCAACTCCTGCCGTGGCCGTCTGACCTGCGCAAAGTGCGCCCAGCATGATCACCCATCGGACAATTTTCCATCATCAACCCTCACCTGCGCCAACTGCCATGGACCCCATGCCGTCTACTCTCGAAAATGTGAAAAGTTTAAACTAGAAAAGAAAATCATCAACATCAAAGTCACTGAAAACATCACCTTCCCAGAGACGCGAAAGTGGTTCGCCTCTTTCCCCCTGGGCAGGTACGCCGACGCGGCTCGCCGGGGGGCAGAGCGGCGTCTGGTCTCGGCGGGGACCCAGTACCGCGAGTCGGACTTGGTCCCGCCCCCGCCCCCCCCCCTCTGTGGGGCCTCAGGCAGCCCAGCCCGGCACCACTCTGCTCGCTGAGCCAGCAGCGGCTGTGGTGGCAACCTCTACCGTCGGGACCGGTGCCGCTCCCGTCTCTGCCTCCCCGTCCTCCAGTGCGTTGGAGGGTGCCATGCACACCACAGGCCCCGCACCGGCTCCCACCGCCACAGCACTCCCGTGCCACTTCTGGTGCCCCCGACACCAGCGGCGGTGGCGGCTCGAACGAAGGGCCCCCGAAGGGGTGCCAAGTCCGGGGGGCCCGGCTCCACGGGCACACCCAGGACATCGGACGACGAGATGGACGTCGTGCCGTTCTTGCCTGCAACGCAGCGAAAGGAGCGGCCTCCGACGTCCAAGCCTACAGATAGGCCGCCGAAAAAGCCTAATCCAAGAGTCACAGCCCCGAAAGACGACACACAAGCATACACACTCCAGTACCTCCAACACTAAATAATGAGAAGAGAAAATATTGTTCAATGGAACTGCAGAGGCCTTCTGAATAATCTTGACGACGTGTATGAGATTCTGCATACCAATCAGCCAAGTGTAATGTGTGTTCAGGAAACACATTTGAATTATAAACACACAAATTTCTTGAATAGTTACCTGGTATACAGGAAAGACAGGGATGGCTGCACACACTCTTCTGGAGGTGTGGCCATATTCGTCCTGAAATCCTTAGCATGCCGCCCTGTCACTTTAAACACTATCCTTGAGGCTGTAGCAATACGCCTAATAATATTTAATAGGTTGATAACGGTATGCTCCATATACATTCCTCCTGATGTTACACTTTTGAGCTCTGACTTCGAGGCGCTGGTTGACCAGCTTCCCGAACCATGCATTCTAACAGGCGACCTTAATGCTCACAATTCTCTTTGGGGCTCTTCTCGTACAGATGCCCGGGGTCGCCTGATAGAGAGGTTTCTTACATACTCTGAAGCATGCCTTTTCAACAATAAACAGCCTACACACCATAACATAGGTCACAACACATACTCACATCTTGACCTGGCTATTGGCTCTGCAATTCTCTTTCCATGTCTTGAGTGGGGTGTGGGCACGTACCCATATGGTAGTGACCATTTCCCCACTTCATTAACGTATATAGGTACTGGCCCGAGCAGTCCATCTTCCCATAAAAGGTTTATTGAAGCAAGAGCTAACTGAAATACATTTACAGAGACATCCAAACTGCACCACTCATTCATAGGACACCTACACGTTGAAGAAGCTACCCAACTGTTCACGGCGCACATCCTCGACGCCGCCGAAAAGTCCATTCCCCACGCCTCTGGTGCCCGGCGCAACCAGCGGAGGCCGTGGTGGAATGAGGACTGTAGGCGGGCGCGAGAGGCCCAGAACAAGGCGTGGGGTGTCCTTCGTCGGTACCCCACGTCGGGTAACCTCATTTTGTTCAAACGGGCCAAGGCGTTAGGAAAACGTGTGCGCCGTGAAGCAAAACGGGAGAGTTGGCGTTCCTTCATAACATCAATAGACTCCTACACAGACACAAGAAAAGTATGGACAAGAATACGCAAGCTCAAAGGACAACAAACAGCAAGGACCTGCCTCTGGTCAGCGCAACAGGGGACACACTCGAAGACCAGGCTGACACACTCGCACAACACTTCCAGCACGTGTCCAATTCAGCACACTACACCAACACTTTCATGAAACACAAACAAACGGCCGAAAAGAAGCCTATACTAGATACCAATAGGTCAACATCTTCTTATAACTCAGACTTTTCACTGCATGAGCTGAGGGCTGCTTTGAGCACGAGTAAACCCTCCGCTCCAGGCCCAGACAACATCACATACACAATCATACAACACCTGCACGCAGACACTTTTCTAACACTCTTACACCTATATACCAAGATATGGCTTTCGGGGCACATTCCAAACTCTTGGAAGGAGGCTATAGTTGTAGCTTTCCTGAAAGAGGGAAAGGACCCATCGTCCCCCTCAAGCTACCGTCCTATAGCCCTGACGAGCTGCCAGTGCAAGCTCTTCGATAAGATGGTAAATCGCAGGCTCGTGTACTTCCTCGAGTACAACGGTCTTCTCGAGAGCTGCCAGGCAGACTTTAGGGTGGGGCGATCGACGAACGATCAACTGGTAGCTCTTGACTCGTACATCAAGGATGCCTTCGCGCATAAGCAGTATTGTTTAACTGTGTTTTTCGACCTTGAGAAGGCAAACGACACCTCTTGGCGTTATGGGATCCTTAGTGACCTCAAGTCATTGGGTGTTTCGGGTAACATGTTGAACACTCTTGTTAGTTACTTGTCAGAGAGAACGTTTCGAGTAAGAGTTAGTTATGCACTCTCAAAGGTTCACGTGCAAGAAAATGGCGTGCCACAGGGTGGCGTGTTGAGCTGCACTCTCTTCATAGTAAAAATGAACTCTCTTGGTAAGGCACTGCCACCTACAATCTCTTATTTCATGTATGTAGATGACGTGCAGATATCCTATAAGTCATGCAATATGTCAATTTGTGAACGTCAAGTCCAGGTTGGTGTAAAGAAACTTGCCGGCTGGGCAGACAAGAATGGTTTTAAATTAAATCCTGTAAAAAGCTCCTTCGTTGTGTTCTCCAGGAAGCGCGGGGTCCATATGGACCCAGACATTACTCTTAATGGCGTGTCGCTTCCTGTGAGCAAGGAGCACAAGTTCTTAGGTGTTGTGTTTGACCAGAAACTCACATTCATTCCACACATCAAGGAACTTAAACATAAATGTCTGAAAACAATGAATACACTTAAGGTTCTCTCCCATCAATCGTATGGTTCCGACAAAGAACTCCTACTACGGCTCTATACTGCTTTGGTTGGCTCTCGTTTAGACTATGGCAGTGGGGTATATGGGTCGGCGACTAAAACAGCGTTGCGAATGCTTGACCTAGTGCTACACTTGGGGCTACATCTCGCCTCGGGTGCTTTTCGCACTAGCCCTGTCGAGAGTCTGTATGTCGAGTGTGATAAGTGGAGCCTTGAGAACCAACGAACGTACATGGACTTGCAATGTGCTTTTAAAATTTCATCACTGAATGATCATCCTTTTTATCCTGTCTTTAACGATACATCAACATCTCTGCTCTTTGTAAATCGCCCATCCGTTCCTCTGCCCTTTTGACTTAGAGTGAGAGAGCGAGCCTCGGATATCAGTGCTTCGTTTTTAGATGTGCACAGGTCATCCTTTTCAAACAGTTTACCGCCTTGGCAAGTTTGCCCTGTGTCGTGCGACATTTCTTTTACCAGACTTGACAAAAATCGGGTACCACGAGCTGCAATACTGCAGCACTTTCTGTCTTTGCAGTTTAAATACACATGTGCAGAATTTTATAGTGATGCTTCTAAAACCTGCAGTATGGTGTCGTGCACTGCTCATGGTCCTAATTTTAATGCAGCCAGAACCATGAGCGTGCACACAACAATTGTTTCAGCAGAAGCGTATGGAATTTTACTGATTGTACGACACATTCTTGAAAATGAAATTCCCAATTCCATCATTTATACAGATTCAAACCACATAGTTAATCTTGTATTCAGCACTATCATGTCCGTGTATGCACAAAAGCATGAGCTGGTCCTCTGCTGGGTCCCAGTACACGCAAGGATCGCTGGGAACGAGTTGGCAGACGAGAGGACCGCTGCAGCTGCACTCAGGAACAATGTGGACATTACAACGGTACCCTACACAGACCTCAAGCCAAACATAAGACAACACCTGTGCAGAACATGGCAAGCACACTGGGATGAACAGACAGACAACAAACTACATGTAATAAAGCCACACTTGGGACGGTACACAGCTGACTCACGCAACAGACACACGGAAGTCGCCTTGGGTAGGCTGCGGATAGGGCACACTCATGCAACGCACTCGTATCTGCTGACGGGATCTTCTAGACCCCAGTGCAGCAGGTGCGGAGAGGCCCTATCCGTAGTGCACATACTAATCACATGCAAGGCACTTCACACAACACGACACAAACACTTCAGAGAACTCTACACACAACATATTCCTCTACATCCATCGTTTTTCCTAGGTGACGATGCTATTGTTTCCGTGAAACGTGTGTTTGAGTATTTGTCAGACGTCAGGTTTTTAAACCTCATTTCCTATCACGCATAATGAAATCTGGCACTATACACCAGCCATGCTCATTGTCGTTTTGTGATTTTACTTTTGTTTTTGCTGACTTTACCTAGTGTTTAAGGTTTCACCCCTCAGATATGACTATTGTTTTGGCGCTCTTTGCCCCAGTTGGCCTTGCACCATAAACATCCAACCATCATCATCATCTTACCAGTTCGGCTATCTGGGCGATTGTGTCCTCCTGTTCTTTTCTTTCTGTATCTGCATATATATATATATATATATATATATATATATATATATATATATATATATAAGAGAAGAAAAACTTCGAACAAGGTAAAAGCACGATTGTGGCCTACTGTTCAGCAAAGAGAACTTGCTTTCCTCAGGGCAATCTCTCGCCTGGCAGGCACCGTTTATATGGGGGTAGGACCCCAGGTGAAAGGCAAGAAGGAAGGATGGAAGGGAAATTGAGCAAGCTGATTGGTTAGGGAGTATATCAGGGGAGATGGTGAGGGGGAAAGAAGGTTGTATAGTTTGTGCTGCAAGGTAGGTCACAGTAAAGTCAGGGGGAGGGGGGGGGGTTAATTCCGGGATTTTTTTGGAGAGAACAGATGAAAGGGTGTTTGTTGACGCGCTGCAGGTGCATGCGGAAAGGTTCCCAGAACCGCTGGAAGCAGGCCAGGGGGTGAGAGTTGGGTCCTTATCAGAAACTATCTGCAAGCCTCAGGACAAAAGAGAAAGTAGAGAAGGGGGGCGAATGACCAGGTATGGGAAAAAAGAAAAATAAAGAGAAAAAAAGAAAACGAAAGAAAAAACAGGGAGGCAAAATACACAAACCCACACCCAAAAGAAACAGCGATAACCCGACTGTTGAAAAGGCACGTGTTGCCTAGGGCGACTTCACTGGAATAGGCTTGTCCTGAAACTCAAAAACAAAAAGATAAAGTTAGACTGACGTCAGGGCCACAAGGCAAAGCGAAGATAAAAAAATAAGAGAAATAAAATGACATTCCAAAAGCAAAGGTTGGGGATGCGGGCGCGTATTAGCTGGACCCGAAAGAATCAAAACAAAAGGAATCAGGTGACCAGGTACAGAGCAGAGTGAACGGTCATAGTCTTTGGATGAGGTACATTCACGAAAATGCCTAATGCTGTATTCCCGGTGAATATCGCAAGGATTCTAAGTTGCCCTTAGACGCATTAATTCCAGCAGGTTCCATGGAGTTAAATTGTGAATTAAGTAGGATTCTCGGTATTTCCTGTCCCTAGGAGACTTACAATTTGACTAAAGTATATATAACTTAAGGTCATGAAAACTGTGGCCTGGTTGGTTGAAATGCTGCGCTACAGCTATGGAGGATTTGCTAAGAGTATCTGCCCGGTGACCATTAAGCCGTAGGCTCATAGGTTGACTCGTTTCGCCTATATACTGTTTGTGGCACATTGAGCATTCCAACATATACACAATGTTGGATGAAGTGCACGTAAAACTGGAATTAATCTTGTGGACATAATTACTGGCTGTACTTTTCACAACGCAGTCTGTTTGTAGGTGCCTACAAGTCTTGCATCTGGGGCGGGAGCAGCTGGTTATGACTGGTTGCTCTGAAGGCCCTGTTTTAGCATGCACTAAAATATCTTTTAGATTCCTGTTTCTCCGGTAGGTAACCCTTGGTGCTTCCGGGAAAGTCTTTTTAAGTCGGTCGTTACTGGCTAAAATGGGGTAGTACTTCCGCAGTATATTCTTTACGTTTGGGAGGGCGTTTGAAAATTTAGTTATTAGGGCAGGTGGCCTGGCGCTTTCGTTTTGCCGCTGTTTGTTGAGAACGTCGTCCCTCCCTTTTGAGATTAGACACACGTTGGTACGCCTGATCGAGCCTGATCGAGCCTGATATATATATATATATATATATATATATATATATATATATATATATATATATATATATAGCTCGCAACTTGTGTGGATACACTTGAACATGGACAAGAATTAAGTGGGCTTGGGCGCCAGGTGAAGTTACTGTAGATGAGTGGTATCACCTAAGACCGTTAGGGGCAACCACATGACAAATTATAACATCAAAATGAAGTTTTATAAAGATTCTGTCATAATTTCTTTTTACGCCTTACAACATACTGAGTTTAATGTAAGGTCTGTTTTCTTTTTTGAGAACCGATACAATGCTTTACACCTGTTTTAGTATCCGATTATATACGCGTGACGAAGTTCATTCTGGTATTCATTCCTCCTTGTCTTTTGCTTTATTCTTGGACAGATCTGACGCATTTTTTCCGCAGAGCAAGTGCGAAATAGCTTGCCTGCACGCAAAAGTTTGCAAATGGTGCCTGATGTTTACGCGTAATGACTTCCTTATCTGCAAATTTTTGACTCTTAGATGTTTTAAAGGATAATCATCAGTCAGCATTGTTTCGTTTGCACTCTGCTCCTCCGTCGTGCGGTTGACGTATATGGTATAACAATACACGTCACCTCATTGTAAGCGATTATTTCGCAGAAATCCACTTTTTGCATGCTTAAGATGTGGTTTGTCTAAGATGGCGTGGGCCGGGACGTTGGAGTATACCATCCGGCATCATAGTGCTCCCGGCTTGTTGCTGGGGAGGTATTTTATATGTCAGAAATATATTGCTATATCGCAACGCAGATACCTAGGTGACGATGTGGATGTATGTACACAATGGGAAGCCTATGAGACACCCCGCAGTAGTGTCATAGCAACCGGCTAGTCTAACCCACTGTAAACGTCCTCTTCATTGTCGTTCAAGAGCGATACAACCCTTTCTCCAAAGTTTCTTGCCCTCGTCGTCTGCAGGGCTTCATACGAGTTGGACGTCGCATGATTCTTCCGGGGTGGAAGCACATTCTCCAATCGGGACAGTGCTCCCAGTCTCGGTGCAAACTAGGAGCAGCAGCAGCGGTTATAACAGGGCCTCGAGAATACTATGGTGTTAGTCGTACAATGTGAACGATGTCAATTGGCAGGTGCGAATGTGAAGGAGGGGCCGCAAGTGAAACAACTTCGTATGTGACGTCAGTATCTTGGCAAACGGTGCGATAATGGTTGGAATATCTAGAGACAAGCTTGTCGGACAGCCCAACACGGCGTGAAGCCCACATAGGACAAGAAAACAGGGAGAAAAGTGGGCCAGACGGTATTGGTGGTCCTATCGAGACGTCTTAACCGCCTGCGATGCAGGAAGTGTTTCACGAGCAACTTGATAAGCCAGACCAGCTTTTACAAGGATATCGCGCGTGTACTCCGGGGACGGTGCAGTTGGCTCAAAAAACAGGGTCTCCATAGCCAGACGCGGCTCTCGTGCCTATAAAAAATATAGCGGGTAGTAACCAGCAGTATTTTGCCGCGATGAATTGTACACAAATGTCACATAAAGAAGTGGCACGTCATAGTCAGATTTATCTAGTGAAACATACGTAGCTAAAATACTAGTGAGCATCTTGTTTAGTCTTCATTCAGTCCATTACTTCGCGGACGGTTAGTGGTCGTCATTTCAAACCTCCCAGATCAAAAACTCGGTTATTCACTGGCATACTGTGAGGCAGGCTATAGGAGACTGCTGGAGAATAACTAAGGCCACAATGGTTTCTGATGTGTGCGCTGAAATTTCTAACGTCGCGGACTGTTTGATTTCCGCCTTTATCGAAGTCCGAGCGCCCACACTAGTGTCTAAATCCCGAAAACACGTAATGAAGCAAGAACGCTGCGGCTAGCGATTAACGGTAACACAGACGAATACTCAGCACGCTCACCTCAATTGGCTGCTTTTTGTTTGTTTGCCTGAACCAAACGGTTACCATTAGGTTTCTGTATTGTAGCCTCACTTGGCTGCAAAGATGGGTTTGATTATCAGCTTGAATGCGGCGACTCTGCGCAGGCAATGAGGCGCGCCGTAGTGGCGTGCTCCGAAATAATTTTCATTACCTGGAGACCTTTACCGTGCTCCAAAATATCGAACAGACGGGAGTTTTCGCTTTTCGCCTCCATCACAAAAGCATTCGCCATGGCTGGGCATCGAAACCGCATCCTTGGGCTCTTCAAATTAAAAAAACTAGAAGTACCTAATTCCTACAGCCGCGTCAGTCAGGTGGCTTTTACGCAATTTGTTGCCGTGCTTTCAAAGTTCTTAGTCAACAAAGAACAATTGTCAAGTATTTGCCCTTAATTTTGCTACAGTGGCTAGTAGATTTGCTGAATAGACCGGTTTAAGGGCACAGGAACGTCACAGTGCTTGTTAGCAACGCAAGTGCAGGGCCTGATCAAAACTCCTGTGGTAGAATGCTTTTCATCGCTGTAGTCGTGCTTTACCTAGGCAGTAATGCGGCGCAATGGTTTATTGCTTGTTAGCTCATTCTCCCCTCCCAGACAGCCAAGAGCATTCTTTCCGAATATTTGGCGAACATAAAAAGTTTCGGCTGTTTCAGCTCAACGGGAGCAACGCCCTCTGCTGTAATAACTCCCATATTGAGGAGCCCAGAAATTTAATTTAGCAATCACCCAAGCATTGTGCCCCAGAGATAATTTATTTCCTAAGCACGTGTTTCTTGACAAGTGCCTTGCGGGCCATAAAGTTACGGACTATGGATATAAATCTACAAAGCCTAGTGAGCGTTTTGTGCAAGCAAATATTTTATTTATTTTGCGTAGCGAAATTTCCAGTCTAAATTCTCCTTTCAGGACAAGAGCCAAATCTATTTCCTAAAGAAGAACAATCCAGAACACTTCGTAGAAATTGCATTGTATGAAGTCGTCTTAGGATTTTCTTGGCTTTAAAAACGTGTACGTAGAAGAACTGCAGGCATCAACAATTCAGTTCCTCCCATCATATCCCTAGCCACATAAATCAAGACGGCATTATTTAAAAAAGAAGGCGCTGTATTTTGTACTTGTCAGGTGTTTTCACTGCACGCCATTGCAAGTCGATAATGCTGAACAGATATACGCAAAAAAAATACACAAAATGCTAGGTACCCGACAGGAAACGAGCATTACAAATGGTTGCCGAGCTGTTATTTCTGCCTGAAACAAAAAATTGCGCAACTATTTTAAGCAAAACTCAGTGCCTTCATGCAATTCGCGCAATATTTTTTCAGGGCCGCAAAAAAAGTCTTAATAGAAACTCTTGTGTTTTTCCTGTGAGCACGGCATAAAGATCAATGCCTCTCTTGTCAAAAGAAACATTAGTGGCAAAATTCCGTCAGCTGCCGCCATTGCCAATATGCTAACAAGCTCTTTGCAGACAGGCGCGTAAAGTTGGAGATTAATTAGGGACCTGGCATTGAGAGACGCCCTCGTAGTAAAATGCAAGTTTTTCTAATATTTCTGAAGCTGGCGCGTGTTAGCGCGCTCGTTTGCGCTTATTTGCAAGGAAGCCCTTGACGTGACTTATTCAACAGCTGGCGCTGTGGTGCTGTGAACTGCATGAGAAAACTTGAAACACCATCGGATCGATCTGCCATTATTTCTAGACTGCGATGGTGCCCTTGCATGCTAAACGCAGCAAGAAAAGCAAGCAGCTCTGATAGGCAAGGGTGACACCTTTCTTCTCGCTATGTGGTCACTGATGAGTGTGCACTGCGTAACTGTTTTAGCATTGATTTCTTGTTTTGGGTCAAAGCAAAAAAACAGAAAAAGCCATGGGATGATGTCGGGCGCTTCGACGCACCAACTGGAGCGGGCCGGGGGACGAGCAGCGCGGAAATGGAAAGCACGTGTTGCGCGGCGCTTTCCGCCTGCTCGCACCGGATGTCCTAACCGCCACCACATGGGACGGCCACCGACGAAGAGCAATGGAAATGAAGACGAAGAGACGCGGTCCGGGCGCGGGAGAGCTCGGCCCGTCGTCTTCGAGCTCCGCGCGAGTCCTGTTTTTTAGTCGCCCGCCGGGCTGTAAATAAATGTACAGTTTCGTATCGGAGGCTGAGTTTGTCGGTTGAGGATACCCGGGGTCAGATCCTCAGCGCTACGGCGGCTTGGAGGAGAAGCCCCGGGGAAAAGAACATCACGAAGATAACTGGCGCAGTCGACAGGATCTTCAACAGCGACGACTCAGCCGGCCGGCGGGCGAGACGGGCCCTCGACGGACGGAGCAGGCGGAGAAATCGCGGTCTGCTGTACGAGATCGGCGGGAGCAGCGAGCCCGCCAGCCTGGCGGAGAAGCGGCTCGATCGGCGCTCAGCGGACTTCTCAACGGAGAGCGGCAGCCTGCTGAACGGGAAGGGCTGGAGCAGTGAGTGAGCTGGCCACGGCAGAAGGCGGTGACTTCTAGTGCCGCGTGCGGACACCTCATCGGAAGGAGCCGGATCACCCCTGCAGCCCCGAGAAGGAGAACGCGGCCGGCGCCGCGTGGATACGGATAGCCACCTCGACGGATCCAGCCCATCACCACAAGCACCGAACTATGCAGGTCAGTGCCTCACTTGGTCCTGGGTGCGTGGCTCACCATGGCATGTAGGGGGTGCTTTATGAGCAGCCCTGACTCTGAGATAATGGGGGCCGGTTAGCTAGGCATGGTGAGATAGAGCTGAGTGTGAGGGCTGACGAGGCAGTAAGCGTCAGGATTACGTCAGCCATCTCGTTCGCTGAGCAGAAGGCGCTATTGCACGCGAAATTGAGAATCGCTGAGGCAGAGTTAGCAGCGGAACGTTCGAAGAGTGAACGTTTCAAGAGAGCTAACAATGTTCCTGCCTCACCGATTGTTCAACGAGTAATGTTCGGCACTGAGGGAGAGAGTGGACTGGGGTGCGCCAGTACGCCGAAACATGTGCTTGGTGGAACCCATCCACTGGGCTAGCGTAAGCCTCCTGTTTCGTGGGATCAGGTACGATCAGAGTCACGCGGGAAAGGCGAAGAGAGCATTGTGGCGCGCGTTCCTTCCTGGGCGCTCAGATTTCCTGCAACCGGGGAGCAGGATAGTGAAGCATCCCGCGTAGGGAATTTCACCGAAATGAAGATGGAGGTGAAGGAAGGTGTTACGCGCGAGGCTGCGTTGGTAAATGACCGGCAGTCAAAGGTGAATGAGAGTGTACGCATGCCCGTGATGAAGCTGATGGCAAGAGAGAAAGGCTCCGCTGCGTCGCATGTTAGTGTTCATGTTGCCGATGAGCCCCTCGCGACTCCTTGCGTCACACAACGGTGTGTGGTAGACAACGGCGCTTCGTGCGTGAACAGTGGTTCGTTAACGGCCGAACACGAGGGTTCCCACAGAAAGGAGCGGAAGGACAATGAGGTTCTTAAGTCAGCCGTTCTGACGGGGCCGGGGCTGGCTTCAGGTGAGCGTGAGCCCGTCGTCGCAGCGTGCGGAGGCGCAGAACATTCCGGGAGCATGGCCGAGCGGCCAAGAGCTTTGCAGGATGCAGCAACCCGGGAATCGCGCGAGGATGCAGTTGGTGTCACGCCCACTGCATCCTGTGTTTCTCTAGATACCGAGATGTCATGTCGCGAGAATGCGATTGCCATGGGAAGCTCCAGCGAAGTGAGAGAGGAAAGTGCAAATCAGGGTACGGCCGCTCGTGTAGTGCAGCCCCAGGTAATTGCAGGTAGGACTGCAGGAGTGGCTGAAGAAATAGCCTCTCCAGCATTGCATGTCAGCATTGGTGTGAACGCTAAGCAGCCGTCTGCTGATTACGCTGACGAACAGCGCGTAGTGGAGCACGGCGCCCCGAGCTCAGGATTGGCTGAACTGGGGTGTTCGGACAAAGAAGGGAGGAAGTGTCAGCCAGCTTCACCGCAGTGCAGCGTGGCTGCAACGCAGGCCGACGAGGCGGCAGCGGTCCCTTCCCGAGCGAGGAAGCGAGGAAGAGAAAGGCCCCTGATACTGTTGTGTGAGGGTGTGCGGCGCATGGCAAGAGCGTTTTCGGACGACGACGGCCGGTGCGTACCGCCGCTCGTTCTGAATGAGCTAGATGAGGATTGTGCCTATTTTGTCATGGTGACCTGCAGCCAGGGTCAAAGGGCACTGGCCGTGCTGATTGTTGTGTCGTCAAACTGAAGGAACGATGGTGCACGTGCCAAAAGTGTGTGTAGTGCGTGTTTCGTGTGTGAAACATTCCTGAAGTTATGTTTCACAGTGGTGGTGGAGGTGTCGGGCGCTTCGACGCACCAACTGGAGCGGGCCGGGGGACGAGCAGCGCGGAAATGGAAAGCACGTGTTGCGCGGCGCTTTCCGCCTGCTCGCACCGGATGTCCTAACCGCCACCACATGGGACGGCCACCGACGAAGAGCAATGGAAATGAAGACGAAGAGACGCGGTCCGGGCGCGGGAGAGCTCGGCCCGTCGTCTTCGAGCTCCGCGCGAGTCCTGTTTTTTAGTCGCCCGCCGGGCTGTAAATAAATGTACAGTTTTGTATCGGAGGCTGAGTTTGTCGGTTGAGGATACCCGGGGTCAGATCCTCAGCGCTACGGCGGCTTGGAGGAGAAGCCCCGGGGAAAAGAACATCACGAAGATAACTGATGATATCGCAACTTGCATAATTTCGAACAAGTATGGAAGCATAGAGATTTAAAACAACTTGCGGCCGCACTTACGTGGGAGCGCGAGAATATCATTCGTTTATTGCACGCATTTTTATTTTGATAAATCACTGTGGATTTCAAACACATATATGCCTATGTGTTCCCAAATTCTTCAATTTCGTTTGCTGAATAGTTTGTTTGCCTTAGTAATGTGGCCGGTAAAATCAAGTTCCTCTGGGTCAACACGAGCAGCGGAATTTTTGTTAAGCGCTTAATAAGCGTCTACTTGTATACCTGCATTTTGACTGGATGGTTTACACACAAAATGTATATTTCGCGAGACACATTTACAACGGCCTTTAAGAACACACGCCATTGTTTACCATTGCTTGCGAATGTGTGCATAAATAAAATTTATTCCAATGTATTGTGGCGTTTTTTTAAGGCGAAAATGGTAGGTAGCTTTTTGAAGCAAACCTGCGCCGTGGAAGAGAAACGGGAGACAAACTCCCATTAACTCGGTGCAACCAGGCAAGAAATTTCAATTGGTGGTCAAAGAAGCCTTATTGGCAGTAAACGCGGCAATGCGCTAGCCAGACGTCTCCAAAGAGTGCGGATGGGGGCCGCACGAGTTCAACCATCGTCGTCGATGTGGCGTTGCTCCTCTCGGACAGCAAGAAGCCAGAGGCAACCCTTTATCTGTTAATTAATGGGGGCAAGAAAAACAGCAATATAGCACACTTACATGTGACGACATAAACATCACCAACCAGCAATAACATGCACCCCAGACAAAAACGAGCATATTCACCTGTAAAATCAACAGCCAAGCATACGTCCAACGTGTTCCGTACGACACTCACCAAAATTTCCAGCCGGTGTCATCGTCGAGTACAAATAAGCGAAAGAACTTCCACCGAGATAGAAAGGGCGAATTTTTCCATGCTACGCTGACGCGGCGCACAGGGGGGAAGGGCTGGAGTTCTTGCCGGGAACGCCAACGACTCTGAATCAACTACTTGCCACCATTAAGAAAACATTAGTAGACCATTTACGTATTTAAGCTTTCCTACAGCGGGCAGTATTCGCTTTGCGTTGCTGTGCACAGGGTGTCGAACCGGAATTTTTTCGGGTTCGGTTCGGGTTCGGGTTCAAGCCTTTCGAGTTCGGTTCCTAGTTCGGTTCCGGAGCACCATTCCGTTCCGATTCAAACCGGTTCGAACCGTCTCAAACGGTTTCAAACGGGTTCGCAGGAAAATGCAGAGGAGTTTTTTAAATGCAGAGCATTTCTTTAACTCACGATATCACCCGTCCTTGGCGTCCGTAGTAGTCCGCATCGCTCGCACGTGCGCCCTCTCGGCGCGATCGTGGCGTGATAAAGGCGGGTGTCGGCAAGGCTGGAACGCACTCATCGCCGCCCTCTCTCGTCAGCCCCGCTCCTCCTCGCCTACTCTCCGTTCGCATCGCGCGCTCTCTCCGCCGTCGGTTCGCGCCAAACACGTGGGGGTGCGCGCGTCGCGGAATCAACAACATCTGTGGCGTGATCATGACGTCGGCATTGCGCGCGCGTGGCGCGATCGTGCCGTGATAAAGGCGGGTGTCGGCGAGGCTGGAACGCACTCATCGCCGCGCTCTCTCGTCAGCAGTTGCCACAATTGCAACAACATTAACGTAACGCAAACTAGTTAACGTCGTGCGCCCCCGGAAATGCTCTTTTTCAGCGCTCGTCCTGTCTGGTCCTTTTCCTTGTGTATTTCGTCCTACTGCGCTGTTTTTACATCATGTCGACCTACCAGCACACCCAGCTTTCCATCCTGCTGCAGTGTTTTTTTTTGTTTTGCGTTTTGAGTTATGCTTTTTTGTTTCGTCGTTAGACAAATTCATCACGTAGTTTTTTTGTGTAAATGTTGACTGGGCCAGCTTCACTCTACCATCCACTGCAACATATTTTCCAAAGGAGGCCAACGTACGCGACACTACCCTATGCGAAATTAAAGGTTCGCAGGAACACTTCAGGCTGCTGGCATGTGTAGTTGTGAAAGCATTACTCTTTAAGGCTGCAATTGTATATATTATAATGTACTTTATTTCATCAATACAATTAAGTTAGTTTTTTTCTAGACTCAGAAAGCCGCATTTTCATAAACCCCAGTTGCCTTCTTGAGGAAAACAGCAAGATTGGCTCTACGTAGCCGTCGTGGTGCCGCCCTGTGCTCCACTCCCATCGCCGACCACTGACGGGCCAAACCTCGTCTCCAAATAATGCATCCTTGAGCAGCCTTTTTGGCAGGCATGACCATATTGTGGACAGCACAAAGCCTGCCCATCCGCCATGTTTTGGTACGATAAAATGTCGCAGACACACCTGCACACGCACACTCATAGATATAATCATTTGCGCGCGCAGACAGGCACACGCAGGCACAAACACACACACACACACACCAGTGTTACGGAATGGGCAGTGAATTTGCTTTCCCAGGAATGAAAACCTTCCGCAATCCCAGTCCTCACTCCTTTCAATTCCGCGGATGTCCAGAATCTTTTCTCCTTACCACGGTTGGAATGGCCGGAAGGTTCAATTCCAGTCCTTTGATTCTTCAACGTATATATTGTCAAGAAGCCAAAGACGACGCAGTTGTCTTGAAGGAAATCACGTTTATTGGAGCGGACTTGTGCTCCCCTAACAACTCAAAGAATAGACAGGCGGCGAAGCAGCAGTCAACAAAGTGACGTGTGCGGGCTGGCGTTGGCGATTCGGATACCGCGTCGTCTGCTCTGCAGGCTTTTATGTTTCGGCGCGAGTGTTTCTCGAACCGTCGATTTACATCAGGAACATTGTAGATCAAATAATATTATTCGAGGCCAGTGACGTTAGCGCGAAACGCTCTCCGTATCAGAATGAGATAACCCGGGCGGCATAAAAATAGAGAATTGAACAGGCGTTTCGCTTGTGACACAGATAACGCAGCCGCCCGCCTCCGGGCAATAAAAACAAAACATAAACAAAAGTGCCCAATTCCTAGTTTGCGGCAATATTACTTGATTTTTGGTGACCGTATCGGGTTACGAACGCAAAGCAATGCTGATGTTATCAGACGGGTTGAGAACTGCAGAAATATGCATGTACACCCGTTGTCAAAATTTTTTGGGCCAATCCTAATCCTTCTAGACCTCAAAGAATTCAAGAAATCGGCTTGACCTCTAAATTCGACAAAAATATTTCGAGGCAGTAAGAAAGAAAGGTGTTTTTTCTAGCTTTCCTGTATAAAACGTTTCAGCTTCGCTCGGGAGGTAAGCTTGTAGATTGAATTTTTTTGCAGCCTGCGCGTTTTCGGTTTCGCCCACGAAATTTTGACAAAGACTGTAGGTACGTCGCCAAAGTCAAAAGATGGCAGCAGTTTGCTAACATCTGTTGCAGAAAAAGATGGGTAAAAAAGCTATCATGGCAACGCTGCTTTCTCGTGTGGTATGAGGATGCGCGAGCATCACTGCTCTTTGATTTATGTAACAGATATAGGTCACTAAGTTTTTCGCTGAATGAGGTTACTGTTGCTGTCACGAAACATGCGACACCAACAGAGCATTATCTGAACCTTCTCATCAATACCATTTCTTCCCTTTCGTTTTTCTATCCGTCCTGATGACCAAGAGCCGTCACCGATCGCTCTTGTTACACCTATGTTCACGCTTTGACGTCCGACAACCTTATCGTTAATCTTTACGTCGTATGAAGCAAAGCGAAACTCATTGTACGTCATCAAGCTGCGGCTACCGATTAAAACGTCAGAAATGAAATTGCGCTCATTACGATTAACGTCTGACCACGGCATACCCTCATCCACCTATTTCACGCCAGCCGTTCGGCTGGTTACGCTTTGACAATATCACATCTTTTGTTAGGCTGCTGGCCACCCCTTGCCCGATAAAGATTTATAATAGATCACCAGCAACTTTTTATCACCCGCATCTGGCGTAACATACAGTGGGAACGTTACAGCGGCGCACACTCACGTTCGCAGCCAATAGAGACCTCAGGCCGACGTTTACCCGAAGTCCGACACGTACCCACGTTCCGAGCCCATGCGTACCCGCGTTTACAGCTAACTGAAATTTTGCGCACACGTTTGTGGCGTAACGCATACATGGAGACAGCTGGTTTTTCGCTGCCTGAGCTTGAGCGAGGCTCCGGCCTTAAAAGATTCCCACACGTGTCACCTTTCCCACTACACCGCATGGCAGCCATCCTCGTCAAAGACGTGATAACGCACGTGCTGTGCGCGAAGTAAAACTTGTAAGGAATAAAATGAAAGCGAACTCCTGAATTGCAATGTCACATTGAGCTTAAAGAGATGACAAATTCCATCACGACACAGTTGTGTTAACGTTTTCAATAAATGTGTCCGCACAGGAATTTCAGAGTGTGGCCGTGTCTAAATGGCACCTGATTCATTGAAATGTATTTTATTTCAGCACATTACGTCTTGTTTTATCCGAAGCTGACAACTGACATTTCAAAAAAAGGTTCATTTATGCTAGCCAGTAAGATGCGATCCATGGCCTCCGTGACAAAGAAGGTAGCCGCGCCTGCTACACCGAATTTTGACGATTGCGTGGCTGCGCAACACGACAGTAGTCGCGCGGAGAAGTCATTTTGACGCGCCTTGGGTGTCAGAAACGTTTTACCTTTCTAGAGCTTCAATTTTGGGCAGATTCACTCGTAGTCACCACTTTCATCCCTGAGTTCAAAGCAGCCGCCGAAAAACTAACGGCAGCGAATTGTCGCTTGGGTTGCTGTGATTGTGGTTCCAGAATCAGCTTGGCTATACGTCGCAGATTCAGATCGATACAGCTAGTCTAAAAACTCAGCCCATCCCATTCCAATTAAATTCAGGACAAAGTGCGCCTAATTCATTCCCATTTCATTCCTCCAAGCCTTGTCGGTATTATATTTTTATTCCATTCCGTGGTCACTAAAAAGTGTAATGAATCCAGAGTTATTCCAATTCCAGACTGATAGCTCCTCAACACTGACACACACGCGCACGCACAAACACACGCACACACGCACACACACATGCATACGCGCACGCGTACATGCACACACACACGCACGCACGCACGCACATGCGCACGCGCACGTGCACGCAGGCACGCACGAGCACGCACACACGCACGCCCACACACACACACACACACACACACACACAGACACACACACAAACACACACACACACACACACACACACGCACGCACATGCACGAACACACTCGCACATGACACGCGTACGCGTATTTTTGCTCGATGAAGCAAGTAATGCCCTCGTATTGAAAAAAAAAATTAGTCGGTCTGCTGCGCTGTTTATGTACCTGAAGTTGCAAAGGCGTTGTAGTGTTAAAGGGAGAACATTATAGGTGTGCTGGATGTCGAAAACTGATGATTACGGTTCATAAAGGACCGCAAATACACAGGTTATTAGCGCGATGCTCCAAAAAAGTTTTGCTGACCTGGGTATCTTTAACATGCGCTGAAATCTTGAGCAAACGAGCGTTCTTGCTTTTCGCAACTCTAAAACTTCGGCGTTGGCGTGAACATGCACCTAGTAGAGGTAGTGGGTTCACACACCAGCGATAGCAGCTTCCTAATGATACTTCAGCGACAGGTGACAGCGGTTGGGTTCTAGTATGGATACTAGCTTTGTGAGTTCAGAAGCAGCGGTAGTGGTCACCGGTACTTCAAAGCAGCAGAACGTTAGCCGAAAGGGGGAGGAGGTATTGAAATATATTGTCGGATTTTCTTCCCATCAAACCATTTATTCGCTCTAGATTTCTTTTAGTTCAGTTTAGTCGCTTTTTTGTTTTACCTAAGATAAACACTTGTTTCGTAAACTGGGCGATGAAAACAAAATATGCATTAGGCAACTATTTACTATCTCGACTGCAATATGTCAATCTTACGCTAGAAACAACATATAAGCGCAATACGTGCATAAAGACGGAGATTTTATAGCATTTAGGTTGGCATACTAGGGCACTTTCCGGCGTTTTTGCTGCAAATAAATTTTCTGATTGGTTGAAAAGGAAAGGGCTGGAAACTTTGCAAATGGCAAGGACACCAATAATATCCGAGTTGGTAAAACCGACAGGATATTTTCCCTCTTCTCTCTAACCGTTCCCGGAACCGGTTCGCAACGGTTTCTTCGATTCGTTCTGATTTGGGTTCCATTTTAAAATGGCGGGAAAAAATACATGTTCGGTTCGTTTCCGGTTCTGAGCGAAAATTCAACTTCCGTTCCGGTTTTCTATTCGGTTCCGGTTCCATTTTCGACACCCTGGTTGTGCAGTGCTTGCAACGGCTATAGCTTTGCCTGCGTAGTCGCTGTCATGGCGCGGCTGGGGAAATGTGCGACGACACGAACGTCTCTCCGGGCTGCATTACTGTTACTTACCGTAGCTGGCAACGGTTGCTCGCAAACGCGACCCATATGCCCCCTGCACAGTCTCATCGGCTGTGACGCACCATGTTGATGCAATGCCGATACGAATAAAAAGTGGCTGAAGTACATTGTGACGGTTTTTATTTTAAAGGCATTAGATGCCATATTGAGCAAAAAGGTAGCGGTGGCTAATCCATAAGCCGTTGTGCTACTAAGCATACAGGACGCGGGTTGGATCCCGGCTGCGGTGGATGCTTTTCTTATGGAGTTGAAAAGCCAAACCACCGTGGTTGGTGCTCTTGGCGCAAGTAAAACATCCTCGGGCTGTAAAAAGCATTGCGTAGCCCTCCAATACGGCGCGCCTCATCGCCCAGGTGTAGCATCAGCGCGTTAAGCCCCCCCAATCAATCAATCAATCAATCAATCAATCAATCAATCAATCAATCAATCAATCAATCAATCAATCAATCAATCAATCAATCAATCAATCGATCAATCGATCAATCAATCAATCAATCAATCAATCCATCAACCAACCAATCCATCAATCAATCAATCAATGGGTCAGTCAGATACGCCGCCGTGCCACCAAACCGGGAGATTAATTTCTATTTCCTCGCAGAATGGTGGCGAAAAAATTCCGATTTGCGGCCCAAGACGTCCCGGTAAATGGAAACTTGCATGCGCGCCGGATCGATGTCTCTATTGGCTCCTCTGCGACATGTCGCAGCGAAAGCGGGTGTCTATTGGCTGCAAATACGGGTATGCAGCGGCCGCACGTGCAATCGGCTTTGACGTCCTGCGAAAGCAGCTATGGATTGGCTATGAACGCGAAAATACTCCATCATAATGTTCCCACGGCGTGTGATTCGTTAAGTGTGTGTGAACACACTTAAGCGATCGCTGCGAGCATTACACGATAGCTGCGGGCCTAATACTCTTACTGGAGTAGGTAGGCTTACGTTAGTATCACGCAACCGACAGGCGCGGTGGCCGTATTCGATACAGATGACCCTACGCAGTGGCTAATTACCACACCACGCACTTTACGAAGACAACAATAAAGCAGATTCCTTGCGCGGGACAAGAGCTGGGTGGTACGGGGTTTGGAATAAGGGCACAGGAAAATCATTGCTACATCCAAGACTCACTTGAATGGACGCAATTAAACCTTGTTCTTCAGCCGTCTGGATGACCGCCGTTGCTACAGTGGCGGTGGGGTGCTAGACCCAACCGCCACACGTTTTAGGTACAACTTCAGAAACTACTACTCTCCGTTTCAGGGGTAATTCGATTGACATTGCAATTCCTAATGCTTAAGAGCGCGGGAGTTTGAGCGAGTTGGTAATACATTGCATTTGCGGGAAGCGCAAACTAACACGCGGACAAGAGAAGAAAACAAAAACATAGACGAGACGAAGCCCTAGTTTTAACGCTACAGATAATAAACTTAAGTCCTAACAAGCGTGACTGTCAAAGGCTCTTCGACATACCAGCCGCAATAACCAAAACACTTGGACGAAAAAGATGGTGATCACGAAACTCGTCGGGAAATTGCCACTACCCGCGGATACCTACCCACCCAAGTACCGGCAGGGCAGACCAAGGCCATACGAAGGCCTAGACCAACACTTACACTGCAACCAAAACCAAGCCCGGATCGACGAAACGATCAACCAAACAACCACCTGCGGTAAAGAAAGGGAAACGGGCTCCTACGGAACGCAGCAACGAACCTTTGGCGTCAGTTTTCTTTCAGAGAGTCTCAGAGACAGCAGTGACAGTCAATTCTGAAGACCCATGTAATCATTATTGTTGGATACAAAAAGGTCTTTTTAGCGAAGAAGCTCCGGTTTGTGGTCCCCGCACACACGAGAGAGCAATCAGTCCGATAAGGGGAGGAACACTGAACTGCAAAAATTGCTACCGCAGTCGGTACATCAAAAGACTTCCTTAAGTGTCCTCGTGGCTTTTCGTAGACGTCTCAGCGACTAGACAGACTGTAGTAAAGCTTCAGTGTTGAAAGCTATTCGAATGCGCAATGGTTGTCCTGCAAAAGTTGAGCTACGAGCGTTCTTTTGCTTAGCCTGCTTCACTTTTTTCTATTTAATCTGTTTATAACAGGATGTTAAAAAAATTATATCCCATGCTGCGGCAGAACTCACTTAGCTCAGTCATGTCCGCCACCCCTACACGAATTCTGTGAAAACCATAACTTGCTGATTTCCAGTAAATGTGGACCTAAAAAGGCGGATACTGAACAAAAAAAACCACGCGATCTCTTCCCGCTTCTCTGAAGAACGAGAAACCTTGCTTCAAAAATGTGTGTTGCACTCTGCTCTGTGAACTTCCAGGAACATAGTTTCTCTTGCTTGAACACGACCCTTACGCTCAGTTAGAAAAATATACGGAGCAGCGGTGTGAGAATCACGAAGTTGGACCCCTCTGTTCCACTCGTTGGATTTTCGTATGAGGACAGCCAACAACTTCCCAAGTTATTAACCGAGAAACATTTTTAACCTAGGACGGAGACGCGTGTGCTGACTGGTTTTTGTTTGGAAGTATCTCCCTTTATAAGGACAAAATTGTAGCATATTTAGTGCTGCCTAATTCGTAACACAAGAACAAATAAAACAAACCCTCCACTTTTTATTAGGTACCGATGACAAGTTTGACAAAAAGAAATAAAAAATTGGTCGCTATCCCACCCTGCGAAAATGGATGTCCAGCAGAGCTCTTGTAAACCAATACAAATGATGATGAAGGAGGGTAGGTAATGTTTCTTGTAGTCTGGGCGGGCTGTTCGGTTGAGCTCGGCCAGTGTCACCACGTAGGAGTACAGGGTATCCGCGCTCGTTTGTACTATTGTTGTATGCGGCCGTCAATTTCAGTTGCCAGTTCGCATTGCGTGACAATTGTTTACACTGCGACGGTTCATTCCCGTCACCATTTTGCTACTTATGTGTTTTAGTCGGACAACTCTGCTAGGCCTAGAATGTCCTCTCTGCTCTGAGGCTGCGCGCGACTGACGTCGTTCAAAATACGAATCAAAGATAACGTTGTAACAAAATTTCAGCGGCAGAAGTTTGTCCAAAGATGTCGTTTTGCTGCATTTTCGGCAGTGTTGTTAACAAACGAACCAGTTGAAGTTAACAGCGAGCCGTAGATGCGGCAGTCACGCAACACCGATTGACACAATGGCCGTCGTCCCTGACTTGCCTGCCTGAGTGGCGGTACTGTAATTCGTTAACTACTGACACTACTCTCGGCTTATCCGGCGGCAAATGCTGGGTCCCGCCTAGACTGCGCTCCGCAGAACAGGTCTATGTAGTAACAAGAGTTCTGTCTAGACTTCAACGGTAATCTGAAAACGTAATGTTTATCAGGAACACATGGTGGCGGTGCCATTGTTCACAGGTGCCTTATCAGCTGTAACGCGGTTTCGATGTTCGTCTTGTGGTTTCCGAAAACAAATTCTCAGCTCCATGCTGTATTCTTGATTAGACTGGCGCATTAGGTCGGCGTCTTAGGCTTCTGCGCCTTGCCGTTTTTGCAGACGGAGATAGGTTTTGCTTATTGCTATGAAACCAGGGTTGGGGGGCGGGGAGAGTGGAGGTATATAGCTTTGCTGTAAAAGACGAAAGACGGGATGTGCCTTCTGAACCCGTTCAATGTTCAATGAACAAGTTACGTTTGTAATGTGGGTTAGATATATTTAGGAAGTGTTTGCAATTTTGTTCACATGCTATACTAATGACGCAAAGGGAAGTTTGAATAAGCCAACGCTATTTTTGTTCATAAGTTAGTGGTCTCCTTTATTCATTTTAAATATGTGTACCAAAAATATTCGTTACGCCGGCCCTCTTAAAGAAGCTTCCTTAACGGCAGCCGTGAAGAGAGACTGGTTAGAGCTAACATTGAACACTGACGATCATTCATGTTCACTCTAACACTGCGACAGTGGCTGAAGCAAACTCACCAGTTCTTGAGCCTTTAGACTTGCTTCGATGGGCTTTTCAGGTGGTAAAAAAACATACGGTTTTATATATAGGAAGCGGTCCCAAAGATAGACACTCCGTGGGGCGCTCCTATATTGCAAGCATCAACAAATCAATAGTTTAAGGAACAATGGTTAGAATATAATATTAAAACCAGCAAACGGTGATAGTGCAAAGCAAAGATTGTACGATTACAGTAAAGAAAGCAACGTTTGTTTAAGTGTGGTAAGCAGTAATTTTCCGATGCCCGCTGCGCGTCATCCCGAAAACGTCTTGCATAAAATCTGCGGTGAAAGCTGCGCCGTTGTCTGTTATAAAAACCATGGGTAGAGTACAATGTTGTAGACAAAACATTTGGTCACCTCTGCAGTCAAGTCAAGTAGGTCCATCCCAATTTGGCGAAAGGGTGCGTCCGGCGGATCCAGCGGATGTAGTAGCCCTGCGGGTTGGACGGTTGTTGTTTTGCGTCACTGGCAATCACGGCAGGTCCTCACGTACTGCTGCACTGGTGTTATTTGTCTTAGGCTGTATTATTTCTGATGGATTCATGCAAACGTGCGACTGACCCGTAAGTGCCTCGCGGTTAACTCATCATGGCAGGTCTGTAAAATTTCAGTTCGTTATGCTGACGAAATGACGAGGAGAAACTTCTTGCTTGATCGTGGCTTGTTCTGTAAAAGACGTCGTCCAGTAGGCAGCAACACTTTAGTCTCCGAAGGAAAGTGCGTGGAGCCGTTGCATCGTTTCCGCGAAGGTATTCGATCATGCGTGCATTTTCGCGTCGGTTAATTATAGTCTGCTATATCCGTAGTATGAATGATTCGGATGAACGATAGTCCTCGTCGACTTCGAATGAACCGGCTGGAACTGGTGCTCGCGACAAGCACTCAGCGTTGCAGTGTTTTCTATCCGATTTGTATGCGGCTGTGATGTCTTACTCTTGCTGCAGTAACCTCCATTGAGCAAGTCTTCCGGAAGTGTCCTTGAGGTTTGCGAGCCAGCAGAGGGATTGGTGGTCGCTAACAGCATCGAACGGCCCACCGTACAAGTACGAACGAAATTTGCTGGTAGCCCACACCACTGCTAGGCATTCGTTCTCTGACGCCGAATAATTGCTTCCACCTTTGGAAAGAGAGCGACTGACGTATGCTATTACATTACTTTCTCTACATCGCTAGGCCACTGTACAATGATGAGATCAACGTCAGTGTTCCTGGCTTCGGTACGAATTTCGGTGTTAGAAGAGTCGTTGAAGGTAGCCAGTACTGGGGTAGTTTGCAAGCGCTCACGCAATGGCGTCAAGCGCATCTTGCTGCTCCTCACTCCATTCGAAGGCTACAATATCTGTCGTAAATCTCGCGACGGGTTCCGCTACATTAGAAAAGCCTTCTACAAAGAGTCTTTAGTATGCGCAAAGTCCAAAGAAGCGTCGTACCGCTTTCTTATCACTGGGTTCAAGAAACGAGGTTACAGCGGTCGTTTTTTGGAGTCTAGCCTGACGTCATGACCACTCAGAACAATACCGCGACATTTCTGTTCTTAGAATTCCAGGTTACATTTCTCCCGTTTGATAGTCAACTGTGCTGCACGAGTGGCTTCGAGGACGCTTCTAAGGTTTGAAAAATGTTCTGCGAATGTACTGGAGAACACAGCCACGCTTATCCCAATACACCAGGCACGTGTGCCTGTTATGTCCAGAAAGAACAGTGTGCATCATTCGTTTGATCGCAGCAGGCGCAGAGAATAGGGCGAAGGGAAGGACCTTTAAATCATCCAGGCGGTCGAGTGTCACGAACGCGGTCTTCTCGCGATTTCGCTCGTCGACTTCTATTCCTAATGCCCCATGTTTCCTTTTTGGCCCCCAATATCAGGAATATTGCCAAGGTCGTAATGCATTTGAACTTTAACGCCACGCCCCTGAGCAGTTATCAGACAGCTGCTCTTGTTTCTCCACATACCCAACTGGGGAGATGGCAGTGCTTAAAGTTCAAACACACTACGAGCCGTCGCAATATTGCTAACATTGTTGAGCAAAACAAAACTATTAGGCACATTTGAGGCAAGACACCTATACATAAGAAATATTTTTATTTCTATTTTGATTAAAAACGTACAGATCCCTATTTTTTGCGATACCAAACTAAAAATACAATTTAAAAACAATTTTGATACCAGAATACAAAAAGCTCTCTGGGCGCCCCTAGCGGGAGTGCTCCAAGTTCAAAAGACCAAAAAAGTTCCCACTAGAAGACCCAAGCCTTCGAACAGGACAAAATTGAATTCGCGCGAGCGGAAATCGTACAGCTCGCTTTGAGAAGTTCTATAAAACTGAGCCTTGCGATTATGGAAGACCAGGGAGCTTGTATGTTAATATCAGCACTCGGGATAGGGCGACAGCGAAGCAGAGCTTATAGTTTTTGAAAACATACAAGGCCTATACATAAAAGTATCCTTGACGACGTTTGGCCGCTCCGTCCCTCGTTGTGCTCGCGTGGCGCGACTCAATTGCCCACAACTTATTCATACGCTACGCTACGACGCAAAAAGCCGATCACGCAAGTTCAGTAGGAGCGAGCTGAGAACGCTCGACAACGTACGTGCTTGCTCTTTTTGCTGTTCTGTCTCAAACAAGTCCGGACTCCTTTATTTGAAGACTCATAGCTAAACAGCAACTCAAGTGTCATCTCACAGGTGTGCAATGAGTCTGATGGAGAGATTGTTGGCAATAACGGCTCCTACCTGCCCCGCTACTGTGTCTGAGCATATCCCCTAACCAAAATAATTGGCCAATCAACAATCAGCTCTTGATCCAAAAGGTGTTACCGTCGAAACGTCGTCTAGATCAAGGAATTCCAAATTCATGTTCCAGAGGGAGGTATGTACCTAATCTCTCTCTTTGCTGTAATTATTAGGATGATTAAAAGGGTTACCGGTACACGCAGGTGCGGACACGGATGCAAGAAACGACCGGACAAGGCGCTCATTTCAGCTCATTGTCCGGTCGACTCTTGCATCTCTGCCCCCGTCTGCGTGCGCTGGTAACCCTTCTGATATGCATTACTAACTTGCTAACAAATCTATCCTAGGGAACACACAAGGCTGTATACTATTTTAAGCAATCTCAAAGTTTTATTGAACGCGTGACATATAACAATGCTTTGAGGTACACAGAATCCTCCAAAAAAGTTAGGTTTGTGCCAACCGGTGAGCACAGCCAGCGATTGGGGGCCATGACAGGGAAACAGTAGCGCGGGAGGAGGGTCGTAAGGGGACTCTAAGAAAAGGTGAATCACTTTGTGCGGAGAGGGTAGGGGGAGGGCGCTGAGAAAGGGCAAGGCAGCATGTGCCACGAAGGAGAGTCATTTGCGCCATTATTGAATAAGAGGCCGATGAGGGCGAACCAGGTGAACGTGGTGATGGCTAGTTAGTCGAACGATCTGACGGTACTTCCTGGCGATGACTATTAAGTTTAGTCAGACATAAGTTAGTCAAGTCGTAACGAGTACGACAGCATGGTTCCATAACAGGTTCCATAACAATTTCAACACCAGATCAAGAAGGGGTTCATGGCGATGGGAAGCGGGTAGAACCAGTTTCGGGGGGTGCTGCAGAAGAACGGAATGTTTCAATAAACGAGTAGTTGCGAGTAAGCGCCGTCCTGTCTACGTCTTCCTTCGTCCTTGTTTTTTAAACGCTTTTTTTTTCACCAAGTCGAAGGGTGCTATCTAGGGGGTGTTCAAGTCTTGACTGTCACGTCTAGAATGTTAAAAAGGATGCTTCATTGCACATATTGGAAGATTAAATGGAGCTTTTGTAAACGATTGCAAGAAAGTTGTAAGCGTGCCCTTTAATTTTTTTCACTGGAAAATAACCCTGTCGTCTCTTTTTCGGTGTTTGTTGCATGGGCAGCATTGGCTTACTGGCTCAGGTAGAAGCACGGAGAGAAAAATCTGAGAATTGCTTACTATTCTGCAAGCATTCCTATGCTGCAATTCTCTCCCGTAGTTGAGCTTCAGCACAATGCATTGAGTGACCAATCCATGCCGCCAATAAAACCATCTCAGGGATCCCAGCCGTAGCTTAAAATACATTAAAAACATAAGCCATTCAACGGTGTACGGTAATGCAGGCGTTCCTAAAGGCAAAACAAAAATGGCCGCGTATCTGCGGTTTTCGTTGCAAATGTCAACAAAATACGATTCTTTGTCGACATTTGCCAAGTGCCTCCCTTCGCTTTCCCGCTCTCATCAAATGCTGTTCCTCTTCCGTAGCACTCCTGCCATGTTATACGCGCTAAAACTTTGCTCAAGTAAGTTTAAACTTGCCGCGTTCCACTGCTCCAGGCCGGGTGCATCCATGCCAGCGCTGCCATACGGCGGAGGCGCGCGTGAATCGAGGCGTCTTACTTCAATGTTTATAGAACCACGTTGCCCTACTCAATGCGCGTTCCAAGCCCAACGCGCATCCCATCTAGTGGAACCTTATTTTGCTATTGGTAGCGTCAAAAAATGAGCTACACTTAAGAGTATCGCCATTTCGTGCACCCGGAAGCGTCTGGGGCCATTTTGTTTCTGGCTTGCAGTGTTGCCATCTCTCCCAACAAAACCGCCGCTGGTTGTGCCGGGCAGAGTGGGACCGGCCGCTCTAGCGTCCCCGCAGCAGAGAGAGAGAGAAAGGCGCCCAGAACCAAAATGGCTGCGCCTATATGTAAGCAAATATCACGTGATTTCGACCGACCAATCAAAATCTCGGCGGCACATAACACTGAGAGAAAAGATAGGCGATACTCTAATAGCCTTTATTTAGTGACGCTAGCTATTGCCGTTTGATTTCTTAAATGCCGCAAGGAGGTGGCGCGGGCAACAGCAGGTGGCGGGTTTTTGCCATTTTGTAGTGGTTCATTTCTTATCGCAGCAAAAACAAAGCACCCATAATTTTTTTAAATAAAGGAAAACTGCAAATATCCTGTGTGTACTGATTCGATATCTTTTATTTGCGTAATGTCTTGTTCTTGTTCAACAATGTTGACAAGTATGAACATTTAAACCAAACTTAGACGTTTAGATTTGGTTGTGAGTATAGAAGACCATAACGCATATTTTGTTTCACTTTGGCCGGGTGCCTGAATCAAGTCGGAGACAGACAGACAGACATCCAGAAAGTCCAAAATTTTTGTGTTTAAGCAGGCCAAGAAAGAATATCGTTTTAATACTTAAGGGAGACTAGATACCATCTAAGAACCCGAAAGGTTAAAAGTTGATTTGGCAGGTAACGAAATGGGCCCCTTCTCCTGCTCAAGACCACGCAATGACAATATCACTAGTCTCCCCAAACGTTCGAGCACCTTTGAAGAGGCCAAAGAAATACTGTGGTTCCAATTGAACGGTAAAACAGGCAGTTGTCTTTTGAACACAGTTTTGTTTATTTTAGCACATCTCTAACTTGATATTATCAGTTGAGAAGGGATTAACCTGGTATATGTAATTTTCCAATATTTAAATTATTAGTATGCGGACATGGCATGCGACAGTAGGACGACGGCGAACCTTTTCCATGCGGAACTAACTTGAATAGTTTGATAATTAGTGGGAACAAAATGTGGCATGTTTTCTCGAAAGAAATCATAAACATGGCAATATTTCTCCGGATTCATTCATTCGGGTCTGCTTCGCTGTCTACATTTCTGCAGAGGAAAGGAAACGTTTGCACGCTGCAATGAGGACTAGCTCGCATCGTTACGAGCGAAAACTGTATCTATTTTCAGAATGCTGTATCAAAAACTTCTAACAGGTTCATTATAAATTTTCCCTGTGACCAACCCATCTGTTTTAACTGTGCTCCTAAGTAAACCATAACGCGGCCCTCACGTCCTCCCAGTTAAAAAATTCGACAACCGTGATGTTTACGAAACCTGCAAAACAATCAACGGGCCTAATAAAACATACGCATAGCGCTTTCCACTACTTTATTTAGCAATTTCCTCAGCAGGCGTAGTTTCAAAGGGTGCTACAACAACAGCTGCAGTTATGGCACTATTTTAAACTACGTCCGCGCACCAGTGATAACATGTCCGATATTACCTTAATGTACGAACTTTGTTCCGCATTAAATTCTTTCACCACAGAGAACGAACATCGGTCCCGCATCGCGAAACGCGTATGAACACGGCTGCAACGACTATTCAGTCATTTTTCCCGAAACGCTCATTCATTATTACACGGGGAAACTTCCAGCGTACATAAGTCGTGGGCGCCCCTATACTCTCTTTAAATTGAAGCTCAACGGATCGCTTCGTCCTTTTATGGTAGTAGATAACTTTCGTTCAAGAGTTTTCGCGTGCTATCAAGCCGACCTACAAGAACCCCTATTGTGTACATTACCTTAATTACTAAAAAAACAATGCAATACTTCTTGTATACAATTGGTACTGCCAGTTTGTTAGGAATCAAAGTTTGTGGTTCTTGATGAAAAATGAATTCTATAATGAAAGTTTCAAAAAGCCCCAAGACATTGCCCCGCATTAGCACGGCTTATGCACAGCACAGACGCCATCGTGAACAGAAAATGTTCAAATTTTGAACGATATGCCATGCCTATGATAGTTGCGGTATGCCCAGATGCCACGCATTTTTTTCTAACCGATGATTTCTTTCCTCTCTTTTCGTTGTATATGCGGTTAGTTTCTTCTTTACCTACGTGCAGTCGTAAACTGGCCGCCAAACAATTGCTCGCGAATATGCGCTAAAGAAATGCAGCCATGCGTTGCGTCCAGATGGTTAACCAAGGAATATATAACGATGCATAAGTGTGTTTTCTAATATACGTTCCGTAGTTTTGGTGTAATTCTCTGATCGTTAACTGTGTACTAGTCACACCTACTTTTCGGAAGTAGTTATAACTAGTGGATTATCATTTTGACGTTCAGCCGGTGTCTACCACTTCCACGTTAACGCTGCTCATCCCGCGCCGCGGTACACCCCTCGTCGCCGTTATCGCGTAATCTGTGCTATGCGTAGTAGATCGCTGTGCGGTCGCTTTGCTGTGACAGACATGAACCAAACCCCGCTCTCTCTACGTCTTACTCCTCTCCAACCTGGTTTTTTCACGCGTACATATCTGGTTGCGCCGAAGGAATTCTCTGCGTACACAGCACCACCATATTTTCCTTTCGCTTTTCCTTATGAAGCTTCGCTTTACATAGCAGAAGAATCGCAAGGCGTGTTACCTAATAGATCCTGCGAGACCTACATGAAAATTCTCAGCATTGAATATATTTGGCGTGAAGCCCTGGTTAAATCCTGACTATCCTTTGACATCAAGTATAACTAAGTGAATAAACTGCTTCGGTATTATTTATGACCATAGTTTCGGTGGTGTCTTTGGAACAAACTGAAAGTCCACGTTTGCGGATATCATCAGAGCAACCTTTACAAGAGTTTAGAGCATAAAAACTGGAGCGGTAAAGGACCCCATGTGATAAAGAACGCTAAAGGATTTTGCTTACAAGCTTCGCCTTACAATAGACGGGGGACTGGGTACTGTGGAAGGGCCACGCAAGGGCCGTGTGGAGAAGCTACCTAAACGCTGGGGTTTGAAAGATGGGAGTAAGGTAAGGTGAGATCGTAGATGGAGAAGGCTTTTGTCTTGGAGTGGGTATCCTGGCAGAAGGAGTTTTGTGTTTCAATCAACAATAAATTGTTTTAAAAGTTATACTCTTTCGTTAAATATTTGTTATTTGTATGTCTTAAAATAGGCCTCCTGATGCAACAAAACTAACAGTTTCGTAACCTGTTATTTCCTCGGACAAATGTTTTTAACGTGTACTTTGAAAGGTATTGAGGATTCAAGAAATGAGACAACGAAGTAAAAAGTGAAGATATCATAGCACACGCAAGCATGTATGGGCTATCATGCACCAAGATTTTAGAAAAGAGCAATAGCGTTACTAGCAAAAAAACCCAGCGCACACACTATACACTGGTGTGGAGTCACCGTTACTAATTTTTCGTCAATTAAAATTAATTTTATTGCAAATTATCTAACTTGAAAAGCACTGTCCTAATTGTTAGAGTGTTAATAACGCACTTGTGGGTACCTATGAAAGGCATCTAACTGCGGCATTTTCAGCTACAAACTGATTGAGTTTTCATTTTTTCCGACTAATAAAACGCCCCGTGAAATAGGAAAAATACCACGTAACGGCGCATCCACCCTCTTCATAAACAAGCGCATTCAGATAAGCTCGTTGAAAGCCGCTGCTTTTCCGGTCACATGCCCGAAGTGACAGGGTATCGCCTTCGAAATGGCATGCATGGAAAGAGCCGCAACATCAAGCTTCGCGGGGCGCGTGTGGCAGGTTTTGCACAATGATGATGATGATGATGATGATGCCGTCCCCGTTTTTGGCACGTACCCACAAGGGGGGCTAAATCACTTGGTGAAATTCATGAGGGCGTCAAATTCCTAGTGTATTTCCGGAAAGACAAAGGCTTTAAAATGAAACTTCATAAAAATTAAAACCCCAATTACCCATTACTTAGTACCTTTCAGCCTTCAACTGTCCCGAAGAAGAAAGAAAAGTAGGAATTCAATTACATAAATATTCCTCTTTTTATACCCCAAATTTGAAGCACGAATAGTTGTGGAACAGGTAGAGTCAACCCCTAAATTAAAAAAAAAACAGCGCAAATGACAAGGACTAGAAAGAAGCACAGAGAAGCGCAGCGCTTGTCGGTGCTTCTTTCCTAGTCCTTGTCATTTGCGCTGTTGTTTAAATTCAGAACGAACCAACTGGCCCCAGTCGAGACGCTAATGCAACCCCTAACCCTCAATCGGTCCCGTTATAAGCAGTTGTCTAGCTGCCAAACAGCAGATGGTTTCCGCAACCTGGCACCGCACCATAGTTCCGCAAGTGAAACCCCTGTTTTAAATACATAGAAATTAATCCTTGGAATCCTGCAGCGCAGTTTGGTGAAGGTCACTTCGCATTGCCGAGAAACACAAAAATCAACATTCCCCCCGAACTTTGAATGTTCATACTCTTCAAAGGATACGAGTACATCTGAACGAGTAGCGTCAAAATGCAAATATTGTGTTAATCTTGAAGATGCCAAAAGAGCAAGATTAGATATGCCAATGGGAACGGTAGCTGCGACAGCAAGATTAGCAAAATGCTCCGCCAGCTCGCTGCCCCTGATATCCGTATGGCCAGGGACCGAAGCCAAATAAACCGCCTTCACGTTTCTTGGAGCAAAGCACAACAGTGAGCGGTACAATGGAGCATCGGAAAAGGACGTTCATGCCGATACAACTGGCATTCACTCGGATGGAAATAAGTCGGTCGAGATTTAGTCTTGCTTTCTTTTCTTTATTTCATTCTTACTACCTCAGTGGCAGCCCGTTCGAGGGAATTGCTTTATGCTAGGTTCGATTGCGCCGTCACGTGGCATTTGCAACAAGAGCGCTTTGTTTCATTTTTTTCGGCCCTCGTCTAAACCACCGACCTCTACGATGTACCGCAAGTGCATTACAGTCTTATTTTGTAGTGCATATGGAGGTGTAGTCGCTGAGAGTTTCCCTGGCTGGGGCGCTCCTGGCGCGAAGGGACTTGAAAACGACGAACAATTCAGCTGAACGTTGACTGCTTGAGTATGGTTTCAAAATGGTTTCCAACAGGTTTATATAAGTGGTATTTGTTGAAACGTTTAGCTGTCAATTTCTTAGTTTGGCAAAACTAGAAACGGCTACAGACATGGCCGACGCGCCACGGACATGGCGCGACTTTGTTCACTGCGCCCGCACGCCGAAGAAAAAAAGCCGGCGCGCGTCGTCTGCTCCGTTTCTGTCAACAGAGATGTTATTAATCGCACTCTCATTGAACACGAGGCAATAATTTCCGTTCAGTGGAGTAGAGTTTGTTAACATGCAACAAATTCATGTGTCAGCCCGGACAAGTACCGCCGTCCTGCGGAGCTCAAAGTAACGAGTGACGGTGCACTCACACCGCTGCCTGCACGCGCGCCTCACCAGTGAATACAAGCAATATCTTTGTACTATGGCCGTAATTACACACATTTTCTCTTCCTTCGACCACCTACGGTTGGCAGATCCCCCGGTAGGGTAGGTGCTTTTTCCAAAGGGACAACGGCAACGGCAAGGCAGCGCTGACCATTATCATCACCATCCTTACCAGAAACAAAAGGTGAGAGGACGATTTACGTACGCATCCTTTGTTGTTTTGTAGAACCTCTTACCGTGGCGGCATGTAAAGAGAACACAATGACAGCGCCCGGATCTATGCTCCTCGCCCGGAATCTGTCCATCGAAGTAACAAGAGACATGCTCATGCGCCTTTTCTGTAAGTACGGCAAGGTACTGGACATAATGATGTGCTACGAGGCGAAGGCCGCCGTCGTAACTTTTGCCAATTCAATGAAAGCTGCCGACGTGATAGCGTGCATGCAGGGCCTGGTTTTGTGTGGCAAGCCACTGGAAGTAAGCTTCCTGGACCCGCCCCATGACAACGAGTCCACCCGTTATGAACCCGGAGAAGACTGTCCTCCCGCTGCAAGAGAATATGCGCCGTCCAAACCAGTCGTCGGATCATCTGGAGACGATGGACGCCAAAGTGGGACCACAAGTTTTTCGAGCAAAAGAAAAACGGGACCAAGAAAAGGCGAGGAGTGTCGATTCTGGAGAAACACCGGCTGCAGGAATGGAGATAAGTGCCTGTACCAGCACATTCCAAGTCACAAAGGAATCGACATCAAGATGGCTAGGCGTGGCTGTGCCGGGCGACTCAAGTGAGGACATACGTTATAGCTATTTCCACGGGATCAGCGACTACGTTCGTGTGTGCATATCTGCTTACGGGACTACTTGTGACAGCCTGCCAGTTGTATAGGATTATGTTTACCATTCAAATGAAGGATAGGGGTAACAAAGCGAGTATCACCGGGGAGTTGTTCCGGATGTCAAGAAGGTTGTTGGTTATGAATATGTAATAAAGCAACGCCCAATTTTGTGGTAAACGCTGATTCTGGAAACAGATAAGGTCCCCTTGAGCAGCATGCACCTGATTGTAAATCTTGTAAGTTTGTTAAGGGTTCTCCTCACTCTTGACGCAAGACGCGCCTGTTATAGTAGGTTTGAAATTTTCCGAAAAATGCACATTTAACTAACAAAAAACATTTCTGACCAACATCAGGTTCACTGTAATGAAAAATTGATTAGTCTTGTCTGCCCAAAGTAGGCAAAGCGTTAAGGTTTTCCTTATTATAAAATACAGCGTCTTCGGCAGTGCTCACCTTAAGAAAAAACTGGCGCGAAGGAAAAATGCCGTCCGGCAACCTTGCGGCACCCACAGAAACACCGAGACAGTATTTTATACGGTCTCTGTGTCAGAAACCTCTATGTCAGAAACCGTAAGGCGCTGCTCAGAGATGCCGTGTGATTACAAGCACAAAGCTGTCACCACTAGTGGGAGCTGCAAGGGGCTTACATACGTCAGCGCTAGGTTCTAATGCGCTGTAGAACGCGACCGGCCCCCTTAAAATAGGCGGGGCGGATGAGGTGCAATGTTTCTGTGCCGGGTGCACGAGAGACCCTAACTGTCACCGCGTAAGATACCGCGACCGACAACCCCCCCCCCCCTTTGTCTCCCCCCCCCCCTTGAGGTTTTCCCACAAATTCGTAATGTGATCGCTTCGTCAAAAGCAGTACAGAGGTGAAAGGATGAACATTAGGGCCGTTCTTATGTGTGAACATTTTAGGCCTTTCTTACTGAAGTAGCAATGATACGTACAATGGCGACGGGAATGCCCTTACGTGTGGAGGTAGGCGCTGTGGTATTTATCAAGGAATGTCTTTCTCAAATGCATAAAAAGCAGTATGGAAAAATAATATGGGATGACACTGATTTTATAAGAGACAATTCACGGAGATTTATATATTAATTTCTCACCCACACATTGTCCCTCTCATGGCTTAAAAATTCAAACTAGACAGCCGACCTGAGGCAAGGTGTTATTGTCTGAGAAATACAGTTACTTAGGGCATAAATTTGCGGAGTTGGATTCACCAGCTTCTTCACTGTGATTGCAGTGAAGACGGTTGTGGGGATGCGAGTAGTCACAAAGAATAAAGTTTGCAGACAACCTTGCAGTTTTTGCTGCATCTTTTATTGGCTAGGATAGCTCCAGCGTAACACAGGCCGGAGGGGGATTGTTAGAGGACGTTGCCGCCAGTGGTCGCCTCTCAGACTTGCGGAGGGGCCTCAAAGAGTCTAGCAAGACCTATTTGCTGGCCGGAGCTGGCGCGGGAGCATACCTGTCTAATATTTCAGCACACGTTCTGAGACAGTCGTTCTTCATAGCATCTTCATTAACAATGCTGGTCCAAATTACACGTACCCACTCAGTGGGGATGACCAATCATGACTTTGTACGAAGGGGTCCTGGACTCGGTTTGATTTGGCCTCCTAGATTTATAGAAGATGCTCAAGCCGGGCGGGAACAGGAGGGGCGACGACAAGCAACCACCCTGACATGCGGTCATTCTGGATTCCCCTTGCGCGTGGCTGTGCTCACGCTAGGGGCCACGTACCACCGATGATGATTGTGGCATGCACCCATAATGATGATTGTCGCGCTAATGGCATATGCTCATGACCGCCGTACATTTTTAGAGGAGAATGCTGAATCACCCGTTCTTCGTGGACTAACCTGAGAAGCGGGTGACCAACACGCAGTCGGGATGTTCCGCTCTCAAACGGGTATAAGCGCGTTACTTCCTGCATAATGCGGCAAGATAAAAATGTGGTTTCTCGTCAAGTCGTCATACCACACTGAGAAATGCGATAGCCATACTGGTGAATTAAACACAAAAGCGAGCAACAAGCCGCTAAATAGCGACTGCAGCAAAAGTCCCTATGTTTGTTCAAACACTTAATTTTTTGTAAAGCGAATGCTTTCATAGTGGGACTGATGTCGTCCTCTCTATAAACAAATGAATTTCCCTTAGACCGCTAGATCCACCGAACAGCTCCCATGAGATTTTTAGACAAACGGCGCGCGTGCATAAAACGTGGCTTAAATTGTGTCAAACCTTTACTGGAAAATCGGGAAGAACGGATAGTTCTCAAGGTTCCTGTCGGTCATAAAAAATAATTAGAATAGAATAGCTTTATCTCATAAATCACTTATTAGTATACAATTAAATTTCACGTAAATCCGCTTACTGATCGAAAAGTCATGGCATGCGTCCTCTCTTTGTAGGAGATTCGGGTATTTCAATGTTTTCTAACCCATTAGACGCACTTTCAGCGAGGGTTTGGTGTTCTTTCACGGTAACTTTTCCGCACGTTGACGCAGTTTTGGTGTGAGAAAGCTTTCTGGCTTCTCTCAACGCCCTTCAGATAGAAATGGTAAAGTTTTTATCCACTGTACCGACGTCAGAATTTGGGAGCTCACTGCTATTTTTCCCACCCCAGAAAAGCAATGCATGTGAAAGATGTTTCATCATGCAAGTTTTAATTGAACGACGAAATTGTCTTTTGTTCTTGGGATCTGTTAACCTGGTAATTTTCGGTTAAGGGTAAGCTCATTTTTAGCACAATTATATCTATAATATAGAGGCATTGAGTATGGAAACACAATTATTTCGAATGCATCTTGTTCAAGGACGGTGACAAGGTCGCGTTCTCAGTCGCAATGTGCATGTTTTAGCAAAAAAAGTCATACATTTAGGGGTGGCAAATGTTCTCGAGATCAAATAAACATATTGCGGTGACACTAGTCAAATCGCGCTTCATATGCACTAGGAACGTATGGTTATGAATGATTTCTTGTTCTTCAAACTCATAGGAGCGCAATATTGAGGCATAGTAAATGTAATCAGTGATATATCGTTCGAGCGAAGGCTTATATGTATCGCTAAAGGTACAATGTACAAAAGGTAATGGCAAAATGAGAACAAAACGGCATCAATTTTTCATTTTCTCAATACTGTAGGAAAACGTTTTGCGTAATGGTTTATAACGAGCTAGAAGTACATTTAGTGTATATCCTTGCTGTCTTTTGTTTTTGTTTTTTCACACGTTTGTTGCGTTGGTACTTGGGAGCACTCGTCTTCCCGGTTTCCACAATAAAATTATTTATCACTGCAACGATACTCTGTTAGCATCGGATTCTGTAAATGTGTATTATACAGCCATGACAAGCGCAGCCGTCGAGGTTGCGCCTGAGAACCTTGTTATGATGCAGAGATTATATAGAGGACGCTGCGCGAATAATGAATGCAGTATTTCGCTGTAGGTAACGACACGTGGCATAAACAGAACCCCCCTTAACAAATGTTCGCACAATAGGGTAAAACGAAGTTATTCCGAAAGCTACTTCGGCAGACATGTCAAATTCGCTTAAAACAGCTGGGTGCTATCCCGTTTAACGTAAATACGCGTGTTTTAGGTCATAACAAAATACTGGATGATGATGGTTTATTTTCGATAGTTTCATGGTTTTTGTGCCCCGCCTACGTATATGTGATGCAGAGCGAGTACTGGTCATGAAGTTCTTTTAACTCGAGCTCTCCGATGTCGGTGCTTTCTGTGGAGATGCTTTTGCTGTTGTCCACTGGCCGAAAGCGCAGCCCGTGGCCGGAGGCAGCTCCTCGCCAGCCACCGCTCGGGTTGCGAGAAGAAGGCTCCTAGGTAGACTCCTAGGTTCCTCATAAAACCACTACTTGGTGCACTGATCTCCCGGAATAAACCACTTTCTTATGCGAATATTCCCCCACGGCCGATGCGTCTAAGGAACACCTAAACATGCTCCAGCCAAATTGCTCAAAAGCGTACCCGCAGCGTCGGGGAAATTTAGACGAAAAAGAAGTGTCAGCCGGAATAGAAACGTCGTAGGTAGCAGCAAAACTTGGCGAACACCTGAATGTATGCTGTATACGCAAGTCGACAATGTGAGCCAAGGCAAAACGCATGGAGGCAATGAAAGATAACAAGCATCCCCAGAGCTACGACCACAGGCGAGAAGCGGAGGAAAAATACCACAGGCACCTTCGCCTCAAAGCAGTTTGCCCATGACGCAAGTGCCATCCTTTCGAACAGTGTTACTTCAACTCCATTGCGCAGTGAAGAACATCGATATTACTGGCGATGTAAATATGATGAACGCTTGCCGTTCCTTCGAAACCTCCCGCCCCCCCCCCCCCCCCCCTATGCGTGCGAACGGGCCATTTTTTTGCCCGCTTTTTGCATTAATGCATAATTCAACAAACAAATCTCCCAAAACGTACTGGGTTTTCAAATACCTCAAAAGAGAATATTTAACAATAGGTGCTGTAAAAATTGACGACTTTGCGTTCCCTAATTAGTTTTTATTTCAGTAATTATTATTTCATATAATAATTACACTTCCTATCGCGTCCTTACCTCAAACAGTTTGACCAGCCCAAAACACTCAAGCTGTACTGCTCGGGGCGAAATCCGAACAGCGGTGTCTTATCAACAAGGCCTTTGGCCAGAAAAGCACTGCATAAAACAAAGATAAGTCTTCGCTTTGCTCAGAGGGCTCAATTTCTGGGCCTCTTGTGGATTATGAGCCGAGCATAAATCACGGTTCTAGTGACTGTCGAGCGAAAGGTAATGTTTCTGGCTATGTTCTTTGCTTGGAAGAAGAAAGAAAAAACGAACTCAGGCTAACCAAACACGCATCATATAAACTTCTGTGCTTCGTTTTAATGAAGGTCGAGAGCGGTCGCTATGCCCTTATGATATTTGGGGCAAAATTATTCATGGAGTAATAAGAGCTCAGCCCGTGTTCGGCACTCGTACGTTAAGATAATATCAGCAAAAATATAGGCTGCCTAGTATAGGCGCACATAATCTTTATGGTTTTATATCAAAATATTAAGATGCTCGACAACATCAAGAAACAATCGCACTCGTCTCGTTTTCTCAGTAAAGGCGACGGCTGGATATTCCACCCAAGGCACACTATGTGCGTGCGCAATGGAAGGAAATGAGTTACGGGAAAAAGTCATTTATCCGGCGGTGAACTCTCATAACCGAAACTTGTTTTTATTGAGGTAGTGAGCTGATCTAGTTGGTTTGCCCTTAACGTGAAGAAAAAAAATTCCCTCGCACTTCCCCGAGGGGGAGAGTGTGTAAGTGCGAATGCACGGTTGTTGATTGCGCGATTACGGTGGATATCATGATCTTGGAGTGGAGAGGAGGCGCCCAACACCCGCAGTCACTGAGCGGAGAGAGGAGGAGGAGAGTAGCGTCCGCCGTTACGACGAAGGCTACACGAGCGCCCTCACGCGTCGGAATGCGGAGCGCCCGCTACGCGAGCGAGAGCTCTCCCGCCCGAAGTGGAGAGGAGGCGCCCAACACCCGCAGTCACTGAGCCGAGAGAGGAGGAGGAGACTAGCGCGCGCCCATCTCCCCCCGTTGCTAGGGAAGACGAGGAGGAAGACGAGGAGCGCGCGCACCCGCAGCTGTTGCTATGCGGACGACGGCGGCGGACGATTCAGGCTCGCTTAAGAAGTGCATTCGCACTTAAAACAGCGATCGTGTTGGCTTTATAAAAGCCCCGTTTTCTTGAGGTGTTCCAGCACGTTTAAAGTACTTTTTACTTAAGAAATGACATGCTTAAAAATTTTACCTCTCTATGTTAGAAATTGCGTTGTTCATATTAATATTTAATCTTTAATTTATTCTTCAGAACGTAACCCGATCGGTCGGGATTTGACGAATGCTCGTAAGGTTGAGTGATTTCTCAAGAGCGTTTCGCTTTCCTAATTTTCTGCTACTCCAGTGTCAGTCCCAGTGGCTACGAAAATGTTGAGAACAAGAGAACCGCAGAACAACCGGACTTTGTTTCGGCGTTTAAAGTTAATAGCGCATGTATGACTGTTTTAACATGTTAAACCTTGAATTTCATTGGCCCGTAAAGGTTTCGTGAGCCCGATTCTTGCCGTCGAAATATTGCTTTCATGGAAGAAGCGTAAACAACAGTTATGTTCGGGGCGGCAAGAATGGCAAGCGAAGCAATATAAGGGGAAATGAATGAATGCCATGCGAGAAACATGAAAGAGAAGGAAGTATTCCACCCAGTGGACAGAAAGTAAGATTCGCTGCTTCAAGTGACAACCATGATGATTTTTGCTTAGGGGCGCAATCGCCGTTGTGAGTGCCCAGTACGGTCGCTGGGAAATCCTCCGAAGGGATAGCATGCACCGATGATAGCGCTGCCGTACAGCGTTGAAACACTATTTGAACGGTCCGGTGCCGCCGCGATTTGGTCCGAGAGCTCAACAAATTGTTTTTTTTTGTTTCACAAAAAACACAGCAGTGCGATTAGATAAGACAATTAAAACTTCGTGATTAAATTGGGCTGCGGCTAAAATTATAGCGCGACCTTGCTACAGTAACTTGCTGCGGCGGCGGGCGAGTGCCCCAAAATGGCGGTGCCAACGTATGTGGTTATCCGTCTGTACGGCAGACACGCAATAATTGAAACACCCTACTCCCTGCAGGACAGTCGCGATTGCCGCCGTCTACCACTCGTTGCTGCTATCCTGGCCTTACGATGCCATTACAGAGTTTTAGTTTCATATACGCAGAAGTTCCACATACGTAGAACTTCCACGGCTGTCAAGTGCGCATGTTCAGAACGCAAAGGGCCTACGGCCGCCTTACAGATGTACGTGAGGTTGGAATTATTACGTCGTAATATTCACGTTGCTTCCGTGCTTTTAATTGATCAACATGGCGGTGCCCTGCTCTCCCGGTTCGCAGCGAAAAGCGCTTCGTCACTAATCCTTCCTTGCGATGTCGTGTACTAAGCTGCTGCTTTTGCCTTCAATCTGCCCATTATTACCCTCGCCTAAACTTTAAAATGATAAACAGCTTCTGTTTTTCAGATAGGAAAGCGATGCTTCAGTTGTTATGCTTGACGAAGTGGCTTTTGTCGTCGTAGTAGCAACGCGCTCGCGGCATCACGAGTTGCTACAGCAGTGTCTGTGCGCAGGTGGCGCAAGGCATCCAGGCATCCCACGCACCGCGCGCGTCGCGTACGTGAACCCACAAGGCCGTCTCTTGTCATTCAAACTAGCGTTGGCGCAGATTCTATCCTCCCCTGGTGAGCCTGGGGAAACATTAGTGCGTTTTAAAGGGACACTGAAGTGATTTGTAAACAATGCGGGATAACTAGCGCAAATTCTATTCCGGACTCCACAGGCCATGTTTCGACCACTTCAAGTGCGGTTACGCGATTTTTTTAGTAGAAAAATCAATTCGAAAATGCTGTCCTCTTCTCTGCATCCTCAACCATTTTCTGTGGCGTTTTCGTGTGACGTCAAGAGGAGATGACTTGGCTTGACTGGGCTACTGCACGGCTCGCCGACCTTCCGAGAGAGTCAGTAGGACCAGCATTTATGGTACAGCGTTTAGTCCGCCGGCCGCCGACGGGTCGTCGCAATTCGTTCGCTCAGTTGAAACTAAGCCACGACACGTTTGTGAGTGGTGAATGCAAGAATGTGCGTTTCCTTAGTTTGTTAGTTTGTACACTGTATCAAGCTCCAAGTACAGGTCGCTCCACCTAAGCGCTGAAGAAGCGCACATTCGCACACAGCACGCTTCGCTGACTGGTACCCTAGAAGAAAATCTAAGGCCACTTGAAGGCGGGAGAAGCCAGCGAAGCCAATATAGGTACTAAAGAAAGTGAATAAAATCAACTGAAACTTTTACCGTACAGCGTAAAACTAGGGAGCAGGAAGCACTTTTTTGCGCTCGGTAAACAAGCATAGCGGTCCGCAGCACGACTACACGTCTGCGAACGCTTTCCCTTCTAAGAAATGCAATTGCTAGACATGAGATACTGGGAAAATTTGTGGGACGCTTACTCCACGAGCGCTATACAATAGTCACCTAAGCTGCTTACAACGCTAAAACTAAATAAAAGTGTAAACTGGTTATACATTATATACATTATATTTCTATCGTCGCCAGCACTGGCCTGTGGCCGAGTGGTCTCGAGCGCTTGGGTATGATGTTTTGTAGGTCACAAGTTCGAATCCCCCATGCTACGTTTTTGTAAAGTAATTTTTTTCCGTTTTCGGCTGATGTTTTGTATACTGATTTCACCATTTTTGGGCCGTAACGTTCCCTGGTCTACGAGCTAGGTCACTAAACGCCCGCAGACTGACACCAATTCTCTTTGGTGTGCTGTTGCCATAAGCACCGCCTGCTTCCGGGCAGTGGGCACAGACCAGAATCAGCAGACCCTTGGCCTGGCGCGAACACGCTTTTTAAGATACAGGCATAAGTGAGGCAAGATCCAAATATGGGGGAAAAGCGCATGGTATTTGAGCGTCCGCGGTGAGGCGCTGAGCTGAGCGTTCATCCACTGCGTAGGCGTCGCCTAGTGATTGCTACGATTACAAGCCGTCCTGGAAGGCTTACCTTAGGCATTTTGCAGCCGACAACATTTCAGAAGCGCGGTATGAAGATTACGGAGATATTGAGAATCCTCACAAGATAACGTCGGATCTCAAGCATGTTGTTTTACAGAGCCGAAAGAGAAACTTGTTAAATGCTAATCGTGGGCATCGTCCAATCATGGTGCACCTCCTCCCGTCGTCACAGCGTTTAGTTGGTGCGGCCGCCGCAGACCACGCATGGTAGTTTTTCTTCTTTCGAGCTTTATAAAATAATTATCACTTATCAACCGGATCAAGGTTGAAAAGTGTGTTAATTTGAGCCAGTCTTCGCAGTGCAAAAAAAAGGGGGCTTGAAAAATTGACTTCAGTGTCGCATTAATTACCATGGAAACTCCGCCTCCGGTTCGCCTCTTGGAAGAGTCATAAATGTCATGACACCAACGCGAGAGAAATTATATGTCCTCGCCACCTTGGGGCCTTTTATTCTGCCCCACCGCTTCCCCGCCCAGACACCGCCGCTTCCCTTGGCCTTGAATACCGGCGGCTAACGAGCTAATGCAGCCAGGCCACGCCAGCGTACGGCGCTTGGGCTTTAAAGGTGTCAGCTTAAATCGCGGTTGAACACTATATCCGCGCTAAGTGTGCGAACGCGACTTGCAGCGACAAACCCTTATACACAGCGCAAGCGCTACACATGTTCTATTCTTCAGATCAGCCTCACCTTTAGTTACCACCATGCAAAAAGACTTCTTGTTGCGATTAGCCTGGGTGTTCCTGGCATCTTTTTTTCTGCACTGTAATATCAGAGAAAGCACACATGAGAAATCTCCCACGATGTGACACGAGCGCGTACACCCCGCTATGCAGCAGGGTGGCAACAGTGACCGTTACCGCCACGGAGGATGGTTATCGCGCAAGCGCGTCCCCAGTCGCGACAGAGAGAGGTGAAGGCGGAAATAGTGAGAGCAGGCGTATTACGCCAATCCCGCTCTATTAGGAGCGCCATAATATAACCCAAACTAGCAGAAGTAACATCGGCCTAGTGTAGCTACAAAATTTTGAACTACATGCACCTGGACTACGTATACTCATCACGTTTGCGTCGTGAACTCTGTACGCACGTGAAACTAAAACTGGCTCTTTTATCGGTACCTTTGCATATGGTCCCTGCCTGTAGCGTTGGCCTGCATTAAACCCGTTTTTTATTTTGCGCTCAGTGTGCGCCGTCGCCGGTATGCATGCCCAACGTAACAAGTGTGAGCGTGCTTCCCCCAAAACCAAGTGAGGTGCGAGTGTCAGCGCCACCTGTCATAGGGCGTTTTCACAAGGTGAAAGGGCGGCTTTCGCGGGCGTTGGTTGCCGTTTTTCCAGTGGCTGCTTGTTGAGAAGCTCACACTAACACCTTCCTGTTATAACTGCGGCAAAAGAGTATCACTACGACGCTATACCCGAAAACCAGCGAAGACGGCAATAGCTCAGGTATGGTATCCCTCCGACCAAGCGACGGACCCGGATGTCAAGAAGAGCGCGCGTTTTCAAAGGAGATTGCTATGAATGCGTGATATCGCCTACCTTTTCTCACGTAGGTTATTTGCCATCACTACAGTAGTTTATATTCCTATTAAGTTCACAAAATCATGGAAACAGCTCGTGCCATGTTGAAAATATTCCCATTAACGCACTACTTGCGCTATGCGGAGTAACGTCTGGCTGCAATGACGATGCACCGTGGCAAGTTTTGTTGCAATTCTTAACTTGCACCCGAGTATTGCGCAGCGGTGAGATGACACTTTCGGACAATGCAGAACACTCATGAGCGCTGCGAGTTCACAGCGACTTCTAAGTGGCCGAGGCCCTTTATATGACAACCGCGCAATTGAGCGCGACATATTTCACTGCGCGTATATGGCAGCCGTGTAACCGAGAGAGTAGTGAGGTTTTAGCATGTTTCAGGAGCAAGAGGAGCGCTCTGGCAAACACAGAGTACGCTTAGCAGAGGCTTTCCCGGTTAGGGCACGGGAATAAAATAAAATTTACGAACGCTTGAGAGTGTGAATTCTGTCACTTTATGTTAAGTACTTGATTTCTTGGACGTAAAGAGCCATTTAGCACACAATAACGGTGATGAGGCTCTAGAGAGAGTAATCAAAGCACCTTTCACAATGCTAATGTTCTGCTGCCTCTTCGGTGCTCCTGTCTTTAATTCTGCGCAGTGTCAGCAGCCACGAATCCTGGGGGACACATTTGTAAGGTGAGATGTTATGAGCGACGTTCTTCACTTAGCCAGCTCACACGTTACCATCCTGCGCTATCGCATGTCGAAACCTTCAAAAAGTGCAACACTGGAAAAAAAACGTGACCTAAATGAAGGGAACACATTCTCGACGACAGAGCAGAATGTCATTCTCGACAAAAGAATCTTTCCGGAGAAAGCGTTGAAGGCTCTAAACAAAAATTTCAGGCAGGTCTCCGAAAAGGCGAAGAAAATAAAGGAACGGGCTAGCGTTCCTTTTCTTGGATATGAACTGAGAGAAGCTTGCTTCGCCAGTGAAGAAGGCTAACGGCGTGGAGCTCTAGGTGTTGTTCTCCGTGAAGACGCAGAAAGTTGAACATGTTTTTAGAGCCATCGTCTTGGAAGAGGGGACCTGTCAAATGCTTGTGTCTTCCTAAATGCAAATACGCCTCGGAAAACTAAATGTAAACGACCCTTTTTGGTGTCAGCCACAGCCATCGACTACTTAAAGGTCCAGCCTGCCGGTATCCGTGGAGAATTCAGTATAGACGTTGAATATCTGTACTACTCTATCCCACACGATCAGATCTTATCCTATGTGAATGAGTGCATAATGAGAACCACTGCGAACATGTCTTTAGGAATGGTTCTGGCATCTTTGTAGAAGCTTTCTTACAACTGTTGGCCTTTTATTTAAAAGCTATGGTTGTGTCTTGGGTGGTCAGTCGTATCTACTACGCTCATGGCTTTGCATAGAATTATGTGTAGCCCTCGCATTGAGTGGCCATTTCTTAGCCAGAGTGGAGAGACGTTTGAAGAGAAGGCTTACCAGTTCAGGGTTCCGCATTTTCTGGTAGGTGGATCATTTATTGGTAGCATGTAACCAAAAACTCTCCCCCTTCGTTGTCATTGGTTTTTAGACCTCTTTGAGAAGGTTGGCCCAGGCTTGAAATTTACCTTTGAGACCTCTCGTTAGAACGAATTTCAGTACCTGGATTTGAATTTGAAATTTTAAAATGACCATTTGTTCTGGTGTCATCAGCCTAGGTCCGTTAAGCCAATTCTGAGTTATGCGTCGGGGCATTCCAAGTTGGTAAAGCGAGGAATTGTAAAGTCTGTGTTGTGTGCCGCTTTGGAATAGGTCAAAGTGCACTGCTTAGAACAGGCTTTTGATGGTCAAGTGCGTCGCCTTCGAGACGCCGCTTTCCCAAGCAATGTTTTGTGATGAGTACATAAAAAAAGATTAGATAACTATACAATAGGAAGGATGACGTTTGTACGTTTGCAGTATTGGGCGGTAAGAATAAGACGCCGCAAGAAATAGCTACCTGCACAAAATCCCACATACATTGAAAAAAAGTTGGTTCCATGGACAACATGAAGGTTCTGTTTACAGCACGAAACAAAGTTGGCAGGGTTTGTTCTTTGGTTGATTTAAGTTTGTCCGGGGACCATCGTGCAGGGTGGAATGAGTACACTGTGAAACACGAAACGAAGCATGTCAGGTGCAGTGTTGGCTGTGTTTATCTTCTTCTACTGGCTTGCGGTTAGGAGTACGTAGGACAAACGGGCAGATGCATCCACGCGCCTCAGGGAGTATAAAGTGTCCCTGAAAATGGCTATTTCTTCACATGTCGCGAACCATTGCAGCAAATGCTGGTACCGTGGTGGCTGCAGGCCGCTTTTCTGTGATACAAACATGTGTTAAACCATGCACGCCAGGTGACAAGCTGAGGGGACACGTTTGTGTCAGTCAGGCATCTGCTGCCTTACACGCGAAAGAGATTGCGTATCTTGGTAGTTATTGAGCTGCACACCTTGGGGCAGTAGATGTTGTAGTTGTGTGTATTTTGTTTTTGCTGGGTTTTTTTTGTTCGGTGTTGTTTTATGGGTTGTTCCCATCTGATTATTCGAGACGCATGCCTGGGTTGGTGACTGGGGGTATATGTTCTTCCTCTTTTCTGAATAAACTTCAGTTGTTAGTAAGTGCTCGTGCTTAGTTCTCTTCGTTTCTGTGGTATTTTTTCAGTGTTGCGCTTTTTGAAGGTTTGAACATGCAATTTCACCAACTAGCCCAACTAGCCATTCTGCTTCTTCGCTATCGGTTTGAGAGTTGCCCGCTGGTCATGGAGAGCTGTTGCGACTGCTTACGTAGCACTCAGCTTTAGTATTGAGCAACGGTCGCCTCAAGTTTGTTTTTAAGGGTTATGGCAGAAGGTTTATATTGCCTGCGCATTTCGCCAACTGTGCCATGACCCGCAGCAGTGTGCCTGTACGCGGCTACTGACGTGACCTCAATCTCTTCTGGAAGTTGCCCCTTGAATACCAAAAACTGGATCATTTCTCGTGCTCACCATTCCCATGAGGCGGCGTCACTACATTAGTGCCTTAGAGAACTTTTATTCTATTTATATGACATTATGCTTATAATTAGTTAGAAGTAAATGACGTGAGCCTATTTTGATGCCAATCGTGCACAAGGAACCTATAATACGAGCTCAAAAAACCGCTATTTAAAAGCATTTAGTGTGATATTTCGCATATGCGTTAGTAGAAATTATTTAATGTCATCAAATTATGGCGTCAATACCATCTGGTTTAGTGAGCAAGGAAGATATCTGGAACATGTAGTTTAGACCGGGATTAGGAAAAACTTGAGTAGCCACATACTTGAATGCAAACATAAAAAAAAGCACTATTAATTCTAATCATCTACGTGGGTGTTCCATACTAGAGTTGCTCGCCTCCATTTCCGGTAAATTTGGCATGTAGGGCCTTAGTAGATGAGTTGTATGTGCTTATCTCAGGAACTGAAAGAATGTGACAGCGAAAGCTTGGTGGGAGATCTGGGAATGAATCTAAAAAGGGGTACAGAGCGCCTAAAAGGTAACTCATAGGAGAAACAGTGGAATAAGCGCTAACTTGTGCTTGTTTTTCTTCATTACACAGTGAATGTTGCTGATATATAGACATTAAGTGAGCGTGGAAGGCGAGTAAAATTACGTAGGCGGAAGCGGTTCTTTTATATAATGAATTGTAGGTTACCATACCCAAAACGAATAGCGTGCAATCCATAAGTAACAGTATTTGGTAAATGGTGTGTCAACTGCCATGTGCGAGCTGTCGGGTAATGCGTTAAGCGTTGTTTTATCGGGTGGCATGTCTTATTTGGCAAAAAACTAGGCGTCACCCGATTCCCATCACTTAAAATTGTGCCGGACGCTTTCCAAAATTATATTTGGCTGCATGTAGCCTTAAACAGGTAATCAAAATAGCCATTGGTGAAACCACACCCACCGGTACGTCAAGATTTAGGGCCTTCCTCAAATCTTCACGTGCGGACAGGTCGCATATTTTAGCGCAAATACGTTTTCCCGCAACGAAGTCGTAATAAATGAATGGGCTTCCACACATTTTGCGTCAGTTGGTTCACTAATGTGGGCTTGTGGGTTTATGGCACAGGCAAACTCGTTTCCCCAGCCTAGCACAGGTTTCCACGGACATTCATTGCGAGCAACCGAGCAGCGAATGTCCAACAGCCCGTTACACATTGATCGCAGTTCAAACATCGTACAGTTAGCTGGGCAGTGATTTACAGCCATTTTTCACGACTCGTGAACGTACGTTGGCTGTAGCATTCCTACGGGAATTTATGCCCAGCCAGAGGTGTAAACACTGCCTTGCGGGCCAACCTCTGGCATTTACTTCGGTTATGATTCCAGAGACTATGTTGCGATCTAGTGGTAAAAACCTAAAAGGAAACCTTGTTTCGACACAGTTGAAAGAAACTTAGGGTCAGGGTTTTGGAATATGTCATCAGTGGAAAAGATCAAGTAAAACACAATGCTTAAGCAGAGACCTCGGTTGTAAGCTGGCTTAAGCAATGTCGCACATGAAGAACGAACGCACAGGATACAAAGTGGCAGGTAGGAGGTCTCCATGAGTGAAACTCGCCCCGCGATGGACGCCGTTGCTTAATGACAAAGGTTGTTTTCGTGAAAACGGTACTCAAATTCAGACGAACGGGATCACATGAAAGCCTTTTAATACGTTCATTGTCATGCGGAGCCTACACTCGCGGATAGATTTGCGCGTGGCGTGGTTTTATAACATTTTTCTAGTTCCCTTCACTGAGTGGCCACCGTGCTTCTGAAAAATTACGATACGTAAAAGCATTACTGTGCGAGCTGTTTTGCGCTGTAATGCGCCAGTACATTTGTAATACGCCGTAATTTAAATTAGGTATTTCTTAGCTGCACCTGTTCTACCTTTCTTTGTACCGATGTTTTTATTCATTCTTCTGACGGCAACTCAAGATACACAGGCAGTTGCAGTCAATCGTTCTTTTTTGTTAATTAGGGGTAGCAAAAAGCAGAACGCCGTTTTAAGGTTTCAGTGTTTTGAAGGCCACGTTTTAAGCTCAATGTTTATTGACGTTAAAAAAACTCGCACTGACGATAAAAACCCCGCAACTTGACGTGTCGACTTCTGGATTGCCATATCGCGGGTCGCTGAGGCACAGGAACTAAATGGTTGCCTTAGATGCAGAACAACCTCTTCTACAACAGCTTCTCGAAAAACTTCAGCTGCACCCTGGCATTATACGTGCGGTCCAATCAGCTCTTGTGGCCACTAAGCTCAAGACAACAAGAAAACAACTCTTTTGGGTTTTTCTGATACTGTTCGAGATCGTGGGCTCTTTGAAGAAAAAAATAATAAATAGCAAACACAGGAGAGGGGCTTTCATGTACTGCGATATGTTTTACCTTAACCGATGTTGGCTCTTTCAGATACTTCTACATATTTTCTATGTTGGTTAAGATGAAACGTTCGTTAAAAGGAACCGGAAAAAACGGGGCTTTTAACTGCATCTTGGAACAAAGTTATTTTGCGTCACTTAAAATGCTCTTCCAAGTAGAAGTGCGGGATATTTTTGTTTTCTCACTCTCTCCCTCCCTCCCTTCCTTCCTCCCTCCCTCTTTCCCTCCCTCCTTCCATCTCACCCCCCTCACTCACTCACTCACTCACTCACTCACTCACTCACTCACTCACTCACTCACTCACTCACTCACTCACTCACTCACTCACTCACTCGTTCGGTAGAGATCAGTTTCTTAACTTGAAATGTTACTATTGTCGCCACACCATAATAGCGGCACAATCGCCTGAGCTATGGTATCAATCTCGCGGATCGGAGTCTGTACTGATAGTTTGTAGTTCGGTATGGGCCACTTTACTGAATGGCCGCGAAGCATTTGGAATAACAAGGTGGCAGCGCTCAGTACATCCATATGACTCAAACAATAAATAACGGTGATGTCAAAATGATCTTCCAAATCTAGACTCGGTTGTTCATTTTCCGTTGTACAGCCACGGACAAATGAAATATGAACACAAAAATATGAAGCAGAAGTCGCGAAATCGAAAACGACTCCGGGCGGGGGAGTGGTCGAATAGTGCCAGTAGATTGGCAGACTTGGATATTCACATTTCCCGACTTTATCATTGCAATTAGGCAGCATCAGCGTCACGTAGGCAGTAACGCGCATCAGCACACACACAAAAATCCTGCCCACCATCATGTCTTTCCTGGCCATCCACATAAAGTTGGTGGTAACCAGCATAGGCATAACCATCCGAATTCTTGTGGTTGTCCCTCACTGTCTTTACTGCGTTTCTGCAGCCGCCCCATTTCATAGGGGCGATTTCTTGTGCAAGCCAGGTGAACTTCCAAAGCGTTGTTGTCCCACACAAGGGCCGAGTGTCTGGCCGAAGCGCCGCTCATATCTGTTTTAACGGTAGGTGCCCAGCGCCACCAAGGCACACGAATGTACATGGTGCCTTCCACAGCCACGCTGGGCGCTCAACTTGTAAGCGCCTGTGGCAGGACATGGCGCCATACTCCTTCACCCCCGGCAATGCGGCAACGCCGAATTATGGCCCAGCCAGATGGCAAAGGGTCAGGAGCCCCTCGCCAAGATAAAGACAGTTTTTCAGGCGTGAACACCCTTTTCAAGGGTCCGCACTCGACCATGGACGCCTGTACCCAATAAAAAACAGGTTGGTACGCGTCTGTACCTGGATTAGAACCAGGTACCTCTCGCAAACGAGGCAAGTGCTGTACTTCTGAGCCTTTGCTCGGGTTAAGATATTACGACCCCTTCCACCGGGAATTTTCCCGTCCAAGTCGGATAACTTCCCAAGGACGAAATTCACTGTGCTAGGGGTGCTTGTACCAATTTTTACTGGTCGGTGTCCAGCGGTACCAAACTAGCCTCACATTCTCGTACCCCATGGCCCCGCTAGCCTCCAAACCAAACTAGCCCCACATTCTCGTACTACACTGGATCCCCCGTACGGACGGCGCTTGTGCTTATTTTTATTTTAGATTTGTTACCAGCTGCTCCTGAGGAACCTACCACGCCTGCCGTAGTGGTAGTGCATTATCAAGCCCTTTACCCCTTCCCAGACAGAAGGCGCTTGTACCCTTTCAACTGGTGGGTAGCCAGTGGTCCCAGACCCCGCACGAAGGGGTTCGAGGTACCTACCACATGGCCCCCCATGATGCTTGTGGTCTAGCTCCAACCGTTTGTTCCACCGTCAGGACAAACTACGGTACGTAAATGCGTGTGCCCTATAAACAAACAGGTGGGCATCCGGTGTTCCAGGTTTCGAACCTGGTACCTTCAGCTTACGAGACGAGTGTTTTACAACTAGATCATCGCTTTCGGTCAAAATCGCGTTATTTGTGTGTCTGGTTTATATATTCTTGCTTGCAATTTATTTGTTCATGACTAGGCTTACAAGTATAAGGGCTTAGTTAGCGCCACAAATCTTCGGCCGGATCTCTTTTATAAAATGAACATTGTTACAAGACACTTAGGGCACCTTGGCACGAAAACACACCAGATATGGCAAACAGAGTCAAAGTTAAATGCTAAATGGAATAGTAAGGGTGACTGCTGCAACAATCCACTTTGGTGGCGCCTCCGATTCCGGTACCAGCTGAATGACAACGAGCATGTCCTACAATAAACGTGATCTTGGCGACTAGAGATTCCTAGTCCCCGGCTGCGCGAGATGGAATATCAAAAACAAAGCGGTAGAGCTGGTGCAAAGGCTTGTGTTGGTGGCAGAAGATGCATATTGTGGGCTAGGCTGTGCTAGAAAAGACGATGATAAGCAATACCCTACTTTCTCAAGACGTACGAATGTGCAATCCGTAGAAGCGACTGCTTCAGTCATGATCACTGTTACACCGTGTTCAGAACTACGTTTAGGCTTTACCTCTAACTGAAGCTTGCAAAAACCAAGCAAAAAACGTCCACTGTTTGCCGGAGCTCAAATTCCGCCGTTGATATGGATCACGAATCCTTTCCTCCGCCAGATTGGAAAACGAGGCAAAGTAAGCGGCATAAACGTACATAAATCAAAGACAAAGTATTTCGATAAACACGTGTACGCTAAGCCATTTCTTATAGTTCAGCTGAGCTGGTAATTGCAGTTTCGTCTCTACGTCTGGGGGCCAGGTAAGCCCCTCTATAGTGTTCTCAGCACTACTTAGTGAGACGGACATTATCATTCAAATCAAAAACGTTGATATAACACTGCATGCATATTTATTCTCTGAAGTACGGGGACAGCAACTTGTAATTCTGTTACATTACAAAAGCAATTTTTTACCATTTACCACCTCTTACAAAAAATATTTTGAAAAGCAGATGCCCTTTTGGCGCCATTTACACATAATAATTAATTAAACAAAATGAGGAACAAATTCTCCGTATCCTCGCAATAAAGTGACAGTACCTATGTTCAAAGGCATTTGCGTAGCCGAGAGGAGGCTATATTTTGTCCTTGTGGTGAACGTCTAAGCGCTTTCAGCATTTGATGCCCCTTACGCTGGTGAAATATAGGCTTGTAGGTGGTGGTATCCTGCTATTATTGACATTTTTGGCCCGATTCGATGGTATGGAAACACGTATCCTTGGATCCACGCAGACGGTCCGTATTGCCTTCTTCACCCTACTGTCTTGTGCCAATAAAAGAAACCAGAATAAAAGCGTTCGTTCTCCGCCTTCATTGCGCCTTTACAGTATTACTCAAACGTGGCCCTTCAAGGCATGAATATGATGAAAGACTTCGTTCAGGTATTTTCTGCGTTTTTAAAATGCCAAAGTCTCGCCAGCACAAAGCTATTCCCTATGCCGAGCCACCGCAATTGAAAATGTAAACCTTTTACGCTAGTCCATATAGAAAGCATAGCACTCGCCACTGCGACCGTTATTCTAGAAATGTCGATACACGTGGCAAAAAATGGTGAAAAGCATCGGGAAAGATGGGCGTTTCAACGAATGTTAAGTAAGTGATTCGCGGATTTTTTCGTTGTTGCGTTCGCCTGTGGTGGAGGCAAAATGTGACCTGGCTGACATCGGCAATGCTACCCGCCTCGAAGGTGTGATGAAAGTTTAGGTTGTCACCCCTAGCTTTAGACCAAAACGGGAGCGTTTAAACCAAACACGCGTCTGTTGCCCCCTTACAGAATCTGATTGTCTTTAAAAGAAAAAAAACCGTTTTAGAAGTGCGGTTATCTATTTTTGGTAGCTACTTCTCGTCGCCGTACGTGCGTATCGATATTATTCCATCTGTCTAACTCAGCGCTTCGTGTTGAGGATTAAAAGAAAACGGAAACATGCACAGTGGGGGATCTAAATAAGGAGCTTAGAAATAATTTTGCAGGCTGAATCGTTTCTAAGCGCCGAAATAACTTATATAGTTATGTAGAGGAAAGTGAGGTAGATAGTATAAACCTGGTGGTACGGTAAATATCCAGTGAAGCAGTGCCTTAAAAATAACGATGTCGGATAAATAATTTCGAGGTAGGAAAGAACAAACAACAGAGGAAAGAAAGGCAGGTTGACCAGGGAGCTGTCTGATCGGCGAGCGTACAACAAACATCGATTTCCTGTCTCCTCAGAAAGTTTCCAGTCGGAAGCTTGGCCTTGATAGGATCCACCGTTGCACCGTTGCTTCTCGATCTTCGCTTTTGATATTCACGGCCGTACATCCTACACGATTTCCCCAACTTCCGCCGCAAAGAGGCGGAATAGACAAGAGAGTATGCCCTAGAATTCGTACGTAGAAAGTCGGCATGTTTCTTCCCGGTATTTCGGCACCAAGTGTAAAAGAAAAACGGTAGGGTGAAGAAGAGACAGAAGGCCGTGGTTCCGGAAGCTGCCGCTTCCTTTTTCTTCTATTGCGTCAACGTCTTTTTTACAGTGCATACGATGTGCACGCTGCTTCAACCTTCAGGAGAGTGTATCGCGCGCCGCCACCTACCTCCACTACCTAGGCTTCTTCACTGGCCGGCACGTTATCGTACCACGGATACCTGCACGTTGCGCCATTCGTGCCAACGACAAAGCGGATTAGACAGGTAGTAGAAGTTTTAAATGCAGAGCATTTCAGTAACTCACGATTGTCACCCGCGTTGACGTCCGTAGTCGTAGTCCGCACGCTCACTGCGCATGCGCGTCGAGTCGAGGCGAAAGCGAACACTCTCTCTCGAGGGGCATTGGATTGGATTCGAACACTCTCTCGCGAGGGGCATTGGATTGGATTGGATTGGATTGGCTTGGATTGGATTGGCTTGGCTTTGCTTGGCTTGCATGGGATTGGATTTGGATCGGATTGGATTAAAGTGGATTGTGTTGGATTGTGTTGCGTCATAGCCGCGGCAGACGCTCTGGGGCCGGCGCATGTGCAGTACTCTCTCTTCCGCGGTTTCCTCTCCTTCGGGCGCGCTGCGCATATAACCGGTGTGCCGTTATCCGGCGAAGCAACATCCGCGCTTGGCTCAAATACCTAGAGTCCACGCTGCTTTACAAGTACGCCAACGTCGTCAACTGGGACCGGCTTACGCAGTCCCCTCAATGTATATGAGCGGCGGAGCGCGCGTTCGGAATTCAGTCAAGGGCGTCTTTGCTTGGCTTTCGCTTGACGTGACGCTTTGCTTGACTCGAGTAGATGCGACGCATTTACTCGAGTTCCCCCCGTGGGAAGATGCGGGCGGCTTTTTTTAGCTGACAAATGTCCCAAAATGTTTTTTATAAAGCAGGACACCGCATAGTTAACAATTGAATTTGTTCAAAAGGAAGGAAAGCGCGTCTGGTCTTTCCCTTAAACGCATCACGGCTTCCTGCACCATATGAAGTCGGTAGGCTCAGGATGAGGCTACCAGAGCGGATTCCACGTCGGCTGGAGACATTTCCCCATTGGCTACGTAACAACGCAGGTCTCACGAATTCCTGCCGCTATCGCCTGGGTGAAACCACAAATCGTTGTTGTGACAACTGTGGATCACTGAAAACAGCCGAGCGCATCTTGCTAGAGTGTCCGTCATATAGCCTGGAAAGAAACCACCTCGCACAGCCGATCGACAGTCTCAACAAGTAACCTATACTTTTGAAAGCTGTTCTTAGGCCCTGACCGTCTCTATCATCTCAGTGAGAATTGTTGGTTTCGTTATTTCATTATCCAAACTATATCCGCGTTGCTGAGACAATTTGAAACTAAATGCCCTCACACTCTTAAACCACACAGACATTTAGGTCACTTGCCGAAACCTATATATAACTTTTATTTATGGCTTCCTTTTTCTCTTCTGTATTTCGAAATTTTTCCAATGGGCCCTTTATATCCTCCTCGTGATGCCCGCATACATGCCGAAAGACCTCTCCGCCTTCCTCTAATGAAGAGCTCATTGTTGCACTCTCTATATATCTCCACCGCCTGGGTTTATTATCCGCAATAAAAGGCGGCTTGTAATATTTTTGGCTTTCCTCTGATACTTGCTTTCTGTAAAGCTGTGGAAAGCTGTGGAAGCTGCTCTTGTGTACTTTTATCTTAACAGAAACTTGTGAATGCGTTTGTGACTGTCCGTGAAAAAGAATCACCCCGGTGGGCGAAAACTTTTATTGGCGCCTAATGCTGTTCTCGTGTACCTACGTTAATGCAGATTTTATAGTTTCTCAAACCGCAGTTTTAAAAATAGGCAATAGTTTTCCGGCTTACACTTTGCAACTGTCTTGGTTTCTTTTTATGTTTAAAGGAATCGGTGAAACACCTGCAAGAATACTGAATGCCGTATAGTTTATACCCCATTAATACCCCATAGTTTAATGGCGGGTGTTTAAAAAAGTGGTAATATTGCCAGCATATTTTACACCTTACAGGGTGTCCAAGAACTGTACTACATTTCGCAGCTGTAATACAGAAAAGCTTCATTCACGCGTCTTCACGGTACCGCGGGAAAAAGAACGTGACGGCCGGGAAAAATATAACACGAACATGCCGTTAATACCGCAAAAAATGTTTTTAAACAGTATCAGAAAAGCAGAAGCCATGGTTCAAGCATAAAATCAAGTTTCTTGGTATTGAAATGTTTAAAAATATCTCTCACTCAACCTTAGCGCATCTTCCGTGCCTGTGGAATGAAATTACTATTTTTAATTGTTAGATCACGTTGTAGCTGTCGTCCTCGCCTAACTGGCTCACGTACTTTCGTGAAACGTTCACCTAACTTTGGTTCTACAATTCAGTTCAAAGTCGACACTGGCCGTTCGGACTTTTTTGCGATATGTATTTCTTCCCGACCCGTTCCTTTATGGCTACCCCCAGAACATCAAGTTTGTCTTTAATTAAGCTACATGGATTTCATTTTTCTTTGGCACAATGAATGGCCTCAGCGAAGGCAAATAAAGTCTGATGCATAGCAAACTCTCTAAGAGAAAATATGTGCAACACAGGTTGCGCGAGAGGGTGGATGCGTGTTGTACAAATAGGGTAGCGACAACGCTAGTGGTGAAAACAATGATGATGCTTACAGATAGTTGGGCCGTGTACTCTGGTTTCCTGAATTTTGGCTGTGCCCCAACAACGCTCGCTGAGAATTGCGCAGTTCAGTTTTTTAGGGGAAAAGCACCTTAGGGGCTCATACTCTTGGCGTCTCCTATCGTCTCATGTAATGACGGTACTAAAATACCAGGGTCTTTCGCTTTCGAACACCTCGCGCTAGAACGATTCATCTCCATAGGCAAAAAAGGCTTACTAAAAGAACACGCCGGGACACTCGCTTTCCGAAGCCTCACGCTAAAACGCATGCTCCGGTGGATGAGTCAAAGACAAGCTATGGCCAATGCCTCTCATATAATTCAAATCAAATCAAATCATATCAAAATTTTATTTCGCTCATAGGTACATCCACGTGAAAAAGGTGCATCGAAGGGGCAAGGAAAAAAGCTGCAAGAAGCAGCTTGACAGGGCCCTTGACCCCCGTCCAGCAATGAACGGCGTGTGTGCTAAGAGAGTATATACAAAAAACGCACTGAAAAATACACTCTTTTCATATGTCATAGCAATATAAAACCATAAAATACAATAAAATCAATTTGGCGGCCCGACAGGAGTACATACAGTGTACAGTAATAAAAATACTTATACATGAACTGCAACACGCAAACCGAGTACAAAAAAAAGAATTACGATCGCATTAATTAAGCAATTAATTGCTTCAATCCGGCTGAACGCAAGAGAGGACTCCTACCCCACTGCAGGCACGTGCTTGCTCCTACCACAGGCACGTCTCCGGCGCCTAATCAGCGCTCGACATGCGGGAACAGATACTTAAATTCTTTGAATACACATATACAAGCATGCGTCACCCCTCCCCTCACAAGGTTTCGTGTTAGGAGAGATGGCCTGGGTTTTTTTCATTTTTTCGGCGTACCTTTATCACTTTAGCTATATAGCTATAGGTGAGCTATAGCTACAACTATAGATATATATAGCTATATAGCTATATAGCTATATACAGCTATAGCTATATAGCTTTATATAGCTACAGCTATAGCTGTAGCTATAGCTACACTTTTATCCCTTTAGCTAGGCACGGCACCTATCTGGCGAACAGTATGAACGGACCACTCTTGTTAATTTTCCAGATTGTGCCGTGGTTTTCGATCACTACAGCGTCATCAAGGAGCACTCATCGAACGCCGTACATCTTGCCTGTTCATCGTCCCGCCGACCTGAAGCTGGTTGCCTTACTGGAAGACCATAGGGCGTCGGCAGTGACGTCATCGACAGCAAAACTGCAAAAGGACCAACACTACATCGACCACATCAGAGGGCACGGCACCTATCTGGCGAACAGTATGAACGAACGAGTCTTGTTACTTTTCCCGACTGTGCCGTGGTTTTCGATCACTACAGCGTCATCAAGGAGCACTCATCGAACGCCGCAAATCTTGCCTGTTCATCGTTCCGCCGACGTGAAGCTGGTTGCCTTACTGGATGACCACAGGACGTCAACGGTGACGTCATCGACAGGAAGACTACAAAAAGGACCAGCACTACATCGACCACATCAGAGGGCACGGCAGCTATTTGTCGAACAGTATGAACGGACGACTCTTGTTACTTTTCCAGGTTAGTTCTGGGAATTATACTGCTTCGTACCGTAGCGATGATAGATTTTTGTTGATTTTGCCGTGCCCTCGGCGGTGTTGTACTCTAGTGATTGATGTTTGGTCTGTGATGCTATTGTTGCTAACATCGGGGGACATCGAGGAAAATCCTGGGCTTCGAGTAGAGCAAATGATACAGACAATTTTGGAAAACCAGGCAAGGTCACACCGTATCTTATATGCCATCAAAGAGGAAATTTAGGGCCTAAGCAGTAAAACGGACCGACTAACTGAAATTCTTGAAGTATTCCAGGAAATGAAAGCAAAAATTGATATTCTTGAAACGGCTCTACAAGACCAGGCTCATCGGTTAACGGAGTTGGAAAATAGAAGCAGGCGGAACAACGTTCTGGTTTTTGGCGTTGAAGAGCAGGCGAAAGAATCGGAAGCTGATTTGAAGAAAGCTGTTGTGGATGACATATTCGAGAAGAAGTTGGGCGTTGACGTGAAGTCGAAAGAAAGAATTCACTGTATAGGTAAAAAACACCAAGCGAAATGCCGACCAGTCATAATGAAATTCTATGATTGCAGGAAAAAGAATAGTGTGCGTCAGAGCTGCAAAAAGCTGAGGGGGAGTACTGTTAGCGTTAGCAACGACTATACGAATGAAACTGTAGCCGTTCACAAAAAATTGTAAGAAAGTGCTGCTGCAAACAAGGAGAACGGCAAAAAGGTAACGCTTCTGGGAGACAAGATTAAAATAGACGAGGAAATATATTCGTGGGACACCACACGGAATGAGTGATGTTCTTATCAGAATCGTCGAGATAAAGTCCATAAGGGAAGACCATTTGAAGCCACCGCATCACAAAATGTGCATCCGTCGCATAACAAAACGCATTGGGCATAGCTACGCTTGATTCTCCTAAATGCCCGTAGTATTGCTAATAAAGTTACTGACCTGGAATATGTGATACTATCGGCGAGCCCTCACGTAGGATTAATAACCGAAACTTGGTTGAACACCTGGATTCAAAGCGATTGTATTGCGCCACAAGGGTATACCGTGTTTAGATGGGACAGTGATTGACGAGGTGGGGGCGTGTCCAATAATATTAAAAACTGATCCAGGGCCATAATTGTTGAAACCAATATGGTTGAGTCGGTATGGTGCAGATTAACGTTTGGAAATATTGTGTATCTTATTGGTGTAGTGTACAGACCAACTGCTACTCCACCTCAATTCTTAGACAACCTTAATGAATTTCTGTGCAATCACGTAAACAGTAACACCCGACTAGTACTGGCCGGCGACATTAATTTAGGACACATTGATTGGAGGCTCTGTCATGTAACCACACTGAGATAGCCAGTGCAAATAAATTACTGGAAATCGATTTTTATCATGAATTGAGACAATTTGTTCGAGAGTACTCAAGGGTAACCCCTGAATCCTGATCAATATAAGATTTGGTGTTCCCGCCCGCTAAAGTCGAAAATTACAATGTATCCATTCAAGATGGTATATCCGACCAAAAAATTGTTTCAGTGAACATACTGCCCTCATCGTGCCATCATGCTAGCAACTCTGGAAGTAACAAACAAGTGTCGGTCAGAGACGAAAGAGCGGATGATACTTCTGTTTTGGACTACCTAGAGCTGTCATTCAACGAATTCGAAATCTCTTCACGGTCCGAGTCCGCCAAGAAATTGTGGCACAGATTTAAAAGTATTATTGCAACTTGCAATACTAGATTTGTTCCTAGTCGTTATAAAAAACGAAAGCAGAGAAATCCACGGATAACTCGAGAGATTATTCATATGAAACAAAAAATAATACGCCTGCGCAAACAGCCAAAGAAAATAAATAAACTCTCACAGGCACCTAGGATTCTCAAAACGGCATTATCGGAATCAAAAAGAAAGTTCTCAGATGAAACGCTCGGAAACTTCAATAGAACCTCGCCACAAAAATGTTTACGTTTTTGGCAGCACAGAAAGTAAAAATAGACCATATAACCATATCAGGCATCCTTGTGACAGACGCACGACAGATAGCAGATGGTTTAAATGAGTTTTTTCAGTAAGTGCTTACCCGAAGCACGCACAATCACGTAGCCGGTGCGGCAAGCCCTTCCAGCGCATGTCCCTTGGAGCCTCTTTCGTTTAGCCAGGCAGGTGTGTTTCAGCAGCTTCTGAACTTAGATTCAAAGAAGGCCAGTGGCCCTGACGAATATCAACGGCATTTCTAAAAGGACACGCGGAGTGGATGTCGTTTTATCTAGTAATTATATTTGCAAAATCCTTGCGAACTCATTCCCTTCCGAAAGATTGGCTTTGCGCTGCAGTTATTCCTGTGTTCATAAGCGGAAATCGCTTGCTTGCGACCAACTATCGCCCTGTTTCCTTGACATCTGTCTGCTGCAAGCTCATGGAACATGTAATCGCAAAACATAATGTGCACTTTCTGGAAACAAATAAGTTACTTTATGCAAACCAACATAGGTTTAGGCAACCCGCCGCGGTGGCTCAGTGGCTAAGGCGTTGCGCTGCTGAGCACGAGGTCGCGGGTTCGATTCCCGGCCGCGGCGGCCGCTTTTCTGATGGAGGCGAAAAGCAAAAACGCCCGTGTGTACGAGATTTCGGCGCACGATAAAGATCCCCAGGTGGTCAAAATTAATCCGGAGCCCTCCACTACGGCGTGCCTGATCGCCTGCGTTGCGTCGGCGCGTTAAACCGCACAATCAATCATAGGTTTAGGCAGGGCCCCTCGACAGTTGCGCAACTAGTGGAGACGGTCCATGACTTTTCGGTGGCTTTAGATGAGCAACGGCAGATAAATGTTATATGCATTGATTTTAGGAAACCATTTGAGAAGGTGCCTTATGGTAAACTGCTTTATAAACTTCCTCAAGTTGGTATTGCAAATGATGTTTTAGAATGGATACAAGCATATTTAACAGATCGGATGCAGGCTGTACGTGTTAGTATTTCAGAACCGAATTTGTTGGAAGTATTTTCTGGTGTACCACAGGAGTCAGTACTGGGCACGTTGTTGTTTTTGCTTTATATTAATGATGTCACTACAGCTGTTCAGCCGCCAGTGGTGTTGAAGCTATTTGCAGATGACTGTTTACTTTATTCCCCACTTACCGGTGAAGGTGACCAAATTAAAATTAACCAGGGTCTCGAGGGCTTTTTTGCATGCTGTCAAAAATGGGAAATGGAACTTAATTATTCCAAAACCACATATGCGCACATTACCCGGCGGAAACGGGTTTTTAAGTGCGAATGCCCTTCTTAAGCGAGCCTGAATCGTCAGCCGCCGTAGTCCGCATAGCAACAGCTGCGGGTGCGCGCGCTCCTCGTCTTCCCTAGCAACGGGGGGAGATGGGCGCGCGCTGCCTGGCCGCTGACATGGCACATACCCACGTGGGGGATTGGCCAGGAATCGGGCGTGAGAAGGGCTAATGCACCCGCTTAAAGGAGTACTGACGCGAAATTTCAAAGCTGAGATCCGCTCTAGCAATCACGTACAACGACAACACAAATAGGTGTCTGTGAATAAATGCATCTTTCTTTCTTTGTAGTTGTGTGTGTGTGTGTGTGTGATCTCTCTTACGCGACTATTACCGGCGCGCTGCCTGGCCGCTGACATGGCACATACCCACGTGGGGGATTGGCCAGCAATCGGGCGTGAGAAGGGCTAATGCACCCGCTTAAAGCAGTACTGACACGAAATTTCAAAGCTGAGATCCGCTCTAGCAATCAAGTACAACGACAACACAAATAGGTGTCTGTGAATAAATGCATCTTTCTTTCTTTGAAGTTGTGTGTGTGTGTGTGATCTCTCTTTCGCGAACATTACCGAACCGCGCAAATTCAACTCGTGCATTCGCACTTTCACATTCTTCCCCCCGGGGAAATGCGGGGAATTTTTTTCCTTCAAGTATCACACCGGAAATGTTGTTTTGAAAAAAAGTGACTAGTTTCAGATATCTCGGTGTAGTGATCACTGATGACCTCAACTGGCACAGCCACATTGAAAATGTGGACTCGGTAGCATACAAATACTCTGTTTCGTTCGGGTAAAACTACGGAACGCAACAAAAGACGACACGCTAACGGCGTGCAAAACATTTATTCGCCCTGTACTAAAGTACGCCGGCGTAGTTTGGAGTACCCATCAGGAAGGTCTAAAAGCTGAAGTTGAGAGAATTCAAATACTCGCAGCCAGATTCATATGTTCAAAATGCAAAAAAACTGGCTCGTTTACCGACATGCTCAACGCGTACAATACGGAATTGTTAGAGATCGGCGGCAAATGAACAGGATACAATTAATATTTCAGGTTCTGCAAAGCCATGTAAACATTGATAAAAACTTGTGCATACGAGACCCTAGCAGACATAGCAACAACCATGACGCAGCAATCCGACCTTATGCCGCCTGCACGAACGTCTTTCGTTATTCGTTTTTCCCTGATGCCATAGAAAACTGGAATTGCATGCCTGCACTAATTGCTGAATGTACCGATGGTAAAGCGTTCGAAACTTTCCTTGACACTTATGTTCCATGAAGTCACGTCCCTTGAAACTTATTCGATGTTATAGGTTCCTTAGCAGCTACTACACGGTCTTCCTCTTTGATAATATTGATAGTGTTCGATGGTCTCTGTGTGATTTTGCCTTTGTTTCTTTTCGTTTCTTGAAAGGGAATTGATGTAATCTTTGCGGTTGATGTATTCCCTCCCTGTAATTACCCTCAAATAAGGGTTGACAGTATGTTTATATAAATATATATGTTTTTATTCTAGTCATTAGCCGATATTTGAAAGATTACAGTGCAATATTCTAAGAAAATGAAGCGAACGGACCTCAAAGGTCGCTGCAGTGGTTCGAGAAGATCCCAATATGTTGCCAAGTGCTCAGCAGCTTCCGCGTGCTATTACTCTCAGCATGTCCGAATAGCCTACCGATACTGTTGTGCGAAGGCGTTTTGCCCAGCACACTATATTGCCTTTGTTTTAATTTTCGAGCTTTTGATTCAAGGCAAGCATTCAAGTATTCTGTGTACTTAGCACTTCGCTATGTGCTACACTACACTAAGAAACAGAAAAAGCACTTTACGTGGTGATGCATTTAGAAAGCTTACTTGTGGTTGCTTTAAATAATCTCAATAGGCCTACCTATATTTACTCTATGTCGAAGAACTCATTGTTTTATTTCGAACCACTTGTTTGTGGTGCCGTCGCCAGAATGCATTGTGAATTCCAGGATTTTCTAATTCGATTGGCAGTATAAGGTCTATGTCAGCAAACATTTTTGCCGCCGATTCTATCCTAAAGCGGAAACACAGGAGACGAAAGTGGATGTGGCTGCAATGATGCTCCCTTCGCTCGACTGCCGAAGTTTTCATTGAGACGCCACGTCGACGCACGGCTCGCCACCTGCCTCTGCCGATGCGCTTGTTGTACGCCCTTTTGACGGGTCTCGTGACTTCAGTCGCTGGTTTACGCGTTGTGAATTAGGAGTGCAACGAATGGGTGGAGGCAAGGGGGAGGAAGTGGCAATGAGGGCGATGAATTCAGCTTGGGGTGGACAGAAACAACGTCAAGACGGCAATAGCACTGCTCAAGCGTACAAACGTGATCACTGAGACAAGACGGTTGGACCGAGAAGCATGTTTTGCTAGGCGCAAACCGGGGGGGGGGGGGGGGAGGGGGGCTGAAGAGGGGGTTCGAAAACACCTTACTTTGGACTTTTGCAGCTGGAGCATGACGTCGCATGTAACAGGCGGAACTTTACGCTCGCGGGAGAAAGGGACGAGCTGCTGAAGCGTTTGTAAGTTGCTAACAATGGGGCCTTATAATTATTGAATTGTTTCTTCTTTACGGAAATATTTCGTTTGCCATATTTGTTGCCCGTCTCCTGATGGGTAATCTGTTATCAATATTAGTCCATCTGTTGTGAGTTATCCACCTTGTACAGCCGGCTTCAGCCAACTTTTCTGTATTTCCATCTATTTCTCAACCCAACACAAATGCTTTGTCGTAAACTACTTTTTGTTGCTTCTTCACATATACGTTGGTTAGACTCACCTAGGATTGTTTCAGGGCGTTTAGTAAGGCTCCAAGTTTCTGTCCAATACGGGGTTGCCGGGACCGCAAGCTGGTTGAATGCCATTGTTTTCTTTCACACAGGCTGCGTAATTTTTATTTCACAGTACTTTTCGAATGCCCAAGCATTAAAAAAACCCTATGCGGAGTTATTTCCTCGTGGTGTTCTCTAAGGTGGTGTTCTCATGGTGCTCTATACCTTCGCACATTGAAGCACTTCATTACGTAGAATAAAAGGGCGACTTTCTTCGGGGCTAGTTACGCTGGTTTCGATTCTACGTCGTGATAGCTAACTATACGATGTGGCTTTCAAGGTGAATTTTATGTAGCTTTTCTTCTCAATTGTATTTCAGCCGCCCTGAAAGAGCGAAGTTGGCAGCAAATCACGTATGGCTCAAATTTTGTTCATTATTCTTATTTTGAAGTTCCTCCACATAGGCTTTCGAAGTATCTTCTCCGGAAAGAATGCAAACCATTTTTGACACACTCTGTGTCCTCTTTTCATGTCTTCTAGATGGCGTTCTTACTCTTTTTAAAAATCTTCTCTCCCCGGCCCTTCCCTGTATCCCAGAGTCATGCGTAAGCTCCCAACACTGCCTGCTTTTTAAATGTTTTGAACGAAGAGAGACGGGGTGCTTTTCTCTAAACTATACATTTTCTTCAAAAGGGGTTTGTGGCACTCAACGGATTTCTCTACAATAAGATTTACAAAATGAATTACATCAGAGCTTACCAACGGCACAGCGAAGCTACTCCCGCTAGGCCCATTTCCAGAATTGAAAGTTTACTTATTCACGGTTGAGAATCGGCCTCTCCGGGTCCAGACATTCAAAGCGCTCTTAGCTATATTGATGATCTGACCGCCGCTTTTGGGTGCTGTAACCATGCTACGACTTAGGCTGTATGTTTGGTCGTCCATTCATAGGGAGACTGTAGCGAAAGTTCAAGACAACACGCCCATTACTGGTTCTGGGGAAGTCTCGGGGAAATATTAAATGCGTTGCGCATTGGCATTTTAGTGTCAGTGGTATCCGCGCTGTTGTCTTCCTCACCTGGTGGCCTGCAAATCTTGCGATATAATACCCGCACTAAATGCCCTTTGGGGGGTGTTTTTCTCGAAGACTGCTCTTTTATAAGTTCTACATAAAGGCGTCTTTTTTTTGCTTTAAAGGCGAATGTTTCTGCCAGCACCCCAATTATATTCGCAAAGAAACCTTCGGCACCCCTTCACCCCATCCCTTTCCCGCCGTGAGTGGCAGAACACGTTTCCTAACCGCCTTCAGAACGTCGAAATTCGTGAAAACGCAGCAAATCGCAATGAAATACACTGTATGTTTTCAAAATATCACACGTTTTAGGTGGTGACCACTGGTTAACATCTAATCGAAGGCTCACTTTCTCTTAATATTGATATTTACTTTATTGGTGTTATTCCGACAAATATGTTTAGTTCTAAACAGGTTTGTAAAACTTTAGAGTAGTTTTATTCTGCCCTACAAAGTACCATCTTATATAAAGTCATGTTTGCAGCGATATCCGGCTATCTTCATCAGGCTATTTTGTATGCCTTTCACTCTGAAATTGTGAATCCTGCTAAGATGGACAACAGAACAAGCTGATCTATCGGTGATGCGGCCCAAAGAGTCTTGATTTTGACATTGGCGTCCACAGACTAAAAACTGTAAAGTAATACTACTCCAGCAGCTCCCACATCATAGGACGTCTCTTTGAAGATTGGCGTACACGCTTGTTCAGTGTTACCCGGATGATTGTGCGATCGTAAGAATCTTCTCACCATTCTAAGCACGTGCTGAGTGAGGATCGTTTCCCGAAAGACTACCATCGCATTACTCATCTTGAAAACGTAGCTGGACGCTTCAGAAAACCGATACGTGACAAGCATATCACGACTTGCCACCGGGGGAAAAGAGGCCTTAAAGACCTGCGCGCGCGGAAATTGCCGACAAACGCTATGGTTCGTGCATTCGAAACCTCTGCCTTTTGAGGTAACACCGTTTTCTTTAGATTTCGTGGTTGTTCCCCACGCTTCCAAAAAACTCGAATGTTGTAAGAAGCGATCCGGGAAGCGGCCACGGCATTTTGGTTGTATTTTTGTATCTGATTTAAATTGAAGTCCTGTTCCTCGAATGAAGAGAGTTGCTCCGGATGCAGGACAGCCCCAAGTGTGGTGTTAGAAGGAAAACTAATCTCAGACTATGCGGGTTTCTCTTGATGTTTCCGCCCCCTAGTTTCTTGGAACAGAAAAAGTAGGCGCATTTAAAGTTCTCACATTTTTTGAGCTCAGTATGGCGATGCATGTCATAATAGATGATTGCGTGACGCCTGCAATCGGCGCCTTTTGTCAAAATCCACACCAGCAATTTCCTGCCGAGTCTGATTCAACAAACGTAGAACGTTTTATTTGGTAATAAACGGGTGACTATCTGGAGACCGTTGCCAAAGTCTTGAAGCGCCAGCAATAATGTTACATGAACAACTGTTGATAAGCTTAAATACATTATTATACATATACCAGGAATCCTAACATTACCGCTCAATATGCAGATATTATTCTTTTTGTACATGGTACAAGTGCAACAGCCGTAGGTAAGCCTGTAAAGCAAATTTTAACAGCTATTCTTTATTCATTATAAGATATAATGTCCAAGTGATGCTTGACGCATTTTTTTCAACCCTGAAACCTTAGTTTTATGGTCCAAGCGACGATGCACAGCGTACATCGTGCCATGGCCTTCCAGTTTTTGGTTATGCCTTTTCTTTCCTTCACCGAAATGACAAATTTCGATATCGTGCTGTCTCACGGGAAACTATAATATATTGACCTAAAACATGCCGTTACTGGTGAGCATTTCTGACTATCTTTTCCTGGCAAAGCTTCTTTTCGCACCAGTATTTGAATTCGATCTTACAAACAAATGGCACCATGCCACAGGATTTCAAGAATATTTTTTGAATGGATCTGGTACAAGCAGGGTACAAATAATACGTGTAATGGCTAATGATGCTTGGTAAATATTATTTTAATGAAGCTCGAGATCAATAACATGACGGCAAAATTACTGAAAATAATTCGGGAAATCATAGTAACCTTGATAGCTTTTCTTGGAACACTATTTTTGTTCGTCATTCTTAAAGAGAAACTACCGTACATTGCTTCTGAAGAGAACGAGGTGGCGGGTTCGATTCCCGGCCGTGGCGGGCGCTTTTCTGATGGAGGCGAAAAGCAAAAACGCCGTGTGTACGACATTTCGGCGCACGATAAAGATGCCCAGGTGTTGAAAATCACTCCGGAGTCCTCCACTACGGCGCGCCTCATGGCCTGTGTTGCGTCGGCGCGTTAAACCCTACAATCAATCAATCAATCAATCAATCAATCAACATTCCTTCTGAAGCCTAGTGGTGTGACGTTGGCTCCTAATATTATAAGGAGCAGTAAGGTATTGATGCGGCGCTCACATGCAAGTTATAAAAGGCCGTGGCGATATCTCCGCCCAACTAGTTTGAGTCTCCTTAACCTCTTTAGGTGAATTCGCAGCCCTTCTTCGTAGAAGAGGTCATGCTGGGGCACAGCCTCCTGAGAAAGTTCAGTGGCAGTTTCGAATTGAAGCAGAATGCATTTGTGCGCTGCAAAAGGCAGTGGTGATCATACTAGTTCGCCTCTTTAAAGGGGCACTGACACAAAATTTTGAAGGCGAGATAACTTCGAAGATAGATTGGTGGGAACACATATACATCATCTGCAAAATATCAGCGGCGAATACAGCCTAGGGCATATTTAAAATCAATTTTAAAGTGTGCGAAACGCAACCGAGCAGCCAGCCGAGGACCACGCGCAATCGACATCCCGAGGATACTGTGTAAATAAACAACGTCCAAACACGTCACGAGTTTGTGTTTGCCGCTTCCGCACTGCCGGCGTTTTCCGCCGGCTCGCCCGGCTCGCCGCTCCAATCGGAGGGCCGGAGGGCGGAGCTTCTGCTCTCGAGAACGAACGACCCGATCGTTGGCGGCGGAGGCGCCGTGATTTCGTCAGCTCATCGGGCAGCTGGCCGCGACCAAAGTTCTACAGCGATTCCAGGCACTCTGTTTCTATTACTGTTTATTACCATTGGATGCGAAAACGCGCCGGAGGCACGAAAAGCCCACTGAGCTAGCCGCACGGTCGCTGTGCAGGCGACGGCCACGGCCGCGAAGTGGCCCAGGCCGGCGCAGGTAGCTCGAGTGATAGCTTGTTACCGCTGCACGAAATTGTCCCCAAGTCGCGACCATGGTGGCTTACATTAGAAAGGAGTAATTGATGCGATGACGGGTTGCATTAAAAATTGTCATCTGCACCGCTTACGAGAGCGGCACTCGAATATCCGCCGCAGTGCTAAGCCGAACACATCTGTAGGCGGACCTGTAGGCAGACCGGCCGGCTGCTCCCAGCGCGCGTCTTGCCACCCACCGTCTCGAGCGTCGCGCGTCGTTCTTTAGCCGCGGTAGCATTTGCAGTCGCAGCGCCTGCGTCACATCCAAGGTCGCTTTTTAATTAAGCGCCTCACGAGATCAGTACGTGGGGGCATTCGCAGAAACTGCCGTCGATGCGGATTCGACAGTGCTACGGCGGCTCTGCTCTGTGATATCCCTCCGACGGTCACGTGGTCAGCTTTGTTCACACAAAATCCACAAAATCCATCGTTTCGCGGCACTCGCTGAAACCGAAACTGCGACTGGCCGCATTGAAAATGCCTCTAATTAAACAACCGTCGCACGCTGAAGCAAATGAGGTTTCTACAGGTTATAAGTAGGTCACTAGCTACTTATCGCAACAAAAAAAACGAGATGCAAAATTTTTGTGTCAGTGCCCCTTTAAGTTGCGCGACAGTTGCGCGACATGGCATTAGACAGTTGGCTTAATACCCGTGCAAGAGCCAGGTCAGAACACGAGTACGATTACGGCCCTGCCAGTTTGGCAATTCCGGCATTGGGTTGACATCTGAGACTATCATTGGCCTGACGTTTTTCACCCTAGAGGGGCTGCGCAGGACAGCATCGAAGCATTAGTGTACAACGCAGGCACATCTCGTTGGCGTTTTTTGTCGGCTTTTTGGTGCTCTGGTGAAACTATTTCTTGTCTAGCGTAAAAGCTTCTAAGATCCTTATTTCGTCACCGGCCGCCCCTATTCTTTATCACTTGGAGCCCCTCCTCCTACGCTAAGACTAAAGTAGTTTTTGTTCACCATGAAAAAGTACGGTTGGAAATTTAGGTTACGCAGTCTTCATTGTAATCAATGGATCTTTAGGTATCCAGGGAAGAAAATTCTCTAACTTCATATTTACGAACTACCTATTGCTTGTAAATGAATACCAGTGGCCTTACTTTCACGCAGATCACTGGTCTTGTGTGTGTTGTTTTTGGAGATTTTCGAGATATGAATGTATCGCCCAGAGAGTTCTGCCGCAACATTTATATTGAGCACTTGAAAGTGGAAACAGATTGCTCAGACACAGCCGGTGATTCTCCAAGTAAAACGCAGCTCTTTTGGTTTTACAGCGTTGTTATAATGCGGAAATTTCAAAATTCTGCTGAGAAGTACTCATACTGCCAAGTATAAATAAATGAAGCATTGTGGTGTGTCATCATCATCATCATTAACAGTACATCTACGCCCACTGCAGAACAAAGGTCTTTCTCATTAATCTCCATACATACATAAATATACATATAGCAGCTGTCGAAACTTACAACTGGTGGAATATGACAAAAACAGCAACATAAATACATGTAATATTCCCTTTTAAAGCAAAAAACGGTTCTTACGTTTCTGGCATACGCGTATTGGCAGAACAATGCATTTGCTGCCATTGAACTTTTTTGCCATTTTTCAATGAGCTTTCTCCTTTAGTGGGTATCGTACCTATAGATTGGTGGTGCATGTTGAAAACGTGCTTCCGATTCATTTCTGCTTACTAGGGATACATTTCCATGGGCTAAAGAGATGGGCCTGGACAAAATTTCCCCCAGCTCTTACTGCAAAACCACCAATGCAGGTTTCGAAACGAAACGTATCTTGCAAATAAAAGCTCGATTTTGTGGTTTAATTCTAAAGTTACCCGATGAATTTCTATGCTGAAAAGACCTCCTCCTGTTTAGCTGCCTCTTCTAGGATCTCTTTTTTGTTCTTCTCGTCTGGTTATATAGATTACTGCGAAAAAATGTTGGCTGAAATGTGTCTAATAACCTTGAAGCACCCATTCATTGCATTTTCTAGATCTCTGCTTTTTCATTGGTTATATTTTCAAGCTCAGCCTAATAGGAGGTTTTGCATCATAGATACGTGCCGACATGAAGTGTTACATAAAACAAAACCATTTATTTTACTAGACTGCGTAGAACAAACGAATAGGGGAGACGGTTACACTACGCCTAATAGCAACAGACACTACCCAGAAGCGGAGGCGCCGCAAGCACAGGGGGTATTGAAAACTTAAGAGGTATTGCTTTTTGCAAAGCTTTAAGTATGCGCGTGGACAATAAAAACGAACTTAGATGAGAACCAGCGGGAAAGGACTACGAATCGGCGCTCCATTAAATTTAAAAAATATATAAATATTTCGTGGCTATGACCATCTATTTTTTAACGGCATGACGCTTATCTTTCTTAGCGTGTGAAAAGAATGTGCGTACAGCGTACAATATATTGAAGTGCCTGTTAACTATGGAAACGCTTGCAAGACCCGGACATATTAACCAGGACATTTAATAATCCGCCCATAGTTGCGCCACAACGTGCGACGTTCTTGCTCGGCGAAAGAAATATAAGAAGCTCTTTTACATTGATCGGGTAACTTCTTTATTTCGGATCCCTGAACGATTTTTCATGCTATAGTCTTTCTTGGGCTAATTAAACCCAAAACGTTTGGTCTGTCTGTATGTCTTTCTGTCTGCGACTCGATTCAGCCACCCGGCCAAAGCGAAAGAGAGGCTGCTCAATAGTCTTAAACGCTCACAGCCAAATCTAAACGTCTAAGTCCTGTGTCAATGGTAATACTTGTCAACATTGTTGAACAAGAACAAGGCATTACGCAAACATATGGCAGAAAATCAATACATAAGTGATAATTGCAGTGTTCCTTTATTAAAAACTTTATTAATGCTTGGTTGTTGCGATAGCAAAGGAAATACTACATCAACGGCAGGAAAAACGTAGTCTGCTGTTTCCCGCGATTCTGGCGGTATTTAAGAAATCAAACGGCAACAGCAACGAAAGGTTCCACTATATAGGTGCCACGTTCCGCTTTAAACTCTCGTGGAGCAGGTGAACGTGTTTCTGTAATTGTTGTAGTTGGGTATCTAGATTTACACGCGTGTCCGCCATACGGCGGCGCTGGCATCGAGGCACCCGACGTGGAACAATGAAACGCTGTAAATTTAAAGTGGCTTCAGCAAACCTCTAGCGTGTTATCTTGTGAGGAACGAGACAGGAGAGGAACAGCAATAGAGGTGAGCAGAAAGACAAGGGAGGTATATACTTGGCAGGGACGCCAGTCGGCTATCGTCTCTAATCTACATTTGCAACGAAAGGAGCAGATACGCGACCGTTTTTTATTACGATCTCGCAAGCATGCTTTCTAATCAAGTTCGTCTGGTCCAGCAGCGGATAGAATTTGAAATCTTAACGACGCAGGGAAACAAGGCCACTGAAATATTTTTTCTATCACTTCGGCCCTGTACAAGGTGTCTTCTTGCCTTAAATTGTCGAGATAGCCTTTCAAATTTCAACAGCTCAAGGAATGAACGGCTGCTACTGGTAAGCACGAAAAATAATTCATAAGGTTAATAACTGCGGCCACCAAAAAAAAAAGGTCCGGAACAAATGTGGGATCATTTCTTTTTTTACCCTCTTCGACAAGAAAATGAAAATCATGCCAGGTTAATAAATAATCTTTCATAAACAAGCATTTGCAGTTGCAATAAAAGCAGCCACATAACACTACTGCCCTACTAAAGCCATTGCCATATTCTCTGACTCTGAAACGGAAATTAAAAAAAAAACTGATGCTACCAGATTATTCGGTTACACTGCAGCAGCCTAACAATGCCTCGTATATCTTGGGTGGCTGGGCTCGCTTTATGGACCGGGATTGGAATAGTAAGTCTACCTTCTGCACCATAGAAAGCGGTTCGAGCACATAAACTAATGCATCATGTTGTCTGTGCAGACGCCATCAGAAGAGCTGAACCTTGTGACAGCCAGAGAGAACACAGAACAAGCGAACCGGCAAGCTATACTCCTCTAGAAAAAAAGAGAGGATGTTGCTGTTCTTTTAATGTCAAATATAAAAAAACACCTCCGAACCAGCTTGAAACAACGACATCCCGCCGGAAGTACCATATATTACAGAACTAACAAAAGTCTCTCCTGGCAATTCCTATACACAACTCCAGATATACTCAAACTTTTACATCTCCTTATTGGACACAATTAGATAAAAACTACCCATTCTTATGGGCAAGAAATACACGTGGCTAAAACATACACTACTGAACAACCGATCAGGACGCCTTCGTACCTGTAACGTATAATTTCCAAACGGCCACCACGGGGACACAGGTGCACCTTGACCTAAACAAAATGTTATCAGAAACAAATGTTCTTTCCCGCCCTCTCTGTGTTTTGACACAATAAAATAAATAGTTGAAGATTCGCTCAATGCTGTGAAAATGTTAGTCGGTCTGCATTAGGATTACCAGCAACCAATCAAAGAAGTCTCGTGCATGCATGTGCGAATGGACACTTTGCTTTCCAGTTTTAGGTTCGCAAACTCCCAACATTCTCCTGTTCCCAATAATTCGGATGTGAAAACAATACCGCTCGTCCAGAAGTTTTGGTTCGTACGCAGTTCTGATTGGAGGGGGGGGGGGGGTAATGGGTTTTGAGTTTTTACCGTATTTAAGGTTCCTCAATGGGGGAAAAATTCACAGCGCTTCTTATTTTTTCCAAAACATGAAACACTAAGGTATCTTTGCGCAAGGCTATCCTGCTTCCAGGAAACACAAGCATACTAGGAATTGAAATGCAGTTTGAAGGAAATTCAATGTTACAGTCTGTTACGAGGTAGGCATAAGAATCTGTAGCAAGGCTTGACTGGGTGCATAATCACTGCTGAGTAAACTGACGATGCAAAAACCGAGAGCAAGATTTGTTGCTTATCGCTTCAGATTTCTTTTTTCGCTAACCGAGGATCATTTCATTTTGCTCCCTTCCGTGGGCTGGTGAAGCAGTGTGGATTGCAGACCCCTTGCATTGTAACTCGGCCAGGCGAAGGCTCCACTGCGCATGAGCGGTCGTCTCCGTCTGGTAGTTGACCGTTGCAGATGAAAGATTCGCGTGTTTAATGCTGATACTGAGGGGGCTTCAGTGCATATCTCCAAAGTTTCCCAAAACAAATTTACTTGTCAAACATTGGGTGCTCCCTAGAAAACAGACCCGCTTGAACCGGGCATAATGTGCTGCTCATCGGCGGAGTAACGGTGTACGCGCCACCGAATATTATGGTAAGCAGCTTGCTGCTGCGCACTACTATGTCTCAAACGCGCACATTACCCTATCTGCGTCAACAACGGCATCTCATCTACGGTGAGTTGGTGGGTAAATATTGGTTCCTCCACGAAAACTAGCATGCGTGTTGGGCTCCACGTGATATGTCGGTGCCGCAACTCTGCCGCTGTAGTTGGCCTTGCGGCTGAGAGCGTGGGGAAAGTTTGTAGCTGTTTCGATGACGCATTATCTAGTTGGAAATGTTTATTTTATCTCAACTACAGTGGCGATCAAGTATAGGTGATGACCATATATGTGATTTCTCGCTCTTATGAGTATGAAGCGTCATTTTCCCCATCCTTCACAGCTGAATAGGATGTAGTAGGTCAGCAAATAGGCCGGAACAGTGTGAAAGCGATCGTGTTAAGATGCCTGAAAAGGTTTGAAGGCAAGTATTACAGCACCTGAACCGCTGAGCTGAGCCACCGCAGATATATATGGAAAAAACACATGTATTTACAGTGCTGACGTCAAATGAATATATGTGTATACCCAATTATTGCTGTACAATTTACGAAATAATAGCTTTGTACCTGGAGTTGTATGAGGTATTTATAAACTATTAACTACCGTACTCAGCGCGGTCTGTACAATGGAAAACAAAATCAGGTAAACCTATCGTTTCAAAACACTCTTTGAATCTAATGTATGCACCATCAGTCTAACGTCTCTACTTTTGATGAAATTGTTACAACCGAAGAGATACTACTTACGGTGATCTACACCCACAACTTTGTCTCTGCTTCAAACTATGGTGCTACCATATTCAGCCTTAATCGACCCCCTGTGTTTAATAATCAATAATAGAAGGGTCATGAAACATTTTGATATTTTGTGTGTTTCAACACCAGAAGTAATAGTTGTCAGTCGCAATAATTAGTGTTGTTGTGGTAACTTTTTATCAGCACCTAATATTTCCCAGCCGACGAGCCCAATTCTTTTAGGGAGGGAATAATATTCAACCGTCCTTTATTCCATGCAGCCAAAGGCATAGCAAAGAAATAGAATCCCAGCCACCAAGCCCTAAAGAATGACATCAACCACAACCCCTAAAACGATCTGCCACTAATGCGTGGAAGGACGCCGTAGATACGTTCAGCCACCATGCAGTGCAAACACTGAATATGGTCCGGTCAGTGGCTTCAGAAAAGTGGACTGAGACGTCCAAGGTCCCACAGTTGCTTTGGCATGCGGAAATATTCATGTTTCCAGCTAAAGCTTATTAAGGCAATGCGAGAGGTTGGGATCAGTGTTTGACACATTTGAGATACAAATCTCTGTACCGTGGTGGGCTTTGAAGTATTCGGAGCTTCCCTCTGGCCCCGCTGCCAAGAACTCTATTATTGAGCGTTTCGAGGGGGGTCAATGCGGGGTGCGTTCGCCGGTGTTTGGGGACGTACGTTCGTGCTTGTCTGTGTGTGGTTTCAAACGAAGCTGATTAGAGCCAAAGGGGTAATCATGAATTTCTTGTTTGTTCGCTAGTAGCAGTAAAATTTATTTTTTAATATTGTCTGGAAGCCAAAGCACAGAGCTTTTTTTACAAAGCATTGTTCTGTTTCTAATTCTACACTGGCTGAGGAGAATTGTCGGTCGTCGTTAAGGCTGCTACTTTCGATTTACAAGTGGCAATGACCTAGCAACGATCACCAATAAACACAAAAAACCTTTTAGACTCGCATTTACCCCGATCGATTTTCAAGTCTTACTGCGGGAAATGGGGGGCATTGCCCCTGAGATCAGGGTAATGCAATGTGTACTGGGATGCGTCTACTCGCACCCGCAGCCTTTTTTTGTTAGTTGCACATCTTTGGTTCGCCTTATCAATGGTTCGTCGGGGGCACTTAACCAATTTGCAAAAAGACAAGAGATCAAATTACCACTGCCTCATTACTGATGGTGACAGTTATCTTTCTCATCCAAACAAAAAAAAACTAATTTTCATTTTCTACAAAAGCTTAGCAACTGGAAGTCTGTCGTTCAAATAAAGCGAGAACCGAACACAGATATAAATCCGATAGGTTGGCCAAACTATAAAGATATGTTTCGAGGAATTACCACAGCCAGGATAAAACTATCAGGGTTTACAGGAAGAGTGCCATAAATAACAGTGTATTTTAGAACTCCGCAGTTTTGCGTAATAGAAACGTCCATTTAAAAGCTTCCAGGACGGTTTTTCATTTCTTGAAATATAGGGAACGTCCATGTTTGTTACGCTATTATCTCTTACTTGGGGTATTTTACAATTACCGACATTGTTGTGGGGGGAAGTACGAAAACGGCTTAAACAGGAAGGAATATAGTAAACTGAATACGAAGGTTGAACGCGACAATATGAATGAAGAAAAAGGGACGAGTTTGTAGTCGTTATAAACAATGGTACAGACTACTACAGTGTGCACGTAGGTAAGAAGCAAATACGCGGAAAATAATGCACGAGTCACATGAAAGAAGCACGTACGCCAATTTCTATAGTGCAGAGTACTCAACTCGCATTGAAGTCTTTTTTCAAGTATCAATCGGCTTAGAAAGCAGCCATTGAGTTGCATCTTGCTCCTAAATTGCCTCGACATCAACAACGCACTAAAAAAAATTAACTCAGCTAAACTTACGGTGGAATTTAACAAACCAGCGGAGCTCTATTGGGTATTCTTGAACGTCAATAGCCGCTCACCCGAGGAGGGCAGCGCTTTTGCCACGTTAATTGTACGGTTCCAGCAAAGGAATTAGCAGGTGAACGTCAGCAGGGAGGCTCCCTCCCTGCCCTCCCTCCACCAATTGGGGGGAGAGAAACCCGCCTATGCGAGATAACTGAGCCCTCCTTCGCTGCGTCTTCGAACCGGTTTCTGCAAGGCTGCGGGCGGGTACGCAAGGTGCTCCTGCCGCTGCGTAACGCACGACCTACAGCCGACTTCCCAAAACGATTTAAATGATACTGCTCTGCTGATAAAAGAGACATTGCATTCCTGTGCCTAGTCAGAGAGCGGGCAAAGCACAAGGCATGCAATGATGTATTTCTCTTAGGCAACACATGGAAATTGCTTGTCCTGGAAGAAAACGGAAAATCATTTAAACCTGATAGACTTGCTCTATATCGATACATTGTGTCAGCACCGGAAGAGTAGATTGTCAACGTCGCGATCATCCTGATGGTCATTGTCAGGTGTTGTGTTAAAACAACGTTACAAGATTTCTATTTATAAGCCTCACCACTTTTATCCGGCATCTGTCAAGTCTACACTTCTGTTATATGCGAATATTATTCTGCAAATACCCGAACACATTTTAAGGGTTGTTTGCTAGAGGACTTTTTTTGAAATTGTTTTGTTCAAGGCGTTTTAAGTTGTAGGTGCACCGTAGACTATTGCGAAAGGCATTTAGACTGCCAAATTAGGCAACTTAATAAACAACTACAGTCAAATCTCCATATACCGAATCACGCGGGGCCGCCGAAACTGTTTATTTTTAAATACCGTTGTAATAAAGAAACCTTGTGGTTACAAGCCAGTGCTCAAACTAGGAATGGAAAAGACGTACACTGGCTGAGGATTGCTTGCGGAAACTCTGAAATAAAAATGTCGCACTCACTACAAATCTGCTTTATTTGAAGAGATAAGTCATTTTCTTCTCGCACGTGCAGCCCCCAGGCCCGATTAAGAATGCTTTTACATATTTCACCTTGCACAATCCTTCATAGGAAACGTTATTGTAGCGATCAATGAAAGTGTGGGCTTTGTTCATGTGCACTAAAACATCAATGTTCGACACGACATCATCTTCTTCTGCGTTCGGCGAACTACAGCCGTCTTCTTTTGTGTCGTCGTCGTCACTAACAATGGTGACTGTCTCGCTATTTCCTTGCTTTGTCGCTATCTGCATTAATTTTTGGATCGCAATTGTCGCTCAAAAATCACTCACAACAAATAAATACCTACCCCCATATGTGATTAGCTTCGAGAACGACCGAGTGTCCACCGACACCCAAAACAACGGGAGAGGAAGGAGGAAAACGTGGCTAGGCCAGCTAGGCTACTGAACATTCAACCACAAATTTGTGGTGTCGCAAGCTGTTGGCACTCGACATGGTGGTTATGGTAGCTCCTGCACCCAGGAAATACACACAGAAACGGTGGTTTCTGTTCACCGCGAGAGTTCCGGCGCTGTTTGTTTTAGTCGAAATCGTAATACTGATGTTCCTCGATTATATTTGGGAAAATAAATTACCTACATTATTTTCAAATATGAGCTGTATTAAAATTCATAGCTCTAAAGTATTTTTATATTGAAAATGCGGGCTCCCGGGAATTGAGGAAATATTCATTAATTTGAAAAATTTGTTGTGGGGTTTAGGGTGAGCAGATTTTACTGCATTACTGGAATCATAGCTCTTAGACTGCAGAAATGTTTCCCCAAACAAAGGACTGCCTATTTTTGGGGGAAGTCTTATGTACTTCGTGTAAAAACGAGAATTCGTTAATTGAAAATATACATGGGCTGGGTTATTGTGAAAATATTTCAATAGAAGAAGTAACAAACGGAGTTTAAAATGTGCTAGCAAAAATAGCGCCGATTTTCGATATGTGCATGTGAAGCCAAGTTACGGCTCCAAACCACCCCTTACTCCGGCGGATAGTCTATCAAGCGTTACTCACAGTGGACACACAGCTACTGTGGTGGCTGAGTGCTTTCGGTATGCACTGAGAAAAAGTTACCGAGATGACTGCCAGGCACACGGGGTTGTGATCTCCAGTGCACGAAGGAAAGATAAATTCCCGCTGAGTGCTGACACCATCAAGGATGGTTGGAACACAGCAGCCATCCGAACTGTGCAGCTACCCAAACCATACCACCCGCTTGGTTTGTCTTTCGGTTGCTGGTGAAAAAAGTCTCCACGAACGAGGATAGCTTGCAATGGCAGCGATGACATTGAGAAAGCACTGCTTGTGGTGCTTTCTTGTGCCAGCGTTCCCGTGACAACGATGAATGACTCTACTGTTAACGGCGCAGCTTGGAAGGTAGTTATGGGTACAAGGCCCAAAGCTAAGCTCTCTCGCAAAGTCATGTTCATGTTTTATGCATCAGTGGCTTCAGCAGACAATCTCATTTTTGCACTGTGTGGACGAAAGACGATAAACAGCAGCGCAAAGCAGCCGATCATACACATGGGCACCAAAAACATACTGTAAAAAATACATGAACAGACAAACAACGTCTAAACGGGGACATCAGGTGATGGCAGCTACAAAGCACCGCAGCAACGCTTGCTAGACGTGTGTGTGTCTTATTTAGAAACGGGCATTTTAATGCGTAGCATTTTTTAATGACTACCCCGAAAGCCGGGACCACGTTACGTCCTGCATTTCCACAATAATAAGGATTTGGCCGAAGTAACACCTGGAATCGTTATGAAAGGACAAATGGAGATACGTAGTCGAACATAAATTTAAAAACAAAGAACAAAAAAAGAAAGAAAGAAATAAATAACTGAAATATTTTCATAAAATGAAACATTAATCTTATACATCTGCCCCAACACCCATGAATAAACAAAGTTCAAAAAAGACATTCAAAATGGGAATAAAAAATTGGGAAATTGCCACAAATGGTGTAGCACCCTGAACTTCCACAAAAATACAGAGTTGGCAGGAAAGTCCTGCAATCGTTTAAATAGTGTAAAGAGAGATAACTGCTCTAACAACATTTCAAAAAATACAAAAAAAACAAAAACTGTCACAAAAATGATGCGACAAAATCAAATCTATCGAACTTATATAGAACTCCCTTTTAACAAAAGAATGAACAAAAAGCCAGCAAAGAATTTTGAAAATACCAATCAGAAATTGCGAAAGGGGCGAAAAAGCGTGTAACTCCTGCATTGCCTCAAAACTATTGATTTGATAAATAAACACACCTGTACATGTTCTAATGGTATAAATGGAGATAAATTGTTCAGCAGAATTAAAAAAAATAGAAAAAAATAAAAAAATCTTGGAACAGAAATTAAAGCCGTTCTACTCAGTGTGAAACTGCGGACGTGCAGCTGCGACGCCGTTATCCACTCACTGCTACCGCCCAATGAAAGTCGACTTTCCCGCCTTTGCAGTGCTCGAGCGCCTCTCCTAAATACTGCGCCAGCGGGAGTTCTATTCTTTTTGTGCTTCTTTTTCCTCCCGCACGTGCCGGCGTTGCACTGCCACTTTTAGATGCAGAGCATCTGATTCACTGCCTTGTCCCTCCGGCGTCGTCGTCGTCGGCATTGTCCGCTCCTCCCCCATTCTCCTCGCCGCGCCAGCTGCGCTCTCCGCCGGTCACCCCCTCTCCTCTCCGATAGCGAACACTCTCTCGCGAGGGGCATTGGATTGGATTCGATTGGATTGGTATGGATCGGATTAGATTGGCTTGACTTGGCTTGGCTTGGCTTGGATTGGATTGGATTTGGATTGGATTGGATTAAAGTGGTTTGTGTTGGATTGTGTTGCGTCATAGCCGCGGCAGACGCGCTGGGGCCTGCGCATGTGCAGTACTCTCTCTTCCCCGGTCTGCGACGCATTTACTCGAGTTCCCCCCGTGGTGAGATGTGGGCGGGTTTTTTTGTAGCGTGAGCTACACTGGCCGAGGTTGAGCAGTTTTGTGCTGCTCATGGAGAGCCGTGCTGCGCAAGCGCGGAACCTAGCGACCAGGTCCATTTGATCATGCGAGTGGTGGCGGGGTGTGGAACCGAAGGATCGTGCATCGTAGCAACACCGCCGTGCGCCTGTGGAACCACCTTAGCCCTAGGGCTATTGGTGAGTCTGCGCCGGAACCGCTTGATACAAAATCAAATAATCCGCATGCCCTGTGTGTGTCATTGAAGCAGCATAGGCATGATAATAAAGCTAATCCTATACAACGAGGGAAGCAAAGAATATTCAGCCGAACATTATCTCACGCCACGTGTATCCTGGCATACCCGAGCTAATCCACTGTTACTTTTTTCGCCTACTATCTAAGAAACCAACCCAAGGAGCATTACTAACTAAATGAATTTGGAACGCTGCTGGTTAATTACGTATATTTTGCCTCAAATGTACGTATGGTTTTCTTTGCGCTGAACAACGGGGATATGTATGACAAGCGGGCCAGCGGTTCACGAGTTTCGGACGCTTATGACTTTATAAACCATTTGGCTTTCGAAGCGACTGGGTTACGCCGGCACGACAGCGGCAACGACGGAACGCCCTGTGGCTCTACCTCAGTTCATCGAGCGAGCTAAGACGATAAGGAGAGCGCCTAAAAAGCTGTGCCCTTAATATCATTCTGCTTCCTCCGTGTCTGACCTGAGCGACTGCCTTAAAGCGGTGAACAGGGACCAGTGTTTATTTGAGGAGAGATATGTGTATCTTAAGCAGTTTGTTGCACCTATTTCTTTAAATAGTACTAATGCCGTACCTTCTAAATTTTCTACCTTCTAAATGCCGTACCTTCTACCGTATTTCATAAAATGTCTTTCGGAGTGGAGGCTGGATCGTTTCTGTACGTTTTATCATATGAAATGTTGTCACCGGGAGTGAAGAATAGAGAGAGAGAACAGGACTTTATTTCATTTGTCCGGCGCGCAGGTGCGGATCAGGCCACGCAGGGCTTCACGGCACCCTATCTGTGTAACCTGTTCGGTTACGTGGACCTCGGGTGTGAGCCTGTGGCCCGGTCCCGGCTACTAGGCGGGACCGCTCCCGTTGGAGGGCCCCCCGTTCGCTCTTGCCGGGCCAGGGCGTTCCCGAGCCGCTGGACGGCGAGCAGCTGCACCGACGGGTCCGGCGAGCTGATGTGATTGACTACCTCCGGAGGCAGCGAGTCCGGCTCATCACTGTTTGGCGTCACATCACAACCCCACATGATGTGGGCAAGAGTTGCGGGTCCATTCGCGCACACACTGCACCGATCACTTATGTAGAAATCTGGGCGCACATGCCGAGCGAGGGCCGGCGTCAACACCGTACGAGTTTGTAATTGGCGTAGGAGGACACCCTCGCGTCTGCTTAGCCTCGGGTGAGGCGGGGGCAGCGTCCGGCGTTCTTCTCTGTACCACAGCAAGATGTCGCCGTAGGCGGACAGTGGTTCCGTTTGGAGGTCGACACCTTCCGCAGTCGGGGTGCAGGGGGGGCGCCGCACGGTGCGCGAGCTCGCGTGCGACGGCGTCTGCCCTCTCGTTACGGTTGGCCGTGCCTCCGGCGATGGGTCCGACGTGAGCCGGGAACCATCTGATGGTGGTCGCTGTGGACTTCTGTGCGGGGAGCAGGCGGGCCGCCGTTTCCCCAATGTTGTTTTTGGCAAAGTTGGCGACGGCCGACCGGGAGTCGCTCAGTATAGTCGTGGTATTGTGGTCGCTTCGCAGCGCCAGTGCGATGGCGGCTTCTTCTGCCTGCTCCGCATTGGGTGCGCGGAGACTGCAAGCGTTCGCTGTGCTTCCATCTGTGGCGCGGATCACGACGGCCACGAAGGTGCGAGGTTTGTCCGGAATCTGGGCGACGTCCACGTACACCGCTGTGTTATCTGTGTCGTATGTTTCCGCGAGCGTGCGGGCTCTGGCTTGCCTTCGCTCCTTGTTGCGGTCCGGGTGAACGTTGCGCGGGAGCGGTGAGACCACCAGCTGTCTGGCGATGGCAATGGGAATTTTCCTTCTCTGTTCTTCAGTGTCTTCCTCGAGCGGTGGGCGGAGGCCGACTCGCTGTAGGATCTGGCGGCCCGTTCTCGTGGTTCCGAGGCGGACGAGCTGTGCGGTGCGCTGGGCTTCGCATACCTCTTCCAGGGTGTTGTGTACGCCGAGGGATGCCAGGGCCCGATTGCTCGTGCATGATAGGAGTCCCAGAGTGGTCTTGACTGATTTGCGTATGGCTGCATTAATTTTGTCCCGCTCGTGCTGCAGCCATCGGTGAAATGCGCCGACGTACGAGACGTGGCTCATCACGAACGACTGCAGCAGTCGCAAGAAGAGAAGACAGATTGTTTCCGTAAGTGTTTCTGTCGTAAGTGACCCGCTGACACCAAACTTTAATGTTGCGATTTTTTTTAGTTCAGCAATGGATATTAGATGGTCCCGAGTAGTTAGGAACGACGGAGATAAACGTTCCGACAAGACAAAACAGCAGCAACGAGATGGTGGGTGAGAAATACCAATGAAATCATGAACGGAAGGCCAATGAAATGCGGAGGAAGACACTAACAGAGAGTAAATGCCTAATGCACATTTCATGTAAATTAAAATATCTTCAATTTTCAGACAGATTTAATGAATACCGTACCACAAAGAATCTTTGCAGTGTTGAAAGTTTCAATCCAAAAGTACCACTCAAACTTTTCTGTGAAACTCTTAAGCGTAGCATTATTAGCATGCTGGGGAGGAGTTACAAAAAGCTAGGCTCGAAAGTTCTTTTTAAGTTTGATATTGGTAAGTGTTACCTTTATAAGTTTTGTTTTCTGACGTTGAGTAAATGAAGGTTTGTCGAGTCATTCCTGATTTTGTGGTTTTCCTGTAAGCGTGCGGTTTACAGAACCGCTGATGGCGTAACTGAGAGAAACCCCAAGTGTCTTACCTGCTACATGCTTGATACTATCTAGATGCATGTTAGATATTATCTCTACCCTCTGAAATTTCACACTAAGCATGTTTTAGTCAGTCTTCTTTGGTCTGTACGTGATTAGGCTGCATGTGGATTAAAAATCACTCTGAGTTCTGAAACCAGCAATCTGTGACTGGCTGGCACTGGTTCAAACGTAGAGTGGTTACGGACAACGCTGTTTTTCTCTTCTTACAGATATTGGTGTACGAGGTTCCTGTACGTCAAATAGTTGGACCATTAAATAGTGTCACCAACTACAGAAAAGTGCAATAAAAACCTCACGCTATTTATTTTGCAACGGATTAGAACTATTGTTGTGTTTCAGCTCCTAAGCGTCGGACTTTATGTATTAGTATGTATGATTATAATGATGAAAATTTTTTACGCAGCTTGTGGTAAACTTGTACAACTTTTATAAACCAGTTTTAGCACGCTCACGCTACGTAAAACTGAAGAAAGAGAAACTCACATTATCGCAAAGGCAGCCCTAGTTCCTGGGGACAAAATATTTAAAAGCCGTTCCCCCAACATCTTTTGTTCTAGGGGCGAAGCACCTTAGGGCCGAGGCTTGGACGTCCGGCGTCCTTCTGGCGTCACATGTTCACGGCACAGCACCATGTAAATCGAAACATCTGTGAACAAAAGGTTCACCAAATGTTTACAAGAACAAAATAAAAGTTCAGAAAAGGTTAGAGAGAGGAAGGGAGGCAGTAACGGAGGAGGGAAGAGATAGAGAGAGGGATAGAGAGAGAGCGCTGCGGTGCAAATGCGGATATAAGCGCGTTCCAGACCACACATACTCTGTCTGTCATGGATGAAAACGAACGTAAGGCGCGGCATGCGGCGGCTCAACGTCTACGCAGACAGCAAGCTACCCGGGAGGCGAGAGCACTGGAAGCGGCTGCAAAACGGCAAAAACGCCAAGCGGACCGGAGTTGAGTGCTCGGGAAGCGGCGGTAACGCCTGCAATAAGCTACCCCGCAGTATATACTGTACACACGCGTCGCACTCATTTGCATGCGCGAGTGACCAACGTCACGGGTGATTTACCGTAAGAACGATCCCCAGTGTTTCACCCACTCATCATGATTCACTTTATGGAGACGCGTAAATGTTTTTAAAGTCAGTGCCTTATTTTCGTGAAATGTCTCCGAGAAGTCACAATTTTCTCCTGAATTGTGTTATGGAACCAAATGACTTCAATCATGTTACCTAAAACGCAAACGAATGAAGCTGCGCGCAATTCAATGCAAGTCTTTAAGCAAGATACATGAAACGTCAATACTTCAGGCATATTACAAGCTAAGTGCTTCTGAATATAGCGCCTTCCTGGGGACCACGATGATCGTGAAGTGTACCTACCAGCGTACACTAAAGGTGCACTGAGTAAGGCACTTCGACGTATAGAACGGAAGCTTTTTTCTGTTTCATCTGGGAGCTTTCGGAGTGGCGAACCTCCACTCTGTGATGGACCCAAGGTGCCACTTTTGCATCAACATTTCCCAGAAAAAATTATGGTTTACTACTAAGTTAGCTTGTTTTGTTTGGCCTTCAAGAATTTTTACCTGGCATCCCAGGCAATATCTTGATAATGCATCCTGTATGTTGCCACAAGTCAGTTTTTCTGGGAAAGGGCTACAAGAATTTACCACTTGCATTTCAACGCCAAAGTTGGACTTTTATTATCGGTGCGTAGTTACAAATGCAAACAGTTATAACGCAAGTTTTAAAATGGAAAAAGAGAACTTCCAGAAAATAGATTTTATACTACTCATTGTGTGACATCTCAACATTCTACCGCCGTTAAATGTTTTTGGGAATAGCGGACCCAAAAAAAGGAGACGGGCAAGAACACCACTTCGTCAGGTTTACAAACTCCAGTCCTTTTTCCTCACGTTGAGATAAAGGTCACCGGTGGGGAGGCTGACCAGTCGGCCTTGGAGAGCGCGCCATTTAAACCCCACTCGTAGAGCGCACTGCAAAAAAAGGTTGCTGTTATCAAATTCTGTCCAGCATTGTTGGAACTTCTTCTGTTTCGCACAGACATTGCGAATTAGATTTGCGAAACGCTTTATACAACAGAATGATTAGCCATTTTTTATATAAATCGCATCACACCATCCCTGTGGTGATAAGGAGACGGAGACATCTGACATGAAACACCAGTATTGCGCACCTACATTGAATGGAATGGAAATCTAGATAAACCAATTGCAAAACAACTTTTAAATCTTCGAAAACACAAAAATTTCCCCGCATTTCCCCGAGGGGAAGAATGTGAAAGTGCGAATGCAGGAGTTGAATTTGCGCGGTTCGGTAATGTTCGCGAAAGAGAGATCACACACACACACACACACACACACACACACACACACACACACAACTACAAAGAAAGAAAGATGCATGTATTCACAGACACCTATTTCTGTTGTCGTTGTACTTGATTGCTAGAGCGGATCTCAGCTTTGAAATTTCGTGTCAGTACTCCTTTAAGCGGGTGCATTAGCCCTTCTCACGCCCGATTCCTGGCCAATCCCCCACCTGGGTATGTGCCATGCACAGACACCTGTTTGTGTTGTCGTTGTACTTGATTGCTAGAGCGGATCTCAGCTTTGAAATTTTGTGTCAGTACTCCTTTAAGCGGGTGCATTAGCCCTTCTCACGCCCGATTCCTGGCCAATCTCCCACGTGGGTATGTGCCATGTCAGCGGCCAGGCAGAGCGCGCCCATCTCCCCCCGTTGCCAAGGAAGACGAGGAGCGCGCGCACCCGCAGCTGTTGCTATGTGGACGGACGGCGGTCAACGGAATTCAGGGTCGCTTATAAAGTGCATTCGCACTTAAAATAAAGCCGTTTATTTCACTAATGCATTGAGGTGACTGCCTTTATCTTCATTCCTACACTATAACCAAATAACCCCGACTTAGTTTCTGGAGTGTACTTGTACTTACACGTGTGCAACTAACTGTCTGCATGTTTGACCTCTAAACCTTAAAATAAAAAAGGAAGACATGTCATGCACGATGTGTAAACTATTTATTACGCGCTCTAAAAGTCGATTTTTTGGCTTTTGGAAAACGTATAACGACAACCTTACTCTCCCCTAACGACGCAGAAGACGGACCTAGAAACGTAGTTAGCACCTAGGAAACATTTACAAAAAGTTTCTGAAAGCCCAAACCTAAAGTAAGGTATTTGGTTTTGTTTGCAGAAAAGTAAGGGAATTTCGTTCTTTCTGCCTCGATGGAGAAAAACATCACCGCGGGGTGGAAATAGGAACAATGAATCACGCCCCAACGCGACGCTTTACTACTTCTCTGAAAATCTGGAAGTCATCTCGTGGTTTCTATTTCGCAGAGATCCCTGGAAGACAAATTCCGTAAAGTTGGTAGGACTACCCCAATACTTACACCCTGCAGCCTGGAGCCATGCGTTAATGAAGATATTTGTCTGCCTGTCTTAATTTCTGAATGGTTTGGGTAACTTGTTCTCCTCAACAAATCGGCTGGTAGCCGTTAACGATATGTTTAAGATACCTTAGGCTCTGCTGTACCACGAACCTGTAAGGTATTTAAAATAAATAAATAAATGAATACATAAATAAATAATAAATAAATAAATAAATAAATAAATAAATGTCGGTTTTATGCAGCCCCGTTTGCGAAGAGGAGCAGGTATTTCCTGAGCTACAATTGCCACTCGGAAGCCTGTACGACGATGGAGGAGTACAAAGCTCTGAATTGGAAATGCCCCATAGCATGGTATATTTATCTTTATTTTTCTCCAGGAAGTAAGACGATACAGCGGTGATGCATGTTCTGTTTTGATTTTCCAGCTGAATATTTTATTAAATTTTGATGGTTGAAGCTCACGAGAAGTAAAACTGCTTGATTATAAAGTTTAATGCGCCCACGCAACGCAGGTGATGAGGCTCGCCGTAGTGGACGTCTCCGGAGTAATTTCGACCACCTGGGAATCTTTAACGTGCTCCGAAATGTCGTACAAACGGGCGTTTTTGATTTCACATCGATCAGAAAAGCGGCCGCCGAGGCTGGGAATTGAACCCGCTTTTTCGGGCTCAGCTGCGCAGCGCCTTAGCCACTGAGCCACCACGGCGGGGAGAACAAAAAAGCTATCGCCTGAACATTCTCGTAGGAAGTTTTTTCTCTGTACGTTCCTACGATAAGCCATTTTTACTGCACATGGCACTGTGCAACGGTGTAGCCGGCAACGAGGATGCACAAGCTGTTAAGGGCAGCATGGTGAGACAACCACTTCCGTGAGTCGGGTGGTGCAGGGTGAACACCAGTGTCAAGAACGCCTCTTTCATAGGGCAGGTAACAGACTATTGTGAATGATATAGCAGTGCTAATCATTGTTTCCTCCTGCTGCCGGACCCTCCTTATTCGTGGTACTGTTGGGATACAATTGCTGCATTTCCCAAGAATGTCGTTGTTGTTGATTTGTGGTTACATTGAGACCAACCCCGGAAGAGATGCGGAAGAAATGCTGTCGCAGGTAATGGCTGGGCAGGCTGGAATAGGCAGCAGGTAACCTATCTGCAATAATTCCAAACTTTGACACTAGCCTGAATAATGCTGAGGCAATGGCGGCGTTTGACAAACATTGTACCACGTGTAAGTGAACTGGAGCACCCTCTTTGTGCGCGTCCAAGCTGTTAGGCAGGACCAACCGTCTTAAGAATGAGCTGGAAAATAGACTCGTTAAATACATATGACGAGTAATGGCTTGCCTGAAAATACTTGCAAGACAAATGACGATGTGCCTGAACCTGTATTGGAGTCATATCAGTTAAACTGGCTCTAAAATAGGACTATATTGATCGTTGCCGTAGCCTTGCAGTAGAAAAAGAGCGTAAACCTCGGCCACTAATCATCACATTACTGGATTTCAGGTGGATGCTTTATGTCTTTATTAACACCGCAAAACGTTAGCAGCTAAAGCATATATCAATGAGGACTACTCTCCACAGGTGAATCTTGCACGTGGGGCAATGTGGCACATTCCACAACAGATGCAGGAAAGCACTGCCAAGTATAAACGAAAACACGACACACTTATCATTGCTGGTGTTCTTTACATGTGGGACACTGATAAAAATGCGATAGTCCAGATTGCAGCGCATTCACCCTCAGCGCTGCCAGCCTCTATGCTCTCTCCATCCATGTAACCGGCTGTGGCGAAAGTGCCTGGCATGAACAAAGCTTCATCCGATCCTGTTTCATTGAGTGCTGAATACAAATTATGCTAGTGCTGAGGTACAAATTATGCACGCCATAGAAGCATGCAAACGCGCACTTCTTCAATGTCTCCGTCCTGGTCCCGACTTGCCGTATTCACTCCGTTATTTGCACGGTCTAGCTGCAGTTGCCAGACTCTGCATGAGTGAGTGTTCTCCCATTCTTGTCTCGGGTAAGCTCCTGAGTTGTGCAAAACCTAGTGAAAATCAGCCACCCCGTTGATGTTTTGATAGCGCACGCAAATGAGTGCGCGCCTATTTCAACTCTATGTATAGCTGGAGCTGGACAAACGCAGTTCGTGTCAACGCAGCTGGAATAGATGTGTGCCCAGGAGGGCCTATGTATAATGCCGCGAATTCGCAATCATGCATAATGAGGAAAACTTAGTTTATTGTCGAAACGCAAATCTTTCGAGTAGTCTGTGAAATGAGAGTTGAAAAACGGCTGCTTTGTACTTGGCTGTTTTTACCTTATTGTTTCTCTTCAAACCTTCGGACAAGAACCCAGAAATGCATTCTTCACGCGAGAGTTCCTTTTTTGAGACGTAGACGTTTTAAGACGGACGTCCTATTTCTCTCCTTCATGAAACTTCTGGGGTACAGAAAATTGTTCCGATTACACAAATAGCATAGAAAATAGGCGCACGCTTCCCAAAAAATGAAGACAGTGCCCGAAAAGGGTGTTCGTGCTTTGGGAGCCGCCGTGAAAAGTGAATTGAAGGGAAAGCTCCAGGCAATGGTGAGAGAGCACAAGGACCATCGGAGTGTTGTGTAAAAGGGGTGGTCAAGTGGTAAAGGGCTATGGCTGCAAAGCGTAAAAAGAAGTTTAAAAGCAGACCGAAAAGTCCAGCTAGGCTTTAGCTGTCCCGCTCATAGGACGTTCTAAGTATCCCACGTTATAAAAGCGAAACTCTCTCTGTCTTTTCCCCGTATTTAACGGTGGCTGCTGCTGCTGCTTTCTGAGCGTGCGCCCCGCTCCATTCGTTCTGACTCCAGATAACGCTTGCACCCACTTATTGCCTCCTAGGAGCCCAGAACGCGACTCAGAGGTGGAACGAGATACAGGGGAAGTGTCAGCAGATACCGCTGGTCACCCAATACCACGGCCGAGGGGCCGGGCGGTGAAGAGGCTTTTCAGGGGGTGGTGTGCCTTGGAAAAACATTGTAACTGGGAGTGTTACGTTCTGAGCGCTTGGACTGGTGGCGTCTTTGCCAGAAAGGTTGACATATTGAATGTGTTTTTTTGTGGCGGCTTATTATAACCAACAAACTTGCCACTTCACACCACTCCGAAAAATGAGCAGCGATTCTGGGCATAATAGTATTCTGTTAATAGTGCCACACGGACGTTTATTGCAGCCCGTGAATGCTAGCAAGAAAGCTGAGAGGACATTGATTCCCTACTAGGCGTGCGATTCTTGCGCAATGTTGTGTAGCAGGGCCACAATGTTTCGTAATTTTGCAATAAACAACATCCCTGTTTGCTCAAGCGTAAAAATAAAGTTCACCTTTTGGAAACCTAAACAGCCCCGCACACGCATGGCATAAAGAATGTTATCTTCCTGCATGCGGTATTACAACATCCAGTGGCCCTAAAGCACCGAACTTGGCATGAAACATACAAAAAAGTGCCGTAAAACGAGTCATCGATTTGATGATGCGAAAGAGCGAAACCCATGGTGGCTTCGAAAATTTATTGCACAGCTATGTGCAATGATATCCGAGCAAAGTGGTTGGACAAACGACATGTCAGAAACACTGGGCCGGTCACCCACAAAGCGTTTCCATCACTGATCATGCGTTATCTCTGTTCCGACCAGGCTGTCTAGTTGCATCAGTGGTGCACGACTGGTCAGGAATAGAGCGCTGGAGTGGGACAGCCATGTGTAGCCGCTTTACCCCGAAGTCTTCTGTCGGGAAACAAATGTCGCTCGGGAAAGAGATGGCCGTAATACAAATGTTTGCATTTATGCTCCTTCAACGGGAAGTGACAAAGGACAGACGTCAGCTGTGGCAGCAACCGGCTGCTTATATGCCAGCACTTGTTCTAGCGATAAACGTGTTCCACCTTTTCCCTTGTGTTTTTGTTGTTGAGTGAATAGTTATAGAAAGTGTGCCATAGCGGAAAGATATCTCTTTGTAAGGCTTCGTTTACAAAAATTCAGCGTAGCTTGTCTTAATATTTGCTCATAACACCGTGTTTTTCATGAATGTTCGCAATATAGTTGCCATTCACACCTATACTTATTAAGAAGCCATGTCATTGGAGTTGGGTATTCATAGGTGCTATTGAGAGCAGAGATCTGACAAAGCGCGCTATTTTTCCGAACGCATAATCACTGCAACATTTACGTTCTTATCATTAAGCCACACAAGCCGCCCTAGGTACGCGCTACCCACGTCGTCTACCTCCTTTCTTGCTACTCAGTATGATGGGAAGAGCGGCACTTGACCCGTGTCGGCAGTGGTCGTGCCTGAGACAGTAGCGCTGCACCACGCGGCGAACTCTGGCAGCTTGAGTATCTCAAGCTGCGTGGTGTACGCATCATGCATAATTGTTGCATGAGCTTCTGCCGTTCTTCACGCACGTTAACCTCTGGAGGACTCTTGTTCTCTGAGTCCCGCAGTGCACCAGAAAGCAACCGTTGTAGCTTTCTGGCTTTGTGTAGCGGCGCCCGCTTATAACACGCTTCTGTCGCATCTCGTATGTTTATTGGCGGCGTACAAGTTAACGTACCAATCATGTAAACGTCGTCCTGAAGCACGAAAGCTTCTGCTTTTGAACGCTTCCCTGCGCTTTCACTGTTGAAATGCGGCACTACGCCTCGGTTGCCACGTTGTCTTAACCGAGCCATACGGTGGCAAAATGCCGTCTGTTGCCTTTCCTTGCGGAACGTGCGAACCGTAACCATTTTTTTCAGTTTCGGCGTCCTCCTGATCTACAGCCAGTATGGCCTCTCGGCGACCATATCTTGTCGCATTTGCGAATGCATTCTATCCGGCACTGTCTGGTTTGTTCGAGGTCTATCGTCGCATCCTTTGTGCTGCTGCACCTTAGCGTGTCCCGCAGCTTGTCTTGATCATAGCTGTACGATAATGTTTTCTTCAGTATGACTGTGTGGTTCTTTACTCTATGGTTCTTCTGTGAAATACCGTTAGCTCAAACCAGCTCGCTCTACATTTTACTTCCGCGGGCAAGAAAATTGTAATGTGAATCTAAAATTAGTCAAAAATCCTAGCATTAGAGTTTTGGGAGATACAGTAAATCCTTGGGAAGCTTTCCTAAAATTCTGTTCGCTCTTTTTAGCGGAGTTCCCGCGGTCTTGCAGATTTGGGGCAAAGAAATCAAAACGTTTGCACGCATTTTGTTATGTTCCAATTACCCTGAAGGCGATATTCAGCCAGTTTCTATGTGTCTGTATTACAGTGTGGTGCAGCGAATCCAGTGGTATTCCCTAATCGGTATCGCTTCCATCAGAGGGATTGTCGATCGGTATGTTTACGATACTGCTGAGTGGATTTCTTGTCAGGTATCCTTTCGCAATACGCCTTCTCTGCTTCTTCGCACAGAGCCGAAGTGATTAGCGAGGGCTGTTCTAGATTTCCTACTTGACGGGGATGGAGCGACTCAGATTCGCTGATGGGTGGGACATTTTGTGCTGTGGCGGTTGTATGCTCATAGCAGGATTGCAAAACGTTCCGGCAGGAATTCATCGTGCATGAACTGCGGAACCAAGATTCACTCATACCCAGCTTTCTCGCTCAAAATTACAACCTCTCGGGAACCTAGAAAAAGCACTTGAGGAAAATGATATTTGGCATAAAGTTAGAAGTCAACGTGAAGTTTAAAACGCTAAAAGAAGATTTCAGGTTTCTGACTATTTGTTTGTGTAATTCGCTGTCAAATCTAACTTCCCATGCATTTCTATGGTATAGTTCCCATGGCTCAGGAACCCAGTCGCGCAACGTGCGCTACTTGAAACTGTACACAAAGCAAGTATTCACCCCAAATATTTTCTGTGCAAGAGAACTTTTCATTTCGCTAAAAAATTGCAGAGTAATCACTGTTGAAAGGACTTCCATGAGCGGGAAAGCTGCACATGAGAATCTATACAGTGGCTGTTCGTGTTTTCTTTCACGTCCTTCACTTAGCGTTTTTGTAAGTGTACTTGATGGCTGTCGCTGAGTCGTCCTTGTCTGCGACAGGCGCATCCTCGTTTCCTTTACAATTGTCGTTCGCTGGTGTATTCGATGGAACTTTATTGCAGTCTTCTGCCTGCTCGTATTCGGATCCAGGTCATCTTGGGCCTTTTGGTATGAAGAAGCCTGGGATGTAACTATGGCTTTTTTCTTTACGGAAACTTGCGAGACGCTACCGGACGAATTAGTCTCCATAATCTCCTCTTCTTGTAGGCGCAACAAACGCTTCCCCGCATCCCACCTTGTGTTGGACGAAACGTGTTCTTGCAGCGATTGCACTTTTACGGACCTTATGACCTCACAGAGGCTCGTATTCAGGTTGCGGAAGTCGCGATGTGTGCAAAGTGTTATGATGAGTCATCCCATCATTTTTCGGAGTGATAAACGTGAAAGTCACCGTACATGGCTGCCCTATGCGCGCACAATTTGTTGACAATGAGGATAGCACACAAGTGTCAGCATGCCGAATAGTAACAAAAGAAACTGCAGATTTAGGAAAGTCATAAATAGCACTATACGCTCCGGACAGCGAAGTTTGCTGGGTGACCGCAGCGCCAGCCGCGGAAGACCCGCGCAACTCTGGGTCGGTCCCGCCGCCCAGACTGCCTTCAGCGCCCATGAACGGAACTTCGCAAAAACGTGTGTCGTAACGTAATTTGCGTATTTATATACTGCAGCAAAATCATGCAGAAATGTATTATAATAGGCGGAAGAACCAATAAAACGTGGCGCCGCTTCCGCCGTGCTTCTGCCTTGCTGCCGAGCCGTAGTTTGACTCAACTTGGGAGCGCGTTTGAAAGCTTTCCATTCTCCCACGGATTCTTCTTCTTCTCCCTCTCTTTTTTTCGCAGATACCAAGCGTGGTTACTCAACCTTGAACAGCCCACACTAAGCAAGGGAATTACATGCTGCCGTGGTCTACGAGCAGCTTGTTAGTAGGGCGGCTAAGAGGCGGTAAATGCACCTAAGTCCGCATTAAATTTGGTAACAACGAGGGCCCCCAAACACAGGTATAGCAGCGTAGTTTATCACCCAGTGGTTCTACTGTGCCTCATATAATATTTGACGTGCTTATATTGCCGTAATAAATACATATAAACACTTAAGGGCGGACACTTATAGGCCTAACGTTCCCAAATAGTTTGGCGAGCGATTGGATATCATAACATCACCGCCTCTTCTTGCAAAAGAAGCAATGAAATCGTTGTCTAAGCCACTGAAAAGAAAAAAAAAGAGATAAAACGTGTGGCAATCAAAGTTCAAATAATGTAAAAGCAAAGCGAAATTTTTGTGCTCGGGGAGGAGGAAAAGCAGGAGAAACTTTATTTATTCCATCCGTTGTGATTCCGGTCACTCCAAACCAGTGAGGGGTGTCCTCATGGAACTATATTTTTCTCCTGTGACTTTTGGTGCAATGGTGTTGACGGTAATAAAAGCGCTATTTCTTTCTAAGAAAGTCCTCATGACGGACCCTTTGGGGAGGAGAGAAAAAATACCCGATTATAAATAACCCATATTTTATTCCGATACGCCTATTAGATGTTCTGCGTCCACCTGTCCCCCCCCTGCCCCCCCCCCCCTCGCTCTTCACCCAATGGAATTTCTTGTGATAGCCTTCTCGTGCAGAGTTTCTTTTTGTGGGGGTGTTTTTTTATATAGCTGGCGTTCTGGGCTACACCTGTAAGCCCAAAAGTTTCTTGGGGGAGCTTCGCTATACACAACCAAATGTGAATTTCATACTGCTACCTGTATGGAGCGTCACATGTGGATCGAATACCCATATGTAACACCATGGGCGTCCACAAGGGGGGCAAGGTTGGGAAACTGCCTCCCCTTGGAGATTCGGATACTTTATGCACTACAGAAGAACTGCACAGCTTGGTTGGCCCATAATTAAAATAACTTCGCCCTGAAGGACGGGAAAGAGAAGACAACGACAGCGACGTCCTCTCCTTTGTGCCGTCCTTTATCGCAAATGTTTTTTTAATTATGTACGTGGACCAACTAGCCCAACCATCCACGCTACTCAAATGATTAGCACACTCAAGTCCTGCGTATCCCTATGGAACGCCCTTCAGGACTGAGGTCAACATTGCACTTTATACACTGGCTAATATGGCTTGCGATGTGACGGCAGTGAAACAGACTGCCTGAACTGGCTATTCAAGATAGTGAACAACTCTGAAAGCTTTGACTTTTTTTCTCTCTAAACTCTAGATTTTATTGCAGTTTTATCGCAAGAACTCCAGTTTTCGGACATATTTGCAGCTATATCTAGCAAAATATCTTCACTGCTACGCTTAGTAGGGAAAGTGTGACATCCCTCCGTGACGTCCCATCACCTTGTACACCCAATTTCCTTCAAAATTGCGAAATGTCGTAACACCCAAGTCTCGAAACAAAACCTATAAATCAGCCCCTCAAAACACTCGTACGCCTGTACTGCATTGAAAGTCATGGAGGGCAGTAGTATCTTTATTCTGTGAGCCATTTCAAGAGACTTCATCACACATGTCATCTCGCAATATTTCCGGAAAAACCCGAGGCGTCTGCAGCTGCTATTAAAGGGAGATTCACGGAGTGCAGTTGTATGTTTGTGAAAGTATTGTGCTATGTGCTGGTGATCATTTGGCGCGAGTCTAGAACCCTCACGCAGCGAGACTGACACCTCTACTTCACAAAGTGACCGTAACTTTTCGCATTTTCTTTATTAACTTTATTTCTTTGTTCGGTAATAAAATCCAATCTATAGTTTCCAAGTCTAGTTCTATTTCGCTTTTTGTAAATTTTGCAACCACAAATAGCGCCTTTTTGGTGTTATCCAACAGTACCCCCTCCCCCCTCCGGTAATGAATGCCCCACCCCCTTAGAAAAAATTCGGCGGATGCCCTTGTGTAACACCCTTGCACGTGGCCCAGTTAGTACTTCTGCAGTCTCAAGTGCACTCACGTGGATGGTATACCTCGCGCGGAAACATCGCAAAATGCTGATATAAATTACGTTTTGTTTTCAAGCAAACAATGTTGACCTTGAGAAAGTGTTGTGCGCAGGTAGGCTGTACAAGCGTTTTTCTTCTGGGCAGCACACCTATGCGGTCTTTATATGCCTTCCGGTACGCGAATTCAACCGGATAAATTCTTCCTTATACACCTGCACTATGTAGCAGGATTACTGTACAATCACTTGCTTCGTTTTAACCCCTGAAGGGGCGACTAATATGCTTCATCCGCGCTGCAAAAAGAGGAGCGCCCCCCCACCCCCTCCTTAGGAACGTAACGGCTTGCGGGGACCGACCCCGTTTTGCGCATATCTGCCCAAGTAGGCGCTGGGTGCCGCTGGCTCTGTGTCGCCCTCTGGGAGCTGTCCGGAGCCTACAGCAGCACTAAGGAAGGGACTGAAAGTTCAAAGAAACATTTTAGATGCACAAAGCAAAAATTAAAAATCTTCACTCTCTATGTCGTACATGCGTGGTTGTCCTTCTTTCAAGGCTTTTAGGGTGTACCCCATAAAGTCAAGTACGTTCATCGTAAAGCTCTTCGCCCACATGTAGACCGTACACACCCGTGACAAAGTTGTACATATATGTGCAATTTCATGGCTATCTCATATTTAGGGGGCATCCTGCAGCTCCTTTAGACTGTCGTAAGGGCAGTGCTCCCTCATGAAGTTTTGTAGGTTTTTATTCGTCTTGGTGGTTCAAATCACCAGGGACTACCCTCCGCACGGAGGGCAGTCCTGCCAACGACTGCCGTGGTTTCGGGCATGTGTTATAGCTTTTTTGATCTTCGAGAGAAGGTACACATGGGGAAATGGAGTGATTCTTCTGTACTGACCGTGGACGTCCCCCTCCAGATCATTGTCGCTTCAAGCATGTCAGCAGGTATTACATTGATAGCATGAATTGCAGCATCACAACCCGAGCACTAATCAGGCTTATAGACGGTGGGTGCGGTTATCATATGCAGGGGTCCCATTTTCAATTTTAAAGGCGTGTTAAATGCCTCGAAAGTTACTGAAAACAAAGTTTGCGTGATGCTAAGATATTGTAGGCACAAATGTCGTTTGAAGCATTATTACCCGCATGCATGGAATATGTTTAGAGTATTACTTCTGATGGTTAGCTGGCATGGCGAAATGAGGACTTCGCTTGGCGGGAACTTTTGGCTCGCTGCAGTTTTATCTTGCAAACGAGAAGAAAGGCAGATGGCAAGGTCAGTGAAACGTCTTCGTTTTCTCAGGAAATGACGCAAAACATGGAAAGTTCTCATCGAAAGACTGCGAAGCAGTGTATGTGTAACAGCCCGAGTGTTTACTTCGGTGATACCGATTAACTCAGCGGCGCTACATGGCTCATCGTCGCCACCGCCGACTCCTCTTTTACATCTTTTATTCCCCTCGCAACCACCGATGCCTCATTCATATGTTGCAAAATTGGGTGACAATGGCGGTACCGCTGTTGTCAGATAGTTGTGGAGAATTAACAGAGGTGAGCATGGACTTATAAACGACCAAAAGCCCACCCTGCCGAGCATGCTGCCTCCACCTTTGCCGCCTTAAATTTCACCTCGCCGAGTGGCTGGAGTCCAGCCTGGTTGAGCAGAAACTTGGCCGGTTGTAACGCGGGCGTGAACCCGAAACTTTCTTACAGCTTGAAAGAATTTCCGAGAACACGTTTATCGATATATATCGCCCCTAACTATGCGCCCATCCCTAATTGACGGGTTTATGTGTGAGCAGGCCGCGAGCGGAAGGGGCGCGGCATCCGCGCCCATCGGTGCTTCGTGCCGGGACTGATGATATGCCCGTTGGACTGGCAGGAGATTTTATCGTGGAAGTCCTAAGCGTCAGTGCCCTGTCCTCTGTCGGCCATATTGGAGTGATTTTTTCCTGGGTTGGTGTGTAGACAGAGAGTAAAATGTCTACAACGGAGTATGGAAACATACAACGACATGTTTTTTCCGCTAAAATAAAGCTTGAGGCCTTCCAGATTCTATCTTGCAATGGGCCGGCCACATGTCGTTAGCTTTTAGGAAGAACAGCGGCAGTCGAAGACGGGTAGGCCGGAGCAGAAACGCGAATGGCCACGAGAACTAAGCAAGGCCGCTGCCGCCTCCGTTGCCGCCTCAGGTAACAGGTCGTGAATAACAGCGAATGCTTCCCGGATAAATAGCACCTTGCGCATTTGTAACGCCGACTGGATCTATTATTACGTCTTCTGAGTAGAAATCTTTCAGAGAGCCAATTTAGCAGATGTCTTTCCCTTATAAGGACGGGAAAATAACCGGTTGCTGGTTTATGCATACACGTGTTGGAAGGAGGCGCAGGGGAGCGGAGGAGGAGGGGTGCACCCGCAGCTACAGTTCCATACCCTCTTTTATGACATGTCTGTTGTGCTGGAGGAAAATTTAAAGTTGGCTTCAAACGGCCGAATGTGGCCTGTCCGGAGTCCTCAGTGGTCCAGCGCACTGTGTTGGGTGTGTTACACTAACAACGCAGGCGGGAAACAGACAGCTCCATGTTTGTCCGCTAGAATAAGGGGGGGGGGGGTGCGGCGGGCGGGGAGGGGGGGAGGGGGCATTCCAGGTTTTATTCAGTAAACTGGCTAGAACGTATGCTCAAGCAAAATAATAAAAAAATATTTTTTTACGAGCATACTGCGGCCTGCGTCCAGCTTCGCTTGTCGTTCTTCTGTAAAACCTGCTACTGCGTTCCCGAGCTTGAAAATAGCGAATCCCTTGCACCCGCTAAAGATCAAACAGTTAGACAAATTATTGGAGCCTACAGAATTAGAGACTATGGAGAAGACTGTGTGAGCAGGCCCTTAGTAAGCATCCTACCAACTGAGGTAACGATCTTACAGGGTGAGTTTAAAAGAACTTCGATATTTTAATGCATTTTCAGGCTTTTGTTAAATGTTGGCAACGCACCATGTTTGTTGGTCCCCAGTTTCATTCTTCCATTACACCCCTGTATTATTCTATCTTTAGTGTTTTATTCCTTTTGGCTGTGATTTGATGCTGTTATTCTTTAATACTTGGCTTTAGGTTAGACACGTATTGATGTTGAAATGCTTGTGTGGTATCGAAGTTTGATTCGTTTTAGCTTCTCTGAAGTCTTCAAAACGCGAGCTGTGTTTCCTCACTTCGATTGTTCCACCCGTGTCATCATGCTATCATTTTATTCTTAGTGGTTTTATGCCCTTTTGGCCCTGACTTTGTTTGCTCATCTTTGTTTTCAAGTAGGACACATGTTGATTGTGGAAGACATGTACACACTCTAAGTAGCATCTGTTATCTGTTGATTACTGCTTGGTTGCGCCATTTTATATATTTGTTTTTTGTTTTTTTTTTGTATTAGACATCTGATTCTTGTTACGCCGAATTACGCGGTGCGTCTGCTGATGCGAAAGAGGGTAACACCGGTGGACGGTATATAGCTGTATTGTTATTTCATCCAAATGCAGCTGTAAGCTGCGCTCGCCTTGTCCTCTTTTCTCTTCGTCCTCGTATTTGGAGCAAACTTATATCTTCGTACGCCATGAACCAACTAGGCAACAATCAAGTCCTAAAATTCTTCTTCACAGAGGGGAAGGGTAGTAATTTTTTTTTTACTCTAGTATGGTCGACAACTTTACCTTAAAAAGAAAACCCGATACATTTCTGAGACGCTTTGGTTTCTTTGATTATTAAACAATCTTTTAAAATTCTGTCAAGAACTGTCCGCTTTAGGTGCAGAGGCCCAGTTGTTCTGACAGGCATACTGTTTATCGGACTACAAGAGCCGAATTTATTGAACCGACGGCCATCATTGCGATGTTACGTGGTACTGACGAACAAATTAGTGTATTGCTAAGCACGGCAGTTGCGCCGGCGTCTTTGAACTCTGCAGACGCAGGGGACCCAAAACGATGCGCAAAACAAAGGGCACAACGCGGCACACACTGCCCGTCATTTCGCGCCTCGTTCGGGGTACTCTTGGGTCTGCAGGACACGTAGACGTGCTGCTGATTTCTACGGTTCCACGAGCGCCCGCGTGACTTCCCAACTGGAGAATAGATGTGTTTGCACGTCAGTACCTCGTCACTTCGAAATAACAGCCGCGTTTTAGAGAAGTTGGCCCAAAGATTACCCTTCTTTGTGAAACGCAGCACGTCAGTAAGGCTATTCTGCATCAACTGTTTAATTTTCGGACATCGGTGAATCAGGGAGAAGCGAAAATGCCTTTGGGACGGTGAAGAACGTAGCACAAAGGCAAGAAAAGGAAACATGGAAGAAAACATAAGGAAGAGACCTAGGTGATTTCCCCAGGGCTGGACAATCCGGCTTGCCGTCCGCACAAGTTTGGTCGGGAATCGGTTCGATGGAGTCCGCCCGGTGATCCACGAAGGCTACAATTTGGCACAGCTCTTGCATTAGCGGTGCTAGGGTAAAGAACCAGGGAGCTGGCGGCCCAACTCACTCCGCAGAAGGCATTGATTTCCGAACTTGTTTTTTTGCAGGCTTTCACTCCCAAAGTGGACCGCGTTAGCCCATGCTAAAACACGCAGAAAGCGGCTTCTCGAACTCGACGTCTGTAGGCCCAACTGGGAGTCTGTGCTCCCATCTTCATGCGCGAAAGCACGGGACCTGGCGAATAGAAGAGTGTCCAAGAGATGACGCCAAGAACACTGGGAAGAGTGTCCCCAAAGGTCGAGCTGGCCTATGCCGGGCGCTGGTCACGGGGAGCACGCTCACAGTTCTGGGTCTATTTTCTTTGTATTTTTTCTGGTAACGCTATACGGCGGAAATAAAAGCTCAAGCAGTTCGTCTGTTAAAAAGTTGCGCATCAGATGACGAAACAAGATTACATTTTATCAGATGCCGCCGAGTCATGGAGCGTCCAAAAGTGGGCCAATGCCAGGTAAAGCTGAATAAAGCGCGATGATTGAAAAAAATGATTTGATAAGGTTCACAAATTTCGTGTGCTAAACAAGAAGAATATTAAGGGGCCATAGCGACAAAATCAGAGAATATTTGATTCGAAAAATTCGGTGTTTTATAGTTCTCTCTTTGCTGGCTCGGCAGAAAAAGATAAATTGCTCACACTGTGCTGAATTTCTGAAATGTATAAAACGGCATCACTGAGAAATTAAACAATGTAAGCCAAATTTCACTTCTTCCGCAAAATTAGTGTCCCCTTTGACGTCATCGATGATTTCTTCAAGGACTGTACCTATCTCAAATGTTAGTGCGATTACAACGGTTGGTGCGAAAGGCGGCACAGTCTGTTGTGTGTCCTTGTTTAACGTTCGCCTCAATAGATGGCGGGTTCTTACCGCTCGAGGACCGCTATCTGCCCTTGACTGTTTTCGACCGGATTTGTACCTGTATTACTTTGTATTGCTTTTGCTGCGTTTCATACTGATCGTTCGTGAAAGATGTGGTGTGCTCGACAAACGGGGTCGCCGAAGTGGCGATGTCGCTTATGTGAGTTGGCCAGTGTTGTGGCAGACAAGTGCAACGCGCCCGACCGCTGTACAGCTTCGGTCGGCATAGTTTGTTTGTAACTTCTGTTGTTTAACCCTCTATGGTTACTCCTATAAAACAATATGAGCTAAATGTAAGCAAGATATCTCATTCTGCAAAGCTTATATTCCCCATTTATTTTAGGTAGATTTTGAAGTCCTCAGAAAATCGCAACGAGCGGCCCATAACGCGCTATGACTTCAGTGCGGAAAAGTAGCTATCCGGTCAAATGCCTATTCACTGTTTTTCTCAGTGCATAGTCTATTTTAGTAGAATTTGTGTTCAATTTGTTTAAGTGTTATCTAACGACGAAATCTTTCAAATGAACCAAACTTAAATTTGAATTCATGGCCCCTTAAACAGTGAAGCGCTTTCGCCAGCAAAACGAAGAGTAGCCACATTAAACCTGCCTTTTCATACAACGACAGAGAAGGATTTGAAGAAATGTTCGAGATATTTCACCATCCGGGTCACATTCCTAGCGCCCTTCTTGCCAAAGAGTAGCACAGGATTTGTAGCTTCTCTGCTGCCTTCCTATTCGGCCGTATGAAATGAACAAACTTTTCGTGTTACGGTATTTATATTTGTCGTGTAGTTCTTTTACATCGCGAAGATTTACGTTTCTGGGCACCTGTGTCCTTTAATTTTTTTGCTGCGGCTTTGAGATTTCATTTATACTCACCGCGGTGTCTCATTTTGAAATCGGTAGGTGGAATCCTGCGTCAACCGACGCTCACTTCAAATAAATATGGCGGGCAAATGTTTTCTGTAAATGTTCGTAGAAATCACCCTTTCACCGCTGCGTATAAAATTCGCGTACTTGCGTGCCCCTATCAGTGATTTGGCAGCTGAAGAATCAAAGGAGCAGATAAAATAAACCTCCCCGGCATGAAAGACATAGAACGACGAGGGCAATGGAGGCGGAAGAAAATGCCTTTACGATTGAAACTTATCAGGATACTTTAACTTGTTTTTACTCTTTTGGAGATCCGTGAGCCAACGCTAAGCCATCCAGGCGGAATCTGCAGTGAAAGCAAGTTTTTTTTCCGTCACAGGTTATTGTTCAAGAATCAAAGTGGTGCCTCACACCGTTGAGTTGACGCAGTTGAACATCTTTCATTGTGAATTTTTTGTTCTTCAAGATTTTGCAAGGACATTTTCTTGTGCTCTTCTGTACACGGCACAATACTCCGTGTATTATTTTGGTTCTCCGAGCTTTTGCTTCCTCCAAGTGACGCCTGAAATCCTGCTTGGCAGCGCTTTCAACATATTCTTTTTTGCAATGCTTCCTACCACCTCCCACGGACGCCCGTCGTGCACTCATGGTGAAATGACGGCAAGTTAAATATACCATTTGCCGGTGCTGGGAAGTTCTTGCTACCATGATGAAGGCATTATAAATTGTCCACGAAGAAACTTGGAGATCATTTTTTGCGCTGTTCGCATTTTGGTTGTTTTTTAAATTGTAGAGCAGTTATGTTTCTTATATTAAACGCTATCACGATATACGTGGCAGGTCATATTTCACCGCTTAGCTTTGAGCAGCTGGCTGTAAACGAGCAAGCGAAGTGTAGTCAAGACTTCGAGCTCTGCGTCCTTTGAAATCAGAAACCGCGCTGCGCCACATTCACCTTCTGGCGTTCCGTTTTAAAACAAATGTATCGTGCGCTTGAGATGTTTGGTTACATCTTATTCAAAGTTTTGAGAGTCGGGCAGTACCATCGCTCAATAAAAGCTTCCCTTACAACAGCGTTTTTTTTTTTTCACTTTTATACCGAAGCCTAAAAGCAACCGCTAATAAAAAAAATGCACATTATAGTTTACAGTGAATGTACAAAGTTGAAGGCATTATTTTACTACAAAGACGTACAAAATGTTCATTCTCGTCCGAATACCTACGGATTATTTTTTTTCTTTTTTACGTGCGCTTAACAGCACTGACCAAAACAGAGCGAAGGATTGGTTACAAACAGCGGTGAGTTCCATCTAGTTTTTGCCGAAAACAATCACGTTTCGTATTTTACTCGGCGCAGCTGTTTCACGCAAGCAGAATATATGAATAAAAACATTTTAAAAAGTCGCCGACAACCTTTGCCTTGTACCGCTCGTAAGAGAACAGGTCTAATCAAATCGTACATCGGCGGTGTTCTTTATGGCATTTGTTAAGGTGAAAGCAGGGATTCGTCGTGGAGTTTCTCCACACTAAAAGCGATAGACGCAGTTTTTAAATTTCCCAGTTCCGTTGGTTGACTCTGGTGGAAGCCTGACACGTTTCATAATAAATGTTCCGCTCTGCACCCACAACACCCAAAGTCAGCTACTCAAGACTATGTATCATGGCTATACGAGGATCCATTTACGTATATCTCGTATTTGTTATTTATTACCTGGATACGGAACTTCTAGTGAAGTAATAAGGTCGTAAAAATATGAAAAGGTTATGTTTCTTCTGGAAAGATTTTGTTCCCTCGTTTTCTTCGACGTCCGGCCTCCCATAGGTTTAAAGAAAAGGTCTTCAATGCTTTACTGTTGATAAAAAACGTCCCGTAGATGTCAGTCATAAAATTCCCGCCACACCGAAACATTTCTTAATGCTGCGTGTTCAGTGATGATTTGCAACGTGGACTAATTCTATCGCAACCACCCTGGTGTGCGTGGTGTTTGAAATAAAACACGTGACTGAAGGTGCAGATCAGGTGTAAAAAGAAAAGGTGAGCTTCCAATAACTCCGTTATCGCATTGCGCCAGGTGGCTCTATACGCTATCAAGCTGCAGGCGGCCTTCATTAAGGCTTCGCACATTTTAAGGCATATGTTTATCACACGTTAAACGCCATCGTTATATCGCCCAAGGTGTCACGCGCTTAGAGGAGCAAAAAAATGCAGCACCATCATTCATGTCAGCGTTTATGAAGCCCTACTTAATTAGCTAAGGCAGTTTAGAAACCCAAGGGCTCATGTTCCGCCCTTTAGCCTACATGCCGATACTAATAATCCCGTAAGCAAGATTCATTCTACTTTTCTCTTTTGTATCCCACGTTTTCGGCCATGTCTGTTTACTGGTTTACGTAAAGAGGGATTTTAACCTATACTTTTTCCCGCTATCTTTATTGCGGTGGCTAGTACTAGCTTGTCGTGCAGTACATATTTTATGGTTGCTATTGTGGAGGCACTGAAGTTTTAGTTTCAAATTTGGTTTCCCATCAAATAATATTGTGGATGACTCACCAGCCATTTCAGAGTAGTTTTTGCACAAGAAATAATTTAATAACCTTGATTTACCTATTAATACCTGGCTTGCTATAAAGGCGTGAGCTTGCACTCTAAGCAGTCCACTGCAATGTGCGGCTTCAGATAATTCCTGCCGCTGTCAGATCGATTTGTTGATGAATAAATGCTCACTGTGTAAAAGTGTCACTGCTGTCTCTGACTAGCTTGAGCAGAAGGCATTTCCGCCGACTGAATTCAACGCTTTCTTTCGCTAAAGTTTTATTCGCAGAATTGTTTTCTTCAGATAATGGCAGGATACGGCTACAGAATATATTTAAAATACAAATGCGTATATAAATGCCTAAAATATTCTTGTGTGATCTTAGTTTCCGTTTTAGGTATTTCAATAATGGCGTCGAAATTTTAGTTTTCGTAAAGTTCTTTTAATAAATTTTGAAGCACTGGCAATTAAAAATACTTTTAAATCCTACTTTTTCTTTTTGATGGATGCGCCGTTAAATCAACTTTAGTACAATCGCGAGAACGTTCTGTGAAGATGGATGCGCAGCGCACATGCACCAGGAGCCGGCTGCTGTACTTCCCTCACGCTGTGCATTTTAGTGGTCATAAAAAGTGTGTCTCCTTGGAACAAAAATGAAACTACCAAACAACCCATTTGTCACATGCAAAGCTGCTCAAATGATGCAGTAGTGGCAAGAAAGAAGGCCAGAATTTTAAGCAAACATACGTCGCACGTTCCAGCTAAAACGTCAGCGTGTGAGACGCAGAACCAAAGAGAGTGATGTGTGGGGTTGGAAATAAGCGACAAAATGAAGAACTCAGCACCAAACTTACGCCATAACTGCGTATACATGGAACCACGACTCTCACATGGGCTTTCACGCAAAAGCGGCGAAGCAACGAAGGAAAACGCAATCGAACTATTACAGATAGCATCCCCCTTTTCTATGATAAGGAGTTACATACAACGTGAATTGCCAAGAAGTTCATAAGGCAGACGTATAAGCGGAGTGCTTCGTGGGGATAACTAAGCAATGAGCGGGGACGCGTTTGGGGGAATAGGCTTAGTAGAATGTATAATAGGCCAGGCCGACATTTTTGTGGCTTTTGTGTTTGGCACGTCATCACTGCGACTAACTTTATCTTCACCGTATGGTGTACGAGCGGAGTCACCAATGATTATACCCGACCAACCAAGCAACTATAAAAAGATGTAGACGGTAATGGCAGGTTATGTTTTCATGGTATCTTGCCCTTGATACGGAGTTCCTTGTCCATAAAGAACCTTATAGCTGGAATACAATGTTGCTAACTACATTGTACCGGAGCCGGCTGTGAACCATCCACTACCTATTGTTGTGGCTCTTCTCACTCGGCGTACTTGTGTTTCTTGCAACAGCTTAAGACGTTTTTTTGGCTCCAGTGGTTCCAGTACATCTATCACGCTGATAGAAAAATGAGCGGCAGGCTACTGCTGCTAAACACGCCTTTCAGGTAGAATACTCTTTCAAATTACTCACAGGCTGAATCCCTTAGCTTGTGAAGGTGTTTGAAAGTCAAACATCTATTTTTTGGGGGGAATTTTTCTTAATATGGTTTGTGCATTTGGATAACTGGAGAACTGCATTTGGTGAACTGCACAAAAGCAAGGGCGAAATAAATACTATTCTGATAAGGTAAACCTGTTTCGGGCTAAGCTTATTACATTTCATGTTAATATTAGATATGAATATTATTATGTTAGTACGTATTATTATGTTATTATTACAGTTCATGTTAATGTTATTACAGTACATTCATTACCTGTTGCTTTACCCTGTAAGTACGTAACCGTGTCGGAGGCTATGAAAACTAACATAGACTAGTCACAACACATCTACATCACAAAGCCGGACATACCAAAATAGGTATTGTAAGTACCCATACCTTTTTATGAGTTGTACATAGGCAGACAATATAATACAGTTGAACGCCGAAAATTGCTCTTTTACGGGGTCATGCTGAGGTTACAGCCAAAGGTAATTCCTGAATACACCATGAGGGTCTGATTACAGCTGCAATCTTCATGGGTATATCTTCTAGAGAGGTTATGTGGAAATTGTGGGTGGGTAGGTTGACGTCACTGCCATATGGGAATTGAAACAGCCGCAAGTTTCTGACGGCACTTACCAATGTCACTGGCCGATCTACCTGAGTGGGTATGTGTTAAGTTTTTAATAAGACCTAGCGGACTCGGGGTTACCTTAAAGTCGAGCCTCAAGGCCCGCCTGCAAGGTCCAGCTTGTTCTTCTTCGACGGGCTGCATGCGCTGGCTGTCATCGTCTTCTTAACAGAATCCCACAACATGTTCACTCTAGGACCACCTTTAGTCGACTAGAACCACAGAGCCTTAATGGTGTCAGTGCGGCATGCTGATCCTTATGTGGTTATGGGAAGCGAGTACTTCGCGTTAAATGCCATCACACTGACTGAATAGTATAAATGCGGGATATTGAATTAATATAGGATCTATTTTAGAAAAGCATTGTACTTTTGGCCTTCTTCGAAGTTATTCTGCCAGACGATGCCCGGCAGAATGTTCTTAATTTTTTTCTTTAATCGGTTTTGTTTGAGGAAAAGGTAATAGACCGGTAGTACACTGTTCTGGGTAAAGAGCGCTGGATTGGCATTCTGGAGATCTGGAGTTAGATTCACGTCTAGTCAAGAGTTGAAGCTAGCTCTTTTGGCCGGGAAAACACGTGACAGCTATACCAAACTGGTTCCGAAGATAAAAGTTGGAAAAACAATTGTTCTTGTTTTTCTCAACAATCCCAGCTGAATCAAGTTTAATTGTTATGTCATCTAGCCTTAGCTGTTTGCCTTTTTTCAAATGCGCTACTCTTTTTTCTTTGCTCCTTCGGTTTGCATTGCAGCTAGAGGTAGAATAAGTTTCTGTTCAATTGGCTATTCAATGATTCCACAATTGACTTCTTCAGAACAGAATGTTCAAAAATGTCCGTCATTTTTTCGCTTTACACAGGGGAAATTGGGGTGCACCTGATTCAACCACTCTGATGATTCCGCGTTGGCATGCCATTCGCGAATTTGAGCTCCATACTATCGCATGGAAGAGAAGCAGTCCTCGGCTTTAAACGGTTTTTGCGTTTTGCTTTTGTTTGTGCCGAACGTAACGCAATCACACCAGAAATGTGTGGCTACGTGTGACACAGACACCAATCGCAACAGCTGCGCCTTCCTAGATAAACTGCGTAGCTTACGCATACAAACTACTCTACCTGGGATGGCTATGACCCTTGCCCCACTGGCGCGTTTTTTCCGGGAACGCACTTCGGCATAGAACGATAACGCATCATTGAGATGAGTCTATAGAGTGTGCGTGTCATGGTTCGGAAGTGCAATGTAGCTTCCGAGAAATTCAAAGCTAGGAGGCAGTCTTGTTGGATTCGGTGATGCTTTCATGGCTAGCTGTTCACATGATCCGCAGATGCACCTTCGCTTATGCATAAAAGAGGGCAAACCAAGAAATTAGCGAAATATATACGACAAACGCTAGGCATTTCAGCATGGCTTTGCGCGTCAGGGGTTTCACTCACACCTTCTTGGGGCACGTTACCCAGCAAAGACGTGTGTGCACATCTATGAACCGGAAATCTGTGAATGCTACTGCAAAGGACTACGTGACCAAGCATACCATCACCTATTATGCTCCCATGTCGAGGTAAAATCTGCGTGTTTCAACACGAAAGTGTTTTATGCCGCGATACGCCCAGATTTCACTGGCGCATTATTCATCACAGAAATGACGCCAGTACGACGAACACTGGAGGAACGGCAAAAAAAATTTGTTTACGCGGGTAATGCTGCCGTCTAGGATAGGTGAAGAGAAGTAGAAGTAATATCGACAGTTGGCGCTTCCATCGGTCAGCGTAAGCCGCGTTATAGCTCAGTGGGATGCCTCCGTCTAAGAAAGCTGTGGAATTACGCGCCGCAAAAAGGCAACGACGCCGACGGGCGAATGCCGTGAATGTGTTGGTGTGAAAAGAACAACACGAAGACGCGAAACGCTGTCGCGCGTTCGTTGTCCAAGCTACGAACTCTGCCACTCGCATTCCATAAGCTGAACTCGTCACACAGCAACCGCCTTCCGTACACGGCCAGAGCAGAACCTAAGTTTTCGCACCTTTTCATGAAGCGACCCGCAGGACGTCGTCGGCCAGGCACACCCAAGAGAGAGCCGTCGACCCGCAAATGCTCCCTTCGCTGCAGATTTCCCTGCGCATTTCACTTTTGTGCTTTCCCGATTCCTGTTACTGAGGAATCAACCATTTTTTAAATAGTTACAGCTCCTTAGTGGTGCTAGGGCATATTTGACACTTGGCTCACCGGCCGCTCTTTGTACTCACCACTGCACAAAATTCGTGATGGTGTCTTTTCTGTGAGAATAGAACATCCGTATAAAGAGGGGTACGGATAACATATCTATGTACTTCACATTATTAACAGACCGTTTATGTCGGAATAGAAGCCAGAGGCCGCCGCTGAAAGGTGTAATTTATCGGTTAAAAGGGAAGGCTTTGCGGTTTTCACGTTGACAAATTCAGCGGCAGGTCATTCTTACGTACCGTAAAATACAATGTCGAAATCAAATCAATTACTTTATCAATCGCACTGCGACAAGACAAACCAAGGGAACATTCGCAGGTATTCCATTTAACGCTTGCAAAGAGTACTGTTCATAAGGTAGCTGAAAACGATAAAAATACTATAATATAGAGACACTAAAAAGAAAAAAAATTGTGTTTTTTACGCGTCAAAGTAATGCCGAAAATTGAGCCGAGTCGCAGTGCAGACCCCTATAATACTTTAAACACGCAAGGCCCTAACGCCCGCGTAATAGTCTTAGACGAATATGGTTTCTTCATCCGTAGCGACATAAAGAGGGCCCTTCAAAGGACCAATACTAGGATCTAGAGATATGGCAAGTGCGGACAGCTACAATACACAGAATTGTCAGACTTGGTTTTAGCGGATTAGACTCTGGTTACTCACAAAACCGTGGCTACACTGGCACCTGTCGCTATAAGAAGATCAGGCTTTGTCACAACTGTTCATAAAAATGGGGTAAAAGAATAATTCATTTACCCACAGACACTGATTGATTGATTACAGGGTTTATTGCGCCGATGCAACGCAGGCGATGAGGCACGTCGTAGTGGAGGGCTCCTCGTTAATTTTGATCACCCTGTGGTCTTGAACGTGCGCCGAAATCTCGTACACACAGATAGTTTTCCTTTTGCCTCCATCAGAAAAGCGGTCGCCGCGGCCGGGAATTGAACTCACGGCCTCGTTTTCAGTAGCACAACGGCTTAGCCACTGAGAAATCGCGGCGGGTAACCACGAAAACTACTGCAAAACAAGTTATTTCCAATGAAAACAGCAACCGCTTAACTGGAGCCGGAATAAATTGATACCAAAAGTGCAAAAATATATACGGGGGTCGGAAGGCCTTGATTAGTACATGCCACAAAAATGCCCTCTGAATAGTGTGTGCAAGATTAACGGCTAGTGGTTTGATGGTTATCGATTTTCAAACGTCATTGTCGAAGACGTCAAACAGAACAGGCCCAGCCAGCCCAAAAATTTCTGGCTGGGTGCAAATACGAGTTGTTGGGTGCAAGTACGATTCGTTGGAAATAAATTGCCATGATTTGGGTTGAAATGTCTTCCCGCGTTTACGCGTCGCTTAACCCAAACTGGCACAAAAGTGAGAGAAAAGACCAGGGGCGGTGACGTCCCGGTGATAGGGTGTTGGCTCCATTTACAAGTTGGTGATGTGTGCAAAAAGAAGCAGCATAAGACATTTACGTGCTCACGCAGTATTCTGGGCACCAGCGACAGTGATCCCACCAGTGCAGCGATAATTTGTCTGAAGTTTTTGCAATTACGTTTTTCCAATACAGTTGTTTTCACGATCCCGTACTTGACCAACAAGAGTCCTAAAATCAGGAAAGGCTCACATCGAAAAAACACGTAGAAAGCTCTACATTGCTGATACTGTGACGCTTCCTTGATACCCCCCATGTGATATATTTTTAGTTTTCCAGAGTCGATTCCCTTAAAAGAAAGTAGATGTTATTAAACAAAATTCCAAAAAACTAGGCCCTATTAACACACCTTCTGCGAGCGTCAATAGCAGCAAGCTTTTGCCGATGTCGTGGCACTTATTGGTGGCACGTCTGGTATAAGTGTGCTAACCAAAAAAAAAACTGCCGCCCTCGGGAAAGAACACACTTTTTGCCCTCGAATCTTCATTTCCCGCCTGCGAGCGTTCTTTTGGGAATTGCACACCTAAAGGTGTTTTGTAATGAAGGGCAATAATGCGCGGTAAAACAGCGCCCAGAGAGTGAAAGCCTTCGTAAAGACGTATAAGATGCAGCGAAGTGAGAGATACCTGATGTTTCTATTTGCTTTGACTTCTCTCTTTTTGTCAGCTTCAGTAGCGGTTCAGGTATAACTGCACTGCCCTCGCTATTCTTTTCATCCGGCTGAGGATCAGAATCAATGTGATTCCGCCTCCCACAAACCCAGAGCCAGTGCAGATTTCTCTTCAATTTTATCTGTGGAGTCAAAAGGTCCTGAAACATTGCTTGGCCTAGCTTTCTGTTCAGTTCAATTTTTTTTTCTTTTTTTGTCTTCGATAGCATTATAATACGGTGCTCACGCCAATACACACAACATACGATGAGGTCATTTGTGTTGAACGTTAGGTAGTATTTTCGCTTTGGTGGGCGATGTGAGAAGAGTGGTATGGCATCTGCTGGGGATATCTTGATTTCGCCCCTTTTTTACGCAGCGGTTATTTATGCGTTGCTTCTGAAGGCTCTTACTCTCATGCGAAAAGAAAAACACATAGATTGTCGTGTGTTTTGCAACTACGAGCATGAGTTCCATTAGATAAATAAAACATCCATTGGGCCAGTGCCACATGCTCCCGGATATCCGCTTCGGCAAGCGGAAAGAGCAGAGTAGGAGATTCTTTCTCCAGTACGAATGCTGCGGCGCATGAAGATCTTCTCTTAGCAATTATCTCTTGGAGTGCAACCCATTTATTACATCCTAAGTGTTCGGGGCACCATCCTTACTCGCAGTAAAAATCCCTGTCCTGTCGAGCTTGTCAGCCGTGTAAGTGCCCCCTTTGCAAAGGCCCGTCGCGCAGCGTTTCACGGAGCACTGGTGTTTGAATTGGTGAATCGGCTTGTTTATCACGTCTCTATTGGCTTTCGAGAAAGTTTCGTGACGTATGTATTTTTCCTTATGGTAATGTACAGCACGGGTCAATGCGGCTTTACGAAGGAAGCTGTGCAAAGCGGGCTAGTTCCTGCCATGAGAAGGCATTCGCTGCCTAATATTGTTAAAAAAGTGAGGGCGCAGGCTAGTTAGCAATCCGTGAGCATCAGAGCGCGAAAACAGACCAGGGACAACAAAAAAAGAACTAAAAACAAGCGCTGACTTTCAACTACTTTTAATGCAAAGGAAACACAGACTAAAATACACATTCCAGAGCAACGTAATTGCAGATACCATAGCTGCAAGCTGCAAAACAGCCACGGGCACAAAAACAGGCTATAACCTGCTGTCGAAGAAGTAGAAACAACGAAAATGACACGGGAGTGATTATTCGTGGGAATTTTTACTATTTGATGCCTGAACAACTAATTTTTTTTGCAATAGCATGGACCAGACACATATCGGCTCATCTCCTTCGCTTCCTATTACAGCTGGCTGCCCAATATCTCGGGGAAGTACAATACCATGGTGGCTGCAAACCAGACACTCGTCAAAAAACGGTTTGCTACCTTCCTGGCCACACTTAGGACAATACCGACTGAGATTCCTCTCGAAACCACGCAGCATATTACTACCATGCCCCGCAACCCGTCATTCACACAGCGGCCCAAAGAACCTGCTATTTTTAAGCATAGACAATACCTTCTAAATAAAGAATTCAGAGCAGGTTGCGGGCTTTATTAGACAAAGTTTTTAAGGAGGGTTTAACAGATTTGAAATCGACATAAAAGATTTGAATGTTTTCTTGCCTCATAAAGAAATGTTGCATTGCGTCGAAGCCGCCATAGAAAGCTTTCTTGAAGTGGTGTTTCAGAATTCCTCCAGTTTTACGGTTGTGTGTTTCCTGGAGTTGTCTGCATATTTACGATCAACCTGTCAAATGGGGAGGTTCAGTATATGTCCAGAAGCAAGGAGTTTGTAGGGGCTCTTCAATGATTACCCTATTGAGTGACTTGTTGCTGGCGCAATTCATCGGTTGCTCGCTTCTCACCTGCCAAAAAGTAAAGTAATTCGTACATTTAGGTACGTTCATGACTATGAGGGGATGTTTAACAGCGGTGACAGTGTGGATCACGCAGAAATGTATTCTTGAAATTCTTGGACATTCTATTAGCCCGCTGCTTCTGACGCACGAGATTCTGGATGCACATTCCATTCGTTTCCTCCGTCTAGTTCTTTGTTCTATGATTCCCATGTGTGTTGGTTATATAAACCATATGGTAATGAGATGCGTATACTATACGAGCCTTGTTATACAAAGCTTGTTACGCGGGGAAGTGTTCACGCGTGTTTTTCAAATGTCACATAAAATCATGCCCTAATGCATTGTCGACAGCTTTACAGTTCAAGCCTCCAGTGTTCTCGCTGCCGTGTTCTCGCTTTTAATCAGTGCTATTGCTGAAAGAATGCTAAAGTCCATAAGAACGCTAACAAAGAAAACAGTGAAAAGTCAGAAGCAAAACAGGAAACCATTGTTATGTCGTAGATGCACGGTGTATCACACAAATTAAAGAACTTTGTCGAGCTTGTGAGTCTTCTGATCCTGTATCTGCTCCGCAAGACCTGCCCAGCATTTGTAAAATGAAATAAATATGCCCAATTCGAAATGGGGTAGTGGTTGCCCCTTAAATAACCGCAAAATAAATATTTACTGGGTGCAAGGGGTAATCTACAAGATGGCCCTACCATGTGGTGATAATTTTTCAGGGCAGACGGGCCACTGTCTGAATGACAGGTTCCGGCAAATAAAAGGTGGAAGCACATCAACTCCGTGGATCATGGCGAGGGGGCGGAGTACGGGGACTCAAAATGCAGCTGTATAAGGAAGCGAAGAAAATAACTGCATAAGTACCCCGTCTATTCTATGTAAAAATATTTATTAGTTATTCAAGCGGCCAATTGTGAATGTCCCTGTGACGAATCGCCTTAGTTGTCATTTTCGTTCTTTCTGCGTCGGCCGACCGCAGATTTTAACTGTTTTTCTACTCGTAGCTTTTTTTGTAACTATGATCTAGAATAACGTCGCGATACAATGCATATGTAAGTGTGGGTTTTCTGTTCATTACAAGTAGTTGGAAGTCATGGCTTGTTTGAAATCTGTCTTTTGTTGTTCCTGGTTTGTTTTTGTGCAGTGATTCTCATATTATAATTGTTACTTTGATAGTTCGAACGTGCCCGCTCCCGTCGGCTCTATCAATGCTTCAAGAGAAAGTATTTACTTAAGAAATGGCGACAACTGTGAGCCATGTGGCTTGTTTTGGAGAAGGTGGGTCGATACTTATACAGGGGTACAGAGAAGGTAGCTACAAAGTGTAACATTAAAGAATATAGCTCATATAGACGCTACTAGCGTAACCGTTCTTCGTCACTTCTGTATTAATCATTCTTAAATTATTCTTGAAGGTATGAGTACATGCCTGCAAAAGACGTCTTTAAGTAGCAGGTAATATTTATTTCCTAATGCCATGGATAAATCATTGTGTAGCTGAAGAATATTCGGCTCGCATTCTGTAGGCTCTGAACTCCTGGTCGGCCATTATCTGTTTTTCGCAAACGGGACCATTTTGGGCACTGGCATTAAAATTGGTAACATATAAAGTGCGAAGATGGTCTATTGAAGTAAACGTGGACATCTCAGGGGCGGTTGATACTTGTGCCGACGTCGTGAATGGTCGTAAGGTTGTCGAGTGGACGTGATTTTAACCGAGCAAACTGCAGGAAGCACATCGCGTCAGATTTTAGGGCACCGGAGCCCATCTCGCAGTGGTAAACCTCCGACTGACGCTAGGTACGACAAAAAATGGGCTGTGTGACAGCAACGACAATTTAGGTCATCTCAAATTAAGCGTAGCTGAATGGTGTGCTAGAAATTGATTTGATAATAGTCTTGAAGAAGACGGACGCACCATTGGTTTCGGTGAATTGCCCATTCAGGGCGAGATGCACATTCTTTCGCCTGTTACAAGAAGCCACAGTCCTTCCAGCAGGAATCCCTACGAATTTTGTTTTCTTCAAAGCTATGGTTATCACAAGGCTGTCTGCAAATATTTGCATTTCATTCAGTCCTTGACGTAAGATATTGTGCCTTGCCGCAGGCTGTGAATGAGATGGGTATACGATCAGCGTAGATTGTATATAATAATGGTGTTGGGCACTTGGCAACAAGCACCGGCCCCGTTTTTGGCAATATGGCCGGTTTATTTTATTTAGTTTTTTTTATTTCATTTTATTTAACCTTTCTACAAGAAAGAACAACAGGAATGCTAGGGCAAGAAGAAAAAGCTGCAATGCAGCCGCTTGACAAATGTCCTTGCCCACGAGTTTGGCAAAGTGCACATATCTATATACATATACATACACATACAGAATACAGACACGTGTATTCACGCATAAGCATACACATACACCTATATATCTAAAATACATATGCATACACATACATACCTACATACATACACGCATATATCCAAACGTCAATACATAAATACATATGCACAGTACCATCTTCCTGCTACATATAAATGAAATTACGCGCATACACACCGCGAGAGAAGAATATTTTACGTATGGGAGGATGTTAAAAATATTATTATAAATTAAAACCTCACTTTTCACCATTTCATACAACTCGCAACGCAAGTGAATCTAATGCCATGTTCAGTGCACAGATTACCAAGGTATAGAATCAAAAATACGGTGAAGTTACACAACCACTTAAGTCACGATTTACAAGCAAGTTCACCATATTCCGAAATTTCTGCTGTCAACCTTCGCTTAGCGATGTGAAGTAGGTTTGTATCTGCGTTCTTTAAGGTGTTTAGTAATTTCGGTACTCTATATTGTAAACTAGAGAATTTGTACATTGTTCTTGAAAATGGGAGCAACAAGCATACCAATTTTTCATTTTAAGGCATATTTATGGGAGAAATTATTTTGCTAAATCTTGGAACGCTGCGCTGCCATTAAAAAGACCCGTTTAAAAATTTAGAGCAAATTGTATTTCATACAATTGTTCCACAGGAATGACATTAAGGGAGAGAAATTTGTCATTTGTACTGGCATCATCAGGTGCTTTCGTAATATTCAAAAATGTTTTTTTTTTCACAACCAGTTTTATGAAGGTTGGTTTAGGTAGTGGTTCCCCTTACGAGGTGGCAATAATTTAAATGAGGGGTCAAAAGGGTGTTGTAAATTAGCAGCCTAATTGTGGGAGGTAAAACATATCTAACTTTGAAAGGTATACCACCTGCCCTGGCTTAAGATGTTTAAATACGGTCCACGTGGTCAGTCTACAAACGATGCTTACTACAAACTACTTCCAGATCTTCACTGTCTTCATGAGCTCTACCCGCTTGTACTAAGCTTCAGCATTAGGCTCCTGTCAATTGGTTTCTGTGACCCGCCGCGGTGGCTCAGTGGCTAAGGCGTTGCGCTGCTGAGCGCGAGGTCGTGGGTTCGGTTCCCGGCCGCGGCGGCCGCTTTTCTGATGGAGGCGAAAAGCAAAAACGCCCGTGTGTACGAGATTTCGGAGCACGATAAAGATCCCCAGGTGGTCAAAATTAATCCGGAGCCCTCCACTACGGCGCGCCTCATCACCTGCGTTGCGTCGGCGCGTTAAACACTACAATAAATCAATTTGTTTCTGGGGTGGGGCAAATGGAATAGTTTTGTTTTTCAAGTGTTTATTTACAGAGTTAAATTTACTCCAAATAAGTAAACTACTCAGAGCATCATCTGCCAAGTTTTAAAGGTAGGCCATACTTGGGACAGAAAAAACAAACCGCTGTCATGGGCATAAATTATCAAATGTGTTTTTTGGCTAACGTAGACGATATCACTTATGTATGTTGTAAACAATGTTGGTTCAAGAATGCTTCGTTGCTGAACTTGCAATATTCTTTGTAGAGTTGATTAATGGGATTTAATGGAAACGAAGTGTTTTGTTACGACTAATATATGACTGTAAAAGTTCCTACGGGATACCACAAAAACCTAAGTATGGTAATGTATGCAATAAAGCTAAATGGTTGATCCGGTCGAAGCCTTTATAATAGTCAATAAAACACCTGTTGTGATTTTTTTCTTCGAAACCACTTAAGATGAACTGCCTTTGTGGCAGTATAGCCAGCTCCGTTCAAACTCCTTTTTGGAAGCCAATGAGTTGCTTAGATATAATAGAGTGTTTCTCGGGAAACGAGGTGACCCTTTTGAAGGTAATTTGGTCCAAACTATTTTAAATCACAGGTCATACTTAAACTGGCCCGTAATTCGAGAATTCATTTTTGTTGCCGGATTTAAACAGTACAGTAACTTTCGCGTGTGTCTGTGCTTCCGGAAAGACTCGAGTAGGTAAAAAATATTGAATATTCCAGTGAGCACTGGTAACAGACGATGAAGCACAAATTTAACGAGTGCTATTTTAAGCCCATTACTATCCTATGATTTAGTGTCTTTCAGAGACATAAAAACGGAGGAAACCTCTGCCGGAGCTGTTGGGTCAAAAATGGCTGAATGCTCGTTGGGTATTGCACCGAGGAGCTACACTGTTGCTTTATTGTATTTGCTTAAGCCTAAGGAAGTTAAGTAGTCATTAAAACTGTTTGCTAGATCTACTCCCTTTAGCAGCTTGCCACCCACAGTAAATACCAACACGTCGTCAAGGCCTCGTTTTAGAAGCTTTTTAAGTTCACGCCCAATCATTTTGCTTCGACCGTTTGATTGATTAAATCACCGTTCAAAATATGCATGTTTTGAGTTTTTCAAAGGCTTAGTTACACGATTGCGCCATTTTCGGAACCCTTCACAATTATTGAGGTCCCTTGTTCTCGCAAATTTATGGTACAACTTTTTTCTGGCGAATAAGTTTAGACACACATTGTTAAGCCACGGTTTGCGTATTTTAGTGCACCGTCTTGTTTGTTTAAACAGAAAACAGCAAGTTTATACTTCCTTGAGTATTTTATGAGCATATTGTAAGCGTTGCTTCGATCAGTTATTTGAAGCAGGAAGCTCCAGCTTATATTTGCAATTTTTATTCATAGTTCCTCTAATGTTTTGCCGTTGATTTCGGGTACGAGGAATGTATAGACGCGACGTGCATCATTAGGACGATTATCAGAACGGCCCACCATGTAAATCGGCCAATGGTAATCAAAGTCCGTGGCAATCACACCGGAATCTGTGCAATGTGCAGAACAATGTGTTATTAAAACTTCTATAAACTATCAGAGAGACTGCCGATGCGCGTTCGTTTCCTTTTAACACTGGTACAATAAAATGAAGCAAGAATCAGTCGTAATTCACAGGATTTTGGTGTCTGGCGTAGCAAATTGATGTTCAAGTATCTTCCCATTATAAGGCGCACATTATTCACCACCACAAAGCCAAGTATTTTTCCAAAAGGGAACGACAACGTCGCTACTCCCATCAGACGGGCAATAAACAACGACAAACGCGCATTTTGCACACTACAGCGCCAAAACTTCATAATCTTGGTTAACTATGGAAACCTCCGTGAGCAAGTTGCAAGATAAGCGCTCTGACCGAAGCTTCAATACGCCCCCATTGCGTCGGTAAGGTCGATTTACGAAAAAGGTTTTGCAACCAGGCAAGCCCATCACTTCGTGTTGAGATGCATACCGGGTCTCGGTTATCATTAGTGCGTGAAACTGGACCGAAACTTTATTGAAGAATGGGGTGCGCTTGTAATGCTTACTACGCGCAGATTGCGCAGTGCAGTCCAGAAAGAACATGAAATCGCTATAGGAACGCACAGATAGGAACGCACAGAATGCGGATTCCTAGGTGTTTTTAGTAAAAAATTTTCCCAAATCCGCTTCGCAAGTGATTCGCACAATTCGCGAGTCCTCTGTCTTGCGTGCGAAAACTTTGCCTGCCTTGGACCATGCAAATTGCTAGTTTGCGCGTCTTTTTTCTTTGCGATGGTCATTCCGAGCAGTTTTTTTTAGCTGATGAGAGACGTGTTCGTTGGCGTGCACCGAGTCTTCGCTGTTAAGCCCTATATCCTTTGTCGTTAGCCTGGCCCTCCTAGCTCTTTCAAGCACCGCCTTCTCTTTCGACCGATGGTTGAAAACAACCACAATATTTGGCTCTTCATCGGTGTTACCCACTGGAAACCGGTGACAAATCTCGACATCCACCTTTGCAATCCACTTACCGAGGGTGCTTGCAAGCCTACCTAGTAACTCCTCGAGATACTTTGTTTTGTCATTCGGGACGCCCGTCAAGTCAATGTTTTTGTTCAGCAAATATTGGTCTTGCGTTGTCGCTTTCCTTTTCAATGCCACAACCTCCTGCACAAACACTGCTGGCGTGGCCTTCAGGGCGCGTCCTCAGTGTTTAGGCCTTTACACTCAGCTTTTAACTCCTCAAAGGCTTTGTTTATTATGTCATTGTCGGTTCTTATGGTCTGTATTTACTTAACCGGGTAATGGGACTTTTAACTGAGGAGCTACCATCACCATAAACAGGCAATAAACGTATACCGTGCCAGCTAGCTTAAATGAGTGAGTTGCCATGCGTGCTGCGTTAGCGTAACACCTTTCAGGAACATTAGTATTTTTGACAAGCACAGCTGTCTGTTCCAGGGAGATGAAGCTCGATTAGCTCTTGTTGCGCGTTCCCCAACCTAGATAGCGCAGCCTCTATCAGCACACTGAGCAAACGTCTTCCTTTGGTATGGCCCTGGTCGCTCAAATAGTTACAATTTCACGTTGCAGGCCGTAGCCGAAGGCTCATGATTTCTAGAAATGTGCGGTAGGCTTGTAATCCTGCCGCAGTCAGAAGGTCATTTTGGCATTGCTATGACCCAAACCACGTTCATGATGACTGAAAGCTAAGTGCAATACAGGCAGAGGCAGAGGTGACTCCTGGAGCACAATCCTTGCCTGCAACCCCCCAAAAAAGGCGGAAGTATTGGAAGTGTGCTGGTTCACCACGACAACAAGGAGCAGCTTGTGTACAATGAATACGGTGAGCCCCATTTCAGTACCTCCATTATTGAAAACAAGCTCCCGTAGCCAATCACAACGATTGAAGATTCCGAAGCAATGATTACCAGCAAAGATTCACGAACAGTCGGAGTCTTCGGCCCAGCTTTGGACACTAGCACTAGCAGAAAAGACCGCTACAAAAGTCCTGCCGACCGGTGATACTAGCCTCGACGACGTCGATATGGTTTCTGCCTGCTTCCAGTTCAGCAAGCAGCTCCAATTTATCCGACTGCGTTCCGTTTCGATCGTGTGGGATCGCTAATAATTCCAGCAGTACTTGTAGAAGATTGCGCCCAAGTAAAATGCGATTCTGCAACCAGAATAACCGGCCTAAGATATGAATAATAAGATGGTGTGCACAAATCGCCGAACCTTCTCTCTGCTACATCCCACATTGAAGGAATTTCTCAAGTACCCCTGCATAACTTCCCGGAACCAATGCCGAAAGTATGATACCACACAGAACGACTCTTTGCCGCAGTGTTTGTTATAACTATTCGATGTGTGAGGCCAACATCAGAGAGCTATCAAATCCTAATCACGTTGTGCGTTTGTTGAATTGATTTTCATATCTACCTTCAAAGAATAAACATGTTGCCAATTTTGTGCCTTTTTGTCTTTGTAATTATAACACAGCTGGCCTAAATTTTTGGAACGTTTTCCTTGTTGTGTTCCGGGCTTGTGGGTTGACCTTTGACCCTTCCTTAGCGTTTTCGCTGAAGCAGCAGCTGCGTACTACTCTGGCAGACCCTTTCCTTGCGCAATGAAGCAAGCTACCGATATTTTTTATAGTTCATCTCTCAAGCAAAGTTGCACGAACGGTAGGCCCTCACTCCCTAAAGCACCATAGTCTTCTAGTCTAGACTAACAATTTCATGAATAGGGAAGAAAAAGCTGTTTCGTGATTTCACTGAACGTAAAGAAACTGAGGTGGCCAGAACTAATCCATAGCGCACTAAGAGCGCACGTAGAGCTGATCGGGGCGTAAAACTCCAAAAATTTGTTTTCTCTTAAAACATCAGTTGTGGCTGTGACTGCGTACCTGCTCCACAGGTGGCCCCTTCTGTCACGCGTATTACATATTACACGCGAATTTAGGAGGGAAGTCAGTAGAAAAGGAACTGCGCCGCTAGTTTGTGTTTTATTCTTCTTGTTCCTACAAGGCCCCCATTATGCCCCACGATTGTCCGATCACACTGGTGCACAACACCATGGCTGCACATCCCATTTTGCAAAAAAGCATGACAGAAAAGACAACCGCCTCTTTTCGAAAGCCACGCAGAATGGTGTCAGCGCAACACCGTTCCTAGTGATGGACGCACCGCGACGGTGGGGGGCGACCTCCGAATGGTTTGCGGCAGCGAAAATTTACGACGGGTTCCCTTTATAGCAGCGTACGTCATCAAGTTCTGTATTTTATACGCTCCAATATTTTATTTTTCAATATGTTTTTGCACTTGTGGACCTTCGGAATGCTCGTCACACGCGTCAACGTCTTTTCTCTTGACTGATTTCAAGAAAAGCACAACCGGTATTAAACATAGGCTCACCGACGGGTTGGTGCGATGGAGGCAAACCAAAAATATAAAGAAAGCTGATAAGAATGCCATTAAACCAAGTTGGTTATTTTGAAAGAAGTAACAAAAAGGCGTAGCAAAGGCCAACAAAAAGACCAGTTCACCTCAAGCGAGCTGGTGGTTTCTATTTCTGTCGTTGTACATTTCCTGCTCTCGCCCAGGCTGAGCACCTACAATACTTCATGTCCTTGCTTTATAACAAAGAGGCAGCTTCGTAAACCTGCAAGAAAGCATAGAAAAAGGCAGTGACGAGAGAAAATAGCCCGACTTAAATTCTTGTTTTTGCTCTCCCGAAACACATTTAACTTTGATGCAGAGCAGTACCTAATTCCCCGTCAAGTGCGGAGCCTACGAAGTGACCACTACAGAAAATATCTAGTCCCCCAATGTCGTGTGAACATATATGCATACTCGTTTTTCCCTAGAACAATAAAAGACTGGAATGTATTACCGGATGCTATACGGTATTGTCAAACTGCAGAACATTTTGAACGCAATGTTACGAAGTATTTTCAAAGTGCATCTTCGTGAACTGTGATCATTTTTTTGCGTGCGTGCGCCTGTATTCTGTTGTGAATTTGAATGTATTTGCTGTCTCTTGACTGATGTAGATTGTAGGATGTAATATTGTGAAGTGTATTTTGTGATGTATGTGATGTAGCATGTAAGTTGTAGAATGTAGTATAGTGATGTATTCATTTTGTATCGGCTATGCATTTCTTTTTACGATTGACATGACGGTTGTTATGTCAGTTTTCTACCCCACCCTTGAAACGGCCCAATCGGCCAACAGTACCTGGAAATAAAATAAAAAAACAAAAAAACTGAAATCCGATTGACCTATTGCTGGCACTGATGCATTCACTAAATGCAGAATTCATACCTTTATTTTTGAAGCGGATCTTCCAAAAACGCTAAGTTTCTGTTGGTTTCGAGTTCCAACTTCTCTCGTTTTGCCCATTTAAGCAGTGTTTATTTCTGCACAGTGGACATAAATTTTAAACCACTGACCGTACTTACCCTTGCATCCAGCAGAACCGATTCCTGCTTGCTCCTTATTTGGCTTCAAACTGACGCTTTTTCTGATCTATTCTATTTTTGCGGTCTTTCATATTGTTACGGGGAAAATATTGTTTTCACAGAGGTATTTGCAACGAGGAAGACAGAGCAGAGTGGCCAGATCCACGCACCAACCAAATCAATTCCGAGCGTAGTCGACTTCTTCTTCGAGCTGCTCAGCGCTCATCAGTCCATCTGGCCGGTACATGGCCAGCACAGAAACTGACGCATACCCTTCGGCTTAGTACAGAGCCCAACATACTCGTCACACAGCTCACGGCGGGAAAAGTACCGTCTCGGTGCTGACTAAGGTGTTGCGTCCAAGGTGGCAGTGTGTAGGGCTTTAGTCGCAGTAAATGCGCGATGCTGGTTTTCGGTGTGGAAGACTATGTGGACGGCGCAACAGGACTGATCTCACACGTCACATCGATGACATTCCGCAGGACCTTGAAAGGGCCATGATAATGCGACACAAGCTTTTTAGAGATGCTCAGACGGCGAGAAGGAGACCATAACAACACGAGCGTTGCAGGAGGATAATGTAGGGTGCGGCGCTTAAGGTCATAACGCGTTTTCTGCGAAACCTGCGAGGCCGAAATGCCGGCGCGGGGGACCTCAAGGTCTAGGGTTGCTCGAGAAGTACCTTCAAAGGCATATTCTGCCGGTGGAGTGGTCGATGACGGCATCAAGGTGTCAAGCGGCAAAGTGGGCTCACGTCCACAAAAGAGATAAAAGGGTGAAAAGCCAGCCGTATAGGGGCGCGAGAAGTTCTACGCAAAAGTCACGCACAGCAACGTCAAGCCCCAATCTTTGTGATCCGCAGAGGCATACATAGGCAGCATGTCCGTAAGTGTGCGGTGAAAAAGTTCCCTAAGTCTATTGGTCTCACGTCTCATCTTTGCCCTGCCGCCACGTAACAATCTACCTCTCACATAAGCCTGAGTGCTTATTCTGTGTATGCTGCATTTTATGTATACTTATTTATTTGTTCACAGCCAGCAAATTGCCAATTTAGAAGGCGCTAAGCTTAGTACTAATGAAAGCAGAATGAAATGCATTATCGTTAGCCCCTTTTTACTTCTCCTTAAAAGAAACCCGTGCACGCGTTACACGTGCAACAACCAGACGTCCCTTATCCGGGGTAATCATTCTTTGGTTAGGGAAGCTAGAGTCCTCATGACATAAATACAAGACAATGCTTGGCCCTTACTCTAGCGCGCACTAAAATGAAATCGGAAATGACATTTTTAGATGTATTCCGCTAGGTTATGTAGGCAAAGCAGAACGTCGAAGGGCACTTCTTTAATACAGCCGTTACAAGTCACGCACCTTCCCATATTTTTTTGAAGTAGTAGCGGCATTATTATAGCTGAACTGATTCAGATTAGTACAGTGCCGTGCAGACGAGTTCCGCGCGCTACTGAGGGCATAAATATGGTAAAAGAAATGCCTCTAGTATCACATCCTGTCAGATAGACCGGTATGGAGAACGATTTTCAGGCAAGGTGGATACATGAAGTGAGAATTAAGAGAGTAAACGAAAGGTTTCAAGTCTGTTATTCAACACCGCATAGGTGATACTTTAAGGAGGAAGGGATGCCAACAGCCCACGATTTGACATTCGGGGGGAGGGGGGGCAGCGTTTATATATTTATCCCTTCATGTAGTTGTGTTGTTGATTTGGGCTCTTTTACTGCATCAAACTGAGGCCTGTGGTTCTGCGAAACAACCTCGTCTTGCAATGCAGCGAAATAGCATTTCAGGACCTGATGCCGTTTCAAATGACGTGCATATAATTATACATACATTTATGCATGCACGCAGCCGCACATCAGATATAAATACACATTCCGAGCATTTCCGGTGTGCCAACAGCACCTTTAAAACCGCTGCCACTTGCAGTAACCCGCGGCGCTCTTATTTGCACCACCCCCTACTTCATCGGTTTCAGTTGCACATCGTCAACAACATCTAGCTTGTGAACATCATCATCCTCGTATCCTGGCTGATAGGTCGTAGACGACTCTGCGTAGAAGAATTCCCACCTTCACAGTCTTTAATACAGTGTACTGTCTCTAATGTTTACTTTACCGTATAAATACTTTCCACAAAAACCGGCGGTGAGATTCTTACAGCCGTGTTCTACGTAACTTGGCAGTGGCGTTGAAGGTGTGTGCAACCATTTTTTTTCTTGGAATCTTAATGCCGCAGGCAATAAGGACAAAAGAAGCAGCCTTGAACGGATTTGCCTACACAGTAGGTGCCATCTTCACTGGCCCAGTGTGCGTATTTAGTGTGTGTGTATATAACCCCAGTGTGTGTATTCACGGTTTGCGGCTCCAGCGTTGATTGTAATGGCATTCCCGGCAACCTCAAACCTCAATGTGCGTAAAGCTGTGGATACCGGTGGCTGGGTCAGGCAATGAAGCTTAATGATAAGACATACATGCTGCCATTGTAACCTCAGTGTTGACATTAGGCCACCATTTCGTACCACAGTAGCAGCTACATTTCACATGCAATGCGGATGTGTAGTCCCCAAAGTAACGCCTTCGAAGAAATAGGAAGATTAGAATAGAAGGTACACGCGCTACCTTCCAAAGGTGATTGCGGAGGGAGCTTTCTGTGGACGAGCAGCCGAAGTAATTTTTTATGATAGCTACAGAAAACCAATAGAAATATTTGGACACGTTCTGAACGCAGAAATCGGGGGCGCTGTTTTTCTGCCAATGAACACGAGTAAGCCGTCAATGCAGCTGACAATACTTATTCAATATGAAGTAGCGTACAGTGATTGATCATTGCGCCATCGTTGTAAGAGACTAAGATTCCTGTCCTCTAAGAGAACAAAGGTTTTCTTGCGTAGCCAGAGAAATTTCGTCTTGACACCAGCTGTGCAGGTCGATGAAAGCAATAAATGAGCGTAGATGGCGGTAACGGTGCGAGGCTAGAGAAAAGGATGAGCTGGTGGCCCGGCTGTTGCACCCCACATGGATTTTTGAACTTGCCGGTGAAGGTGCTTTATGAATGGCAGGCTCGAATCGTTTTTTCTAAGCCTTTCACGTCTATCCTATGGTGGACCAATCTGGCACGTGCTAGAAGCAGCGGTAACCGTCTTTGCGAACTAAGTATCAGCTGCGCGAAGCGGCGTCGGCGATCTCCACGTCAGGCGCGAACGCACGTAAACTGGGGACGAGAACAGCGTTTGAGAGATCACGTTACGATAACTGGGCAGATTGTTCCCGAATGTCCCGCTGGCCCACGCCGGGAGCTTCTAATGAGAGACGCTTTCAAGTTCGCTCGGTATTTTTTTCTTGGTATTTTTGGTGAGGTCCTCACGTGTCGCAAGCCCACACGCAAGTCTGGAATCCGTCGGGTGCTCCCCACAAGGCGCACACCCACATTCGCTCGGCCGTGCTTAATTCTGGCAAAGCTCGACGGCTCAACTGAATGTGTAAGAGCTCTGTTGTTAAAAAGTAATTGCGGAGTTTTAGGAATCCGTGGACATATCGTTTCTCTTCCGCCTCCTCCAGCATACTAAACCTCGGGAAATATGCACGCCTTTTCAGCAACACGGCATTTGTCGTACGCCTGTCACACACTGTGCTTACCTGGCTATGCACTATAAATCTTAGTGGTTACGTTTGCATCTTTCAGCCGCCTCATTGGCCAATTGTTGGTGTTTTAGTATTTCAACGTTACCGTCTGTTCGTCTCCATTCCGATTCTTTTTGATTTTGCTAAGATGAACTGGCCTCACTTTTGATTGAACATCGTATACAAGGAGTTAAGGGTGTCTTGGCATGCGTTGAGACGGCGTACGACGACCGCATCGGCGTAAAGAGTCCCAAGCCCCGTTTCCACTTCGTGTCTGCCTGGCGACGCCTCTGGGGAAGGGGCAAACGCAACGCCAGTGCAGAACAGGGTTTTTAATTTTCTGTTTTTTTGCTCTAGTGATCGATCGACAGCATTCAAATTGGCCGACATTACCCATTTACCACACCTGCCACAATTACTGCCTGTAAACGGCCTCTTTTTTCTGGTTTAATGTGGGTCCCTACCAGTAAGCAAAACCTGTTACTATGAGTTTCTTGCTAGTTGTATCCTGGCGTGTTAATTCGTTTGTTCTATCGATGAGAAGCACCAGAACACGAGACTTGATGCCTCATACTCCGAATACACGAATAGGAGGAGCAAAGTACTAAGCATCGGTTTATTGGATATTTTTCTCAGTCACTATTTTTGACGTTGCGGAGTGAAACTCCCAAAAGCACTGCAATTTCCTGTTTCTTTAAAATGGCATGGTAGTGTTTTAAAATGGGATTCATTTATTGTTTTTGTATACCGATATTTACTCTTAAGCTTTTTGCTCCTCCAATCAACTGATCTATTTCTTGCCCGGCTCTGTACCTGATGATTGCCTTTTAAAGCGGGAAATTATCTGTTCCGTCATGCCTATATTAGGGAACTCGTTTTATATTTAGGTAATTTCTTTTAGTGTTTATTTTTTTGTTGCATATTTAGGCGCAAAGCACGCAAAACAGTAGCAAATCTTTGTTCCTACGGTTGTGGGAACCAGTGTGTTTAATTCAGGGACAACTACACTGAAGCTTTTAAAAATCAATTCCACATGAAGCACTAAAGTTAGAACGCAGGCTGTCAGCCTCCGAAACGGAAGTCATTGCTACATAGTTGCAAACCTTACGTTCCTGCTGAAATAAAATTCATTTCCCGCGGTGGCTCAGTGACTAAGCCGTTCGGGTACTCCGCCTAAGGACGCGGGTTCGATTCCCGGCCGCGTTTGCCGCGTTTTTGATGGAGGCGAAAAGCGAAATAGCCCGTTCTTTCGAGATTCCGGCGCCTGTTAAAGATCCCCAAGTGTTCAAAATTAATCCTGAGCCCTCCATTACGGCTCCCCTCATCTCCTGTACGGAATCGCCGGGTTCAACCCACATAATCAATCAAATAAAAAAATTACGGCTTTATTTGAAAGCTTTCTGAGAACTTAAGATAGGTGCAATGGGGAGAAAATAATTCAACACAATTCAACTTAACATAGGCGCAATGGGGAGAAAATAATTCAACACAACTCGCTAATTTGAATTGTGAACATAGAATACACGATGAGCCCTGAGAAGTTTGCGCGGCAGAGAAATGAAATGTCCTGGTTTTAAATTTTAAATAAAAACATATGCTTATCTGTTTTCACGAGACTAAGAATATTGGAAATGAGCGAATTCTACCTCTTGTAACCAGATGGTGCACTGGCATACGCAAGCCGTTTTGTTAAAGAAAGTAATAAATTGGTAAATAAAATTAAAAAAACTGAGGTCGTTCCAAGAGTCTTTCACCCTTTACCCTACAATCATTCAATCAATACTCCTGCATACCTCTACCGCTTTGGTTTTGTTTTTAACCAATTGTCTACACTTGTTTTTGAGCGCATAGAAATTAAGTAAATACCTGTGCATCTCATAATCATTCATTACAAGTGCATGCGTGAAGAGGAACCAGCCTTGAATTCTCATCTGCTTCTGTATAAAATCTCTGTTTTGCCTTGTTGGAGAGTAGAGAAAACCTTGTTGGAGAGTCGACAAAAACAAATTCGAACATCGATGTACAGGTGCAGGAAACCTAGGTAAACCCTAACAAAGGTAACTTTTACCCGGTCTCCGCTCATTCAGATTATTCTAGTAATTCGAATAACCTTTATCTGCTTCTCTTTCGGGAATCCAGAGCACTTTACACGCGAAAGTGGCTGAACGGGGCCGTCGGATTCCAACTTTTGTCTTAGTTCTTTCGCTGCTACAAATTTTTCTGTAGAATTTGGTAAGAATTACCAAAGGAAACTGTCCCGCGGGTCAAAGAATTTATTTTTTGTTTGCTTCCAGCGGCCTCCCATCTTTAGTGCACTGTAATCTGTTGTCAGGAAAAAAAACCGCCCAGGTCACACGCTTACCTGTATATGACGCATAATTATGGTGTTGATTTGATTAGAGGAAGTAAATCGATGCAATTCGAGGTCACACTCTGGTCAAAAAGAGAAATGTCTTTCAGGCACGTAAACCTGTCTCTAGCGCCATAAGGACTCCGATGAAACTATGGAACCAGTCTTGAAGACGCGTGCTCAAGTAGAGAGAAGGACATCACAACGCTGGTTTTCATTTCACAGAGTGTGTATTGTCCTGCTCTCTCGTCATCGCCGCGTCTTCCAGGCTTGGTTACAAGGTTTTTTCAAAGTATGTAGGAACAGGCCCAGCACAACACTATTCTACGTCATAAGTGAACAAAACCCTGCGGTCTAGGGAGGCTGTTCGGTTTCTTAGTGCGAGTTTGGTGGCTTGGTAGCTAAGCCCCATGGGTCAATCTTGCGTTCTCCGCTCCCGACGACTTTGTCAAGAAAAGTGGGTTCGTGTGTTTAGTTATTCTTTGCTTCACTTCAAAGCAAGCATTGAACCACGCTCCTGTTTTATGTTCTTAGAACCTGCAGCGTTTACGTTTGTGTTAGAAGTGCCTTGTGCCGGAGAGTTTTAGGGTGTGGATAATATACGACCTCGATGTTGTTAACGAAAAAATGAAAGGTCGATGTGAAGTTCACCAAAAAGGCTGATCTTCCATTCCCGTTCTTGGATGTCTTTTTATCGCTCCTTTCCAGTAGTTGAGGATAAAATTTTTGGCGTCTTTCAAAGTGAAAGGAGACTAGACTTTTAATATTTTTTGTGAGGCTACACATATACGAAGAGAACTTTTAAGTACCAGAGCTTTCGGTAGTGCCCTTTGAAAGTAAGTAGGGTTCATGCGAAGCTGTATTGCTCATGCACTTCTTAGCTGGAGTTTTAGTACGTTGGGTTCGTCGACATTATCACTACCTGTCAAGCAGCATACCAGGCCGATTTAGGAGCAATTAAAAATCTTTAATCATGAAGATACAACAAAAAAGAAACAATACAATGGCGCCCGCCCTCAATTTGCCATAGCGTAACTAAAATTCGCCGGTATTTGAAGGAGAGAAGAGCATTTTGTAGCTTTCTTAATATAGCTAATATCGTTTTAGCAGCACTACAGTATTTTGTTGTCAGGAGGGGAGGGACAGAGGGACGGACGGACGGGCGCATGGATGGATGGATGGATGGATAGAGAAAGAGACAGAGAGAGAGAGAGAGAGAGAGAGAGAGAGAGAGAAAGTGAGAGAGAGCTATTTAATGTAACCTGGATACGCCAGACCATGGTAGCAGCTAGGCATCTCATTCGCAAGGCCTTGGCAGAGCCGATATGGCATAAGAAAACTTAGAGAATCTGTGATTATTTGGCGCACATTGTAAAACGTCTGCTCAGCAGAATTCCACGAATTTAAAAGAAATGATTACGCTGAAGCAGTCACGGACCGTGAGTCAGACATCGCACAGCTTGCTGTACCCCCAAAAAAACCAAATACAGTGAGATCTCGTTCATACGTTTTTCGTAGGAACCAGAAAATAAAACGTACTACGCGAAAATCGCATTATTTTATAAGGCAGAAACAGAGTGTAATATGCATACACCATCAGCAATCCACGTTTTTCAGCAAAATTGAATTAGCCATAAATTTTAGGTGCACTGTCCTCTGGTAATCGAACATTGAGTGAATTCTCCTGAAACGTACAAAAAGAAGCATGTAGTATTCCTCACTTTACTGGACACTGTTCTGTGCGACAATCTATGTCACGCCCTAAATCGGTGAAGCTAGCTGCCGGACGCTTGTAGGTAATAAATTTCTAAAGAGAGCGTGAGGTTGTCAACTTTTTCGCATAGGACCGACCCGTCAACGTTCTGTCCTGCCACTCTAGCTTTCTTAGGCTATGTAAGCAGGATGTTTTCCATTTGCTCATGCTTCGCAACTCGCGTTTCTTTTGCACAGGCCGAAAACTTGCAGCTTGTTCGAAGAATTCTTTTTTCCTTCGCTTACCGACAATAGTGTTCAGCGTTCGCACTGGTCAAGCGAACTCACGTGCAGAGTCCACGTGCTTAATCATCGGGCTCCGTTCGAATTTGCATATAAAGTTCCACTTTTTCTCCAAAACTGAGCGCCTTGCCTTTATTTGACATTGTCACAAGCCTAGCGGCCCCAACACACACCCACGAGGCTGCCAGAGGAGAACAAAGATGACTTCAAAACCACGGCAGCACCATCCAACAAAGCAACAAGGGAGGGAGCATGGCTGGAAGACGGGGAGAGATGTCTCTCCTGACAGTAGTACTACAGTGAACTAGAATACTATTTAACTGTAAGTGCATGGCGTACCTCCTTCCTTGATTATAACATGCTTAGCGCGAGGGCAAGATGCATCCCCTCACTTTTCAACCTCGTTGGACAAAATTGTCACGTTCGGCAGCGATGTTTTTCTCACTGAACCGGCGTGCCACGGCCTGTACGTCTCTTCAGCGAACATACTGTGGCTTGTTGGAATACGCTTCGAGCAGGTATACCAAAAAATAAACGTGAGAATTTTCGAAATGTCAGTGAAGATGCACTTTGGCGGTCGTATTATCCAATTTTCGGCCGACATGTGCTGGTACAAAATGCACAAAGATTCATAATTTCGAAGGGGCGGTGGCCGGGAATAAAAAGAAATATGTATTAGACCGAAAAACCTATCGGGCAGCATTGTATCAACGATATTCTACTGTAAACGCTGCCACCCGGTCATTCCTGGATGTCAGTGTTTAAGGAAGCCCTCAGCCTCCCAATTTTCCCGTCCCTAAAAAGGAACCTCTATTGAGAAACCACAGAAGCTACTCTTATAGCACAAAAAGAGCGCTTCGAGAAACGAAATCCGAGACCGACCCTCGTGTGGAACAAACGACGTCATGGACGATATCAAGGGCATGTCACAGATCCAGCGACTCTTCTTAATTTAAACACTTCTCCTAGCAGATATCATAGATTCAAGTTCGGGTACACAAGTTCGGGGAAGATCAAATTCCTTCGAAGAAAGTTTGGAAACAATCAACAGTATACACAGACGCCTCGGTGTGCAGAAGTACTAAGACAACAATTGTCGAAGGGGAATAGCGTGCGTGGCAATCTTTTGACGGTAACCGCCTAAAGCGGAATCCGGAACTACGCTCTCAGGTATCAGTCTAGAGTCACTATTGAATAGAAGCAGAAACATTACTACAAATTTTCAAAAGGCGATTAAAATTTAGGCTGTTTTTTTTTTACTCAAAGAAAAGTGAGCGCAAGGAAAGCCTAGAGTGAGCGTAAAAAAATACGATTTAACCATATCCGACAAAATTACCATGAACAGTGATTTCCACAGCCGGCTTCCAGATTACGCAAAAATACGTACGGCTTGCTTCAGCAGGGATGATTTACATCAGCAAAATTTGGGACCATTCTTTCCGTTTAATATGTTCTGGCACAGGTTTTATGAAACAGGCACCTAGTAAGTTTCACGAATTGCAATGTATTGTTACCTGTTGGATGGCTCTTACAACTTAAACAGTATGTAATTTGTGCCTGGTTGTTATATTATAGGGGAGTGAAAAAATTGCCAGTTATCTTTATAAACAATTCTGTTGAGTGTTTTGAAGGCGTCATCAGTTTATAATGTGGTCACAACACAAAGAACCTGCAACGAGTGGTATGGCTTTAGACACGTTTTGCAAGATTTTCAGTTCTGTCCTTCATTGAGAAAGCTAAATGAACTCTTCTACTTCTATCGGGAAATGTGGTTATATTATACAGCGACAGTCACCAAGTTGGCAACGAAAGCCGCGGAGGCAGTGCGCCTCATTCGGCGAATATCCACACCAAGAGCAGGGAGGACGAGGAGAGCCTCACCCTCCTCATCCATTCCTTTGCCATCAGTCAAATCGCGTACGGGGCGGCCTTCCGCAACTGGCGGCCCTGCGAGCGAGCAAAAATTTATGCGACTATCCGCAAGACGCACAAGACGGCGTTGTGGCTCCTCGGAAGCACGAGCACGGAAAAGTTCATGGAACTGGATGTCCACAATACCCTGGACAACGGACGGCCCACCTGGAACGCCTCTCCAGAAGGAGGGCCGGACGGCACATCTTGCAGCACCTGGGGCTAGTTCCCCACGGCAGACCGACAGCAGAGTGCAGTCTCGTTGCCGGATGCTGTCCGCCGCTGACTTAACATATGTCCGGTGCCCAGAAACATGAACCCTGAGCACAATAGGGAAAGCGGACTAGCCAGAGTCAAGGCCCCCATCGGCCTCCACGCGACCGACAATGATGCCGTGTACGTGGACGCGGGAGAATATCAAGACAACCCTAGAGCCTACGTGGCTGCGGTGATTGCGGCATCAACCGGGGACACCAATACAATCGGGAGCATTCATACTGAGAAGGTACATCAAGCAGAGGAGGTGGGCATCGCCATGGCTATCGCAGACCCGGCCTGTACGATGGTGCTGTGTGACTCCCGCACAGCAGTTCTGAACTATTCCAAGAACAGGGTGTGCAGGGCAGTGGCGTACATCCTAGGCAGGATAGAAGACAATACGACAGCGGTATCAATCAAATGGTTTCCGGCCCACATGGGCCCACATGTCTCTAGCAGGGGGACGAGACCCACAACGAGACGGCCAAAGCAGTCGCGCGAGGACACGTCAACCACGCGGCAGCCAGCCAGGCCGACCCGGAGTGGAGACCGTTCGACATCAGCAAGGATACAATGACCAATTTCAACGATATCGTGAAGAGGTATCAACTGAATAGGAGAACTATGCCACCCCCGCTCCCGGGACTCACCCGAGCAGAGCTAGGCAGCTGCAGACTGGATCCCTCATTGCCCCGGTGCTTGCCAAGTACATTTGCCCCAGTGTATATGAGAGTGACGCGTGTAGGTTGTGCGCGATGAAGCGAGTTACGGCAGCACACATACTGTTGAACTGTGAGGTGAACCCACGTGAGGCAAGTTAGAAAACAACGATCCCACCGCAGCTGGAGGCTGCAACAAGGATCTGGAATTACGGACTAGAACTCCAGGCCATCCAGCAGATCGCAGCGACCCACGAGAGGCAGCGAACGGGAAAAGCGGCTGGGAAGGGGGCGCAAGCCTCCATGGACCCCTGAGCGGATCCCGGGAGTGGCCCTCAGGACGCAGTCGCGAGACACGACGGCGTTCAGGCCACGTCATGGTGACAGACCACCATAGAGGGATAGCCTAACTGCTCTGCAGGCTTTTCAATAAAGTCGTTCTCTCTCTTTCGCTCTCTTATAAATATTTGTGTCTATATAGAAACTGTACAAACGAATATGTTCACGGCATCCACCTGTCATTTCTCATAACAAAAGTAATTCTGCTTAAGACATGATTCTTTTCTCGTCTTGCAAACAATGTGGCTTGGGAAGTACAGTTTGTCCTAATATATAACGTATGCTGTAGTCAAACACAGGAAAGTACAAGTTTTCAAGTGTTATGATGTGCGCTCGCTTAAGATGCAGTTCACGGTCCCTCCCTGAGACGCACTTCACGCCGCCGACGCAGAGGCTCATCATCGCTGTCCTCGAGAGAACCCACAAGTGCTGCCTCAGCACACTGCTGCTGTGCCCAAATATCGCATTTGGGGGTATCGTAATCCCTATTCAATATGTTGTCTTGGAGATGTACAGTCGGTAAAACGCTTGTCTATAACAGCGATTTCAACTTCAACCAGCTACTACCGAAAACTGCCGAAACATACTCGTTCCAAACATGTCGGAGACAAAAGCGAAGGGCTAAGACTTCAGAATTCCGGAGTCGTTTTATTCAAATCCCGCTCCGGCGGGGCAGGATAGGGCTGAGAGTACGAAAGCTGTGTTATAGACAAGCCTTTTACCGGCTGTACAGTTACAAAATACCTTACAAAACAGCAGTTGCCAAGAATGAGATTCATATATAGGCCTCCAAAAGCTCCCAATAACCCAGCGTGACAAGGTCCATCAACTATTGGTGTCTTAAACAAACATACCGTGTTCCCTTTTCAAACGCAACCTGATTGTAGAACTGATGGGATAAACATCTGTTCGTTATAAGTATTCAAACCAAAGAAAAAGTATGCGAGCAACAAAGCACATATTCTGACTCGTGAAAGCGAAAACAATCTTGTCAACTTGAATACAGCACAGTGTTAATGGCTATATAAAAGATTTCCTGTAGAACTTCGTAAAATTTTGTCGTCGAATCAACAAGGCCAGCAGAAGAACAAGAAATACATGCGCTCACTGTTTGTTTCTGATGCTGCGGTTAGTATGAGTAACCAGCCCACATGAGTTTGTTTGGGAGAACTGTGGCTGGCTTTGTTAGCGTCGAAACCATTCTTGAACGGGAAAACAGTCGTGAGCTTCAGATGGCGGCCTTTTCCATCCCCGGTCTATCCGTCTATGGAATGTATATAGAATTAAAGGACCGGTTTTCTAAGTGTACCCACATTTCAAGAAGCGTCAACGTCCTTGTTTTTTGAACAGCGTGTAGCTATTGTCGACGTTTTTCAAATATCCAAGGCCGCGATGCCCTTATTGGGCCCACCTTCGGACGGCTAAAATCCTGAACCCGTACTCCGTCATTACTGCGTGCTCGCCACACGTTACCGTGGTCCTGCGCTCCATTCCCATTAGAGTCGAGATTTTTATTCGGCTCAGTTATCCCGCTTTTGTTATTGTTTAGCTGTAGGCCTATTTTAGCAATTTTCTTGCAGCTACCGACACCAGACGCAGGTTTTTGTACTCATGGGGCGGGTATTGAGCCCGCATAAAAAGAAAAAAAACCTTTCAACCAGCCTTGTTTCTCTCATAGAAGCTTCTGATGGCTGATACTTCGGTAGCTCGCTGTTCAGAACACGCTAATCACGCCGTGCGCCTCGAGTACACGCTCATGTATTTACCAACGAACCTAACATTTTCACCCGACGTTGACTAAATAAACTGCTGCTTTTTAATGGTCACCGAAGTGAACTCCAATGGTTGAAGTTCTTCCAAGCATGACTAATTAATTGTCCTGGCAAATGAATACGTCATTCAGATACCGCTTATATCGAGAAAGTTCTCCACAAAAACGGAATTGCTTCAAGCCGCTACACAGACAGGCCACAAACGCTGACTTCCCTATAGGTAGGTTGAACTGAACAAGAGTAAACAGCCATCGTTATTTTAAATAAAAGGACCGAAAGCTAGCGGAACTTGCAGATGCCCTGCACCAAAATTTTTTAATGACCAAGTAAGTGTGGCAAACAATTTGGCTATGGCGCTGAATCCGCTTGTCACAATATTCGGTTTATCATAGCGACACTTGGTCTACTACTGCTACACTTGGAGTCTAAACTACTAGGAGTGATTTTTTGTGATTGCTATTATTTATTGCGACGCCTCGTTATTTGCCAATAAAAGAACAGCGTGTATCAAAGAACAAGGAAAACGTTGTAACTCTGATAGTTACATTTTTGCAAAAAATATTTATACAAGTGCGAAAGGAAGTCCATTGCGGATTTTAAATATTTCGGGGTGTTTGCTTTACCACTACTACCATGAGCAACGAATCTTGAGGACTGAATCAGTAAGCTACTTCAAAGACAAAGCTGAGCGTGCAGTTTCGCTCGAAAAATGCGACGCACGGGCATACAACGCCGCATTGGCATGGCCAGTTAGCTGCATGGATTTTACCCGCCACGGTGGCTCAATGGCTAAGGCGTTGCGCTACTCAGCACGACGTCGCGGGTTCGATTCCCGGCCGCGGCGGCCGCTTTTCTGGTGGAGGCAAAAAGCGAAAACGCCCGTGTGTACGAGATTTCGGTGCACGTGAAAGATACCCAGGTGATCAAATTTATTCCGGAGCACTCCCCTACGGCGCGTCTCAGCGCCGCGCGTTAAACACTACAATCAAATCAGTAGCTGTGTGGATTTACCTCGCAATTCACTGTTTGTAACCACGCTGTCACCAGGCATCAGCAATCTCCGACTTTGTTCTCTTCAAGAGAAGAAAGTGGGAGAATGATGATGCCAGGTGACCGGGTGACTAAAATTGGCTGAAGTGCATTGATACGGGCCGAAGTGCGCTGCAACGAATCACACCCTAGCTGTTTTTTAAGCAGTCGGCCTTCACGTATAGGCTCCCCGAGGCAATGGTATGGACCGTACGCCTCCGAACCTGGACTCTCTGTTGCAGTGCTAAACAGTAAATTTACTGCAGTTATCTACAAGAACTGAATAATGTCGAAATACCAGTTCATTTTTTAAACAATAGCCACCCAGAATAAAACGGAGCTGTCATGCTGCAGTACACACGGTGTCAGACAGCACAATGAAGATTGCTCACCAACTGAATATAAAGGAGGCTTGCCTGGTGTTTTGAAGGAAAACGACACAAAAATGTAAACACATATCTGTAGAAGTTTCGTAGTGCAGGTCTACGAATGCCCTGCTTTTGCAGGAAACTTCGCCGCCTAAAAAGAAACATCTCTCACTCTTCATTACACCAACCCCTACAGCGACGACAACATTCCTTGCCGTGCTCGAGACTTCATTTCTAATTTCCCATGGGGCCATGCGGAGCTGGAGAGTGACACAGTGGTTTTCACTCAAGGGACCCCATGAAGAAATTCTTGTCGTCACTGATTTAAGTGCCCCGAATAAACTCACTTATACCAGGAGCGTATGTCTCTGTAGGAGCTCCAAATATGCATGACAGCGTTCGTCACTTTTCTGTAGAAGTTTATTCTACCTGTTCATTTTGAGTTGTTTCAAATATTTTCTTCTCAATATTCAACTGAAAATTTGAAGACGAGAAAAAATAAACACAGTTGGTTCAGTTTTGTTCGCTTTTGTGCATCTTTTCTTGAAGGCGGGGAGAATGAGTAATACGCTTAGGAAGTTACCATTCAGTTATTCCACCTCACTCCGTCTACTAACGCACATGCCAAAGGATTTGCGATAACTAAGATTGCGAAACCAAAGTCTTACAACCGTGCTCTTGTTTTTATCAACAGTTACTTAAGGCCCACCCTTGCAAAAGTTCACACTTACACAATAAACGAGCAAGAAAACACAACGTATTTTAGGTATGAGAACCCTGAATGAAACAAAAATGCTTATAAGGCCGCGACGACAGCTAAGTCTTTCAGGTGAGTTTTAAAAAGTATTATTACCTAAGTTAATCACGCTAGGTGCATCGAGGAGTTTGTTATTTCGAATAGGAGCTTTTTTTCTTTATGTTTAGCAGTTTTGAAATTGAATTGGTGCGGGGTTTTTTTTGCAAAGCTTACACAGTCGCATGTTAGCTGTAGGCAGTAACCATTCGGAAAGCATTGGTCAAGATTCAGCTGAATTTGTACTCACGTGGTGTATTTGGCGAGATGTATGGAAGGATAAAAAGTGGTACGGCACGTCCGGCCCTGCAGAAATGTCTAACTAGATGACCACACTTGATTGCATAATCCAATGCGTAAGCTACGAAACAAATCACTACGAATGCGCATGGGCAGTCATTTCTCTGCAGTACGGCTCCCTTGTATTGAAAGAGGGCTTTAAGCCATGACCCATGCACTCGGTTGAGTATGAGGAAAGCCTCGTAGCTGAAGGCTTGCTCATCATCATCAACATCATCATCATCATCATCATCATTATAATTTCCTGTGAATACTGCAGGATGAAGGTCTGTCCCTAAATCTTAGTACTGTGATGGTATCACAGGGTGGCAGCTCTTTTCGGTCCCTTTTATGGCTTGCACGATTTTTCTGTGGTAACACCTTTCCTTTCCTCTGTGGAACCTATTTCGGCTTTGATGTTTTTCTTATGCCTTCTTTTCTGTGCCGTGGCGAACGCACAGTCACGGTTGTGTGGTTGTGCTTTGATGGTAGTCGAAAACCCTTTTTCCTATCCACCCGTTCTCTGTAGCTACAGTGCCGCTCTTCCGGCCTCCTGTATTATGCTCTGCCTTCACCTCCTACGCCGCACTAGTGTTGAGAAGGCACTTTCGGAATTAGCCGTACTACTCTGACGACATTGAAGGGGAATCAAACAGGATTTAAAAGTCAATCAAATATGGCCGGGCTTTTGTCTTGCATTTTGCATCTGGCAAGATTCATTCGGATTCAACATGGGGCAAAAAGAAAGTCATCATCAACAAATACGACGTTATACTTTCTTTCACGGCCTTTTAGAAGTTGAATGTCTAAAGCGGGCAATGTAAGCAAAAATGGTTTGATCTCTCTTTTCCTAATACCTTGTGAGGCGATTGGCTCTTTTTTTGGAGCTAGTTCACAGCGGGTAAAAGATTTTCCAGCATACTTACTACGTGTGCTTCAAATTTCAAGCTTATAATGACGCCCCCGCCGCGACGGCCAGAAATTTTGCAAAGAATTGCCCGCAAAGCCGGTGAACGGACGTAAGCAAAATTTTTTGATGAGGTTGACTCAGGGTAGAAAACTAAACGGCTGTTTTTAAGGCTAAGAGTTTGTTTGCGTATCAAACAGCGATCATGTATAGAGAACCCCAACATAACAAACACATGCTGCCATAAAAAAAAGTGGGAGAAAAATATATAGCCCCTCATTCGCTCGAGCCCATCTAGCGAGACCAGAGTACTTGTGAAATTCGTGGAATCTGTTAAAAAAGTGAGAAAGAGGAAATTGCGCACACGCAATGTTCATTATTTAGAGCTTCGCTCAGTGCTTACGTATGCCCAACAGAACGAGTGCAACATCATGGCGTAGGCATTTTAACAGCGATTTGGAGAAATCCTGGGTTCTTTCTGCAGTTCGGTTTTTACTGTCGATTCTTACACGTGAAGGTTTGACGAACAAGCTGCTTGGTTTATCACGCACAGGTTTGCTGAATAAGGGTGGCAAAAGCTCCAAAATCTAAAAAGCCGCGCCATCAATTTTATTTAGTTGCTTATTTTGTAGTGCAGAGGGTCCGCGATTTGGATGCAGTAACACAATGCAGGCGTAAGGAGTAAATATAAAACGTATAAGCGACGCCAGAGCGCTTTTTAATGTTAAGCTTCTTCTACTATTTCCTTATCTGTTCGCAATTCGTCTAAACATCTGGTTTGTTTTATAATTTTGATACTGCACTGTCGTGCTGCATGTAATCGTAATTTCGTAATGCTGTCTTCTGTTCGAACATTCGCATGAGTGGTTTTAAGTTGAAAACCGTTGATAGGTGAAAGAATAGATGCTTCATAAAAAGTCCGCAAAATGTTTGTTCTTTCCTTACAGGAAATTTTTAGGAAGGAGCCGACTACGTGAACCGGTGTCCCCTCACGTCCAATGCGTGTTTATCTAAAAGGCTGTCGCGAATCATTTGTCTAACTGAGCGCGTAGAACCCAAGCCGTATGCAAAGCTCTGTGCCTAGTGTAAGCGGGCTCAAGAAATAGTTCACGGCTAGGTTTCGTTAGTCAAGCCACAATCATTAGCTAGGCTGAAGTGAAGGAAATCTAGATAAGGTAAGCATAAAAAACTAGGTTTATGTAATGAATTATGGAGTATTGTGATGTTCCTTCTATTCTATTTAGGCATAGACATGGCACTGCCTCTGTGGCGTTCTTACTAAAAGTACATAAAAAGTCGAGTATAGGTTGATGGGCTAACCGATTGACCATTCAAATGCACTGTAGGAAACTTCCAATTATCCCTAAAACCTATCAAAACGTATTACACCGGCTACAGCACTTAAGAAATGCCTTAGATAAGCGTTAGCAACCTTGCGAACACTCATGCGGGATAGCGGCCCAGATAAAAAAGATATAAAGACGACCATGACGAACAATGTCCGAAAAATGTGTTTGGCAGTTTCTTGGAAGTCGTATTTGTCGTTATGGGCGAAACCTCTTGGGTACTCAAGCCGCCGTCGTCTCATGTCGTCGTTGTCTCCAATTGTCGTAGTATCATGTGGTCCTGTTATAAAACATCCAGACACTCGTTTTCCAACTACTCGCGCTCGAACGTAACGCTTAATAAAAGAACACACCGGGGCACTGGTCTCCGATGCCTCGCGTTAGAACGTTTCATCTCCATCGGCAAAAATGCGTACTAAAAGAACACACCGAGACACCGAGGCACTGCAACGCCACGGGCTAGTTCTCAGCATCGTATGTAAATCGTCGTACTACGTGTGAAACATTCTTTCAAAACCATTTATTAGTTTTTGTACTCAACCACTCATGAGATAGCACTTCTGGCGACATCCGTGGTCGCTGGCAGATGCAGCGTGGGGCTCCTGCGCGCCGTGTCCATTTCTCTTTCAGCCACGGTTTCATTCTTGCATGTTTACGCACAAACGTTCTCAGCGTCGGACCCTTTCAAAGTATTCCTTTTTTTATGTTGATGGCTGCATAATGGCCATATTCTGTCCATGTATGAGAGCACCCTTGACCACGGTGCACCAAACCTCACAACAAGTATCTAATTTTAGCCGAATTGAAAGAAAAGCGCATGTGAGAAATGTCTTCTCAAAATTTTTCTGAAACTTGGAAGAAAGTACGAGTCAGCACACAAGTGGTGAATATCTCGGAAACCCAGATGCTAGGAAAGCTCACCGCCCAATTAGAGAAAGGCCCAAAGTCCGCGGTGGAACCCACATTCGAAATGGTTGAACTCATAGCTGTGGAGAAGGCAGTTTATAGTTTGCCCTTCATCCCCGTCCCCTTGTTGTCAAATTCCTTGTAATAAAACGCAGCAGACTGAAACATGAAGCGGGAGGAAAGCACGGACTCGTTCATGCTCATTTCTCATTTGCACAATTTGGATTTTTTACATATTAACAATGGAGAACAACCACACATATGTATTTTCATATCACATATCACGCAAAAGAATTTCTACTATGCTAGAATAAGTTGCCCTTTCAGTATCTGTCCACGGTCAATATTAGGTACCAGGAAATCAAGGTTAGCATAAGCAACTGACCGTTTCAACAA